>NC_081206.1:8945000-9655000 GCF_902713425.1 Acipenser ruthenus | reverse complement strand
TGTTCATAACAAAATGAACCAGTCATGTTTTGGACAGCGCACAAACAATATTTTGTCCATTGAGTAATCTTTTAAAACAATTGATTTCTACTTATTTGAAGTTGTATAAAGATCAGTTGGCATTGTTTCTGAATAGTGATTAGGCCTATGTCTGCTGGTGGCACAGAATCAAGAACGTGGCAAGAGCGAGATGGCAGATTCTTTGATTTATTATATGGGAATAATGGGGTCACTCCTGCCAAATAAGCATTGAGCTTTCACTGAGACAGATTAGCTAAATTGGTTCTTATTTGCTGTCATGTTATCAGGGTTTGATAGCATACAATACAATTATACAGTAGGGCAGTGCAGACTAATGCACTGAACCATTTTAGTGTGCGTTAAAGATATTATTGTAGCCAAGGGACAGTTTAAATACTTTACTGTGCCATGCAGTTTTGCATCCTTTATCGTATAGATGAGACCCTGTGGAACCATGTTTTCTTACTGTATGTTTGGTCTATTCTAAATACATGTGGCTAGTTTTACAGACTACAATTAGCACTTATATTATCTTAACTTAAAGAGTACGTAGCAGGGTTTTGGGAAATGTAGCTTTACACGTCCCCACGTGTTGCTACAACTGTTTAAATAACATACCTGTCATTTTTCTTTACACTGTTAACATCCTGACAACTTTTTACACTTATAACATTAAAGTCTGTTTCAAAGCTCTTTTCAAAATGTCTGCTCTAGTGCACTGGTAGTGTAAGGATTATTGCTCACATTGTCAAACAGGTAATACAGCAATAACGATCCATGACGTAGTACAGAAAAGAAAAGACAGATCACTAGCTATGCTTTTTTTTCAGTGATTTAGAGGCCAGATCTAAAACTCCACTAGAGCAGCCATTTTGAAAAGGGCTTTGAAACAGACTTTAAAGTTGTAAGTGTAAAAAGTTGTCAGGATGTTGACAATGAAAAGAGAAATGACAGGTACGTTATTTAAACTGTTGTAGTAACACATGGTGCTATATTTTTCAGAAACCCGCTATTTGTTCTTTTAAGGTAAGGTAATCCTAGATTACTAATGGGAGTCTTGAAACCGAATGATTGTTTTTTTCATTAATGTGGAAGTAAATGCTTGGAAAGTAACTCGTATCTGTATTTTCAGCTAAAGTTGCAGTCCCACATAGTCCAGTTCAGTTGTAGTTCATCGAAATGCTTTAATTGCATTCCTTCATTGTTAACCCCTGTATAAAACAGTTCTTGCTGACCTTTCCAGTTTGTTTACATTCCTCACAGGTTTTTTTTTTAGGGACACAAGCTTCCTCATTCTCTAAAACCAATCTTGCCAAATGCTTCATTCAGTGACACAAATGAAAGGAAAATAAGAGAAACTGCTTAATCAGGCAGACAAAAAAAGTTAACAAGTGCCCTTTTAAAGCTCCTGTCAATGACTTTTATCCCATTCCTTTTTACTTTAGCCATTATGGTTTTATAGCCAAGTAAATAGAATAATAGGGTTATGGAACCGACTCCATTCTGGCTGTAAAGCTGAGGGAACACAGACACTTCTTCAGGGAAACCTGGTTCCAGGAGACCGCAAGACCTAGTTTGAGGCAACTTTGCTGTATCAAACCCCAAATCTCCCCTGATGTGCTATGCAGTGGCCTGAAACCTAGTCTCCTGAAGCCAAGTTTCAAGCCACAAAGTGGCCTCATGTTCCCTCAGCTTAACAGTCAGCATTTTGCAGTGAACCATAGAGTACGTAGAGCCAGGCTGGAGAACACAGAGCTGGAGTTCATCTCTAATCTAATCCAGCCATATGATCTGCTTTGACCTGCTCACTTTGAATTGGTTTCACAAGAAGCAAAATCACAATTTTGTTGACCTAAATATAACATTGTAATTGATTTATTTTTTTGTGTAATTTTAGTTTCTTCAATTATTAAGCGGGAATAGTACAAATACCAAAAAATTGAATAGAAAAACAATTCTGTGTTATAAAAATGTGTCTATGAAATAAATTAATAGAATAATCTTATTTGTTAGGGTTGGTACATCAAGTTTTCAGTTGTATTTTGTAAAGAGCTACATTTATGTTTCTTGCATTTGCATATATTTGAATATAACATATAATATGCACATTTGTTATTGTATTGTTTGGCTGATTTTAGTGGATAATTAAATGCATTTGGACCAATTGTGTCTTTGTTTAGTATGTGCTGACCAAATACAGCAAGTGAAAATGAAAAAGCCAGAACGTTTGTGCATGGATTTAAAGTTTGAAGCAAAGTTGGTGCTGCAACATTCCAGCTGGCATCTACTGTCTGATAGAAGCCTGCTAGGGCTGGAAGCTGACTGGCTGATGGTACTGAATCATTTTCTAATAGCAATAGTGCCTGTTGATTTGAAGGCTGTACCATGTGGTAGCTGATCTAGACTATCGATATGTATTTGAATAGTGAGGTTTCCTCAGTGCATCGATTGTCGGTTTGTACCGTTATTTATCAGAGCAGAAAACTGGCTACTGATTCCACCTCTAATTGTTACTGTGATGCAGATTTATTTTCCTTAATTATTCATCTGCACATTTTAATTTAAAATACATATTTGCTTAAAAATAGTACTTCTATGTGCCATTTAGTAATGTGAATGCATATACTAAACAAAGACACAATTGGTCCACATTTATTTCATTATCCACCAAAACCAGCCAATCAATACTTTGCACTTATGAAAGCAATCAATCCTTTATTAGCATCTGCAGATTTTTTGGCATTCATCATTCAGAGTTGCTTAATGGACAAATGGCATGAATGGTTGACGTTTGGGTGCAGAGGCACCAGGCCTCAGACTGAGAACCACTGTGCTGAAAGCTTCATAAGAATCACTGTATTTTAAAAAGATACATTTGTTTCATTTTTTTTTACCAAGCTAAAGATGAATTTGAAAGCTGAGGAAATCCATTGTGGCAGTGAGCCCTGCCCCTGTGTGTATTTTGTGGTGTATGTTGCGTGTGGTGTGTTAATGTTGGTGTATAGATATTGGTGCACAGGATATAAATGGGTCTGTGTAGCACGAGTGATTTAAGATATTTAATTGTATTTAGACACGAGGATGGCAGAATCACTTCACATGCTGATTAAAATGGGTATTTGTATGTGAGCACGGGGGAGAGCACAAATTAGTTCACGTGCAGATGTACCGAGATTCCAGATTGAATGATTGATTAGCAATCGAGTCTCGGTACAGCTGCATAAAAGATGCAGTGTTTCACTCACTCGGGGTCGGGTGCTCAGTGAGTAGAGAATAGGAGAGAGAAGGAGAGTAAGAGTAAATTATAAAGTAAATAACAATTGCTATTTCGTGGTGGAAGAACCAGCACGATACTTGTTTGTTTGTTTTGACTCGCCGTGCTTGTTTGTCTGTTCATCCACTGTTTATATAGTGTTAATTCGTTTTTTTGGGGGGGGGGGGGGGGGGTTTAATTTATTTTGGCCTCAAGTGCCTTGTGCTGTTTTTGTTTAAATCTTATTTGATTCATTCAATAAACACACTGAGCGCAGCAGCGGCTCAGTTTCACTCACCAGTACTGCCTGTCTGTGTTACTTTCTGGCCTGACGTCACCCCTACAGCCAGCCTGTTCACAGCATACATGACCTTTATGTAGCTCATCGGATTGTCTCTGCTTAGAAGTAAAACCTGCTCTAAGAAGGTAACTACAGTCTGCTTTTCAGCACCTATATACAGAACTGTGACTGGATTCACAGTGTGCAGCATGGGCTGGGGCACTCTGTACGGGGTGTCTAGTATACAGAACTGTGACTGGATTCACAGTGTGCAGCATGGGCTGGGGCACTCTGTACGGGGTGTCTAGTATACAGAACTGTGACTGGATTCACAGTGTGCAGCATGGGCTGGGGCACTCTGTATGGGGTGTCTAGTATACAGAACTGTGACTGGATTCACAGTGCACACCATGGGCTGGGGCACTCTGTATGGGGTGTCTAGTATACAGAACTGTGACTGGATTCACAGTGCACACCATGGGCTGGGGCACTCTGTATGGGGTGTCTAGTATACAGAACTGTGACTGGATTCACAGTGCACACCATGGGCTGGGGCACTCTGTATGGGGTGTCTAGTATACAGAACTGTGACTGGATTCACAGTGCACACCATGGGCTGGGGCACTCTGTATGGGGTGTCTAGTATACAGAACTGTAACTGGATTCACAGTGTGCAGCATGGGCTGGGGCACTCTGTACGGGGTGTCTAGTATACAGAACTGTGACTGGATTCACAGTGCACACCATGGGCTGGGGCACTCTGTATGGGGTGTCTAGTATACAGAACTGTGACTGGATTCACAGTGTGCAGCATGGGCTGGGGCACTCTGTACGGGGTGTCTAGTATACAGAACTGTGACTGGATTCACAGTGCACACCATGGGCTGGGGCACTCTGTATGGGGTGTCTAGTAAGGATTTTACTTTCTGTTTCATTACCTAAAGTTTAAACTTGAGTTTAAACACTCTAAAACTTTAACATATTGGGAATCTTTGTAACCAATCAGAAAAGAAAGAAGCTTTCCATGGCTTTTTATAAATAACTGTGTATCAGACCATTTAATTGTACTGTATATTAAGAAATATGAAATAAATTGGCCCACACTGTACACTTACTGCTATGTAAACACTAAGGCTAACACCTAGATTTGGTTAAACGTTTAGGCATAAAGGTTTGTCTAATGTTTTAACGTCTGCACTCTAAACTATTAATATACCTAGGGCCATATTTTCAAAGCATTTTTTTATTGTTTAATTAACTCCTATTATTTTGAAAGAAGAAAAAACAAAATGAACAGGTGTTTTACCTCTTTCAAAAAATAAGAGTGAATTAGACTGGAGTAAGCACTTTGAACATGTAGCCCCTAGTCTCCAGGTGGACCAGTGGGTTTAAGAGCAGTTTAGTATCAGAGGGGTTAATAGTTTAAAGTTTAAACACTATCCAAACAGGTTGTCTAAACATTATTCAGTATATATTCATAGTACACTCCATAAACACATTAGAGTTGTACACAGGTAAGCACAGCTAGTCTTATACACATTAATATTGTTTATGGAAACTGAACAGAATGTAACACTCGGAATAGGTGTGTAATATCAGCATTAACTAATGTATTCTCCTTTTCTGTTTCAGTCATCAAATTCTGGTGAAAAAGATTAACGCACCCCTGTGGCTTCAGAAAAATGGCACAATAGAACTTGACCACAGCTATGGCCAAAAGTTTTTAGGATTGAGACATTGTTTCAAAGTGTTCAGGCTTTATCACCCAGAAACCTAAAAGGGCCACATTTTCGGTCTCAGTTCAAAGTGAAGGGCATTGTTCGTTTCCGTAGCACAGAAACTGTAAAGCTGCCATCAGGAGTGGCTTGTGAGATAGTGAGTAGCAGCTGGAACCGTGCTGGTGCTGTGGTTTTACTAATGTGTATAAATACTCCCCGTGGGTATGCGCAATGGGCTTGGTGGTCTCAGTAAACAGCAGTGTAATCCACATCACAAAACCACCTTCCAGTCCAGCACAGCGTATCAGTATTTACCCAGCCTGGGACTGAATGAACTCAAATGTGATCGGAGGGTTAACATCGCACTGCTGCCGCACTGAAGCTCAGTAAATCTGTCCCACAGGCAACCTTTATTCCTACCCCCCCACCCCCCCCATCTCCATCCCAGGATGACAGATGGGTACGTTTTTTATCAGCACAGCTGACTCTGTTATTGTTTGTGTCTTGCAGCGGTGCCTCGGTCTGTCTGTTTGCTGCTTCTTTTTGTTCACGAGTTTGTAGCTACATCAGTCATCTCCACACTTTGTGTACACTTGCCTGCTGAATGCATGCCTCTTGCAGCGGTTTTGCGTAGCCCGTTGCAGCATCTGATACCTTGACCCACTGGCATGGCTGAATTTATTACATTTGTCCTCGGCTCTATGGGTAGAGCAGGCTGCAGAATACTCTGTTTTGTTTTCTAATATACAGCTATGGACAAAAGTTATATATAAGCGTCTTTATATTAGTAAGCATCCAGTAACTATCCCATGTAGAGCACTGTACTGCCAGCAAAACAAAAGGAAACGGGATCTAAAGCAGCAGATCACTAGATGTGCTGGCTTTTACTCCTATAATAACACATTGGCTAGTGTAGGCTACATAGATCTGTGGCAGGCAGAGCTGAAGAATGGCTCCTCAACTCCTGTGGAAAGCACCTTAAAACAGAAACATTGGAAAAAAAACAGTGTTTGAGTGATTGCTAGAAGAGTGAATGACTGCAAACATCATACAAGGTAAGAGTAAAAACAAAGAAACAACATTTGAAGTTACTTTTTCTGACACACTTTTAAAAAGTACTGTATAATACTAACATGAAGTAACTTAGCCTCGTTGAAGGTAGGGTCATTCACTGTTCTAATTAGATGTCTTTGTACCTCCTAAAATAGCTTTATTCCATTCATAAAGTTAGCCTTCACCTCTGCACTTGCTTCAAAATAAAGCCCAAAGCATATTACATGTTCCTCTGAGGAGACCTGAGTTTTGCAGCAAGATTTTTTTTTGGATGAGCTAACTTTGGATTCAACCCAAATGTAATTTTATCTGAAAGTCAAATTTATTTTCAGATTTGAATTTTCTGCCAATATGTTAGATTACAGGATTGGGAATATGACTGGTGTCAGACCAACCTAATCACACTAACATTATCTGTGCCCAGTTAGTTTATCATAGTAAAAGCACAGCAAAGTATAATAAAGCAGAGTGAAAGAATAGCGAGGCATGGTAAAGCATAGGTAAGCATTGTAAAGAATAGCAAGGCATGGTAAAGCATAGGTAAGCATTGTAAAGAATAGCGAGGCATGGTAAAGCATAGGTAAGCATTGTAAAGAATAGCAAGGCATGGTAAAGCATAGGTAAGCATTGTAAAGAATAGCGAAGCATGGTAAAGCATAGGTAAGCATTGTAAAGAATAGCGAGGCATGGTAAAGCATAGGTAAGCATTGTAAAGAATAACAAGGCATGGTAAAGCATAGGTAAGCATTGTAAAGAATAGCGAGGCATGGTAAAGCATAGGTAAGCATTGTAAAGAATAGCAAGGCATGGTAAAGCATAGGTAAGCATTGTAAAGAATAGCGAGGCATGGTAAAGCATAGGTAAGCATTGTAAAGAATAGCAAGGCATGGTAAAGCATAGGTAAGCATTGTAAAGAATAGCGAAGCATGGTAAAGCATAGGTAAGCATTGTAAAGAATAGCGAGGCATGGTAAAGCATAGGTAAGCATTGTAAAGAATAACAAGGCATGGTAAAGCATAGGTAAGCATTGTAAAGAATAGCGAGGCATGGTAAAGCATAGGTAAGCATTGTAAAGAATAACAAGGCATGGTAAAGCATAGGTAAGCATTGTAAAGAATAACAAGGCATGGTAAAGCATAGGTAAGCATTGTAAAGAATAGCGAGGCATGGTAAAGCATAGGTAAGCATTGTAAAGAATAGCAAGGCATGGTAAAGCATAGGTAAGCATTGTAAAGAATAGCGAGGCATGGTAAAGCATAGGTAAGCATTGTAAAGAATAGCGAGGCATGGTAAAGCATAGGTAAGCATTGTAAAGAATAGCGAGGCATGGTAAAGCATAGGTAAGCATTGTAAAGACTAGCGAAGCATGGTAAAGCATAGGTAAGCATTGTAAAGAATAGCAAGGCATGGTAAAGCATAGGTAGGCATTGTAAAGAATAACAAGGCATGGTAAAGCATAGGTAAGCATTGTAAAGAATAGCGAGGCATGGTAAAGCATAGGTAAGCATTGTAAAGAATAACAAGGTATGCTAAAGCATAGGTAAGCATTGTAAAGAATAGCAAGGCATGGTAAAGCATAGGTAAGCATTGTAAAGAATAGCGAGGCATGGTAAAGCATAGGTAAGCATTGTAAAGAATAGCAAGGCATGGTAAAGCATAGGTAAGCATTGTAAAGAATAGCAAGGCATGGTAAAGCATAGGTAAGCATTGTAAAGAATAACAAGGCATGGTAAAGCATAGGTAAGCATTGTAAAGCCCAGAGAGGAATGGAAAAACGTTTTAAGAAACATGTCAATCCACTGTAAACTATGGTAAATAAATAGTGAAACCAGTGAAGAATGCAAAAACTGTCAATTACTGTGCAAATTTAGCATGGTAAACTTTTATAAGATGAAAGGTATTTGCATTGCTGTAATTGGTAAATGCCACCCACTACCAGATCAAATTAATTGACTATGGACTGGAGTTTGATCAGACTGTGAATTACAAAACCAATATATATACAGACGTGCTCAAATTTGTTGGTACCCCTCCACAAAAAACGAAGAATGCACAATTTTCTCTGAAATAACTTGAAACTGACAAAAGTAATTGGCATCCACCATTGTTTATTCCATATTTAATAGAAATCAGACTTTGCTTTTGATTTTTTATTCAACATAATATTGTAAATAATAAAACAAATGAAAATGGCATGGACAAAAATGATTGGACCGCTAACCTAATATTTTGTTGCACAACCTTTAGAGGCAATCACTGCAATCAAACGTTTTCTGTAGCTCTCAATGAGACTTCTGCACCTGTTAACAGGTAGTTTGGCCCACTCTTCCTGAGCAAACTGCACCAGCTGTCTCAGGTTTGATGGGTGCCTTCTCCAGACTGCAAGTTTCAGCTCTTTCCATAGATGTTCGATAGGATTCAGATCAGGAGTCATAGAAGGCCACTTCAGAATAGTCCAATGTTTTGTTCTTCTCCATTCTTGGGTGCTTTTAGCTGTGTGTTTTGGGTCATTATCCTGTTGGAGGACCCATGACCTGCGACTGAGACTGAGCTTTCTGACACTGGGCAGTACGTTTCGCTCCAGAATGCCTTGATAGTCTTGAGATTTCATTGTGCCCTGCACAGATTCAAGGCACCCTGTGCCAGGCGCAGCAAAGCAGCCCCAAAACATAACCGAGCCTCCTCCATGTTTCACTGTAGGTATGGTGTTCTTTTCTTTGAAAGCTTCATTTTTTCGTCTGTGAACATAGAGCTGATGTGACTTGCCAAAAAGCTCCAGTTTTGACTCATCTGTCCAAAGGACATTCTCCCAGAAGGATTGTGGCTTGTCAATATGCATTTGAGCAAATTCCAGTCTGGCTTTTTTATGTTTTTCTGTCAAAAGTGGAGTCCTCCTGGGTCTTCTTCCATGGAGCCCACGTTCACTCAAAAAGCGACGGATGGTGCGATCAGAAACTGACGTACCTTCACCTTGGAGTTCAGCTTGTATCTCTTTGGCAGTTATCCTTGGTTCTTTTTCTACCATTCGCACTATCCTTCTGTTCAATCTGAGGTCGATTTTCCTCTTGCGGCCGCGCCCAGGGAGGTTGGCTACAGTTCCATGGACCTTAAACTTCTCAATAATATTTGCAACTGTTGTCACAGGAACATCAAGCTGCTTGGAGATGGTCTTGTAGGCTTTACCTTTACCATGCTTGTCTATTATTTTCTTTCTGATCTCCTCAGACAACTCTCTCCTTTGCTTTCTCTGGTCCATGTTCAGTGTGGTGCACACAATGATACCAAACAGCACAGTGACTACTTTTCTCCATTTAAATAGGCTGAATGACTGATTACAAGATTGGAGACATGTGTGATACTAATTAAAGAAACTAATTAGTTTGAAATATCACTATAATCCAATTATTTATTATCTTTTCTAAGGGGTACCAACAAATGTGTTTAGAATATCTTTGTAGAATAAGCAATAATTCATCTCTTTTCACAGCTTCTTTGCTTTATTCTATGACATACCAAAGGCATGCAAGTATACATGATAAAATAGCTTTTAATTTCATCACTTTTCAGGAGGAATGAAGCATCATTTCAATGAGCTGTAAGGGTACCAACAAATTTGAGCACGTCTGTATATATATATATATATATATATATATATATATATATATATATATATATATATATATATAGTGTATATAATACATGGATGAAG
This sequence comes from Acipenser ruthenus, assembly GCF_902713425.1. NCBI lineage: Eukaryota > Metazoa > Chordata > Actinopteri > Acipenseriformes > Acipenseridae > Acipenser > Acipenser ruthenus. The sequence goes on along the minus strand of NC_081206.1, from coordinate 9,644,966 downwards.
GCTATATTTGCATCCTGAGCCATTTAAAAAAAAGTCATAGTGACGTCAAAAAGTGATAATTCTTCTAGAGGAAAATATACTTGAACTTTGACCCGTTCAACTCCTCAAGAACACCATGTTCAATTCAAACAGAAAATGTCTTGTTTTCAATCACTCGACAACACCCACAGTACCGAAATGCTCATTAATGATCAACAAAATGAGAATCCGTTAAAAGAATGATATACAACTGGTACATTTGTATCTCAGAGAAACTGGAGAGGAATGGGAAATTAAAGCAAGGTAAAGGCAATCATCCAAATAAAACTGAAGCACTAACATAGAACGTCTGTACAGCACTGAAGCACTACGTTTAAAAAAACCCAACTGTACTGCTGAATCTCATCTTCTTTAATATTAGCATCCAAGGGTATCCATGTATTATATATAAAGAATATTGAAATATTCATTTAAATTGAAAGAATATTCAAACATGAAAACCCATGCTTTGTAATGTATAATAACAATCTGTCAATACATATTAACATGTGTTTGATCTAACAGTTTTCATCTCTCAATTTCTCTCTCTTGGCATCCTTACATACAAATAATGTACAAGGCAGCAATCCTAAAACAATAACATAGTCCTGACACCCATATAAAATATATTATCTTTACACCCCTTTTAGAAGTTACTAGATATTAAGCTGTAGTACTATAACATAATACAGCAAACAAAAGATCTGCTTTGTAATGGGATCATGTAGGGGGGTCATGTTTTTTACCTAATAAGTTGTAACTCCCATTACACTTGCATGTGCCTGTATCCTGACTAAAAGATTGTTAATTATCCTGACATACCCAGGGGACACATGATATTCCTGTGATATAGTGTCACTCTCCCAGCAACAAGCCAACATGCATTATCTTACAGCTTTTCAGTATAGTCATTTTAATACATACAGGCTTTTCAATAGTGTGTAAGTCTTATTTAAGAACCAAGCGGCCAGTGTTTGCAGCAGATAAGCATACTGGTCACACTTGAGTTGTATTACTGGGCCTATTGCATGCTTAATAGAATTCACCAAGACTGCTGGGTGGTACAGGATCTAAATATACTGTAGGCATCAGTTTGCTTATTTCTATTTTTTTTTCAGTTTGTAAGTGGGGGAGGAAGCTGGTGTCTCTTAAAAGCAGCTTGGGGAACGTAAATGAACTGGACAGCAAAGCAGATATGCAGTAGTCATTTTTTGAAGTTGTTTGGTCTTTTTATATGAACATTTTTAACAGTAGTTTTTTTTTCTTAGCATTTGTAAACAACAAAATTGTCCCTCGCCTTTTTGCACTAATTTTGTATGCTTCAGTGCCCGTTGAAGGAGCGCATCCAACACAGGTGAATTGCTTCTGGCAGATGGAGTTCTTGTAGAAAGAAATGCTGCTTTTCCTATGGCAAACGTGTTTTCAATGTCAGCAATACATATTAGGTAAGATTTACTGGAATTATTTCATTAGCACCTTGTAAACCACAAGGGCTAATTCAGTAATGTAACTCCGAACCGGAGAATACTGCTAGCTGCTGCTCTTTTGTCTGTGCTTACATACAGCAAACCGTTTCATACAAGTCATTTAAGACTCCTCACACTGTCGTGAAAGCCAATGTAACTCAATCTGGCTAAATTCAGTACTCCAGTCAAACCCATCTACTGTAGGGCCGGGCTCCACCATGTGAAATATAACACCTGCAGTACATCAATCTGAATGCTCCAGCTGGTACGGACTGATTCCCATAGTGTGGTAAGCCTGGTCACTGGAGCGTGCACAATTCTATTATATCAGAGTATGTTTATTAGGCCTGCCAACAAATTAGGGTTGTATCTCTGTGTCACAATGCCTGACGGGCACCCAGCCAAAATATCCTGAATTTATATGCAGCTTGTCTCGTGAAAAAGTGCCTGACTCCATTTACAAACAAACATTCAAAATACTTTAAAAGAACCCTAAAGTACTTGTAGTTCACACAGGCATTCCATCAATCTTACCTGTTTTACACGTCTATTAACTACAGCAGTCTCAAATGGGCAGTTTTGAAAGAAACACATTCTAAAACATGATATCTGTTACTATTTGGGGTTTAAAGGAAGTTTCAGTTTTCTCTGCCTTTTTCACAGGAAATATGTTACACTTGCACTTCCTGGGTCATTTCCCCTGAGCAGTGTCTTCTGGGTCATGTGACTGGCTGAAAGCATGTCAGTCAGTAGCAGGAGTAGCTGGTTGGTTATTGACCAGAAAAAAAGCAAATAAAGAGTTGATCAGAGGGGTTACACTGGTGATGACCAAGCAAGTGTAAGATAGTACATGTTTTAAAATACAAACACATGTTTACAATAACAGGTATGTCTGTACCAGTTGACACTGGAGGCCGATATAATGGATGGAAGTACACACCCTGTAAGAGTTATGGAATTATTTTGTTCGCTACAGTCACGGATAGAGTCAAGCATGTCAAGCATTGATTTGAAACACTGAAAAAAGACTTCTATTCAGAACAATTGGCATTGGAATTTGTTAAGTTTCTTTTAGTATTTCTAAATGTGAATGTTAATAGTTATGGATGATGTGTTATGTGTTTTGTCAAGCAGAATAATACAGATAAGAAATAGCAAATCTGAAATAGCAATTTAGACAATGGCTAATAACAGATACCAGGCTTAGGGAGCATTAAAAGCAAGAGAGAACACGTGGGTCTTGAGAGTTGATTTGAAGCGAGCGATTGTGGGAGCTGCACGCACTGAAGCTGGGAGAGAGTTCCAGAGAAGCGGGGCCATGAAGCTAAAAGAGCGCTCTCCTAGTGTGGCGCGCTTCTGCTTGGGTATAACCAGCATGCCTGAGTCAGAGGACCTCAGCTTGCGTGCAGGGACATAGCGGGTCAGCAGGTTGGAGAGATACTCTGGACCTGTGTGATGAAGGGCCTTGTAGTCAAGCAGGAGAATCTTGAAAGTAATCTTGAACTTTACAGGTAGCCAGTGCAGCTGGGCAATACAGAGGGTGATGTGATCATGTTTTCTGGTAAGGATCCTAGCAGCGGCATTTTGAACCCGCTGCAGTCTGTTTATGGCGCGTGACGGGAGACCACCATAGAGAGAGTTGCAGTAGTCGAGTCGAGAGGAGATGAATACATGACAGAGTATCTCTGTATCTGGGAGGGAAAGGTAGGGACGGACCTTTGAGATGTTTCGGAGGTGGTAGATGGAGGATTTGACTAGAGGAGATTTGGGCATCACAGGAGAGGTTGCTGTCCAGAAGTGCACCAAGGCTTCATACAGTGGGGGAAGGCAGCAGCAGACAGGGTCAAGGCAGCAATATTGATATTCTTGAGTTGAGTTTTCAATTCTACTAGAAGAAGTACAAATTTGTTGGTGTTGAGCTGAAGAAAATTGTCAGGTCTCAATGTCTTGGATGCAAGCTGAGAGCCGAACCATGGCAGAGGGACATCCAGGGTCTAGTTTTAGGTAGAGCTGGGTGTCTTCAGCATAGGAGTTAAGGCCAATGGAAACAGTTTTTCAAATGGAAAATAAACACTATGGTCTAGCGGTAAAAAGCAATTTTTCATAAAGCTTTTTGTAACTACGGCTTGGCAATCAAAAAGGAAAGCGTTGCATGAATAATGTGTTTGAAAGTCTTTGCAGACAACAGTACGGGATGGAAAGAGACGTTTAGTCTGACCTTCAAACAAACAGACAATAAAGCAGTATCAGTAAGGATCAGTCTGCACCACTTGCACAGTGACGCCTAAGCAGGTAAGTGAAGAAATCCATTGCTTCAATAGTGCAATAGTGTAAACAGCAGGAGACGTGCTTTGGATCATGAGTGGACAGACTTGTCTTTTGCTTATTTTAAATAATTCCGTTTTTCTGGGCTTGTTGCCACAGGAGATTTATATAAAGCCAGTATTCTCATCCTTTCATAAAATATCCACTTCTATTGTGTCCTTCGTCTGAATTGGCTTTCCATGAGATTTGTCCTGTATACTATTATTAAGGGTTTTTTAAAATAGTTTTTTTTTTCCTTGTTTGGTTTGAATTACATTAAAAAAACAAAAAACAGAATTTGTCTGGATACATTATTACAAAAAAATCAGATCTCTTTTTCAGTTTATCAAACTCCTCTCAAACAAAACATCATTTTTGCGTTTGACAAACTTGTGCTTCCTTTTAAAGCAGTATCTGTGAAGGTTTTAAAATCTTTTTAACTATGAAGGTTTTAAAATCTTTTTTTTTGATAATGCTGTTAACATTAACAGCATTATCACTGGTCCCCCTTTCCTTCAGGTTGAAGATTTGAGTGGTTTTATTCCCCAATTTGGAATATGCATAAGAAAAAAAAGGAGACAGTGATATTGTTGCTAAATCTAATAAGAGGCAATACACTTATTAAAATGATCATTGTTCATAATAGCTACAGGATATAACATTTAAATTAATCAATATATTTTTCTTTGGTGAACATTTTAGTTAAAAAAAGGTGTTGGATTGAAAACAGGATAAAACCCTAAAATCAAAACTAAATTATGATTCTTGTTTAATAAATAGTTTCCCAATTCTTATGGTCTGAGCCAATATAGGTAGTATCATGGAGAAAGCCTGGTAAAGCACAAGAACGTTTTAAAATTCCATCCACACCACTGGAGAGTAGAATCCCTAGGGGAGATGGGCAAAGAGATATTTTAAAACGCGTTGTCATTAAACTTGACACTGCAGAGAGAGAAAGCGAATATGCTGAGCACTCATCACTGGCTTGGGTGTACATTGATCTGCAGGCTGTCAGACCTCCACGCCTCATCTCATCTGTCTCTCAATCAGCCAAGTTCAGATTGCAATCTTTCACTACCTGGACTCTCTGCTCAGGCCAGGCCTGCGGGGTTCTTCATCCATGACTATAAAACTCTGTGAGTTGGTTTCAATTCTGGTACTGAATAACTTTCCTATATGTCAGAGATGTAGTGTTAAATTTAACACTGCTGAGTAAATATGTGTTTGTTTATATCTCATTTTAGAATCAAGTTTCATCAACTGGTCCAGACTATTTGCTGTATTAGTGCTTGCACTATTGAGATGTTCCTGTGCTGGCCCTGTAGGCACAAAGTAAATAAACTAAACTAAGTAAAATTAAAAATGATATCATTTGCACCTTGAATTGAGAACCCATCAATGACTGGAGTGTACATACAATCCTATGCTGATAATGCACCCAAACAGTGATCTTGCCTGTACGTTTTATTTTGCACAATGACTGCCACAGGTCTGAATCTATATTGCATTCATTCAATTTCAAGAATGACTGGGGGAATCGCACAGTTCCAAATAATGCCAGGTTGCTAAGTAGTTGTTTGATCTAAGTACATCTCTGAATTCAGTTGTTTAATTTAGATTGAAACAAATGTTTACATTGCAAGCCTTACCCGATGTTTCAAAAGCCCTTTATTACATTAAATGTATAAAGAAATATATATATATATATATATATATATATATATATATATATATATATATATATATATATATATATATATAATGTCTCGTGTACAGTTGTAAGCGGAAATGTAAAGAAACAGTTTACGTTTGACAATTCGTGTGATAGGATAATGTAAACAACACCACCAATTAATTTAAATTTGTATACCACAGTTAATAATCAGTAACAACTCCTCAAATCAAAGATCTATGAATGTGAAACTCAGCATTGAGAAATACCTACAGTTGAAACACGTGTCATTGGATATTAGCGTTTTTTTTTTTTTTTTTGGTATTAATTACTACGTCAATAGAGACAAACAGCACACACAAACCATTGCTTTTCTTTTATGAATAATGATAAAGCCCCAAACACCACAACATATTGTTAACAGGGCCTATTGTGAAAATACATATACTCCTTTTAAACATTACCTTATTACTGTGCATGCAATGACCTGCCTGTTTTTATATGCTTCCTTATATGGATGGATGTTAGTTTGTCTGTTTAGATGTTTCCCCTAGAAATCTCATGTCCCACAAATTGAACATCTTGTTTGATCGATTTCAAAATGAGTATACACTTTCATAATGAAGGGGGGATGAGACATGCACAAATGCAGATTGTTCTTGCAAAGCGTTCCATCTAGAAGCATTATCATTTGCAAATGGGATTATTTATTCATTTTATGTGCTTTTTTAATTTTGCTGATTTAGTTTTGCAATGTGCAACAACATGTGAAAAAAAACTCTAGTAAAATGATTATTCTTAGTAAAGGTAATTAAGAAGTGAATCACTAAAAAAATGATTCTGTCGGACATAAAGTTCAATACATTCATGTTTCAAGCAAAAGTACTTTAATCTTATTCGTGCAAGATCAATAAAGCAATTGATTTCATAAAAGGAGCCCTTTCCTTTCTTACATGGTCATGGGCAGAGAACAAAAGTTGAACACCCTGACTCTGCTAGCTCTCATGTGTATTACTGTGTGAAACCAATCGGTAATCACCAACTGGATTGACTTTCAAATCATACAAAGATTGACTTGGTCAAGTTGGAGTTCATTTCTCATGTGAATCATTTCCTAATTGTTTTCACTAGGAATGCAGCCTTTACCACCATTATAAAATGAAGCCCCTCTTCTCCTAACAGCCTCTTGACAGTGTGTGAGTGTGGCGGTATGAACTGCATTCACTCTAATCATGCAGGTCAGTTTGTATAGGTTATTAGTATAATCGATTGCAGCAGGAGGCCCCATGGGGATTCAGCATGAAGGAACGCGTGCTGTCAGGAACCGCTGGGAGTTTGACCTGCGGAGGATTGCAGCTGTGCTTATTCCATGTACCCAAGGAACCAAAACACCCCAGCTCCTGGATTGGATTGTGCTGATTGGATTACTAAAAGTGATGTACATAATTACAGAAACGCTGCCGAGTGGGTGATCAGGTGGGGGGTCATGTAATTATGTAAAACATATAAATGTGTACGCAAATTCTAAAAAGGTGTATTCGATTATACTTCACATGTTTTTTTGTGAACGTGCAGGTTTGGCTTCATATGTTGGCTTATGCACCTGTAAGTTGGAATAAGCACATAACACTGATACTGTAATGGCTGAGGATGAGTGCAAATAAACAAAAAGGTGTGTATACAATATTACAGTAAAGACATCTCTCAGGGGTAACCCAATGCCTCAGCAGATTACTTTCTAAGAAAGAAGGCTTTGGTACCAATAGGTAGCATTAAACAGAGAGTCAGGTGGGTCATTGCAACATCATGATCTGGAGGTCCTGCTCCCGGAACGAAGGCGACTGATTCCGATGGTTTGACACTGATGAACTGTGATCTGATCGGTAAGCATAGTAATATAGTATATGTGTGGGGAGTGAATTGCATTTCAGTAAAGCAGCCGTGTTGTTCCAGATGAAGAGATACAGTCACCCGAAACCCCAGGATACACTACCTGGAAATGTCAAGGTTTTATCAGGACCACCCTCCAGGCTGGGTGGAGTCATCCCCACACCAGAGCTCAGTGTGGTTGGTGTAGCAGGGATCTGAATTTGTGAATAGCTGCAAGCTAAATTCATTGCTGTTGTTGTGATCATCATAGAGGTTAATGGATCAGTTGGGTGTCCTCTTCGCAAAGTGATAGCCACTCTAGTAAGTGTGTTTTGGTTGAGAACTTACTACCCGTCTTTGAAGAATGCTCTGACCCTGATCCTGATGGAAATTCCAGCAATGGTTTGGTTTGATGGTTTTCAGCTGGTTGTGTTGATTCAGGAGACTATGTGCTGGTGGAGGAGCCAGTTAACCACCCCCCCCCCCCCCCCCCACACACACACACACACCTTCTGATTGACTAATCTGCAAGGAGCAATCATTCCTGACTGTTCCTACAAAAAAAAACACAGACATGACAATTTACAGTTTAATTATCTTCCTTTACAATAATAATAAAGAAGACAGTACCCCTGTTGTAATGGAGGTTATGCTATCCTTCTCAAACATGAATAAGAGACAAAAAAGCATCGTGGTAAAGATGTCTTGCAGCTGGACTAGGCTGCCATAAGGGTGGAGAAATAAATTAGATGAATTTAGAAAGGTTGTCCTTGACGGCTAGGGAGTTGCACATTAACGACGTAAATCCAGTATCTCATGTGGCTGTCTGGTAATCTGCTAAACAAGGAAAAGAAAGAGGCTGTGCTTGAAATGCCCATGCCCTTTGATCCTGGCTGCAGCCTCCCTGCGCATCTGGATTATTTTTATTTTTGGTCCAGCTTCACAGTATATCCCCCTGTGGCGGAGTGTCCCGCCCCTATTTATTATTATTTGTATTTTTGTTTGCGGCGCGAGTAAAAGCGCCGCATCTTTTGTTATTGTTTAAATCTTTTGTTTTGTTTATTTGATTTATTAAATACGGTGACCGCCATTGCGTTCAGCTTCACCCGCCCATCCATTGTTTTGGTTCAGTTACTTACTGGTCCGTGACGTCACCACACCTCACCACTGCAAGCCATCCTGCCACATATGGTGTCCTGCGTTGGACAAAACAACGCCTCCAACAGTCGGACCAGGAAGGAAAAGGACGTTTTTTTGTTTTTTTTTCAAAAAGTATTTTTTTTGTGTGTGTTTTGGAGAAGAGAAAAAAAAACAAAAAAACAATGCAACCGCAGCAACAGCAGGAGGATGGCTGGTACATTGTAAACCTTGTGGTGGAGTTGTGCCCTGGCTGTGGGGCATATGGGCACACGGTGGCCATATGCCCCACGCAATACGAAGAGGTGGAGCGCGAGCATCCAGCGCCCAGAAGGGGGGAGCGCGAGCATCCAGCACCCAGAGGGGGGGAGCCCGTGCATCCAGCGCCCAGAGGGGGGGAGCCTGTGCATCCAGCGCCCAGAGGGGGGGAGCACGTGCATCCAGCGCCCAGAGGGGGGGAGCCCGTGCATCCAGCGCCCAGAGGGGGGGTGCCCGTGCATCCAGCGCCCAGAGGAGGGAGCCATTGCTGCCGTCTCCAACGCCAGAGGGAGAGGAGCCATTGCTGCCATCTCCAACACCAGAGGGAGAGGAGCCATTGCCACTGTCTCCAGCACCAGGAGCAGAGCAGCAGGAGCTGTCTCTGTCTCCACCACCGCTAGGGGCAGAGCAGCAGGAGCTGCCTCTGCCTCCGCCACCTCCACCGCCAGGAGCAGAGCAGCAGGAGCTGCCTCTGCCTCCGCCAACTCCACCAGCATAGGGTGAATACCTGCTGGTTCCCTCTCCACTTCCACCAGCAGAGGGAGAATGCCTGCTGGTTCCGTCTCAAACGCCGTGGGAGGACTGCTTGCCGCTCCCACCTCCACCAGCAGAGGGTGAATGCCTGCTGGTTCCGTCTCAAGCGTCGTGGGAGGACTGCTTACGGCTCCCAGCTCCAACAGCAGAGGGTGAATTCCTGCTGGTTCCGCCTCAACCGCAGTGGGAGGATTACTTGCCCCTCCCAGCTCCACCCACAGAGGGTGAATACCTGCTGGTTCCGCCTCAACCGCGGTGGGAGGACTGCTTGCCGCTCCCAGCTCCACCAGCAGAGGGTGAATACCTGCTGGTTCCGTCTCAACCGCCGTGGGAGGACTGCTTGCCCCTCCCACCTCCACCAGCAGAGGGTGAATACCTGCTGGTTCCAGCTCCACCTCCACCAGCAGAGGGTGAATACCTGCTGGTACTGATAAGGCACTGGTACTGAACTTAGTTCTCAAAACACTTATCTGTTACAGTGAATGAACCATTGTTCACTGGAGGCAGAAAGCACCCATACAGACTGCTGAAGAGGTTAACAGTATGAAGTGCTACTATACTGCTCCTTAACCAAGGTCACTACCAGATCAGCCTCAGAGAAGCTCCCCTAGCCTAATCAGTAGAATTAATCGCAACTAAACAATAACATGCTTGCCTTTATTATTTGAAAATGACAAATATAGTTCATCAGTTACTCTCCCATTAAAGAATGAAACGCTGAATTATTCATCGGTTGGTGACGGGCAGTTTGCTTTCTGTTGATGGGAGGGGTGGATGGCGTGTCATTGGCTTGACAGTGTGGGCTCTGCCAGGCTGACACACTAGAAGGTAAGGAGTCAAGCATGACGAAGCAGTGAGCTGCCAGGACCGCTGGAGCATCTCAATTATTTCATTACTTATTAAAAGAATCTTTGCAGCTATAATCGTCGGGCAGAGAGTGGAAGCTCGTATTTCATTTCAGGGTCACCAGGGAACTCCACATTAAAAGGAAGGGGATCAGGGACCACTGTACAGTGCGCTTTGAATGTTAGTAAGAATTAATGAAACTAAACAACAGGACCATCCTAATTCACATTACCAGGCTGTTGATACTCCATCTTGGTGATGCCACTCACATCGTAATCTGAAAATTCAGCCCTCTCAAAGGTTTAGGTTACTTTTAAGGGTTAATATACAAGGGAAAAAAGAGGGGTCTGTACCCTTGAAAATATATATTATTTCCATGTTGAAATCTTAATTTGTTTGGTGCATTGAGCGATAAATACTAATTTTATATGGGTTTTTAGACTGAAGAAAAATGAATGAGTGAAATTAATTATTATACTTTGCCTCACTTTGTCAAAGCAGGAGGTTGTTTCCTGCTCATTAAGACAGTAGCACAGGAAGTGATCTAAGCATGGGTAACATGCTTCTGAGATTAAAATAATTCCCAGAGTTGCTGGAACCTGGCGTGTGATTTCCATAGGTCTGCAACAATGGACAGAAGTTCAGGATAACGGAGCGGTGTGAGCAAAGTCGGGATGCTTGAAAGGTTATTATACAAGGAGTGCTTTTGTGAGTAAACACCATAATCTGTATTTATTACCCAAAACAAAATCTGGAAGCTCAGGACCGGTTTGCTGAAGGATCCTCATTGCAGATCGTTAAGTCTCCCACTGGCTATTTCAGACCAGCTCCTCTAACTGCAAGGCATAAGATATTCTAAGTGAGGAAGTCTGTCATTGATTACATGTCTTTCATGTTCTGTGTGAAAAACTGTTGCCATGGAAATGCTGACCTGACCAGAACTTGCATTTTCAGGGCCTGCAGTACTCGTGTGTGTTGTAGTTTTAGTTTTCCATATACTCAACCAAAAAAACTGATAATGAAATGCTGTACTACTATTATGGCTTCCGATAGACTTTTGCAATTATCATTTTATAGTTTCTTTGATTACATGATGTTAATTAAAAGATCTAAAAAATATCTTTTTTTTGTTGTTTTTTCATTGTCTCAATTCTAAAATTCTAGGTGATACAAAACTTTTGGCCATAGCTGTAGCTCTAATATTGCCTGCAAAGAAATGTATGGTGGAAGTTATTTGACAAGCATACCACCAGAATGTGCATTTACTTAATAAGTCCCAGTCACTTGGACTAGATAAAGTGATTGCAGCTAACACAATTATTTCATAAATCCTCAATTTCATTCACTCCATAGGTCTCAAATGTGCAATTTTGAAAGAAACACATGTTCTAATAACATGTATTTTTATTTTTAAGACAGTTGGTACTACGCTTAAAGAAATGTCTTGGTTGCAAGGCGTGCTTTCAGGTAGTGTTGCACTTTCTTGGTCATTTCACCTGGCCAGCTGCAGTGACATGCTATGGCCCTGAAGACCTTGGAAGTGAAACAGTAAGAGATGTCCTGAGAGTAAGGCAAGCAAACTGATAACTTTCTTCAACCTAGCATAGTACCAGATATCATGTTTTCCCCTCCCAACAAAATGTTACATTAAGAAAGAAAAGTGGGGCTTCCGAGTGGCGCATCCAGTAAAAGCACTTGCGTGCAGGATGCGCCCTATAGTCTGGACGTCGCGAGTTCGAGTCCAGGCTATTCCTTTGCCGACCGAGGACGGGAGCTCCCAGGGGGCGGAGCTCAATTGGCCGAGCGTCGCCCAGGGGGAGGGAGGGTTAGTTCGGCCAGAGTGTCCTCGGCTCACCGCGCACCAGCGACCTCTGTAGTCAGGCCGGGCACCTGCGGGCTTGCCTGTAAGCTGCCCGAGAGCTGCGTTGTCCTCCGACGCTGTAGCTCTTGGGTGGCTGCATGGTGAGTACGCAGTGTGAAAAAAAGCAGTCGGCTGACGGCACACACTTCAGAGGACAGTGTGTGTTCGTCTTCGCCGCTCCCAAGTCAGCATGTGGGTAGTAGCGGTAAGCTGAGCATAATAAAATAATTGGCCATTCCAAATTGGGAGAAAATAATAAAAAATAATTGGCAACGACTAAATTTATAAAAAAAAATAAAAAATAAAAAAAAAGAAAGAAAAGTGTGTTTGGTGATGAAGCCGCTGGCTGATCTTGGTGTGTATTTTGACCTGGGGCCTCCGAGCATCAGAAACAGTCTCTGTTTAAACTGTTTCTTGTAAATGTCAGTCTGCACCACTTTTATATTTAACTAACTGTTTAACAGGTCAATAAAACCAACCTGGCATAAATGTTGTATGACTGACAGGCGACGAGTGCACATTGATCATGTAATGAAGTGCTGTCAGCGCTGTGGCTGGGATACAGAGCAGGCTCATTGAATGATGGAGTAGCAGATTGCACCTGAATTCTTTTCAAATCCAATGCTTTATTAGCCGGGGGGTCTACACTAGCTGAAGAGCCAGGCCAGCTAAAGGGCTCTGGAGCGGCTGCCTTGTCCATCTTTCTATCTCTACCTTTAACATTTTGGGACCTTGTTTGATGGATTGAAATGATTACTTAGCCACTGATATTGGATGTTCAGTGTTCAGAACAGACATGGATGGGTTGATAAGACTCTGTTCATAGAGCTAACAAAAGAATGACAGGAAATCTAATTAGGACTACCATCATTCTGCAGATCTTCTGCATAATCAGTAAACACTGAATAGTGCTGGCTTTCAAAATATAAAAGAATTCAATGACAAACATTCCCATTCAATGACATTGAAAAAGATTTTGAATTGAAGTGTTTTTCATTGGATTTAAGTTTTATTTTTTGTAATTTCTGGGTCTCACGCTTTCCTACATAGTAGATGCAGACATTATGGTTAACATGTTTAAATTGGCGCAACCATTTTGCACCTTGTTGCACATCAGTTAGTTTAGAATTTCTTAGAATACAGCGGCCAGTGACACTTGGTTTCTTCTGGGAGTTTTGAGTAAACTCGAAGAGTTTCCTGAGCTTATTTATAAAAATATGTTTCTCAAAAAGATCTAAAAATACGCTTAAAACAGTCAGAATTTCTGCCAGAAGCTTCACAAGTTGGCTTGCTTCCCAACACTTTTCCGGTGTGGACTGTGTTCCTTCTTGAAGTTGATTGCATTGAACAGGATGTGTAGCATTGACATTTCTACAAGGAGCGATCCATTTTCTGTATTTGTAGCTTCAACTAAAATACAGTAGTGTGAAACTGTATTAACTCCTCAAGATCTGTCATTTATATACCTCTCTGCATGAAAACCTCAGGGTGTGAGAATTTCAATTTTCGGTCAGTAATCAGTGATGTAGAAACTATAGGCACTCATGTGTGAAAACTTTGTGCTTTAATTAGGCATCTTAAACAACTTCTAAAAAGTGTCTTGCATTTTACCATGTATGTGTTCATTTTCTCTTACTATTTTAAATGAATTGCATGTGTGGCCTATTAAAGTCATCAATTAAATTAGGCAATCACTAATTTGCCTATTTTGACAATTTTCCAAGATTTTCAGTTAAAGAAACAATGGGATGTTCTAATAAATTTGTATACTTCTGTACCTTTTTTTTAAAAAAAAGAATCATAAACAAAATCTAATTCACTTTTTTAAATAATATGTGCATTATCTTATAGGGAAATGAGAGGCCTGTGAAACATTGGCAATACAGATTAGGTTTACTGAAATTATATAGTTAGCTCTATGTACTTTAAATGGCTATGCAGCAGTGGCAAACCAATAACAATCTCTTGGTTCTGTGCTTTTCCTTTGAGTTTTCAAGTACTCTCACTCTCCACTAAACCTTATGAGCACTGTTTCACATTTCAGTGATAAAATGACACCATGTTACTTTGATATGCTGGAAACAAGCATATGGGGATATGCTTAGTGTTAAAAAGACCAGGAGTTGAATTGAGCCTGTAAAAGCCCATTTGAAACTCTAAAGACTGAGACAGACTTGAGTAAATATTAGAGTAAAAGCTACTGAACCTAATTCTTTGAATTTTCCACAGCTGTCTTGTTGTGACAGTGTCATATTGCCAGAAGGTTTTGTAACAGGGACTGAATTCACTGAGTGCTGTGACTGTGCGTCTCTCTTGAGGTTTCTATAAATGCACACGCACACCATCACAATGGCAGCACAGCTAGCCTTGCAGTCAGGAGCCAGGTCCACAGTGCATCAGGAAATATATTCACAGAAACAGAGAAAAACGTGGGAGAGGAGGAGGCTACAGAGCCTCTTTAAACGCCCACAGTAGGCTTATTCTCCATGCTCAGCTGTAATAAGATAAATCTAGTGGAACCTGCTTTGAATAACTTTGAAAGATGGATTTGCATTTTTTTTTTATCTACAGGGCCAGGTTTCAAATCTGAGAGTAAGGGAATTGAGATCCTGGTTCTAATTGTATCTCACTGAGAGTAAGGGAATTGAGATCCTGGTTCTAATTGTATCTCACTGAGAGTAAGGGAATTGAGATCCTGGTTCTAATTGTATCTCACTGAGAGTAAGGGAATTGAGATCCTGGTTCTAATTGTATCTCACTGAGAGTAAGGGAATTGAGATCCTGGTTCTAATTGTATCTCACTGAGAGTAAGGGAATTGAGATCCTGGTTCTAATTGTATCTCACTGAGAGTAAGGGAATTGAGATCCTGGTTCTAATTGTATCTCACTGAGAGTAAGGGAATTGAGATCCTGGTTCTAATTGTATCTCACTGAGAGTAAGGGAATTGAGATCCTGGTTCTAATTGTATCTCACTGAGAGTAAGGGAATTGAGATCCTGGTTCTAATTGTATCTCACTGAAAGTAAGGGAATTGAGATCCTGGTTCTAATTGTATCTTGCTGAGAGTTAAGGTTAAACACATCAGAGTTCTAGGGGGCTGTTACTGTACAGGCTTTGCATGACCTTAGCTGTGATCAAAGTCGTTTCTAACTTCATCTCACTGTCAGCGAGAGCTTTTCTTACAGGACCTGTAACTAATATACAAGTTGGTCATTTATTTCTGAAGTGCAGTTTGTAAACTCTTTAGTTTAAATCACGGGATGTATAGTCTAGTCCAGGGCTACTCAACCCTGGTCCTTTACCATTATAGTGCCATCATATTATCTATTTGTTGACCTTACTTAGAAAACATCGTGTCAGACACATGGCACACCCAGAATCATCCTGAAGCCTCACGCACTGAGATACACACTCCCCTCTCACAGCTAGTAGGGCTGGTGAATTAATGCTAAATGACTGGAAGGGGCAGATTTACCCCGTTCACACCAATATCTTTGTATCCCTGAATATATATTTGTCCCATATTCAATAGGACTGAAAACTTACAGCAGTGTGCAAATTTATTAGAACACCTCAAGATTTGTCATTTATATCCTTTTATATCCTCCACCTGCATGAAAATCACAGGGTGTGAGAATTTCAGTTTTCGGTCAGTAATCAGTGATATAGAAACAATAGGCACCCGTGTGTGAAAATGTTAGACCACTCTTAAAAAAGTCTCATGCATTTTACCATTTGTGGCTCTGTGTTCCTTTTCTCTTACTATTTTTAATTAATTGCACGTGTGGCCTATTAAAGTTGTCAATAAACGTAATCACTAATTTGCCTATTTGACAGTTCTCCAAGATTTTCAGTTCCAGTGGTTTGATTTCATAAGCACAACAAATCAAAACAACAGAAGCAATGGGGTGTTCTGAAAGCTGAGTTCTGTTTCGGTGCATATAGCCCATAAATGGGCTGCTTTTTCTGTTACTATGCAAGTTAAAAAATCCAACTATCATTTTCTTTTCATAACATACTTTTGAAAAGAAGGAAAGGGTTATAAGAGAATACTGTTAAGTAGCGCTTCACAAACCGAGCGTTTGATTATTGGGATCAAGCTGTTCACATGTGAGGGTTCACTGATGGTGATTGATATAGAAAATGAAGCACTATAGACACTGTAATCTATAGTGTTGTATTTGACATATCTTAATAAAAACACCAGCAAAGACCCGAAACCATCTGGAATACAGAGCAGTGATGTTGCTAGTGCTAAGAGGCAAAACCTTTTCAGTTGCTAATGAAAAAATCTGTTTATGGAGTATCCTAGTAAAATATGTAATACTCCATTTAACGAGACAGGGGCCTCTAAGGACCATGTCTATCAGACAGGTGGGATTGGTAAGTGAAATGCAATAGAAAATAATGCAGTTTACAAGTAAGATAATTAGGTACTTTTAATGGAAGCTGACACTGTGCAGCATTCACAAAGTCTGTATTAAACTGTCATATATACTCAAGCATCAGACTTTATATGCATAATGTACTTTAACACTTTCATTACATAAAGCTGATATGACAACTTTGTATGAAAACTTCAAAGCATGCCTGCTTGTCATATTCTTTATTTATGAAGGAGGATGTATACCAGAAATGCAATGTAATGCATTCTGAAACCTTCTAAAACAGGAAGGAAATGGAGGAACCATTTCAAATAGAGTGAAACCACAGTATTGTTTGGTGGCCATGAGGGGTGGTCTTACTACTGAGGGTACATAGGATTTAGTTTTAAAAATCTACAGCTATGGCCAAAAGTTTTGCATTCCTAGAATTTTAGGATTGAGAAAAAAAAAACTAAACATCACCTGATAGGCTATTCCATGCATTAACAAAAAAAAGGCGTGTTTTACATGTATTTACTGTATTGAGCCTGATCAATTGGTTACTACACTTGGAAATTAGACTTCAGTTTAAGGTTAAGTGTCATTGAAATGAGCAAAAAGAAATGCAGTGCCTTTACTGCACAGGAACGCGCCTGTTTGCAAGAGCTCCTGTTCATCTTGTCTCATTGTGTTCTGCATTGTTCAGTAAAGCTGAGGGAACACGAAGACACTTTGTGGCTTGGAACTTGGTTTCAGGAGACTAGGTTTCATGCCACTGCATGGCACACCAGGGGAGACTTGGGGTTTGATACAGCAAAGTTGCCTCAAACTAGATCTCCTGGTCTCCTGGTCTCCTGGAACCAGGTTTCAAGCCAGAAAGTGGCTTTGTTCCCTCTGCTTTGGATAGCTACTGAGAGACTAGTGTGACAGTTTCACTTCTACAAGACAAGGTGAGCTTGGTTATAGTTACCAATGGCAACACGGCCCTGCAGGTACTGGAACTTTTGGTCATGTTTATTTTTTAAATGTACTTCAATGCCTTTCACACAGAGCAGGGCTTAGGTCGCTAAACAGCCTCATCACAAGCACATTTCTTTAGTCCTAACTGCCTGTGTATTTCTGCATTTACTGTGCTTTACAGTGGCTCTTAACAATGCTTAACCATACTTGGCTGGGATTTTTTTTTTTACCATGGTTTCTCAGTTCTTTTACTACACTTTGCTGTGCTGCTTTTAGCCCTCATCGCTCTGCAAGTGAGCAGAGCCTCTCCACATCTCACCTTTACTGAATTAACTGAAGCCCATGTGTGAGCAATCCATTCCCAGTCCTGCCTGGGAGAAGCAGCCAGTCTACAGACCAAGCATTTACTCGCACTGAAATGAAGTTAAAATCACTGGACAGCTTCCAAGTAGCCTACAGCTGTACCTTCAGCCAATAAATAATACATATAGTTTCATTGTCAGGGCCTGACGTGAGCAAGGCCTAAGTTAAATAAACCATATAGCGCTGCTGTAGATACTGCAATGTTTGCCATGTTATTTAATAACATTTCTTCATAAGCAATAATGTCATGGCTGTAGAAGTGCTAAAGGACGGTATATTATGTTACAGTGGCAAAATGCTAAACTAAGCTGTCCCTTGTAAAAGTTAACTTTGTGCAGTAATGCATAGAAAACCTGTGATTCATTCCTATGCTGCTAACTGCTAATTTACAGTGAAAACTCACCCTGTGGTTCCTAGGATATCATCACATTTTATACAAGGCAATTCAAAGAAGATCTTTAAAGAGCAAAATGCATTTACACAGGCACATGCAGGAGTGAGTTATAGCAGGGTTTCCCAATCCTGGTCCTAGGGACCCCTGTGTCTGCTGGTTTTCATTCCAACTGAGCTCGCAGTTACTTAATTGAACCCTTAATTGAACTATTCATTAGCTTAATTATACCATTTTAATTGTGTTCAGCTTTTAAACAGTTGGAGATTTCAAGTTAACTATACAATTTTATAAGTAACTTGAAATCGGCAACTTTTTAGGACCTGAGAACAATTAAAAGGGTCTAATTAAGGACATTATTGGTTCAATTAAGGGTTTGATTAAGTAATTGAGCTCAGTTGGAATGAAAACCAGCAGACACGGGGGTCCCACAGGACCAGGATTGGGAAGCCCTGAGTTATAGTATACTCAAGAAAAGTATGACTAACTTCAAAACAACTTAGCATCAATCCATTCATTTGTAAAGCAATCTGCAGAATGCACCAACCGGTAAGCACTACGGAGGGCACAGCAAACTGACTATCTGACTGTGCATTTTACATGAACGCAACAATCCTTACAGTAAGGAAATGGAATGCCAGCAGTGTCTGTTGTGTGTTCACACAACACTATTGGACGTAGTGTTGAATGTGGCTGTCCATGTACTACCATATGCTGACTGCACTGCCACTGAGGATCAGTTGTTAATTGTATTGGTTTTTGTTCAGGGTTAAAACCAGACAGGTTTGTAGAAGCAGGTTGTTATGGGCTGAAGCTGCGTGGTTGTTTCTGAACCCCTACCTCATCAGTAAAAGGGTTAAGAAGGCTGAGAGCTGACTGGGTTTATTCAATTGCTGACATTTGACAGGGACCAGACTGTGCTGATTCTCCCTGTATCTGCCCTTTCCACTGGGCAGACCACACAATCACGTTCAAACTGCAGACAATGGGAGCACAAGAGGATGCTGATGGTACCACAGGGGGAATCGTTTTCTTATTTATGGGTATGAATCCAATGGGAATTGAATCCAATGTGCAATACCTGTTCTGAATCCTTTGCCCTGCCATTGCTGTGTTTTGTTAATTGTTCTGCTTGGGTGGGTGGGTGCTGGGGGTATATCAGGGTTCATAACATATTCATGAATGCCATAGACAAGAAAAGCACAACCTTTATGGATATTTTTCTTCCATTAGCCCAAGCATCTTAACTGAACTGTGACAAACGTGTCCCCCCTCGTGAACTGAAGGGCCCTGTTAACCTGAAAGTGCTGTTTGATGTTTTTACTCCAGCGAAGCAGGACATGGCTCTACAGTGTGGGCAGCAGTGTGGAGTAGTGGTTAGAGCTCTGGACTCTTGACCGGAGGGTCGTGGGTTCAATCCTACCAGGGACACTGCTGCTGTACCCTTGAGCAAGGTACTTTACCTAGATTGCTCCAGTAAAAACCCAACTGTATAAATGGGTAATTGTATGTAAAAAATAATATGATATCTTATAACAATTGTAAGTCGCTCTGGATAAGGGCGTCTGCTAAGAAATAAATAATAATAATCTACAGCAGTACAGGCTGAACTTCTCATGGTTCATGCTCAGTCATCGTTTCACAGATAGGCTTCCAGGTGAACTCATCCTTTTAATGCCTTAAAGCTACAGTAACACAGAACACATCATCTCTGCCTACCAGATATCAGTGTGACTCATTTTCTTCACCAGTGCTGTTTACTCCCCAAGGAACTTTATAGCCATCTTCTGTGTAGCGAGTACTCGAAAGTGGAACCAGATCCTGAAGCAATCTTTATGTCAGACCTGTTCAAGCTGGCAGGGTACGGCAGTGCACCCTACACTTGCCTAATCCTGTAGTACCTACATGTAGTTAATGTAACTGTGCCTATGTAACTTTTTTCTCAAATGATTATTGTAGTTTCATTGAAAGAGTTTAAGAGCAGGGCTACACTACAATGAGAAAAGAGTCTGCACATAGGAACTAACAGTATGTAAGGGTATGTGAGTAGTATTGATATTAGTATTCTTACATGGATGTTGGTGGTGTTTCATAGTTCCAATTCTCATTAGAATAATAATCACATTTATTATAATCTATAAACCTTTTATTGCTCTCTGAAAATGACACCAGATATATATATACGTTATAATAAAGTCTTACAATCACTTCATCTAAAGGTCAAAAATCATGTTTTTTACACAGAGTCTATGATTTTCTAGAAATGTATTCAAAACACTGGAATTTATTTAACATGTAATCACACAATAGGTTCAAAAAAATCAAATAAAACAATTCCACAGTCAATATTAAACTCAAACAATATTAAAATAAAATCAAGACATTAGGCAACCATTTTTCAATCTAATGTTAGTTAATTTAGCCTTACTATATATTGACAATTAACAAAGCATGGTTTAATCCCACCAAACCCACGATATCCTAACTATGCCCCATGGAGATATACTTGGTTAGATTCCTATGAGACGGTCAGGGGTCTTTGCTGAGTAGCGCAACTTTTAGCTGTTTTCTTTTTGGTGTCGGAGCTAGAGCAATGTTAGTAGATTATTTCTGAGCAAATACGACTCATGTAGTCGTGTTTTTTATACTGTTTCAAACAAAGGAAATATCTGTTTCCTGCAGCGTGTTCTTCTTGTTTGACTGTGTTTGGCGCTTGTTCTAAGATATTGGCCATTCACCCCACATGGTCTTCAGGAATTCAGACCAATTATAATAGTTAAGAAGGGAAAACTTTTGAAAGTATAGAACTCATGCTATGGTTATATTTCATTCAAAATCTCTGTTATGCCCCCTGAAGAAATTCTCTTGTTTTTTTATACTAAACATGTCGGAGTGCATTCCTGATTTGAGGTTTTAAATGGTTTCCATCTTGTCGAGGAGATTTGCTGACTGGAATATTCTGCGTCAGTCAGGAATATGAGTGGGAAACCCATGTATTTCGTGCTGGTAGTGATTTTAAATAGAGATGATGTAAAAGTATTCTTTATGTTTGGTTCTCTTGTATTCTTCTAAGGATTAATTGTAACTTTGTCATTCATGCTGACTTCACAAAGGGCGCCCTTTGCCTGATTGTCTGATTAGCCATGCAAGCCTGGGATTGCCGTTCTTTGATGTAGATTTGCCTTTGTTTCAGTGGAGGTGTTCCTGTGAGATAGCAATCACCAGGCTAAGGGTCTCTCTTTCTTGATTAGTTATGTAGATATGTGTGGCAATGTGCCCCGCCCCTGTGTGCATATTATGTGTTGTGTGTTGCGTGCGTGTGTAAATGTTGGTGTATAGTCATTGGTACACGGGATATAAACGGGTCTGTGTTTCACGTGTATTTAAAAAGTATAGATTTGTATTTAGGCACGAGGAGAGCACAAATCACTTCACGTGCTGGTTAAATGTAATATGTGAGCACGGGGTTGCACAGAATTAATTCACGTGCTGGGATTCAAGTGAATAATTAATTAGTAATTGAATCCCAGCACAACAGTATATATAGATGCACGTTTCTTTCACTCAGGGTTGGGTGTTCGAGAGTGGAGAACGGGTGAGAGAGAAGGGGAAAGTAATAAGTGTTGGTAGTACTCATCGTGTTTGTTTGTCTCTCCGTGCACCGTTTGTTAAGTGTTTAGTACGTTTTGTTTGTCTCTTTATTTTGGCGTGAAGTGCCGTGTCCTGTTTTTGTGTTTAAAACCTTTTATTTTCTGTTCTGTCTGTTACCAAAACCCCAAGTCTCTGTTGTTTATTTCCTGGCTCTGGTCTGACGCCACCCACTCCGGCCGTCTTTGTGACAATATGTCATAGATTCATGCTAAATAAAGCTCTATGATCTCCTGGTATCTCAGGGGCAGCAGTGTGGAGTAGTGGTTAGGGCTCTGGACTCTTGACTGGAGGGTTGTGGATTCAATCCGGGGGACACTGCTGCTGTACCCTTGAGCAAGGTACTTTACCTAGATTGCTCCAGTAAAAACCCAACTGTATAAATGGGTAATTGTATGTATTTGTATGTAAAAATAATGTGATATCTTTTAACAATTGTAAGTTGCCCTGGATATGGGCGTCTGCGAAGAAATAAATAATAATATATCCCACACAAGGCTATTGTTTCATTGTAATTTGTAACCATTCCCAAACTAATCCTCCTGAAGAGCTTTTTGTTGACATGGAGTTCTTAAGAGTAATGTTCCAGTGGCTGTGGAGTGCTAACCATGTAGGGTCTGGGATTCCTCCTGGGGAATAGCTCAGTGGCACTCTGTGTATATATTCAAATTTACATGTGTGTTAATATGAACCTGAGAAATGTTTAGCCTTGCGAGAGGGGACTCCTTTAAGCCATGCCAGTTCATGTGTATCTCCTAAATTTGTGGAAGAAACCCAGTATAAAGGAGCAGTTTTTTTTTTGGTTTTTTTTTTGTCATTAAGAATTTGAGTCTGTTTTTTTAGTCTCAAATACAGGTTAACATTCATTAAATTGTTCAATACAATTAAAACAGACTGTATTGGTGGGAAGTGAATATTTTGGCATGATCATGCAGCATGATTAGAGGTTGCATTAACAATTGTCAGCACTAGAAGGGTTTCTTACCTGCTTGAACATGTTGCTTTATAGAAACCATTATTTTAGGGGATGCAATTACTTTAAAGCCAGTCAAAGGACCAACAAAATGCAACCTTATTTATTGTAAAAAAAAAAAAATAGATAAAACCAGAGGATTTTGACTATTGAAAAAATTATGAGTTCAATTTATTTATATATTAGAAACGGTAGCCACAAATGTATTTGAATACCAGTTTTAAAGCCGTTTGAAGGATTTGCCTGGCTCCAGATTATAACTTGCTGTTGATAATTGATGTAGTAGGATTACAGCAGTTACACTTGGGAAGCACTCTAAGTGAAACACCAGTAAATTAAGAAGCTCCTATAAATCTGTGGAGTTAAGAACCAAGATCTAATCAGACATGAATGAATCTGCTTGCTCTTTCATAATAATAACTCCTAGTTTAAGAAGGCTAGCAGTAAGTCCACTTTAGATAGGGTTACCAGATTTTCAGAGTGAAAAACTGGAACAATTTCTTTTTTCTTCAATTCAACTCTGAAGCACTTAATAAGTATATAATAACAAAATCATAATTTTAAAATAAATACTTTGAATGGGCCACATTGTGATGCACAATATGAACACCTTAGTTGTACTTCCTCAGAGGGGACATGATTGAAGGAAGTCTTTCAAATCTTAAAAGAGTTGACACAGTTAACCCAACATTACTTTAAGCACAGCACAGAAACCAGGACCTGAGAACGCAGCTGGAAATGAAGTGGAGATAGACTTAGGACAGAGGGAAGGAGACACTTCTTCTCACAGAGCGGTGAGGGGATGGAATGGGCTACCGAGTGAGGTTGTTGAGGCAGAAACACTTGGATCCTTTAACACCCAACTCGACATAGTTCTGAGATCAATCAGCTACTAGGAACCGGACAAGCTTAGATGGGCCGAATGGCCTCCTCTCATTTGTAAATGTTCTTAATTAAATGTAAATGTTGCCTAATTCTGTATTTTGCATGCTGTGATCTGAAGCTTAATAAAGTATTAGTATTACACCGTCTCATTGTTGTATTGAGCAGATCATTCTGAGTAACCCATCACAGACTCACACTAGTGAGCCATGTAACACTAGTAACTGTTCACACCAAGGAGGGCACCCCTTCAACCCCTCTGTCACGCTACAATACCGCTTACTGTATACTATACAAAAAGGATTCATTAGCATGACCTACTTCATATTTTCTTAGTTCACTTTATTTGATTTTCAAACAGCAAAGCTCCTCAGTGATGGTAATAACTGCAGACCAGCACAATGCAGCACTGTGCTATGAAACTGCTTGATTTAATAAAGCGTGTATGAAGGAACAGAAATATAATTTGCTGCTGAGAGATTAAAACGATTGCATATGTAATTGCACTTGCATTAAATGTGTAACTTCCCTTGAATAGTTTTAATGATTGCATGGTAACTGCTGTATGATTCTTGATTGATGTTTAAGGAGTAGGCTGGTAATCTGGGAGGGCTTTGTGCCACTTTAAATTAAACAATAAAACTGTCGCATTCACAGTGCTGTACTAAATTCAGATACTCACTGAATATTATTCTGAATAAATGTGTCTGACATCCGTTATCATAACAAAATGTATTTTTGTTGTTTCAGATTCAGTGTATACTTTGCTTTTTTTATCACATCCTAGGGACAATTTAAAATGTTATACATGATTCTGAGAACTATATTGAGACCACATTGGTGATTAAAAATGCTGGTACATCCGGTACACCAGAGTGTAACCATTAACCTACCCCCCTGCAACACTCTGCCCGGAGTGGATGTAAGAAACACACTTGTTCTATGTGCTTTTCCATACTAATGTACTTTTACATCAACTATGAGGGGTACATTGTTAGACTTTACTTGGAGTTTGGAGATCTAGTGAAGCCACAGGCATGCTTTAAAAAGTCATCAGTCATTAGAAAATGATACAACGTGAATTTACTATAAACAAAAATAATGCATTTAGTTAGAATACCTACTGTAGCAAGTTGCTCTTTAATCCATACTAATGTTTTGGGGTATCAGAATCTGGGGATATATTGAGACCCCTGTCTGTCTATAAGGAAGAACCTTATACATCCAGAGAACCACTTTTTCAATTGTTAAGAACCTTGGTAAGGGCATTTCTTTTTCATAGGTTCACCATCGAATTGTGATTTTGGTATTAACATGGCATCAACACCCCATTGACTTTGCCATTGAAGACTCTGTCCTGGTAATCAGCAGCAATGCCTTTTCCTAGAGCACTGTTCTATGCACATTCATTCCATAGGGTTACTACAAGGCTGTAGTGTGATGGTCATCATATGCATCAGTAATTCAGAAATGCTCATTAAAGCAGGTGCAAAGTGTGGGACTGTGTAGTCGTCCTTGTGTTTGAATGAATTTGATTGCTGAAGGATTTGGTCGATGTCAAAGGTAATTGGGATAGTGTAATGGTATTGTTCCACACCATAGCTACCCAACACAAAATAATGGAGTTTTTCAAAATGAATGAACAGCCACAGATGAGAAATTCCAATCTCACATCAAGCGCCTTGATATATTTTTTAAATTGCTTTGCTCTACTAAAAAAATGCATGTACTTAGGTTTGTGTAATTGGATGGTTAGAATAGCCTGGAGCATATAAATCTAATGCAATCGAAAATCCAGTTTGGCATTTTGAAGTATAATTGCAAAGTCGCATGCTGCAATACACAGAGGAACTCAATAGCTCAAAACTACTGTGCTTCAGGACAGAGCAACAGTTGTAAAAATAAAAATAGTTTAACATATGGAGCACTGTGGCCTTTCAATAGAGTTCAGTAGAGCATACTGCACACATAATGAATTGTTTGACTCTGCAGTAATCCAGTCCGATGTGTGAGTAAATGCAGATAAACTAAGTGCCTGATAAATATCTATGAGTTGGGTGACAGACCATGATGCATGTCCGAGTTTGGGCAACGTGACCAGCAGGAAGCAATAAGTCTGATATTTAAAGAGTCCTGCAGGGCAGTGCATTACATTTCTTCCTACTATTGCAGGCCGTTCATTATGAGAAATGCTGGGGCAATTCAATTACTGTCTAACCCTTGCAACTTTGCAGTTTAAAGAAACATATATCAATCAATGCTATTCTTTAAAGGCTTGCTCAGCCCCAGTTAATAAAGAACAGAGGAACAGGGACTGTATTGTATCCTATTGATTTGCTAAAGTTTTCTGTGTTCTATTACGATATATCTATATCTTTTAAAACACTTAATCATAAAGACATGCACAAGTGTTGAATATTGTATAGGGTACTGTACAATACAAGCTAATATCCACCACCCTAAGAGATAAGAGCCACTCTTGGCTGCACTGTGTGTACATTTAGCGTGCCCAATTGTTTTAGCCATTTTTCTCCCTAGTTGAGATTCTACTTATGCTCCCTCACTGCAGCAGTCCCCACACAAGCTCGGGAGAATTGAAGGTCCTTCGAGCCCAACCACCTCTTTTCACTCAACTGCTGATGTCAGCCAGCTCCTGGCCAGTAGGGGACGCTGTAGCGTGGTGATGCGGCCCCTGCAGATCTGAGCTCCCTAACTTGTGGAAGCACCAGAGCCAATGTGAGGATCTTCATACAGCCAGGACATTCGCCTGCCTGTAAGAATCACCCTGTAAATCAAGTAATGTGCCACTCGGGGACCCCTATGCTTACATGTCTGCAAACAGCATTTAACATGTCACTTTCCTACATCCACGGTTAGACTTCAATAGAATGCTATAAGTGGCATGCAATGCTGCCTTGGTTGAGGGTAGAGGCAACTACTGCAAAGAACCAAGACTGACAAGACTGAGTACTAAAGAGTAAGTAGCTTTAAATTCGATTTTCATAGATTCTATTTTTTTTACTGTCCACTTATGATATGCCAAACAATTCCTACTGGTTCTTATTGCAGTCTGTGGTAAGGATGACTGGTGCAGTGCAAAAAGAGTATAATGTCCAGGCTGCCGTTTCCCAATAATAACAATATTTATTACAATGCAACAGAAAGTTCAAAAAGTAATACAAAAACGAAATAATAATAAGCCCCGCTACCAATCGATGGTATTGGGGCCAAATAACAAAAAGTTTCAAAGTCCAAAAAGTAAACAAAAAGACGCCGTTAGCCACAATCCTCCGTGCATGAAAACTGTGCTCTTTTCCTCCGGGGATCGTGGTGCGTGTGCTGTGCGGTGTTGTGCTGTGTGGTGAGGGGCGTGCTCTGGGGTGAATGCTGGATCTCTGGCTACAGCCTCCCGTCCTCCTGCTTCTCTATGAAAACACAAACAGACACGTAACACAAAGGCAAACAAAACGCTAGCTCCAGCTGGTCGTTCTCACTTTCTCAGCGCAAGGGGAGGTTTTGACGTAGCTGCTTCCCCTTTGTACCCAGCAAACTCCTCCCTGCAGTCAACGCGTCGCCATGGTTTCTCCAATAGAGGGCTGCCCCGCAGCTGACTGCAATGGAATCGTCCTGAGTACTTGCAGCTACGCACCCCTCCTAATATGGTCACCTTCCGGTTTCCACCTACCACCGAAGTGGTAGATCTAGGAGGCAGCATACCTTCCCCCTTACACAGCACCCTTTCTAATCGGGAGGGAGATTTACAGCATCGATCCTTTCTCTTTTTATCACACAGTCATTCCATTGAAGTCTGTTTTTGATCTACTCTGTTTTAAGGTACTTTGACTTCAATTCAGGAGGAGCTCTTCTGTTCTAGTTGGCAGGTTGTCCTTCACTGAAGACCTATGTATCACAGGCTAGATCGCTGCAGTGAAATCGTCTTGTGAAATCGTCTTTGTGTGCGGACACTGTGTGTTGACAACAATACATACAGAAACTGGATTCACTGGATGGGTCTTAAATCTCAACAGACAGTGATCTAGCCTTTGTTACATATGTCTGTTACAATGGGACTCTGGTCGCCTGAACCAGAGCAAACCCAAAATGGAACTAATTAAACACAATATTTGAGTATTTGAGAACCATTCACAATGATTGGAAATAGGTTAACGAGGTAAAAAGGAAGATATAAAAAAAGATATATGTACAAATGTAGACACTGCAGAACATAGCACACATGCTTTGTGATCAAAGAAATTCAGCCACTGGCAAGAAAATGCTTCTATTAGTACAGGAGAATAGTCCTCTGCACATGTATCTCTAAAGAAGGTTAAGGTCGTTGTTGCCTTATAAGTCCGTGCTGGAAATATCCGCACTATT
This sequence comes from Acipenser ruthenus, assembly GCF_902713425.1. NCBI lineage: Eukaryota > Metazoa > Chordata > Actinopteri > Acipenseriformes > Acipenseridae > Acipenser > Acipenser ruthenus. Next base: position 9,617,043 of record NC_081206.1, on the reverse strand, counting down.
GGGGTTTCTTGAATAATGCTTTCCATATGGAAAAGGGCAACCCTCTTTTCTTTGAGCCAATGCAGAGCCTAAAGATTTTGCCTATTGTATAAACTTAACATCCGCAAGCATGTCTGTAGTGTGAGATACTGGCATGCAGGCTGCAAAGGAGGAGGATGCTTGGGTTTAAGTAAAAGGAGGGCTTGGGCTAGCAGGCCTACTGTACAAGGACACTTGACTTCCTTCTGTTTATGAACTTATAGGTTGATCAAGTCAACTCCTTCCTTTCTTATATCTTTCTGGGATAAGCCACAGCTTGATTTGTAGAGCATTTTACAGCACTGGGGAATGAATCACCCTGGATTGCATCAACCATCTATCTGTGGTTTTCCTGGTGGATTCCCTAGTATTGCAAAAATCCCTTAAAACGTGGTCACTGTGGCTTATCCCACAGGGTTCAACCCCCTGTCAAGTTAACAAGCCTTCATCAGTGTTGAGATTCATCAGAGTACATGATTGCGTTTTTTGAAAGTTATAGACGATCTAATTAACTTCTAATAAATGACTGTCAGGACTTAATGAAATGAGACCATTGAAATGTAGTGCTCTTGCATGCTTCAAGATTTATACTTGCAGGCCAGCAGTTTCCATTGCAGTCATTTTAATGTCTGGCTTTGAACATGATACACCATCCGATGCACGTGTGATTTCAGTCCCAATTGTCAGGTGCGTTTGGAAAGCATATGGCAGAGTTTGTTATTTTCCTTGTTCATGGTGGTTTCCCCAAAATAATAACACATGAAAAACACTGCAGGCTGTGGAACAGATTGTGCATGTATTTGATTAAAGATGTACTTTAGTAATTATATGTAAGGCTGTATTTATTCACGGTTGTCACATATTTCACGATTTCTGTGAAATTTACCCATTGCAGTGTAATATGTAGTTCCTTTCTCTATCCAGTACAAGGAGGGGACATTTCATGTGTCTGTTGTTATTTTTACATGTATTTATGTTTTTATTTTGTTTGGTAATTCACTGATAGAATGCCTTTAAAAGGTGGACAAAATATTCTACAGTTTAGCATCTACAATTTTACAGGTAAGCATTTCAATATTTATTATTATTATTATTTAGCAGACACCTTTATGCATTAATCCTGTTCTTTAGAGTACTGTAATCTGTCAAGTGTAATTCAATCTGTAGTATTTTGTATTTAATTATATCCTGATGTAACTATCAGTGGTTAAAGAAAAGGGTTTGTAAACAGGAGGTCCCCGGTTCAAATCCCACCTCAGCCACTTACTCATTGTGTGACCCTGAGCAAGTCACTTAACCTCCTGGTGCTCCGTCTTTCGGGTGAGAAGTAATTGTAAGTGACTCTGCAGCTGATGCATAGTTCACACACCCTAGTCTCTGTAAGTCGCCTTGGATAAAGGCGTCTGCTAAATAAACAAATAATAATAATAATATGCATCAGCTGCAGAATCACTTACAATTACATCTCACCCAAAAGACAGAGCACAAGGAGGTTAAGTGACTTGCTTAGGGTCACACAGTAAGTCAGTGGTTGAGGTGATTTGAACCGGGGACCTCCTGGTTACAAGCCACTTTTCTTTAACCGCTGGGCCACACAGCCTCCGTTTAGGAATATTTATTGTATAATTACTCTAGAGAATATGATCCATATTAAATGCAACAACGCTGGACTGGAGGGTCCCACAAATTCACAGCTGCATGTAAAACACGTTAGCCCTAAGTGGTTAATGTGCTACAAAGCCCTAGTAGACAAATGTGAAAATTGCATGCATATTTTTGTTGGTTAACCATTCTAGTGTTAGATGCTGCATGCTTTTCATTATGGAGTCTAGACTAGAGGATCCCCCCACACACACTTCAGAAATAAAAAATCTGTGGTGTTATATTTGGTATTTCCCTGCTTTGCCTGGATTTCAGAGAACTAATTCTAAGCAGCTCTATTATTTCTGAATCAAAACCCTGCTGCTAGACCGAGGCTTCCTAATGGGTGATGATGTTCACCGCTGATTTGATTGGATTTTATACAGTATATGTATTTATGTCTTTATGTGTACTTGGCCCACACACAGCTGTCTTAACCAGCCAGGTTTGTGTCACCATGGTAACCAGAGCTCTCTGATGTTCTGGGGAGGCTTCACAGCGCTATCTGTGAGGAGGGGAGCGGAAGCCTGCAAACTGATAATTACAAGGAGGTTGAATCATTTGTTTAAACTGTCTTGAGGCTTCAGCCTGGTTTATAATCCCTTGTCATAGGGATTGCTGATGGGAAGCAGACTAGTGCAGATGCCTCCCGGAGGGAGGTGAAAGAAGTCAGTTCTCAGCTTTTTACCATCCCTTAACTATTTCAGTGCCAAAACCGAAAGGTCTCATCAAACATGTTAAGAGGTCAATGTAAAGTTGACATATTTACAGAGGAAGTGTGATGCTTGGTTCATTCCAGCTCATTGTGGAACCAGGTGGGTTGCCCAACCCCTTCTGTCAATAACTTGAATTAATAACTTATTTTGTTATTCTTATTTTGGAAAGTCACACAAGCTCTACAAGTATACTAATGTTTTTTGTCGAGGTCATCGTCCACATGGAGCAAGAATGAGGTCAAAGGTCATTTAAAATGGGCCTTTTTGGACAGGCGGGACTCGTTTTCACAGTGTTAAACAGCTCTCTGGAGATTTTTTTTTAACGCACGTTAGTCGTACTCCTCTGTCTTGTCCCTCTTAACATATTGTAATTCATTTCCTGCGGCAACATTTTAATACTCTCGAGTGCATGCCAGGATTGAACGAGTGAAGTCATCACTTGAAGATAAAATTTGTCACGGAACCGCATTAGGTAGCAAAGCACTCAGACAACTGAAGGACTTGTGAAAGGGAAGTTTATTTTTTAAAAACTTTCTGATGGTTCATTGGCTAGAAAGAGGGTTACTTGTATCTACTGTCAAAGTGAGTTCCAGTATCACAGAAGTGCATCTAGTCTGCTGACATGCTTTCACGTCTCACAGTACACTTTCTAACAGTTCTTCTGTTACAGACAACAGTACAACAACAAATGAAACCTGTCAGTTCTGACAGAGTATTTTTTTAGAAATCCAGCATCGCTGCAAACCCATGAATCAAGTACGATACTATAACCAGTCTGTTGCAAAGTCGACAGCTACTGACTGCAAACCTGTCAACACTGTAGCTTTGTTTTATTTCAATAGCCACATTTATTTTAAACGATATTATTTACAATTATGGCGGATATAACCCAATGTTTTGTTTTATTTAGGCCATTTCCAGGTCTTAATAAAGGAATTTTATTATAGGGAATAAAATGCAGCCGGATTCAGATGTCTTGTGAAGCCGGAGTTTCACAGTTTGATTCTCGCTCGGCTCGACAAATAGCCAGTGGAGAAGCACCCGTACCCATACCGTACCGAGCCCTCACTGGGTCGGATGTGCCAGTGGAGATGCACCCGTACCCGTACCCGTACCGTACCGAGCCCTCACGGGTCGGATGTGCCAGTGGAGATGCACCCGTACCCGTACCCGTACCGTACCGAGCCCTCACGGGTCGGATGTGCCAGTGGAGATGCACCCGTACCCGTACCCATACCGTACCGAGCCCTCACGGGTCGGATGTGCCAGTGGAGATGCACCCGTACCCGTACCGTACCGAGCCCTCACGGGTCGGATGTGCCAGTGGAGATGCACCCGTACCTGTACCGTACCGAGCCCTCATGGGTCGGATGTGCCAGTGGAGATGCACCCGTACCCGTACCCGTACCGTACCGAGCCCTCACGGGTCGGATGTGCCAGTGGAGAAGGGGTATAAGTAATTTTACAGGCTCTGCTTGCAGGCCAGCAGGACTGCCCTTTGCTCAGCAGCTCATACAAGGTTAAGCTTGGATGTCATTGACAAAAACCTGATTGGGTTTCCCCACTTGCACAGTGGCTTTTGACTACTGATTATCACTTTCTACTCAGTCGTGCGTGCGAGGCTCCTATGTGAGTATGATGTGTCACAATGTGTGTGTGTGACCGAGCTATTAAAAGAAAGAGGACTTTATTTTCTATAATCAAATCAAATGACAGAGATTTAAATGGAGAGGAATATTAAACCCACATTACTGCTTCATTTTCATCCCAAGGCGTGTATGATGGGAATGACTGATTAATAGCAATTGTAATTAGCTGTTGCTGGTGAGGGGAGTGTTCTGTAATGAAGGATTGAGATGGGCTATTAGCAGACCCGGAATGAGACAGGAAATACATATGATACACATGGGAGCCGTGATGTATGGGGCTGCTCAGATAGTCCAGCTGTGTGTCTTTGGTTATATAATGACCTACCTTGGCCAGTTTTGTTTATTGAAGTACACATTGTCCTGCTGTGTGACATTTTACAGTGGCAACTAGTTGAACTATTCAACTTATTAAACCTTGACTCAAATTCGTGTCGTTCGAGTCAAATTAGTAATCGTTCTACCTTTACTCAAGTACACTCAATGTCCCCTCCTTATAGGGCAGCAGTGTGGAGTAGTGGTTAGGGCTCTGGACTCTTGACTGGAGGGTTGTGGGTTCAATCCCCAGTGGGGGACACTGCTGTTGTTGTACCCTTGAGCAAGGTACTTTACCTAAATTGCTCCAGTAAAAACCCAACTGTATAAATGGGTAATTGTATGTAAAAATAATGTGAAATAATGTATAATGTGATATCTTGTAACAATTGTAAGTCGCCCTGGATAAGGGCGTCTGCTAAGAAATAAATAATAATTATAGCTAGTATATAACATGCATGAGTGCTTTTTTTTTGTAAAGGTTCTGAATTTTAGCCATTTCATCTGCTTGTTTACATCGTTTAAATCTCTTAGAATCCCCATGTCATTAAGTAGGACTTGATTTAATTGCATTTGGTTACACTTAGATATTAAAAGATCACTGTATAATGAATTGCTTAATTGATTAACAGCAGAGTCTGACTTCAAACAGAATCAGTCGTTAAGAGACAGGTGTCGTGCTTTGCTGTCTATGGGAGCCTTGGTGACGTGGTTTTGTTTGGATAATATTACGCAATTGATCATAGGACACATCAGAGACTGCAGTTCAGCAAACCAAGCCCCAACACCCATATTTTAAACTTTAAATTCTGCAGGTATTTCAAAGACAACGATTATAGAAATAGAAGATGAATGTACTACTTAAAACCATGCTTCATATGTTGCAGTTCCAGCTCACTATAATTGGCAACCTGCAATTAAACCACGTGACGTACAGGAAAAGCACCAGGATGCAGGAGTTTATCTACAGCATTGTGTTTGAAATATTTGTATACGCTGATTCTCAGCAGGAGAGGGTAATCATTTAAGAAACTTTGGTTAGCATTCATTTTATGTTATACAGACCTATTTCCTAAAGGGCCTATTTATTAGTTCCGCTAGAAGATGTGTGTAAGATGCCCTTTCAGTGATTTGAAGATGCTGTTTTTGTTTTAGTGGTTACTGTAGTCGACTTGCCAGCACAAAGGATTCAACTGGGCTTCTGAAGGTATAATTACAGCTGTAGGGGTAGTAGCACAGGCAACAGTGAGCCAATAAGATCCGAGGATGACCCCCTGGTTACCTAAGCACCATCCACATGACCAGAATGCTAAGTGTTTTCTCAATAACGCCTTTTATGGAGTATTTGATGGGGAACATGGTGCGTGGCTTGTGTGGGTTCAGTCGCTACTTGCTAGAATTATAACAGTCTGTCTTCTTTTTATGTGTTACCCTTATTCAATAGTATTCAATGAAAAGCTTCACCCCACCCCCTCTTTTAGATGACATTTCTATTGAGCCAGGCTGACGGCAAAATAGACGAGCATGGGCTCCCGAGTGGCGCATCCAGTAAAAGCACTCGCTAGAGTGCAGGATGCGCTCTATAGCCTGAACATCGCGAGTTCGAGTCCAGGCTATTCCACAGCCGACCGTGGACGGGAGCTTCCAGGGGGCGGCGCTCAATTGGCCGAGTGTCGCCTGGGGGGAGGGAGGGTTAGGTCGGCCAGGGTGTCCTCGGCTCACCGCGCACCAGCGACCCCTGTAGTCTGGCCGGGCGCCTGCGGGCTTGCCTGTAAGCTGCCCAGAGCCACGTTGTCCTCCGACGCTGTAGCTCTGAGGCGGCTGCACGGTGAGTTCGCAGTGTGTAAAGAAGCGGGCGGCTGACGGCACACGCTTCGGAGGACAGCGTGTGTTCATCTTCGCCCCTCCCGAGTCAGCGCAGGGGTGGTAGCGGTGAGCTGAGCCTAAAAAATAATTGGGCATTTCAAATTGGGGAGAAAATAATAAAAATGAATTGGCAACGACTAAATTTAAAAAAAAAAAATTTAAAAAAATAGACGAGCATCTGTTACTTCTTGCAGCAGTAGGTGGTTATGGAAAAACATCTTTTGGCTTGGTCTTATAGCACAGAAATTATATTTATTTTATAAAAAAAAGACTCTTGAGGCCCTATATTCTGTTTTTATCTAATATAAAATGTCCTTGGATTTTTTTTTGGTGGTAATATAAAAATTAAAAAGCAGGTTCAAGTAATTGAATTAATTTCCTAGTTTTCTGAGGTACTGCTGCCGGTAGAAGGAGGGCCATGTCAGTTTGTGATAAGAGAAGGCTTCAAGGAGGGAGGAGACTTCTGCTCGTTAGGGATTGCAAAGAAACTGGACAGTAAACAAAGGCTGAGGAGTGCAAAAAAGGCCATAGTAAATAATAACCCAGGAAACCTAGTATAAAATTGAACATTATTGTGAGAAACATCATCTTAAAATATAGCCTAGCAGTTAGACAATTGTCAAGCTTGTGTATCTCAATAACATCCTGGAGTGAGGAGGTGCCATAAATAAGCCAGAATGTGTTTGAACTAAAGCAGGATATTGTTGTGCCGTAGCCCATGAAATGAGTTGCCCTTTCCCCTCAGCATGCCGAGGCACAAGGTAATCAGCTGTGAGAGTGGGAGATGTGGCAGCGATGGGGCAGTCTCTGAATGAAGGCACAGCGCTGCAGGGGCTCAACGATTCAATGTCTCCCATGGCACATTAGATTATTGTTCTGTCCCGTAGGTGTTTTTATATTTAAAATAAATTATACTAAATAAAAAAAATGCTGTACACTTTCCATACCTTGGATCTTTACAGCAGCACTGTACACTTGTGTAATTCATAGTTAATACAGAGCAGTACCCTGACGCTAACAGATACAATAGCATTTGTACTGTACGGTCGAAAACTGTTGCAGTCGCTATAACAACGAGCATGATGGAAAACAGGAAGCTCAACAGGTATTGTGTTTGTTTAGAAGTTGTTGTTTTTTTCTCTCGGTTGGGTAATAACACTCGACTTAATTTCTCCCATTTAGTTCAGAAGAATCCCTCCCAGAGCAAGTCTTAATCTTAGCCAAACACTAAAGAGTTTTTCTTTCTACACCTCTGAGGGTTTCTAAGTTCAGCACACCACGTTACAGAGGAGGAGTGCACGTGTCTTCTCAGGCTGACAATTATTTTAAAAGCATCTTGTCAAACTTTTATACAGAGCTTTACAGGAAATAGGTCACAAGCGAAGAATCTTTTTTCTTTTTTTTTTCTTTTGAGCCTGAAGTTAGTACAGATTGCGTAACACGGATTTTGCAATTACACAGCCATTCTGCAGTTATTCATCTTCTGAGGATTACAGTGTATTATTAATAAATGGGGCAAGGTTAAAACGGATTTGGTGTCAAAATATATAAATGTCGGGTCTCTGTGTTGCTGCTAGGAGAAAGGTACTACTTATATACTTAGCCCTGGGGCCTCAATCTGGTCAACTGAATATAAAAAAAAACCCATAAGCCAGTATTGAGGGGTCAATTTCACTAAGGAATACCCTGCTGGAATAAGCCAGAGCTGGATTTTATCAGAGCATTTTACAGCACCAGGGAATCGCCCTGGGTATCATCAATCACCCCTCTGTGGTAACCAAGGAACCCCTAAAACAGGTGGGTGATGCAATCCAGGATGCTGTAAAATGCTCTAAAATCCAGCTCTGTTTTTATCCCAGATGAGAAACTAGTTGATCAAATGGACCTCTACACTCCGGCTGCAGTGCAGATTTGTGTCAGTTTACCTATAGCTTTAGAATTAATTTCCCTAGGCCTTATTAGCATTTGAAACATTCTCCCTAGCATCAATGTTATTATATTCTGCCAATGTATCAGCATTGGGATATGGGCCCAGTAGCTGGTGGAATGAGGTTAATACATCTTCAAACATCATTATGATGCCCTAATAAGAAGATATGTCTGCTGACAAAGCTCCACACATCTATTACCTGAAATGATAGCCATAGCTGAACTGCTTAAATCTCAGATAAATCAGCAATGGTATGTAGGTCCCATAGTTATTTTCTGGAGTATGGGTATCATTGCTCCTGTGAGAGGTCACTTCTATCTGTCACTCCTGTGTCTGTTTCCATTGCTGCCAGAAAACAAAGTGTTTGTATCTCTGGGTCTATTTCTTTAACAAATGATATACAGTGTTAATATTGGTGGCGTCCTCCAGTTCTGGTTCTATGAATACTATGAATATTTCCATTTATAATGCAAGAGGTACACTAGAATCCTGCTAAGCCTCATATTATTTACAGTATTCTAGTTCATGTCTCTCTCTCTCTCTCTCTCTCTCTCTCTCTCTCTCTCTCTCTCTCTCTCTCTCTCTCTCTCTCTCTCTCTCTCTCTCTATATATATATATATATATATATATACAGTATATATAGGTGTGTCATGGTCATCATCTGTTTCATGTTACTGATTGCTCCAATGATGAGTTTAAATAATAGTAACAGCTTTGCAGGACACCAGCATGACCCATATGATGAGACAGGTGTCATCAAAATGCTTATCACTGCCACCAAATCACAAGTCTCACTGGAAACAGCTGCAGCAGATTCCTGTATCCCTCCCTAATCTGGCTATACAGGAGTGCATTAGTTCAGTGCTGCCAGATTCGCTTAGGTTAACTATATATTACCGCCAGTGAAAGCAAACAAATTGCTTCAGCCAGGGACCATTCATTCTCTTTCTGTATGTAATCAAATTTGCTTTAGATGGCTTGAAACTATATACTGTGGACAGTAGTGTGCAAATGTATTAGAACACTTCCTTTTATATACCTACCTGCAGGAAAACTGGGTGTGAGGCTTTCCTTTTTCAATCAGTAATCATTGATATAGAAGCAATAGGCACTCGTGTTTGAAAATGTTAGACCACTTTGTGCTTTAATTAGGCATCTTAAACAACTTCTAAAAAGTCTCCTGCATTTTACCATTTATGGCTATGCGCCCTTTTCTCTTTTAAATGAATTGCATGTGTGGCTATTAAAGTCATTAATTAAATTAGAGCCTCACAAATTTGCCTATTTTGACAATTGTATCCTTATTGTTTTAGGTATTTTCTTAAGATTACTGTAAAAATAAGCCTTGACTCTCGGCATGTCTGTATTTACACCCACCTCCATGAAACCTGGTTGGCTACATCTCCTAAGATTTCAACTCCCAAACAGCAGTGTGTTTTAAAGAGACAACGCTTATTTTATTGTAGATTGCACACTTTCATAACCTTTATGTTTAACAATATAATTAGGACAAGACCTCTTGTCATGTTACCACTGGCCATTAGCACAGTATCCTATAGTGAAGTCTACCTCTTGTTTTATTGTTTGCTACATAGTGATGTGTCATAAAACTGGCAGCTTCAAAATCTTGGTAACACTTTACATGAAGTGTCTCTAATGACTGTGTATTTACATAGCAGTTACTTGGCAAATGCATGTGTACTTACACATCATTACAATGCCATTATGCATAGTCACAATGTACTAAGTAACTACTTTGTAAATACACAGTTATTAGAGACACAATGTAAAGTGTTACCAAAATCTTTTTGTAAGCATTTTAGCATAACATTTACATAGTCAGAAACGCTGCGCTGCCAAATCGCAGTTCCAATTATTTTAGAAGAAAGATGACTTCTAGAATCTGTTTTGACATTTCTCAGGGTTCTGCACTTGGTCATGAATGTTTTCTGACGCATATCGCTGAAAACTACACAGGAGACATCATGGTTCCTTTTCAGCATCTCTATTCCAAACCGGCCTCTGTTTACCCTGATCTGCTGTGATGTCACCACAGAAGGGCAGCGCGGTCCATTTTAACAAACATCATAAGTAACTCACACACACACCAACACACACACAGGTTAGTCAAAGTGAAGTGACCCTTGTTAATACTGGTAAAGCTTCTTATGCGTGCATTAATTCAGATGTATTCTTTAATCTTCTTAGGGGTATAAACAGATCCCAGGGAGTGAAGGGAAGGGTGTCTGGTCAAGGTTCCAGCTGGAAGGAAGGACTTTCTTTATTAAGCACTTCAGGAGTCACATGACATCCCAGTACTAAATCTCTAGAAATCTCAGCATGTCTTGTATTATATTACTAAACGTACTAAACATGTAGTTAGGGTGTGTAAGCAAAAACAAAAATAGGTCTGAGTTCTTTTAAAAAAAAAAAGCACAACAAAAACCTGCCTTTAAGTTTTGATCTTGTTGAGCATTTTTAATATTACAAGATGTCAGAGGCAGTCCAGTTATGGTACAAAAAACCAATGCAGCATTGTCAGGTGAGGCAGGGAAGCATTTCCGTGTTGCACAGCCTTCAGTGCACAATGCTTCACCCATAGGTTTCAATGCACAGCGCAACTGCAATATACTTCCCCACCTCACATCAGAAAAAAATAAATAAGCCTTGGAATCTTTTCAGAGGCAATTTATTTTGCTGGACTAGTTAGCAAGCATGGCAAATAATTATCAAAGCATTTTGATATCCATCTGAATGAGGCATTATTGAAGCATTTGATAGGGCAGCAGTGTGGAGTAGTGGTTAGGGCTCTGTACTCTTGACCAGAGGGTTGTGGGTTCAATCCCCAGTGGGGGACACTGCTGCTGTACCCTTGAACAAGGTACTTTACCTAGATTGCTCCAGTAAAAACCCAACTGTATAAATGGGTAATTGTATGTAAAAATAATGTGATATCTTGTAACAATTGTAAGTCGCTCTGGATAAGGGCGTCTGCTAAGAAATAAATAATAATAATAACAATTTTGACATTGTATGAAGTAATGGATATGATATAAACTAATCCATTATTTTTTTTAGTTCCCCGCGATATCAGGTTCACTGTCTAATATTTGTTTCAAATCTACAGTGTTTGCATTGCTTATAATGCCAGGGTTTGCTAGTGGTTCAGACAGGGTTTCTTAATGCTGCTGTAAGGGTTGGTTACCGTAACTCTCCTGATGTATACATTGATAAGCATGGCTGTACACCACAGATAAGAACCACCAGTTCCACTCTGCAGAATGATCTGAAGAAGTAAACCCAGCTTGTGTTTTCTGAAACACATTTCCCTGTCAGAGCCCTGCTTTGAGAGAGAAAGCATTACTTAGCTACGCAGTTCTGCCAATCAGCTGCGTTAATGATGCTGAATGACGTTCATTCAACACAGCTGCTCTGGGTGAGATGTGTTATGACTGACACATCATTCTTTGTGTAATTAGACAAGGCTGTCCTTGAGTCTGTTATTATGACAACAGGGATTCAATCCTGATATAGTAATTTTGCAGATGGCAGCATTCGAAGTTTCACTTATGGAAACTATAACCGTATGAACCTTTCAACGTGAGGTACTAAAAGGAGGTCAAAGTTCACTCAACATCAGTTTTTTAGATAATCTGCCACCCCATTTGCATGATGGGTATGTGACGCGGTGCAATCGTAAAAGCTACTTCAATGAAACATATTCATTTCATTGATATCATTGTTCATGCCTTAATTTGTTGGCAGTAATTTCAGGAGCACACTCTTTAATTGTCCCCAGAATTAGTCCTTCTGCGTGATCAAATTAGCCAAGTAGCTACCTATTTATTCCTAAAAATGCGATTGTATTTTTTTTTGTGTGTGTGTGTGTGTGTGCGTGAACAAAAACAAAATATCCCCGGGGAAACTTATTGAAAAAAAAGCCACCATCCACATGTACAGCTGTGTACCAAAAATCAATACAATAACTCAATGTGTCTCATTACATTTAATATGTATTTCTTTTTTAAGCTTCAACTCTTATTTAAAGGGCACATAAGGACCTTTTTATTTTATTGTGTTACATGTTCCCATGTGTTGCTACAACTGTTTAGGGAACAGTTATGTTCCCTAAACTTATGTACCCTTTTATACTGTTTCTTATTTACGGTATAAACACAATCTTACTAGTATATTTTTAGCGCATTTCAGTATACCATGTGTTTTTGATACTTCTGTAGTTAAGCCACACCGCAGCACACAAACATATTCCCAGAATAGCTCTGCATCATCAGTATGCATGAAGCAAAGTGGCAACATGGTCATTTAGCACAGCTTCATTTATCTAAACTCAATCAGCAGGATATTTGATGGCTTTATTAATATACACAAACAGCGGTCATCTTACAAAAAGAACAGCTGCCTCATTCAGATGGATATTTATTTGTGTTCACACTATTAAACTCTGTTTAAAATGTCCCCCACATTAAAGAAAGAGGCAGCATCTGGATGCATGCAACTGCCATGCATCGACCCTCGAAAGACAGCTGCTTTTTGTTTTTAGCCAGGCTCTTCTGAATTTGTGGTTCTAGAGTTTAACCTCACTGACAAGAGTCGGAATCCGTAACAGCAGTGTATCACACAAGCCTGCCCATTACACTCTTCACTAGGTGAGCCACTGGGGAGCAAATCTGATAAAACGGGCCATATTCTCAAAGAGTTTCCTCCATTCTTTAATTAACTCCTGTTTTTGGAAAGGAGAAAAATAAAATCATGTCAGTGTTACAAAATGAAAAGCAACCCACCCTGAGAGTGCTGAAAAGCAAAGGTGTTTTACCTTTTTCAAAAAATAGGAGTTAAAGACTGCAGTACATGCTGCAGTAACTCCTTTTAAAAAGTAATACAATGTGGGGAAATCTCATTTCTGGTCACCTAGCAAGACCCTCTAGTGCAAAGAGTACTTGATTTCTAGCAGTCGTGTTGCCAGAATGTCATACTCTGCCCTCCACCCTCTACCCAGACACACGGAAACACAGGCATTTCACACAGGGAATGATAGTGTACCAGAAAGCACCAGAATGTGCTAAGGAAGAAACAAGATTTTAAAGCCTTGCTTATCAGTCCTTTAATGAATGTAGTTAACTCTCTTGGTTGATGAGGCTAGTCTGTCGTTGCAGTTCAGATCGATCTCTCCTGGTTCACAATATTCATTATTTGATTTAGTGTCTGAGGGGCCTGCTAATAAAAGCCTCCAGATCTAACTGGCACAGCAGCCTGGGTCCAGTTCACAGCCTGTCAACCTGTGTGATGGATGAGCTGGGAAGATAACAGCACCACATCCTTATACACCCTTCTGAGGGGTCTGATTCAGGTTGGACATACTAGTTAATAACTCCTATACTTTGGGTGCATTCATTCCTGTGTCATTCTGCTTCTTCCGAGGCACAGCGGGGGACGGTTACCTCACCCTGACACTCTTAATTACTGCACTTGTATATGAGATACTGGTACCAAGATAAATCTGACCGCTGTCGTTGCAGAGCTGAACAAATGTTAGGCATTTGGGACCACAGTCCCTTTTTCCTCACTCTGCTGGAATGATGAAGCATGTCATTCTAATTATACACTCTAATCGTGACTCTCTGGTATTTTCCATTTCCTCTTCAATTACTTCTGATTTCATATTGCTGGCCCCTAAAACTGAGCATCATTACACTAGCTTAATGTTATAGGGCACCCCATATTGCTGCAAAATCTAGTTCATATAAATACTGATAAAACAAATGGTTTGGAACAAATGTGACACTGTGGGTTGGGATACGGTGCAATGGTATTGCAATGGATTACCAGTGTGTGTTTGGAACTTCCTTATATATTTATATTACAAACTATATAATTCCTGGTCCTTTCACTTGTTAAGCCTATTATGCTTTACAGACTGCAATCAACATTTCTTTTGTCCAAAAACTGCATTGTAATTGCAAATACAGTAGTGTAACTGTATATTCCTTTAAGAGAATCCCAATCAATTAATAACAAAGATTCTGTAAAAACTTTTAATCTATGAAAAAAATACAATAGAAAAATCTAGGCTAAGTGGTTGTAGAAGAAATATGTCTCATACAATAATAACTACCCTCTTGGTATTCTGTCGAATGTTGTACTAAACATACGTTTCTAAAATACGTATATATAAATCATTGCAGTATCACAGTGGTGACAAATGAGGGGCTCTTTAGTAAAATGGGACATCAAACACACCCCTCCACCACTATCATTAACATCAAGCACAGCACGGAACACAGACCATCAAACACACCCCTCCACCACTATCACTAACATCAAGCACAGCATGGAACACAGAACATCAAACACACCCCTCCACCACTATCACTAACATCAAGCACAGCACAGAACACAGAACATCAAACACACCCCTCCACCACTATCACTAACATCAAGCACAGCACGGAACACAGAACATCAAACACACCCCTCCACCACTATCACTAACATCAAGAACAGCACAGAACACAGAACATCAAACACACCCCTCCACCACTATCACTAACATCAAGCACAGCACAGAACACAGAACATCAAACACACCCCTCCACCACTATCACTAACATCAAGCACAGCACGGAACACAGAACATCAAACACACCCCTCCACCATTATCACTAACATCAAGCACAGCACGGAACACAGACCATCAAACACACCCCTCCACCACTATCACTAACATCAAGCACAGCACGGAACACAGAACATCAAACACACCCCTCCACCACTATCACTAACATCAAGCACAGCACAGAACACAGAACATCAAACACACCCCTCCACCACTATCACTAACATCAAGCACAGCACGGAACACAGAACATCAAACACACCCCTCCACCATTATCACTAACATCAAGCACAGCACAGAACACAGAACATCAAACACACCCCTCCACCACTATCACTAACATCAAGCACAGCACGGAACACAGACCATCAAACACACCCCTCCACCACTATCACTAACATCAAGCACAGCACAGAACACAGAATATCAAACACACCCCTCCACCATTATCACTAACATCAAGCACAGCACGGAACACAGACCATCAAACACACCCCTCCACCACTATCACTAACATCAAGCACAGCACAGAACACAGAACATCAAGCACACCCCTCCACCACTATCACTAACATCAAGCACAGCACGGAACACAGAACATCAAACACACCCCTCCACCATTATCACTAACATCAAGCACAGCACAGAACACAGAACATCAAACACACCCCTCCACCACTATCACTAACATCAAGCACATCACAGAACACAGAACATCAAGCACACCCCTCCACCACTATCACTAACATCAAGCACATCACGGAACACAGAACATCAAACACACCCCTCCACCACTATCACTAACATCAAGCACAGCACGGAACACAGAACATCAAACACACCCCTCCACCACTATCACTAACATCAAGCACAGCACAGAACACAGAACATCAAACACACCCCTCCACCACTATCACTAACATCAAGCACAGCACGGAACACAGACCATCAAACACACCCCTCCACCACTATCACTAACATCAAGCACATCAAGGAACACAGAACATCAAGCACACCCCTCCACCACTATCACTAACATCAAGAACACCCACACACCTGTGCACCTTAAAATAAAATCTTTAAAACAGGTTTATAGCAAATAAAAAAAACAAAATATCTCCAACATGAGGACCAGTGAGTGCTAATAGGAGGTAAGAAAAATTGATTTGATAGGCTTGGGTAGCACTTAACAACAACACTATATGATATATAGTTGGTCTTAAACAAACTCTGCATACAGTTTTATGAGCTGATTTCTCGTTCATTGTTTTAATAAACAGCTTGGACTGGTGTCAACACCAAGGAGTCACAAGAGACAAGGACACTCGCTCAGGATCAATAGGAATAGAATACCGGCCAAATTATTGAATAACGACGACTAGCTAGGAGTTTAAAAACAGGAGTCCGTTTTCCCATCTTTGGCAAATGGATAAGTTGCTCCTTTTTCTTTAAGAAATTGACTTAGCCAGTTTCCTTTGTTCTTTGATGAAGAACGCTTTGATAGCTTTTAAGACCTGGCAGCTTTAATTATGCTGTTGATGCAGTTCTTGTAAGATTTAATTAATTAGAGGGAGGAAGTACTGTACATTATTTAAACGTACTCCCTTGACTCGGTCACAACTTTCTTTCTCTTGCTGTTGTGCAGAAGACATGTTGTATCTGTGGATTTCATGGTGCCTTTTGTTTGCACACTACTGTACTACTGCTGTAGACTTACCAAATTCACTAAATACTGCTTCTTCCAACGTCAACCAGCACATTCAACTTTTAAATGCCTTTGTCATTTTACCATTTCTCCTTTTTCTATTGGAACAGTGTGTGACCTACACAAGTCAGCAACATCCATCCTTTACCACAGCTTTAAATTCTAAATTAGAGCTCTCAGTGTCCATGATGTATATCAACAATATTGTACAGAACAGTATAGAATGATAAGCAGTAATGAAATGTTTAATCACAAGCTGATTAGCACTTCTCCAGGATATTGCATATGGACTGATGGATGAACAGACAGACAACTAAATAAAACTAAATCATATGAGTTCTGTATATGCAAATATGCAGATTGACAGATGCATGGAAAGATAGGACTCATAGGTCAAGGTGCTGCTCATTTGTGGGAGGGGGGGGGGGGCACACTTCAGAAAGGTTGTCAAAATGTTTGTCTCCCAGACCAACAAGTTTAGTTTCATTCTGTTTTAAATAAATAAATCCGATACCATTCAGTGCATCAACATGCACTTCAGCTGCAGAAGTATATGATTACACATTTTGCTGTTGGCCTGTGCTAGTTTAGTGTATAATATTAGCTCAGATGCCTCAGTCCTGGCACCTCCCGCACTCCGCAGTGCTGCAGCCCCTCAGCAGTGCAGTGCACAGAAGGAGCTCTACTTCAGGAGCTCTCCCAGGTGACATATCCACTTACACACTCTTGAGTCCAGTCATTCTTTTCTATATTCAAAGTCACTTTGACTCCATTAAAAAAAAGCAGCTGCTTGCAGATTTGACTAGGGTTATATAGTCAATATAGTCATATTCCATTAATGCTCCATAATTGGTCAACGCTGTCGATGTTATTGATTTAAAAGACTGAAAGCTCAAAAATTAAGAAATTCAGTGTAATTCTTCATTTCTTTTAAGGAAGTAAAGAATTGCTTTTCTTTTTCATATGTTGTAGTAGCTGGAATCGTGGGAAAATATGTCAAAGCAATTGAGTTCCAAAGGCTGCTGGGAGATGGAGTTCTCAGAAACAACTAATAAAACATCACTGAATACTTCATAAAGAAAGACCCTTGGAATTTATTTGTGGATTTTATTATTACTACTTTTTGTTTTTTGCTCATCTTGTTGTGATGCGTAGTGGAATCCAACCATCACTTTAATGACTTGTTCGTAAATGGGATGTACAATAAAGGTATTGATTCAAACTTCTCGTCTTGTCTAAGACATTTCTATTTAGTACTTCTGTGTAGCGGAATCACAGTAAGGATGTATGCGTGTTGACAGCCAGCCACAATAGATTGCGTTACACAACAGCAAGTCAAATATGCACTTCCATAATCATTTTAAAAACATACCAAAAATGTAATACCTTACAGTTCACGAGACAGCCTAAGCCTATCTGGAAAAGGGATTTCAGTTGGCATATTTTGATTGCAAAGTGGTTCCTGTGGAGCCTCAGCAAGCAAGCAGATGAGCAGGCGAGCAAGCAGGCATATGGTTTTATAATCACACTGATAAATAAAAGATAAAGCAGAGAGAAAGCTTTGACCAGGATAGACAGGTGAAGGTAAGCAGGCCCTGCTCAAAGGTTGCTGTTTAAATACTGCAGCAACAAATTACAGCTTAGAGTTAAAGTTAGAACAAGCTGGAGTTTCAGAGGAGGTTTGGTGGAGATGACTGATTGGCGGTATCAATTTTCTGGTTGGTAATAGTACACACACTTTTGATCCATTGGTATGTCAAAGCATTGAAATGTTACCAGTGCAGTATTGTACTATCAATGACCAATACCACTGTAACTGCCCTTCTCTTATAAAAGGTTACCATAGAGAAAAACAAAATGTAATAAACTATAGTGAAAGCATGGGGAAGCATGAGGATGCATAGGGAAGCATTGTAAAGCTCAGAGATATATGGTAAAGTACATTAAATATATATATATATATATATATATATATATATATATATATATATATATATATATATATGGCAAACGATGGTAAATGCATAGTATAACTGGAGAAGCATGGGAAAACTGTAAAATGACTGTGTGAATTTGCTATGGTAGATTTTAATAAGGGTTGTGCTACCATTGTCCCATCATACATTGTCGTATTGGCTAGGTTTAACTTTGTCAACTGCTTTTAAACTTCATTCAAGCCCTTCCCCATTATTCTTTGATCCAAGCTAAATAAATTCAGTTCCCTTAAACGTCATAGTTCATTCCTTAATAGATTAGTGTGATTTCTCTTCGCTGGACTCTCTCCAGGGCCACAATGTCCTTTTGTTAATGTGGGCACCAGAATTGAACACAGTACTCTAAGTGCGATCTCACCAGAGCATTGTACAACCTCATCATAAACTCCTTGGATTTGGACTCTTTATAACCAATAATTATGTTTGCTTTGTAATTGCTTCCCCACAGTGTCTGTTTGCTGACAGTAATGAGTCTAATACAACACGAAGATTTTTCTCTTGGTTGGACTGTTAGGATTCTGTATCACCCATTTTGCAATTCAATCCTACGTTTTTGTGACTGGCGTGTAACGCTTTACATTTGTTAACAAGACACGGGTATATGTGATTGTGAGTCTGGAAGTCCCATACATTAACTTTATTTAACAATGTTGTCTTCCTGATGTACTGCGGGCTAGGGGTAGTGCTGAACAGCTGACTAATTGACCTCAGAAACTCCCTGACTAGTTGCAGGCTTCGATTTCAAAGCAGCAATGTAGTCATGTTGTTGCACGATTAAAACATATATTAGTAGTGAACTAGCAATGTCTACACTTTCATTGTATTCATCTGATTGTATTGAAACGGAAAGTACTTGTGAAGTGGGTGCTCTCAGATGGATGGAAGTGCCCCTTTACATATAAATGACATTTTATAACATAATGAATTGTTTTTAAAAGTTCCCAGCAGTTTTAAAATGTAGTGCACAAACAGCAAAGTATTACAAAACTTTGCACACACAAATAGAGCACCAGACATTATCAAATATATGATGTATTCATATTTTTTTAAGGGACTAGTCAATTTACTTGACTATTTTTACCTTTATTAGTCATTCTACCCCTACTGTAGGTCCATGTATAAATAATGTAACAGAGGTACTGTCAAGTCAATGTACAATGGCATCTGTTTTCTCCAGAACAATATCCAACCTCAATTTAAACCAGTTTGGAGGTCTGAGTGGGGTCTTGATTCATCAGAATACAGCCTTAGCACTTGAGCCCACGACTCCTCTGTTTGAGACCAAGCACTCCATAATCTCTCTCCATGACGGTGTTGAGATATTCAGCTACTTTGTTCAATCTGAAGTCCTCGGTGGAGTTTCATGTAAGGGGTCAGCCTTCAATATCATCTGCCAGCTCTCTTATCATCTGCCGGAGTCACCTGTCTCCCTGTGCACTTTCCACTGGCTCCCAACTTCATGAATCCATTTCAATTGCTGCTGATGCACTTCGCACTTACTAATGCATGGAACTAAAAATTGCATTCTCTAATAAAACCAACAAGCTAAATAAATAAAGGGAACACTGCTGGTGCTGCTGCGTCATTCGAAGGTTATCTCTGCTGACTGTTTTATTATACATGGCACTGGATTATTCCATTTCTGATCCAGATTAGTGCAGTAAAGACACCTATAACACCTGCAGGATTGGGGCTCTCCGGGACCAGGAGACTCCTGCACTAGATGTTATTTTAGCTTTTTATTATCTATCTGCAATGCTGTAGACCCCTTCCATGTAAATGAGCCCTTTGTTACACTGTGGTGAACATTTTAAATAAAAACATAATAGAGTGCTTCCCCACTACAAATCTGGAGTACTGGAATGCTAGTCCAATGACAGGCAGAGTAACACTCATGGATTATTGATTTTCCTTGTGTAATGATGCTAACATGAATAACAAGCTGCAATACAGTATTGAGCCAGTGGGGTAGCAAGGGGGGGGGGGGTAATTGTGAGGCAGGGTGTCTCAGTTCAGTATTTCCACAATAAAGTGGAAAGTTTAGTTTTCATTATGCAATTAGGTCCATAGGTTGTGTTTCATTTGGAACAGAAAAGTAGACACTTCTGTATGTTGAAGTTGATACCTGTTATTGGAATCATCGTATAAGTTGAAAATGCTGTGTACAAAGATTAAAGCAGCTCAGCTGAAAGTGGTACAGTTCAGCATCATGGAAGCCCGAACCTGAATGTTTGTTTTTTGCTTGCAGTAGATATCCTCTCCGATTGCTTCAATAGTATGTTTTCAATGTGTTTTCAATTATGCCACTATTTCTATTCAGGATGAGTTTTGTCTCAAGGTAAGCACAGGAGAGCACTAGAACAGGGGGTGCCAGTTCAGAATATCCTGCTACCCCTGCGGGTAATTCCAAGTTAAAAAAAAATAATAGCCAGGTCAATATTCACAAAGCCAGCAGTGCAACAGTGTAATTTACATCAAAACATTACTGTAACAAAACTAGAAACAAACTCCCTGAGAATACCTAAGAACTGTTGAGTAATATTTCCTGAGTTGATTATATCAGATTTTCAAACTTGTTTAATTGTACTTCACTTTGAAGTCACTGGCTTTTCTCATTGTACTTTTCCCTCATGATATATTATTAGCATTCCTGGTTTTGCAGCATTGCATTACTTGTCTTCATTTATTGTAACTAAAAACCATACCTAATGTTGTAATTCACAAACCTGCTGGTATTACACTTGATTTATAGAGTCAGTTTCGAGGGGATATTTGATTACTCAGCTTCCAAGGAACATTAGCTAATATACTCAGCCCCACACTGCAGTCAGAGAGAGCTTCCCCCTTTTAATGCTTCAGATACATTAGTATCCTGGAAAAATGCCCAGTGGTAATGCTACAGATAGACAAAAATCTTAATGCAAGACTACAACTAAGATTTACCCAAAAGCCTGTTTTCAAGGAATGTATGGATCAAGTTTCTAAACTAGAAATCTCAATACAGGGATGGAATCAGATCAGATGAATATCAGGCTTGGTAGTTCTTCCTAATGGATCTTCAAGACGGTGACAGTGGTACCACAAGAGCAACAGCAGCTGCAGTACTATTGTATCATAGTAGTACAAGACAGCTTGCTGCCGTAAAAGGACCATTGTACTATGTGGTATCTGTTCCAAATCCATTGTGTTGTCATTGTTAGTAATGTTGTGGTTTAGTAATGGTCCTACCTGGGGTTTCTTGGGGGTAAACCATGGCTACATACAGTAGGACAAGCTGGTAGCTTCTCTGTAAGGGAATGCGAGTCATTAGTGATCATATATGAATATAAAGACAAGGGATATTAAGTCTTGTTCTGCCTCTTGAATCTCTGCCTGAACAATCGGAGCATGTGGCAATGTGCCCCGCCCCTGTGTGCATATTATGTGTTGTATGTTGCGTGCGTGTGTTAATGTTGGTGTATAGATTGGTACACGGGATATAAACGGGTCTGTGTTTCACGTGTATTTAAAAAGTGTAGATTTGTATTTAGGCACGAGGAGGGCACAAATCACTTCACGTGCTGGTTAAATGTAATATGTGAGCACAGGGTTGCACAGAATTAATTCACGTGCTGGGATTCAAGTGAATAATTAATTAGTAATTGAATCCCAGCACAACAGTATATATAGAGACACGTAGCATTCACTCGGGGTTGGGTGTTCAGTGAGTGGAGAACGGGTGTGGAGCGGAGGTAAATGTTAACGAAAAGAATAAGAAGTAGTAGTTGTTTTGTACTCACCGTGTTTGTTTGTCTCCGTGCACCGTTTGTGTGTTAGTACGTTTTGTTTGTCTTTTTATTTTGGCGTTGTCACAAAGACGGCCAGAGTGGGTGGCGTCAGACCAGACAGGAATACACAGACAGAGACGGTGGTGATGATGAGCTGAGTGCAATGGCTGCACTCAGCGTTTATTAACAAAATAAAAAGGTTTAACAGTACAAAAACAGGACACGGCACTGGTAGCCAAAAGAAACATATAAACAAAACGGACTAAACACTTAACAAACGGTGCACGGAGACAAACAAACACGGTGAGTACAAACAACTATTATAGTTACGCTTTCTTTCACTATTTAGTTTCTCCTTCTCCACACCCGTTCTCCACTCTCGAACACCCAACCCTGAGTGCAAGAAATGTGCGTCTATATATACTATTGTGCTGGGATTCAATTACTAATTAATTATTCACTTGAATCCCAGCACGTGAATTAATTCTGTGCAACCCCGTGCTCACATATTACATTTAACCAGCACGTGAAGTGATTTGTGCTCTCCTCGTGCCTAAATACAAATCTACACTTTTTAAACACACGTGAAACACAGACCCGTTTATATCCCGTGTACCAATCTATACACCAACATTAACATACACACGCAACATACATACACAGAACACACAAATGCACACAGGGGCGGGCACTTTGCCACATATACCCCCCCTTGTGCGCAGCACACATGGCCTCAACGGCCACTCCCCCTTTAAAAACCCAGCAGTCCAGGACAAAGTCTCGGGCTGGGAAGGGAGGCTTCAGTGGGCCCATGGCTGGCCATGCTGTCAGCACCCCTGCCGGTAGTGGCACGGCTGACAGCCTGTTGGTCCCGTCCTGCAGCGAAAAAGCTGCGGGGGCAGGTGGTCCCCCGACCTCCCCCTTCTTCGTAGCCGGCAGCTCCCTCCTGTGGGGCTCCGGCCACAAGAACTCCTGCAGCGAAACTGCTGCTGGGGAAAGTGGTCTCCAGACCTCCTCCCCCTTCTTCGTGGCCGGCAGCTCCCCTTTCTGGGGCTCCGGCCACCGTACTCCCTGCGGAGGTACGGGCAGCAGAGGCAGCTCCTGCTCCTCTGCTCCTGGCGGTGGCGGAGGCAGAGGCAGCTCCAGCTCCTCTGCTCCTGGCGGTGGTGGAGGCAGAGGCAGCTCCAGCTCCTCTGCTCCTGGCGGTGCTGGCTCCCTCTGCTGTGGCAGCTGGGCATGTGCGCGCCGTGCTGCCTTCAGCAGCATAGCTAGAGGCTGCTGGGGGACACCAGCATCCTGCCCTTCTCCCCCCAAAAAATTTTCAGGGGGTTGAGCCTGTAACTCCTCCCCTTCTGGCTCTTGGGACGGCACCAGCAGGTATTCACCCTCTGCTGGTGGAGGTGGGACCAGCAGGCATTCTCCCTCTGCTGGCAGCTTGGGTCCTACGGCTGTGGAAGCCCCGACTTCCCTCTTTTTGGGCTGTGGACGCACCGACTCCTCCCTTTTGGGCTGTGGACGCACCGACTCCTCCCTTTTGGGCTGTGGACGCACCGACTCCTCCCTTTTGGGCTGTGGACGCACCGACTCCTCCCTTTTGGGCTGTGGACGTTCGGGCTCCTCCCACTCAGGCGTAGGACGTTCGGGCTCCTCCCACTCAGGCGTAGGACGTTCGGGCTCCTCCCGCTTGGGCTGTGGACGCTCAGGCTCCTCCCATTTGGGCTGTGGACGCTCAGGCTCCTCCCGCTCAGGCTGTGGACGCTCAGGCTCCTCCCATTTGGGCTGTGGACGCTCAGGCTCCTCCCGCTTGGGCTGTGGACGCTCAGGCTCCTCCCGCTTGGGCTGTGGACGCTCAGGCTCCTCCCGCTTGGGCTGTGGACGCTCAGGCTCCTCCCGCTTGGGCTGTGGACGCTCAGGCTCCTCCCGCTTGGGCTGTGGACGCTCAGGCTCCTCCCGCTTGGGCTGTGGACGCTCAGGCTCCTCCCGCTTGGGCTGTGGACGCTCAGGCTCCTCCCCATAACTGCGGAAGGGACAGTGGGCGAACAGGTGATCCTGGTCGCAGAGGAGGCACCCCGACGATGGCTTGTTACATCGCCGTGGATGCCTGGCCCTTAGGCGGCACTCCTCCTCCCTGTCCTTCACCTCTTTATCTGTCTCCCGCTTGGGCTGTGGAAGCAAAACCAGCAGGCATTCACCCTCTGCTGGTGGAGATGGGGACAGCAGGTACTCCTCTGCTGGTGGTCCTGCTACCTGGGCTGCTGTTCCGTTTATCGTTGCCTCCAGGTAGCTGAGGAGAAACTCCACACCTTCCTCCAAGGTGTTTGGGGTGTGTTCCTGCTGATAGGCCTCCCATCTCTCACTGTCCATCATCCACAGGGCCCGAACGACTATGGGCAGAGCCTGGGCCTCCAGCCCAGCATTCTCCAGGAACCAGTCCCGCCATTTTGTGGCGTCTTCTGCCATTATATTTTTTTTTTTTTTTTTTTTTACAAAACCCCTCCTGGTCTGACGCTTGGAGGCGCGGCTATCCCACGATGACACCACGTGTCACAAAGACGGCCAGAGTGGGTGGCGTCAGACCAGACAGGAATACACAGACAGAGACGGTGGTGATGATGAGCTGAGTGCAATGGCTGCACTCAGCGTTTATTAACAAAATAAAAAGGTTTAACAGTACAAAAACAGGACACGGCACTGGTAGCCAAAAGAAACATATAAACAAAATGGACTAAACACTTAACAAACGGTGCACGGAGACAAACAAACACGGTGAGTACAAACAACTATTATAGTTACGCTTTCTTTCACTATTTAGTTTCTCCTTCTCCACACCCGTTCTCCACTCTCGAACACCCAACCCTGAGTGCAAGAAATGTGCGTCTATATATACTATTGTGCTGGGATTCAATTACTAATTAATTATTCACTTGAATCCCAGCACGTGAATTAATTCTGTGCAACCCCGTGCTCACATATTACATTTAACCAGCACGTGAAGTGATTTGTGCTCTCCTCGTGCCTAAATACAAATCTACACTTTTTAAACACACGTGAAACACAGACCCGTTTATATCCCGTGTACCAATCTATACACCAACATTAACATACACACGCAACATACATATACAGAACACACAAATGCACACAGGGGCGGGCACTTTGCCACAGGCGTATAGTGCCGTGTCCTGTTTTTGTGTTTAAAACCTTTTATTTTCTGTTCTGTTTATTTATTAAATGCTGAGCGATAGCATTCGCTCAGCTCCACCAAACCACAAGTCTCTGTCTGTTTATTTCCTGCTTCTGGTCTGACGCCACCCACTCCGGCCGTCTTTGTGACAGAGCACTACTGGGCCCGCTGTTCCAGCAGTGGTGTTTCGTTCTGTATGCTAGAGGGCCTTCTGTGGATTTCTCTTGAAGATTTTTTAGCCCTTTTAAACCTGGGGCTCATCCAAACAGCTAATCAATTGTATAGCTGGCCCTATTATTCTGGTGACCTTGGCGTGATCCTTTATGAAGTAATCAGGAAGTGCTCAGGAAGTGAATTCGTAGTGTAGTGGCATGGCAAAGATCAGCAGCCAAACAGCTGGTGAACATGCTGTGGTGAGTCTTGATTATAATCGATAGAACCTTGATTATCCAGAATTACATTGTGTACTGCATCCAGAAGGTCAAGGTCAACTACCAAGCTAATTCCCATTATCAGGGGGTTTATTTTGATTATAAACAGGTCTTTTATTGTAATTTTAATGTTAACAGAGCGAGGTTGAGTTTTACATACTGCTTTCTCTGTTTTTTATTTTTGCCTTTAGTATTTTGTTTGAGTCTTGTGTTGCAGCTACACATCTGACAGCTAGAAGCGGGGATTTAAATGTCATAATTTACTGAAATGATCATGTAATTATAAGCAGGCCTGACAGGAAAGAAAGAAAACCCCAGATTAATTGCCAGCGGTTCTCAAAGGCCATTTATTAAAGGAGACAAAAAAAAATTGCTTTGTACCACTGGCAGGGAAGCAAATTGAATTAGCCAGACTTGTTTCTGCTGGATACATCTTGCCTGTTTTTACATTTTAATAAAGGGAGTATTCAGCAATCCTTGTGTATATAGACATTCTGCTTATGATATTATAGCTGTACTATTATTAGTATCTTAAGCGCTAATGTGTATTTAGAGTTTACCTGTAGATTTCTACTGTCATCATTGCTGTGCATTAATAGCAAGACTTTCTCTTCAGGCTGTAAAAGAGCAAGTGATATCCCTCCTACCTCCAAGAGAATTCAGCTCCTTTTCAAGAAATAAACCAAACATCTGATACAATTCATTTGACAATTTGACTGTTTCTGACTGGGACAATCCCAGTGTTCCCTGCACGTCTGGTAAGCCTAGTTGTGATAGCTGGTGATGATTACATGGAAACTCCATTGAAACTTTGGGCACCTGTCTATATTGGTGTCATTTATCTTCATAACAATCCTCCTTCTTCTTCAAAAGCTTTGGTGCCTCTTTTTTCATTTAATACATTTCCTTCACACAGAGTGGTCCCTTTAACTCCACCTAAGCCATGCTGAGTCGTGCTGTGTTACAGAGACTGCGAGACGGGGATGAGGCAGAGAGCACAGGGTTACTCTGGTACTGTGAATCAACACAAAGGATGACTCTTCTGTCATGTACCTTCAGAGAGTCAAGAAAGCATTAAACTAGACAGTTATAAAGAAGGAAGTGAAAAGGGGGTAGTAGAGCCAATTAAGGAGGCATTATTTTTATATTTTAAACATTTGTTAGCACATTTCTTAAAAGAAGCCAGAAAAGTCATGCCTATTGATCGAACAAATGGAAATGTAAGAAAATTATTTTCTTTTAAAAAGCTGGGTAATTAATATTGGCAGCTGTTGCCATATCTTTTGGGTGGATTCAACATTTCTCTTTCGGGGGGGAGCTCGGAGTAGTTTGACAGTAGTTTGCGTCTGGCTGAGTTTGTCAAGTTGGATAAAAGCGAGGCTGTGAAAAGGCTCCCAGTAATTTAGAGCAGCTAATTGTGCAGGCTGTCTCATGAGACGCACACAGGAGCAATTCAATCGAGGACAAGGACAGAGCCTGAGACAGAGTTTCAGAAGGGAGGGCCATTCAGTAGTGTCTGTGAAGATGGCCACAGCTGAACAAACAGGTATTGTTCTGCCCACTGGGGGCTTATTGGCCACTCTGACCTTGAATGGGATGAAAATCAGCTTATATCTTAGATCACCCTATATTTTTCCATATAGTTAAATAAGAAAAAATAAACAGTATATCTTAATGTGACAGCATTTCCTTCTCATACAAAAACATATTTCAGATGTCTGTATCATATTAATATCAGGGTTATATATACGGTATATAAGTTTCGCAGTTCACATTTTATCCTCATGCGTGCCGTGTATTACTTTGCTTTACTGTGTTTAAATCTATATAATGATTGACCATGATTGTATGCAGCTCTCCCATGCTTTACTTTGCTTGCGCCAAGATTACCGTAGTAACCCTTTACGATGCATGTCTTTACATTGTACGCAGGGATGGAAACAAGGCAGTGCATGGCAGTTTCACCCAGTCCAGGTTTTTTTACAAGCTTGATTAGCCACAGTTTGTAGGTATCAAACGTAGGTGTATCTTATTAAACTCATAAAAAACAGGAATGGGTCAAACTGCTATGCAGTGGGAGTCTTATTTCCCTCCATGTTATGCTACTGCATGTGTACAGTAGAAATTAGGAAAGGACGGAACAGTAAGTGTAAGAAACTGTTCTGTGAAAGGTCAGGGGGTTGAAACAAATGGATTTGTACTGTACGTCATGTATCCCCCAATGGCCCACCCTCATGAAGAAATTACACTAAAGCTATGAAACACACCCACACCAGCAATCTCCAGACCGGAATGGACATCACAGGGGTTACTTGACAGCAATGTGGAAACGTTCAACGGGATTAATGTTCCTCTGCCCATAATAGGATTATTTCAGCTCCTGTGCCGTCTTCGTGGAAATCTTGTTATTTGCGCACATCACAGGAGACAATGGAATTATCTGAACGCGTATAAAGCATTGAACAGCCGCAGGTAATTTCTCAAAATAGAGGAGGGTCTTACAGGGTTGCTTCAAAGCGTAGGACCGAACCACGTAATGGCCCATTAGGTTTTCCTGGCTTATGCCTCTTTATATAGAAACGCAATCCTATTACACTTATCCTTCACTGTCCTGAGACGAGCAGCAAGGAGCACACTTCCACTGCCCTGTCAGATCAATTACTGATTGTAATCTTTACCTGTGCACTTGTGTTTCCACAAGGCTTCCCCCCCCAAACTGATTTTATAGTATCACATACAGATAGCTCCAAGAGAACCTTGCTGACCCCTTACATCAAGAACTTGCGTTCATGCAGTATTTTTATTGGAAAGCGCTTTGGGATATTCATAATGATGATGTAATTTTTCTGAGCTGTCCCACTTTGGCTGAAAGAGCCATAGCAATGTGTGGCAGGATAGCAGCAGAGGGAAGACTCAGGGACAGAAAATACAGTGAAACCAAAATATTTTAATAGACAAAACACAAATAAAAAGGCACAAGGGCCAAACAAAAGGTTTCCAACAAAACACTGGAACAAAATAAATCATTCTATAGACAACTTACTGTGTGTCTCTTCACAACAAAACACTCCAAAACACCCCCCACACAAAGGGTTTCACCTGCCCTTTAACAATTAAGCACTTAAGGCTCCAGCCACATTCTCACATGTATTTTCGCAGGGAGGAATTTAACCCCCTCCCTGCTGATCCAAACCCAAACAAGAATCACAATAAACATAATGAAAATAGTAAAAATAACAATAACAAGCAACACAAATTATAGGGGCGAGCTAGCACCCCATCACACAATGGAAAAAATATCACTTTGAAAAGTTTAGCAGGCATGTTGCGGAGCACAGACTGTTGGCAGTCTCTGGTAAAATATATGGAGCCATGGACAATATGGCTGTTTCTGAACTATACAGTACAGCATCTTCACATAGAGAAAATTAGTTCAAAAGGTCATCCAAAGCACACGACACCTACACTGGACCACCACCCCACCGAGAAAAACATTTTACAAACTGGGCTGCTAAGCAACAGAATTCAAGGTCTCTTAGGCACTCACGTTGTTTGTTTTTCACTTTGTAACACGAACTCTTTAATGTACAGTCATTGTAGCTAACATAGTAGTTTCATAAAATGTCTCTGCCATGCACACCAAGTCATTATACAGGTCTCAAATGTGTATTTTCAATTTAGAATTGTTTCTGGTATTACACTAAGCTCCTGGAGTCTCTCTTTGCAAGCCGTGGTTTTAGACTCTCTTGCACTTCCTGGGTCATTTCACCTGGAGAGTGAACTTGTCCCCACCTCTTCACTGCTTGTTTCCTGTCAATAACCAATCAGGCGCTTATCCTATTTACTGACTTTTTTCAGCCAGCAACAAGCTTTGACCAGTGGTGCAGTCCTAAATCTTAAAGTAATCACATAAACGCTCCTTTTTTTTAAATTTATTTTTAAGACTATCTGCTGACAGTTCTGGACAATGTCATTTTACACTACATTCTGAATATATGTTTTTTTTCCTGGGCCTACCACATTTGATCTCAGCAGATAAAATAACAGCAGTTATAGGATGCACCTTTGCTGTCTTCGTTGTCAGCATTTTTACTAAAAAAAATGGTTATCCTTCTAAGTAGTACTGTAGTTTGTGATAGAAGTCCCGAATGTTCTCTCTATTGCATCACAAGGATGACTGACTGAAATCAGATAATTGTGCAGGAGATGTGTGGTGGACTCCTGACTCTGCAAACATTTTAAAATACGCGACGGTTATGGGAGATTCTGACTTGGAGTGTACCATTAAAACTGGTATGTAGGGAACCGGACACTGATTTTTTTGTCCCTAGTGCCTATTCAATGGAAAGACAACCGGTAATTTGATTTCCACATGGAATACAGATCGCTTCATTGGTGCCCAGGCACTGAAAATTTTATTTATTTATTTATTTATTTATTTATTTATTTATTTATTTATTTCACTATGTGCCCACAAGGCCAGCACAGGTACATCTGAATAGTGCAGCACTAATATAAAGAGAGACCTAAGTAGACCATAATCAATAATAAACAATACAACAATTATACATCCAAGCAATATCAATAAAAACATACATATACACACACACACATATACATACAATACACAAATATATTAAAAGATACAAATATCATAATTAAATTACATTACAACTAAAGCATGTTCACCTCAAACGCAGATTACACTGAACAGCAGTTTTAAACCCAGAGAGGCTTATGACACAGTGGAATCCTGAAGAGCATTCCTTAACCCCAAGGCTGTGCCAAAGAAAGAATAACGACACAACTGAAGGACAAGGACTGATGGTCAGAGCAGCTCTGTGGAGACTCTCAGCAAAGGTCTTTTACGAGCACAGACTGACACAGAGGTAGAACACAGTGAATGCAGAACCTTATAGAAATGAACGAGAATAAAATAGGACCTTAATGGTTTGAGAGAAGAGCGACTAAGAAGGTTATCTTAAGTAGAATCCCACTGCTTTACCGCAGACATAATCAACGTGGTGTGTCCAGAGCAAATTATCAGATACCCAGACCCCAAGGAGCTTGTAATGAGTGAATTTCTCAATTGGACCAGTGTTTAGAAAGTTTTAATAAAATGGCTTTATGTGGAACTGAGTCGAAGGCTCTGGAGAAGTCTAAAACACAGCAGCTGTACCGTAACCACAGTCCAGGTTTTTATAGCACGGACCAAGAAATGTTAGAAGTGCATCCCCTGATCCTGAATTAGTTCACAAGCCAAACTGTGGTTTCTTTAAAATCTGGTTAAAGGAAAGATCATTTTCACAAGAACCGCACACAATCCTCTCCAGAACCTTAGAGACAAAAGGGAAAAGGGAAACTGGCCTATAATTAGAATCCTGAATCACCTCCTTTGTGGATTGGAGTGACCCATGAGTGTTTCCATTGCAGAGGAACCACTCCCTGACTTAGGGACAGATTGAACAGCAAAGAAAGACGTGGAGCAATGGTTTGAGCAGTGCACCTGAGCATTGTAGCAGAGATGCCATCTGGGCCAGTAGCTGAGTGACTCTTAAGTGTATCAACTAGATTAAAACAAGAAGCAAAATATGTATTGAAAAGCTCGGCTCTGTCAGCTGGATTGTCAGTGAGATTTTGACATACAAGGAACTGTCCCCTTCCAGAACTGGCCTTTATCATAGACCAACACTTCTTAGGATTTGAAACGTGAGGAGTACGTTCTGACCATTCAATCTTGGCTTTCCTTAGTAAGATAGTTAGTTTATTTCCATAAGTGTGAAAGGCTTCCAAAGCAATGGGTGTGTCAAGTTGTTTGGCCCGTCTAAACAATCTAGTTTTAACCCTAGTGCTTTTAAGTTCAGCAGACAACCACAGTTTAGAAAATGCGGTACAACGTATCAGTTGGATGGAATAAATAATAATAACTACATTTAGCCCAGGAATCCTCAACATGAGTGGAAACCCAACTGTGGAATGACAAGTTACTTAACAGCTCGTTAGCAAGACCCCAATCAGCCAATTTATAGACCCAGATAGAAAGATTGCTTGAAAGTGTATGATTAAAGCTCAGACTATTTATACTATGATCAGAAGAGCCCAATGGAGCTTCAGCTGAAATAAATGAAAAAAGATTGACGTTTTGAGGTGTAAGCATGGTCAATTAAAGTAGCCCCAGATGTGTTAATACAAGCTGGCACAGACCTAACCTTTCTATGTTATTTAAAAGATCTCTTGAGTGAAATGATCCATCTAACAAGTTAACATTAAAATAACCAACCAGTAACAATTCACAATCATTGGACATAACACGTGAAGCCTTAACTAGACTAGAATCCAGCAATGATAACGGGTTTACTGAAGGGGGTCTGTACTAGATACCAAGAAGCAGCGTCTTCAAACCCAATTGTATTTCAGCCCAAAGCAGTTCACAGCCATTGCTAGGAATGTCTGCTCTCAACCTTGGTGAGACACTATCGTGTACAAACAGTAAAATTAGACCGGTCGGGCTAATGAATGAAAGTGCAAATTGGCTAAGATTTATGGGGTTATTTTGTTGGCTACAGTCACTTTAACTGCAGTGCAAGAAGCAAATGTCCTTCTCAGTCTGTACAGCTGGTGTTCAGTACAAGTCTGACTGTTAATACAGAACCTTACAATACCTTTCAATCCTGTATAAAACAATTCAGGGGGGCTGTTGAAGAAAAGCCTCCACTGAAATCAGCTGTGCTGTTTACTTATTTACAGTAATCCGTCACATAGACGCCCTAACCGTTTATCAGCCATGATCAAGCTCTTCAGCAACGTTAGTTTATTATTGAACAGAGAAGATTAGTTCCGAGATTTTGTACAGTGTGTTGTATGTGCTTCATGCGCTACCATTGCTAGTAGTATCACATGAGCTGTTCAGTGTGTTCATATGTAAATAAATCCTGTTCACTTGCGGGATGTATCAACTTCAACCTCTGTCTCGATCTCCTGCCTGTCACTCAGCAGCGAATGCACACACCCACACGGCAGACAGCTACTCTGTCACAAACATTAATACCCTTTCTAAACAAGGGATTTAGGGGAGCTCCATAAAAGCTGATTCTCAAAACAATAATTGAAAGGTATTTAAAACAGGATTCATTTATCCAACTTTTTGCCTTAAGGTCTCCACACACCAGACGTGTATGACACACCGTACCATGACATAAAAAATAAAACATGTATTTTTGATACAAGACATTCACACTGCCTGCGATGCGACGGGCGGCACTGAAGCGACACAGAAGCAATGCGAAAAAACAGGATTGGTGTCCTAGTTTGTGATTTTGACGCACGGTAGCTAGGGAACTGACCAATGAGGAACAGCTTCCCTTGCGTGCCTTCAGTAAACAATGGCGGAAGAAAAGATAATTCTTGCAGTATCAGAATACCCGGAGCTGCACAATAAAGGACACAAAAATAATAAAGACACGGCAATGAGGGAGAACATCTGACAGTCCATTGTTCATACCATTGCAATACCCTTGGTGCGTCCAAATATAATGCTACTGCGTTTGAATAACCAGCACAAATCCCGCTGGAGTGTAAATTAGTCCAACTTGAAATCCCTTCTGAACTGTGTGTGCTATGTTACCTCAGTTCTCGTAGACTCAGATGAAAGCATGAGCTGGTGCTAGGGCTAAAAATATCAAGAAATTGAAGATGACTTAATGTAGATTACAGCATTAAGATTAGGTAGTCTGCTTAGTTATTCTTAATTAACTATATACTGTATTCTGTAAAATACAAGGTGGTTTATTTTTCACCCCACTCAAGGTCAGATAGCTCTTGAGGTACATTTCATCTTGTATAGTACGGCAGCCTTTATGATATACACAGTAGTGAGCACATTTATTAGACCATCCCATTGCTTCTGTTGTGCAGCATATGAAATCAAACCACTGGAAATGAGAATCTTGGAGAATTGTTACAATAGGCAAATTAGTGATTGTCTAATTTAACTGATGACTTTAATAGGCCACACATGCAATTAATTAAAAATTGTAAGAGAAAAGGAACACAAAGCTACACATGATAAAATGCATGACACTTTTTTTAGAAGTTGTTTAAAATGCTTAATTAAAGAACAACGTGGTCTAACATTTTGACATGTTTTTATATCACTGATTACTGACCTGAAATGTAAATTCTCACACGCTGTGGTTTTCCTGCAGGTGGGTATATAAAGGATATAAATGACACATCTTGCAGTGTTGTAATATATGGGCACACAAGTGTAAAATGTGAGGATCATCATGAGCATGCACAGATGGCTTCAATTATGTTGACAAAAGACTAAACTGAGCATTTTATGGCAGATATAAGTGGTGCTAAGTGGCCAAGATGCACTTTAGGATCGTGCAAGTCACATCTATAATATTGTTGAAAGTGGATGACATTTTTACTGCATTACATGCAGCTTTTCTGCTGGTGTGATTAATTTGTATGTTACAGAAAAAAAAATCCAATAGCAGTTTATAAAAAATCAGTTTATAAAAAAAAATGCCTCTTGCAAAGCCTAAACCATGTGTTATATTCTAGAGGTACATTGATAGAAAACTTCCCATATTAACACACTTGTGTGACAAGATCTTCTCCAGCACAGAAGGCTGTATACATGTCTCAATGTGTCTGCTAGCTGTCTTGCTCGTATGCCCCTGTTCCAACGAGGTCAGCGTTTCATTGAGTTTAACAAACCGTCCCACACCCTGACGGCCGGCGCTGCTCACAAGCTGGAGTGCTTGATTATGTAAGCTTTGGAAAGGCAACCCCTGTGTGTGCCAAACCCAACAATTTATTTAGGGGGTTTGGAGTGACAACTTCAATGATGTCTAATGTTCCCTGCACTGCAGCAACACTTGGGTTGAGAGGTCTTAGCATGGGGACTGGGGCCCCTGGTGGTTGGTTTTGGTATTGCATGATCTTCTGCTCAGTATTCTCAATCAATGGATCATTTTGTTCCAGTATAAACAATCATTAAGAATTGAGTGGTTTTACTGCAAGCTTGATTAGCCCATAGTGCATAGGTAACAAGCTCAGGTGTGTCTTATTAAATAAATGGAGCACATTGTGATCATGTGATTCTTTTGTTTGTGAATGTAAAGATATTAGCTTCATTCAGCTTTTTTAAAATTTATTTTGTATGTATTTGTTTATTTAGGAGAATTACCCATTGAGCCCCAGGCCTTGTTTACAAGGGTTCCTGGAACTGTAATCTGTGATTTTCATGTTGGATCGTGGGAATCGTACAAGAAAAGCATTTGAAAAGCAGCCATGGAGCACAGGGGCAGTGTAAAACATCCCTCCCACCTAACACAAACTATATAGAAATTACAAAGAGTAGGGAGTAATTGTATGATGCAAAAAGCAGACACGAATAAAAGGGCATTTTATCTGAACGTATTTAAAATGGCCCTCGAGCTGTATACAGTATTTTGTTTTTGGCTCAGCTTGACGAGCAGGGCATGGCTTTAAAGCATCTGACAGCATTCATTAGCATTAATGCACCTTGATTGTTCACAGCGAATAATCCAGAGTCCGAATGTAGCAGGAGAGAGGCATGTCTGTGACCTTGCTGTGGATTGCACTGCTCCTCTGCCTCCAGGGAGAGGCCTACACTCACTCCAATCTGCCAGCAGCCAAAACAAGCATTTCATCAGTTTGTCATGTTATACATAGGAAGGTGTTTTCACAGTCAATGTGTAAAGATTGTGGAAGCAACTATAATCACTTTACTATTGACCTTAATCCATGTTATTACTGGTACTTGACAAGAGTATTTAGTAAAGCTACATTATTCGTGTATTAGCATGGAAAGATTATTAGTAATACAGAAATACACAGTTATTGCAATGATACCTCTAGACATGATGTAATGATTATCTAGCTTACAGTTACAGAATAGGTGTGTGATATCTACCTGAACTGGAGGACGTTCTTCCAGGTACAGGAGTGAAGGATATCATCGCGTGTCTCCTGAATAGCCCAAGTCAGCTCTATCATCCCGTGTACTTCAACCTTTGTTGTGTTTACTCTGCCACGTATACAGTCTTGATGAAACCGTTTTAGCCAGACCATTGGCTTGTTATTGTGAACCTTCCTTCAAAACATACAATTGAACCCTTCAAATGTTTAGTGGGCAGTTGGCGCTCAGTAATATCTTAGTAACTCGATTATGAACTACGACGCTGCCTCTATGAACCGTTGCCTAGATAAATAGTTATGAGTATGTTCTGTATGTGTCTGCCTTATACCCTTAATGTGAGCGTGATTCAGTCCACCCAGTGACCCGCAAATTGACATTCAAATTATGAAAAATGGTCAAACTGGAGCTGTAACCTAAAGGCCTATACTCCACATCCTCCCCTTCCTGACTACAGAGCAGCAGCAAACAAATCGGGTTATCAGTGGGTTTTAATAGCAGCGTCTTGAAATGGTGGCGTGTCTCAGCTACTGCAGCATAACTCAACACTGCTACAGGCAGCTGTGTGACAAGAGCCACCAAGCAGCACCCACAAAGAAAACAGCATCCTGATTGATGATTCACTCATACTCTCTCTGCGGAGTGCACACAGCTACTAGACTCGGACAAAAATCAATCCAATTACTCTTATTTGGTTTTGCTTATCTAAGGTGGGTCACATAGTTAATGAGTGCCTTGATGTCTGTGATGTTGGCAGATGGAATACACTGAAGTCTGGTTATGGATGATTGTGACTACTATACAGCAATTTACTGCAGTTAAGTAGAATTGTTCAAGGTAGTTGCTCAATGCGCTATATGCTACACGATACAATAGATTTCTGTTTGTACAACCTGCTCCATGATTAACTTTTGTTTTCCCAATGCAAATTGTAATGGTTTTCATTCAGTGCAACCAACAGCAGAACTATTGTTAACAGTCTTTAGCACCAGTTAGAGTATCCCAATAAAAGAGAAACCAGTCCCTCCAGCTGGATTTTGTTCTGTATATCCGGTGGCTGTAGGTCATGGTGATTTGCATTTAGAGCTTGTTATTTTAGAGACTTCCTTAAATAGGTTTCCAGAAGAAAAAGCAAATTAACTAAGGCTAAATATAATGTGTAATGTATTCAACTAGTTTTTAATAAGGGATTCCACTTGTCACCCCCTCCCTCCCCCTACCACAGTCATCTATTTTCTACATTCACCCTACTTGCCTTTCATAAACGAAAGCATAACTATGTTATTATGACTGGGCCTGACGCTGGTTGTCACGGCAACCCTCCCCGCCACTATACACTGTGCTGAGCTGGGTGGTGAGATGTGGTCTCAGAGCTCAATCCCTATTCAATGCAGAGGAATTAATTCAACAGTGTCTCCGCCACGTTACTGATGGTAGAAAAGTGCAATTATTGATGTTCCTTCACAGAGGGCCGATTCCTCTGCTATCCCCTGCCCCCCTCTCTCTCCACAACCTTTCATCAGGATGCACAATACAATCTCCTGTACAAAGGATGTCTTGCAGGACTCAGTGGTGCTCGAGTGCCAGCATGTATTTTATAACACACGGTAGTCTGCTTTATGTAATGCTAGATTTCTTCTCATCGGTGTGATGCAAACAGACAAGAGGCATTTTCATTTCCACAGGCTAAGACCAGTTCACCCTCAAAACCTCTCTAATTAGACTAGCAGTGCAGCTGTGTGGTTCTTGAATCTGAGTACTATTCTGTTAAGATAGGATGCCACTGCCAGTACAATATGACACGGAGACTTTACAGAACTGATGTTAACTCTTCCTTAAGTAGGTGCTCCCGAGTGGCGCATCCAGTAAAGGCACTCTGAGTGGAGTGCAGGATGCTCCCTATAGCCTGGAGATCGCCGGTTCGGGTCCAGGCTATTCCACTGCAGGCTGTGGATGGGAGTTCACAGGGGGCAGTGCACAATTGGCAGAGCGCCGCCCGGGGGTGGGGAGGGCTTAGGTCGGCCAGGGTGACCTCGGTTCACCGTGCACCAGCGACCCCTATAGACTGGCCGGGCACCTGCAAGCCTGCCTGCAAGTGGCCCAGAGTTGTGTGGTCCTCCGACGCTGTAGCTCTGATGGTATGTGCATGGCGGGCCTGCAGAGTGAAAAGAAGTGGCTGGCTGACGCACACGTTTCGGAGGACGTGTGTTTTCATCTTCGTCCCTCCCGGCGGTCAGCACGGGGGTTGCAGCAGTGAGGGGGTAGAAGAAAATGGGGTAATAAAAAACAAAAAACAAACAAAAAAACTCTTCCTTAAGGGGGCTGTGGGGGCTCCCGACTGGTGCATCCAGTAAAGGCACTCCGCGCGGAGTGCAGGATGTGCCCTATAGCCTGGAGATCGCAGGTTCGAATCCAGGCTATGTCACAGCCGACCGTGACCGGGAGTTCCTAGGGGGCGGCGCACAATTGGCTGAGCGCTGCCCGGGTAGGGAGGGCTTAGGTCGGCAGGGGAATCCACGGCTCTGTGTTGTCCTCCGGCACTATAGGTCTGGGGGCATTGCTGTGGATCTGCAGTGCGAAAAATGACGGCTTGGCAGGAGCACGTTTCGGAGGACGCGTGTTCCAGCCTCCGTTTCACGTCGGCGGGGGGGGGGTTGCGAGCGGTGAGCCGAGGATTCAGATAATAATTGGGCATGCTAAATTGGGGAGAAAAACCGGGGTAAGAAAATGGCGACGACTAAATTTATAAA
The DNA here is from genome assembly GCF_902713425.1 of Acipenser ruthenus. NCBI lineage: Eukaryota > Metazoa > Chordata > Actinopteri > Acipenseriformes > Acipenseridae > Acipenser > Acipenser ruthenus. The sequence goes on along the minus strand of NC_081206.1, from coordinate 9,578,493 downwards.
AAAGAAGAAAAAAAAAGGGGGGGCTGTGGAAGGGTGGTGGGCAATTCACTGACACACACGGGAGACAGAAGGTTTTATTTGAAACACCGCACGGGTGCCCAGTTTTATTTTGGGAATTTCTTTTTTATTTTTATTATTTGTCGCCAGATAGCACTGGTGCTGCAACTCCCCTTATACCAACGATGGTAAGCAGGGGTTGCACTTGTATCTGACAGCACACACAGGTGCTCTAAAATAATAATGAAAACCAAAGGCAAAATAAAAAGAGAAAATAAAACACAGTAATAAAACTATAAAATAAAAGTGCTGCTTACGCAGTGCCCCCACTGCCGCTAAGCCGGTCAGTACGGGCCGCGAGCTATGCTCCGCTATTCCCTATACACTGGGGTGGCCAAAGTTCCCCGTAAAACTACACACGTCCCTTCGGGTACATAATTACTTATTTTAATTCTTGATTTATTTGTTTAAGGCGGGCTGTCTTCCTCAGCCATGCTTGCCTGGTTTGTTCTCTCTTCAACCACTGGTGTTCCTGCCTGGTCTTTATTTACACTGGCGTCTTTCGCCAGCGTCACAGGGTATTCTCTCTCCGGCCACCCAAATGCATAACCAGGTGCAGTACTTATGAGCCGAGCAATCCCCCAAGGCCCGCCTCTCAGCCACTCGGAGAGAGGGAAAGCCAACACACCCTCTTCCCCACCTCTCTGTGTCATCGCCATGACTGACAGGCGGATCTTGCGAGGCTGCTGCCCTCTTCCTGCAGAACCATGCATGCGCCAGACAGTCAGCAGAGACTTCCATCCCCCCCGTGTTACAGGGGCAGTAAAACACCTTAGGGATTTCTTGTTTGGTTTTCAGCAACTATTACGAGAAAGTTAAATTCCCTGAAACAGCAGCAGCAAATCCAATACAGAATCCAATCTGCCACAATAAGAGTACAGTCGGGAACAATGTCTTAGCAGGCTTGACAGCAAGGTCTGCATTGACTGAGACTGAAACAAACAAGGGCCACTCAGCACTTCCCATGAGGTTTCTCCTCTGAGTTCAATACTATAAAAAGATCTCTGCGCTGTCTGTCTCAGGGGTATCCTGGAGATTGCACAGCAGCTATTTTTATCCCACTGCTATGCAGGTAATTTTCCACATGAGACAGCCGACAGCGTTTAATGCTTAATGTAACTTGACAATGCCCGGTAAAAAGGCAGGTGTTTTTTTTTTTTTTTTTTTTGACGGGAAGCCGTTTTCAAGCAGAGAAGCATGAGAGGTATTCACTCCTCTTTTTTTCTTTGTACTATATTTGGAGGTTGTTGTTTTTTTACATAAATAAAAAAAAATCAACATCTATTTAAAAGAGATAGTAGAGTAGTAGCTTTGTACAGAATTCAAGCATTTCCCCTGTAATGTTACAAGCTTATTAAAATGACAGCAACTATTTTAAAGCTGGATAACCCACAGTTAGTTGTAGTTTATTGTGCATTCACATTCCTGAAGCACGGTTTGCTACATTCTAGGAGGGATTTAGTTCCATTTATTTACTTTGAGATTGAACATGTTAACATATTTTGAATTTTGTTTGTGAACTAGGAAGTTTTTATTCTACTGTATTGCTATGGCATGGTACTATGTTGCAGATAATATTGAAAATAAAGGGAAAGCAGTGTTTTTATAATAAATACATATATAAGGGATTTCAATTAATTAATTACACAGGTTCATGTTAGAAGAGATTAAATTTTGTTTTGATAGATTAATCATTTAAATGTAAAAAAATAAATGAACACAAAATTCATTGAACACCTTCAAATAATGAAGGAGTTTACTGAAACAGCCATTCTGGCAATGATACACGTTAAAACTCTTAGTTCACTGAGAGTATACTGTTATTACATTACCACATCTTCAAAGATTTGTGATTATTCAAACACTCACATGCTATAGATCAATTAATAGAATATGTCAAATGTAAAACCCTAGCTTAGAAGACAACCCAAAATGGTCCAAAAGTTATTCAGCTTTTATTAATCAATATGTGTGGTCATCTTCAGGTTGTATGGCTATTAATGAAGGTATTCATCTTTATCATTAAATGTCAGTTTTTCATCTTCCAGGTGATTATAAGGTGATGAAGTGAAGGCATGTTTTGCAGTCTGATAAGTGGGTCATGAATTACTAATATTCCACTGTGACCAGCACAGGGGCAGGCAGACTATTTTTAAACAGGAATCTTATATCATGTTTGGTTTAAAATCAATGCCAAGACTTTTAACTGAAAATAGAAATAATTGGTCTGAATTGTTGGGCTCAGTAGGTTTATCGTTAAAGTCTGGACAGTTTCATTAAACAGTATTCCTGTACAAATTGCTCGAGTGATTCAATATTTTGTGAGCTCAAATGCCACTTTTCCATCTGCATCTTGAAACCAGGCTGTAAAACTCAATCTCATTGTGTTCTAGTATCAAGCTGGGGTTCCCGTCCGCAGTCTAATATCAACCGTCTACTCTTTGAAACATTAAGTCAAAGATCATTTGAATGTATCTATTGTTTTCAGAATTGCAAATTTACAAATTATTTCAACAACCTCCACACTCCCTAACAGTGTGTATATGTATTTTATCTTTCATAGTACAGCAACCTTTACGATATATACAGCAGTGTGCACATTTATTACAACACACTGCTTCTGTTTTGATTTGTTGTGCATATGAAATCAAACCACTGTCACTGAAAATCTTGGAACATTTTCAAAATAGGCAAATAAGTGTCTAATTTAATTGATGACTTCAATAGGCCACACATGCAATTAATTTTAAATAGTAAGAGAAAAGGAACACATAGCCACAAATGGTAAAATGCAGGAGACTTTTTAGAAGTGGTTTAAGATGCCTAATTAAAGCACAAAGTGGTCTAACAGTTTCACACAGGAGCGCCTACTGTGTGTGTGTGTGTGTGTGTATATACAGCCTTCATGTTCAGTCCATATTTTTTGCAGTACACCTTTTAAAACCAGCTTCTATTCCATTGGATACTGTTTTAGTTACTTCCACCATCAGTGTGAGTTGGTTCTGGCAGCCCGCTATCGAACCCGGGGCTGACAGACTGACAGACCGACAGACCGACAGACAGACCGACAGACCGACCGACAGACAGACCGACAGACAGAGAGACAGACAGACCGACAGACCGACAGAACGACAGACAGAGAGACAGACAGACCGACAGACCGACAGAACGACAGACAGAGAGACAGACAGACCGACAGACCGACAGAACGACAGACAGAGAGACAGACAGACAGACATACCAACAGACATACCAACAGACAGTAGACAGACAGACAGACAGAGAGAGAAAGACAGACAGACAGAGAGACAGACAGAGAGACAGACAGACCGACAGTCAGACCGACAGACAGAGAGACAGAGACAGACAGACCGACAGACCGACAGACCGACAGACAGAGAGACAGACAGACAGACAGACATACCAACAGACATACCAACAGACAGATAGACAGACAGACAGACAGAGAGAGAAAGACAGACAGACAGAGAGACAGACAGAGAGTCAGACAGACCGACAGTCAGACCGACAGACAGAGAGACAGACAGACAGACATACCAACAGACATACCAACAGACAGATAGACAGACAGACAGACAGAGAGAGAAAGACAGACAGACAGAGAGACAGACAGAGAGACAGACAGACCGACAGACCGACCGACAGACAGACCGACAGACAGAGAGACAGAGAGACAGAGAGACAGACAGACCGACAGACCGACAGACAGAGACAGACAGACAGACATACCAACAAACAGACAGACAGACAGACAGAGAGAGACATACCAACAGACAAACTGACAGACAGATAGAGAGAGATACAGACAGAGACAGACAGACAGACAGACAGACAGACAGACAGACAGACAGACAGACAGACAGAGACATACCAACAGACAGACCGACAGAACGACAGACAGAGAGACAGACAGACCGACAGAACGACAGACAGAGAGACAGACAGACCGACAGACCGACAGACAGAGAGACAGACAGACAGACATACCAACAGACATACCAACAGACAGATAGACAGACAGACAGACAGAGAGAGAAAGACAGACAGACAGAGAGACAGACAGAGAGACAGACAGACCGACAGTCAGACCGACAGACAGAGAGACAGAGAGACAGACAGACCGACAGACCGACAGACCGACAGACAGAGAGACAGACAGACAGACAGACATACCAACAGACATACCAACAGACAGATAGACAGACAGACAGACAGAGAGAGAAAGACAGACAGACAGAGAGACAGACAGAGAGTCAGACAGACCGACAGTCAGACCGACAGACAGAGAGACAGACAGACAGACATACCAACAGACATACCAACAGACAGATAGACAGACAGACAGACAGAGAGAGAAAGACAGACAGACAGAGAGACAGACAGAGAGACAGACAGACCGACAGACCGACCGACAGACAGACCGACAGACAGAGAGACAGAGAGACAGAGAGACAGACAGACCGACAGACCGACAGACAGAGACAGACAGACAGACATACCAACAAACAGACAGACAGACAGACAGAGAGAGACATACCAACAGACAAACTGACAGACAGATAGAGAGAGATACAGACAGAGAGACAGACAGACAGACAGACAGACAGACAGACAGACAGACAGACAGAGACATACCAACAGACAGACAGACTGACAGACAGATAGAGAGAGATACAGACAGAGAGACAGACAGACAGACAGACAGACAGACAGACAGACAGTCAGTCAGTTCCAATGGGAACCAAGCTGATCTCGATCTGCTGCTGATGGAAATGGGCCAGACTCACTTCAAACCGCTTTTGAGTCAGTCCCAGGGGCGGGTGGAAATGAAGCAAAAGCCTCCAGTGTGGATATATTGCAATATCTGCCTGTAACAGGGCGAGGTGCCCTGTACATTGTTTTGGTTTTTTATTTTTAGAACGGGGTCCCCCTCCGCCCCTGTGTTATTTTGTATTATTATTAGTATTATGATTTAGTAATGTTATGTATTTTAAATGACGGCGAGCGCCGCAGGGTTTGTTATTATTTTGTATTTTGACGGCGTAGCAGATTATTTTGTAGCGTGGATGGGTAGTCCCATCCACAGAAGTAATTTAATAAACTCGTGCAGATTGTGGCCGAGGGGTAATAGAATAATTAATTGCAAGCTAGTTAAACCCCTCGGCCACGATATAAAAAGGCTGCAGCTCTCCAGCTCCGGGGGGGTTTTAGAGAGGAGAGAGCGAGCAGAGTGAGAGGAGTAATAGACAACGAAACTTTATTTGAGACATAGGAACAGTGAAGGCGATCTGCCCAGCCTGACCTGTGTTGTGTTATATTTTGTGTTCGAGATTTGTTTTGTTTAAACCTTTTATTTTGCTCTGTGAGCAAGTTTCTTTTTGTTAAAAATATTTTATTTATTTTTTGTATTGGAATAAAAACGGCAAACGCCAGCGTTAAACTGCAGTACTTCCCTGGTGTCACTTTTCCTTCCTGCTTCTGGCCTGACGTCAGACCACTCGTCCAGCCTGTCACGCTGCCTCTGGGAACTTTGGATTTCACTAGAAATCTGTCACACCTTACTGAAAGTGTGTGTCTATTTCAAGTTACAGATGAGTAACAGGACATTTACCATGACTGAAAAAAACACTACAAAAAGGGAGCCATGTGACAACAGGTTACCTGCCTTTAAATTCCTGCTTTTAAATTGATCAGACAAGAGAGTGAGGAAGTGTACTGTAGGTGTCTATGAGGAATATAATCAAATATATAGCGAAATACCAAAAAAAGCTTTGTTTTGTATTAATGGGTACAGGAAATGCACAGATCTTAAGAGTTGCCCAGGCTTCGAATCTGGTTTGGCTTGGCGTGTTTTAAATGAAGGGGAAAGGTCTGACAATGTTCCTAACCACACACATCACAATCCTCAATAACTCCCTCAGGACTGTGAAAGATTCTAACAGACAAGGCTCAGTCAATACGTCAGCGTGTTTGTCTGTTCTGACAGCTTTTGGATTGAGAACATGACGTGTGGTTAATTAACCGACACCTCATTTTATCAGCAAATCTGCTGCCACACTGATCAATCTGAAACTGCTGTTGAATTGTTAATACACTTTCATTCACAAAGCAGAGATGGATACTGTGTCACCGAATATACATTGAAATTAGCATGTTAAAGGTGTTCTGAATATCCATTGTATCCACAGCCAGAACACTTTAGAATTTGTGACCACGCCAAACCCTATGGTATACAAATTTCAATATTGAAGACACTGAGCAAGACTTCAAGTCAAAACGCTTGTCAAAGAATTGTAGTTTCTTTTAGTATTACTGTATTGTCATTTTAATTGAAATAAAATGCATAGCTGCAGTATAAAACACTATATTATCCATGATACAATTCACCTTAGTTTGACGGACTCTGATTGTTATTGGGGTTTACAGGTTCCTGCTTTGACTTGCTACCTGGAGTGTACAGTATTAATACCATTGACTTGCTATCTGGAGTGTACAGTATTAATACCTTTGATTTGCTGCCTGGAGTGTACAGTATTAATGCCTTGACACACACTCTGCTTGAAACTCCCAAATAACTCAAGATGACATGGGCTTGCATTTATGAAGGAATATGATCTACTTACATTTACAGCTGGATCAAATATGTTCAGAATGCATTGTAAAGGAGTGGGGGTGGAGCAGGAGAAACAGACACTGAGCTGGACCAGCAAGGAGAGTGGCCCTGGGACTGTGAACATCTGTAAATAGCTGTCATTGGTTGTCGTGTGTGCCTGTGTGTATTGGTCAGTGTGATGCCTTAATTTAAGTAAATGTTTATAATTTTATGTCTGCCTGTCTCCAACCAGGTCCACTATGACTGTATTTAGGTGGCCTGGTTGGGGCAGTCTGTCATTGGTTCCTGTTTTTTCTGTTTCTTGAATAAAAAGAGCTTTGATTTATTTGAATCGCTGTTTCCTCACCCTATCTCTGCCGCCGCCACAGCACAATGCATAAGAAATTGTTTTTTCCCTGTTGATAGATTTTTGTATCATTAGACAGTTAGTTATTAGGTTTCACTTTTTATTTTTTTTCAAACGCTAACTATTATTTTGTTGTTCTTTTCCAGATTTTGGCGATCATATCCATCCTCTTCATTGTATTATCAACGATTGCCTTGTCTCTCAACACCCTCCCAGAGCTGCAGGATATGGATGAATTCGGACAGGTCACTGACAACCCCCAACTGGCTCACGTGGAAGCCGTTTGCATTGCATGGTTCACCATGGAGTACCTGCTACGGTTCCTATCTTCCCCCAGCAAATGGAAGTTTTTCAAAGGGCCTCTGAATGTGATCGACCTGTTGGCCATTTTGCCCTACTACGTCACAATCTTCCTTACAGAGTCCAATAAAAGTGTGCTACAGTTCCAGAACGTCAGAAGAGTGGTCCAGATATTCCGGATCATGAGGATCTTGAGGATTCTGAAGCTCGCCAGACATTCCACAGGCTTGCAGTCTCTTGGATTCACCCTGAGACGAAGCTACAATGAGCTGGGGTTGCTCATTTTGTTTCTAGCAATGGGCATCATGATATTCTCCAGCTTGGTGTTCTTTGCTGAGAAGGACGAGGATGACACAAAGTTTAAGAGCATCCCTGCTTCTTTCTGGTGGGCTACCATCACCATGACCACAGTAGGGTATGGGGATATCTACCCTAAGACTCTTTTGGGTAAAATAGTTGGGGGGCTTTGTTGTATCGCTGGGGTATTGGTGATTGCTCTTCCTATACCGATTATTGTGAACAATTTCTCAGAATTCTACAAGGAACAAAAGAGGCAAGAAAAGGCAATCAAGCGGCGAGAAGCCCTAGAGAGGGCAAAGAGAAATGGAAGCATCGTTTCAATGAACATGAAGGATGCTTTTGCCCGCAGTATAGAACTGATGGACATTGTGGTGGAGAAGAGTGGAGAAAACATGGGGAAGAAGGAGAAGGTGCAGGACAACCACCTTTCACCCAACAAATGGAAATGGACAAAACGGAACACGTCAGAGACGAGCTCCAACAAGTCTTTAAATATTAAAGAGCAAGGCTCGCCGGACACAGCCCGGCCAAGCACTAGCCCTCAGCATCTCAATGTGCAAATGCTGGAAGAAATGTATAATAAGATGGCCAAAACCCAATCCCAGCCCAACCTCAATACCAAAGAGGGAGGCCAGTCATCAAAAGTAGGCAAACAAAGGGATGAAATAGAGATGGACAGTATCCCAGGTCCAACGGATCCTGTGCTGGCCCCCCCTGAAGGAATTATTGACATGAGAAGCATGTCTAGTATCGACAGTTTTATAAGTTGTGCTACAGAGTTTCCGGAAAGTGGGAGATTCTCTCACAGTCCAATCACCTCCCTGTCCTTCAAAGTCAGCGCAAATCCGTCTCTGGAGACCACTCACGAGTACGAAGGACTGCTCTCTCCCAAAACCGCCACCAGCGCACAAATTTATCCGGTCAAGGGGAACAATTTCCTGGAGATGAATTGCAACAATCCCAATTCCCAACCCCCTTCCTTCAGATTCAACAATCCGTTGAAATCCAGGTCCTTCAAAGTGAATTTCCGGGAAGCCAATGCTTTTCAAAGCGCACATGGAATGTCAGCTTCTGTTATAGATACTCTGAGTGGGCCTCTTTCAGATAGCTCTCTGTTTTCTGACCGGTCTCTGCTCAGTCCAGAAGTCTCAATCTACACAACAGCCAGTAGCAAAACACCTCCTAAATCCCCAGAGAGCCTCATGCCAAACGTGTTCACCTTCCATGACGCTTCCATTAACAAATATATTGATGCAGACACCGATGAAGAAGAACATTTACAAGATGGGACTGACGCAAGTGCTTCCAAATGGCTCCTGGGTAACGCAAGCCCAAAGTACAACGTGAACAGCGGTTATCAGAAGCAGAGAGGCAGCCACCTAGAAGTAGCAGCATCACAGAGGTTAATGGGTCAAAACTGCATTTTCCCTTTGGAGGGCATTGCAGGGAGCAGCACACCAGGCTGCACTCAGGAAAGCAACAAAGTGGAGAACCACATCTCACAAGACATCCGCTTTCCAAACAGCAAACGAAGCCGCTCCAACACGTACAATGAAAGCATCTGACTGATTCTAGACCAACGACAGAGAGAGGGTTGTTACACAGGAAAACTGACATCTTCTTTAGGGGAAAAACCAGAGCTTTTGCATGGCATGATCAGCTGTTTCGAAGAAGCCAAGGAGAGGTGTGAAGGGAGCCAGTCCTGCTTAAGATGGGATTTGGATATTACTGTGAATTTCCAAATACTGATTAAAATATATTCTACTCTCATTTTCTTCTCCTGGAATGGGGGAGAAACAGGCTGACAGTTCTGTGTGAATCACAGTTTTAATATGGACCTCTTGTGGAGGCTACAAGTACTATATGTAAATATAGGACTATGAATACAAATAAAAAATAAAAATGCACCTTGAAATGTTAGATTGTTTTGCAATGTGCTATAAGGAGGATATACCAGAGCTGTCATACTTCTTTCATTTCATTTGTCCACATGTAGGAAGCACCTATTTTAATATTAGATGGGTTGTTTTAATATTGAAGTAATGCCTTGTTACTTTACCCAAAACAGACCTTAAATACAGGGTTGCTGATAAACTGTTAGAATGAATTGCACTGTTTCTCATGAAAGCTGGGTGATTTAAAACACCAACATAGTCAAGTTCTGAATAGGGGGAAAATCGAATTACAAGCATTGATGCACAGACACACTTGCTAGGAGATTGCTAGGGTTGGTATTGTTTCTAAATTTCACGTGCAGGGTTTACATGTATTTACAGTCCTTACTTTAGACATACAATGCGCCATTTTCAACAACAAATGTTAGTCAGTCCCCCATATGACATTGTCATAAACAGCAAACACAGCATTAGAAGCACACGTGGTCTGGGTGTTTTGGAAATAGAATTTCAAATCGAGAATGGTGCAGCTCCTTCTGTAAATAATGTCTTCTGCACGCACTCACAAATTGTTCTGATCTCATCAGATTATTTTGTAGCTAGTCATTCTGCTTCTTCACTGCTATTTTATAAATAGACGTTAATGTTTGCTTATTATATTTTGATGTCTTAAGAGCCAAAGAACTTGGTGTTCTAATCAGTGGCACTGGAACCATTTTTAAAGTGGGGGTGCTGAAAGCCATTAAACAAAACTGTAACCCCTGTATATGATGGAAGCCATGCAAAGCCATCCGTACCCCCAGCGCCCCTGGTTCTAACTGGGACGTGCATCACAAGAGAATGTCTCTTCTTGTAAAGTTGCGTTTGGCAGGAGCAGATGTGTGAGAGCTGGGTTATGTTCTTTTTATCTATTGTTTGGAAGGTACATCTCTTTCTCTGAATTCAACACCTGCAATGCAAAGACAGTGAGAAATCTACTAGTGCAATGAAAGTGGGTGTCAGCCCGTATATAGAAAGACTCTGGCTGACAAGCAGGTTAACGCTTTTTAACACATATACTCCAAACATGCTCTGTTAGATATACCATCCAGTATATTTGCAGCCACCCCACATTCAAAAAGCTATGCTAGAGCCTGTTCTGAAAGATGCATAGCAGGACTATCTCATTTTAGAGTGCCTGTTAGACAGCTTGTGTTTAAGTTTAATTTAACCAAATGATTACAATATCCTCCAGCACCTTGTAATTATATGTAAAATATGTCTACTGTATTATATACATTTCTAGACAGAATTCTCCTACCTTAATATATCATACCTGTTTGAGATGCTTTTTGTTTTACCCTCACTCCCAGTGTCCCGCTGCTTGTGCCCTAACTGACTGCTTACAAGTCAGGTAGATTTCTCGTGCCTTTCCTTGTAAGCTCAGCTTAGGACTTGGTTCCTTCTCTATACACAGCCTACGTTTAGCCAGAATTCAAGAGAGGAACGCGTTAAAGATTGTGGCTCTGGATGTGGTCAAGGCCTAGTGCATACTGTCACATGCACACAACTCTTAGCACTGCTGGGGGGTGGGGCTTCACTGTTTCCACGGCAACCGCAGCCTACCACATTGGAACCCTTCAAGCCAGTGTTGACTGCTGTAAATGATGATCATGCATTGTTAATATGTGTATCTGTTGTAAATATTATTATGATTGTCTTCACTGAAGTTTTGCGACTGCTACGGTTTATAGTAAAATGTGGGGAAAAAAGATGAGTCAGGTTGGTAGGCCATACCCCTCACCCCCTCACCCCCTCACCCCCTCACCCCCTCACCCAAATACAACTCGCCAGTGAGGACGATTATTTTATCACATGCTACAAGAATGATGTGCAAAGAAGTCTGAACTGCCTGGGTTTTCTCTCCTTCACAAAGTAAAAAAGACACTGTGCTGGAAAGTGTTGAGATGTGCTTCAGATTGTGAAATGGTTACCAAGGGAACCTGGCCCGGATACTCTGTTTACCCTGTCACTTCCTGTCTGCCATGGAGTCGCTTCCTATATGTGTTTGGTGTATGGAAATGGTTATATGACCGCCATGCATCTCAGAGTAGTCTATTTTTCTGTTCAAATATATTAAAATAATTATCAGTATTTTTAGCAGATTTTTATTAGAGGCAACTCAGTAAAAAATATATTAAAACAATTTCTTTTTGTATTATGAATTATAATAATGGATTAGGTAGAAGAAAATGTTCCAAAATGTTCATTTTGTGTAGAGCACTTGCTAATCGTTGAATGACTTTGTTTTTGTTTTGTTTGTTTTCTGTTTGTTTGTTTTGCAGTCAGTTTGTCTGCGTGAGGTTATCAAGTCATGTATGATGTTCTACCTTTGTTTCTACAGTCACCGGTACACAGGGCTGTGTGAAGGTGCATTATATCATCATAATCAATGGATATGGGTGAAATACCAATATATTATCATAGAGTTAATAGAACAGCAAACTGACATTTTGGACAAACTATATATGTGCGCGTGTGATTTCACATGCCTGAAGCCCACGCCCACCATCTCCCCTTTTCTTGTTGATGTTCCCATGGAAACCAACAAAGACAAGAACAGTCGTCTTTTGTTTTTATTTATTTGACAGTATTAAACTTTGTGAAATCGCCTATTATTATTATTATTATTATTTAATATGCTGCTAGCAATGGGAAAAAAATTTGATGAGGTAAAAATAAGGTGACCCATTTTCACTGGGACAGTTCAGGCTTTTCAACCCAAGGCATTCTGGTACATTTTACCTGTCTCAGGTACCATTCACTTATCTCTTTCCTTTAAGAGAATCAAGACTACGCTTACCAGAATGCATTGGGTTGTGAGTTGAAAAGCCATTGTCCCGGTGAACACAGAGCCATATGGTCACCTTACGGTAAAGATCCAAAAAAAAAAAAAAAAAAAAAAAAGCAGCAAGTTAAGAGCTGATATTTAAAAGTCTACGTTAAAGTAATGTTTTTCCTTTCTTGTTTTCAGTGGGGACTTTTTCAAGGAGTGCTAGTTTTGTTTCTGCTCTATTAAATCTGTTTTTAAAGTGTGATTGGTGTGTTTGAATGTTTAGCGTTGACTTCAGCGTTCGTATATCACAACTGGGAGTACTGGAAGAGCGTACCAAACGCGAGCGGTAAACAAACAGAGACTTCGACATGTTCCGCTACGTACTGAAGAGAAACAAGTGCCCTAGCCTGCTACAGAAATCAATACGGATGGAAATATTATTTTAGTCTTCTTCAAACAAAGCCGGTACCCAGTTCACTCTTGATACAGCCTTTTTAAAACTCAGACTGTTGGAAGTGTACAGTGTAAGCAATCTCTTGCACAGTTATTTAAATAAATATTTATCTTGACATTCCTGTTTTGTTATGGTTTACATTTCGGTGGGAAATGAGTAGTGTTATAGAGCGGTTAATGAGTGCCATCGGGTGAAACCTCTGTTATATCTCTGTAAACCTTTCTCCTCAAAATACGGGGCAGGCTAATGAGAATGAACAGTGTGGAAGAAACCAGGTGCTGATCATTAGTGTTGATTGGGCTACCAGTCAAAGAGGAGCAAGTAAAGAAACAGCTGCTTGGGTTTGTGGTGATCGCTGCTTTTCTTAGACTCTGGAGAACAGCGACCCACACAAACCCAAGCAGCTGCGTTTTCACTTGTTTCACTTGGAAAGGTAAATCAGCCCGATCGACTCCAGTGACACTCACCTGTGGATAGCTTGATCCTAATAATCGATTAATCAGTGCGTGCAGCTCCAATAATGGGACACCCACGCTGTTCTATTTGCAGAGTAGAAACACAGTTGATGACTGTTTGATAAATACAAGACACCTGTATTGTTGTTAGTTATGGCTTTATACAATTAAGCAGGCATATACTGATGTCATTGAAGACAGGTCTTATACATGGTAAAAACAGCAGGAATATCTTAGGTTAGATATTGTAATGTAAGACATATGGATAACTATTAGGAAGACTGGTAAAACAAAGGGAGAAATGCTTTCTTTATAGCATTATTTGTTGTATCAATTTAAAATGTGTGCGGCATGTTTTCAAACCCTAATATGGGGTTGGCTAAGCAACTAAATAGATTTTCACAAACCTTACCAAGGTCTGGAGCGCACTTGTTTCTCTGATTCGTTAGCGAGTGACAATTGCAGCATGCAGGTTAAATTATTTCACAGGGTTCTTCAGGATGTAACTCATTCTCCTTCATTCTCTGTCAGAGAACCTTACTGATCCTATCTCTGTATAGGTCAATCATCAAAAGCATCAAGTTGTTCAATAATATTTATTTTAAAAGGATACTTTTATTTATCTGTATTTTTTGTAACTAGCATTTCAATTGTGTACTCATCTGAAATGTGGAAAGGCTGCAGAAGTTTATTTGTCAACTTCAATATTAACCCAACGCTTTCATTTGTATCGCCTGCAATAGAGTGCTAGATCTTAACCATTTAGGGGGTTCTCTGTTTAATTTGACAACTTAATAAAGACTTTGAATTTCAAAATGACTTTCCCCTCCCCCAATTAAGTTTCCAAATTAGCCTGTCCTTAAAAGCACAAAATAAACATGTCATGATGTGATTAAAAAAAAAAAAAAAAAAAATTAGGCTTCTCTTAAATTCTAAGGAAACATCCGAACATTTCAGAGAAATAAAAATGACATGTATAAATACACACACCAATCCCAAACATCCCATCATGATGTAATGTTGTTTGTATGTCTTGAAGTTATTATTTTTTATTTTATTACTTAGTTTTTATTTGTTGACATTCTATCCAGTTGTTTCTGTACAGAGTGCTGTTGTTCTATGCATGTAGTGGTATGGAACTGTGAACAATGTGTGACATACAGATCCTGTATTTGTCTTGTAAAATATGTCTAAATGTCTAAGGATTTTAAAAGCAATGTTCCCCACTGCATACTGAATCATAAATAAAGTCAATACAATATAGTCTCCTTTTATATTTTGCTTTGGTTTTCGTTGGGTCAGTTTCACTCCCTATTCTTTTACAGTATCACCTGTTTGACACCATCTGCTCGTAGGCTCATTAGCAGACAGTTTATCTTCCAAAACAACAGCCCAAAGCATACAGCTAAGTCAACTCTGGAATTCTTGAAGAAAACGAAGATAAAAGTTCTGGAACGGCTTTTGCAATCACCAGATCTCAATCCAATAGAAATGCTTTGGACTGATCTGAAAAAAGCTGTAGCCAAGCATTGTGTATCCAATCTGCCTGAGCTGAAGGAAATATGCAAGACAGAATGGGCCCAAATTTCACCAACAAGATGTTTATGATAATTCTTAACCAGTATGTTACATCTGAAAGCTGTAATAAAAGCAAAAGGAGGACACGGTAAATAAACAATAATTGTCACAAACGAATACTTTAAATGAAATAAGTGTGTTTGTTTCTTCATAAAGATTCTTTGTTAAATTACTAGAAAATGTGTATTTTGCTTTTTTGTTTGATTAAAAAGTGGTTCAAGTTTAGAACCATGACCCACCAGGAACAACTGCTGCTCAGATGAGTGAAGGAATCCCAGAATTCAGTGGGATCTGCTTTAAACTTTGTTGGGCTTGGCTACTCCAATTGTCTTGATAGCATCTTCACCACTTTCTATTAACATTTAAACACCCCTTTCATATTTTATATGCAGGCTATCTTTTGTCGATGCCGTCCTTTCCACTTCCGTTGTGAAGCACTTTGATGAAAGCACACAAAGGGGCAGAATGGTATCGCCTGTTAGTCTCTTTATAGGGACCCTCAATGTTGAGCTCTGGCATTCAAGTCGTTGCTTACCTGGTTTTGGTCTTTCAGTGCCACTGTGTTTCTTCCCAGGTGTGAGGCAGGGATGGCAATGAGACTTCTTGCATAGCAGTTTTGCCCATTCCAGGTTTTAATAACTCCAGGTTTTTAATACAGTGTATAGGTAACAAGGTGTCCATCCACCAGGAGGAGTGACAGCTGCAGTTTGATGGTGGGAGAGAGGCAGGGCAAGTACAAAAAGCAGGTCTGTTCAGTAGCTTTTCTATATGGTGGAGAGGCTGGAAATATACAACCACACGCCCATTCACTCAAGAAAACAGTTTGTGCACTGTAAGCCTGCTCACATAATTAGAGCAGTCTGTATCAAGCACAATTGCATTTGCGGTTCTCTGTATTTATCTAATGTAAAACAGCACTACAGAATACTGTAGACAACGCCAGCTGCCTTTTGCCAGGAATATGCATCCCAGCTGGGGGATAAAAAAAAAAAGCAAACAAGCCTGCCCTATTGAAATCTTGATAAAGAGGATGTTTATTTTCAGATTTCCACTTTTCTGAAAAAGTCCTGGTCTGTATCTAATCCATTTGCACAGACTGACAACGTTCTAGCATGTACTGCGCTGCTGTTTAAGTGAAACTCTTCAGATGCAGCAGCAGTTCCATCAGTGGAATCTGTAGCAGACATCAATATTTATACACAAAGAGAAATGCCAACCGCAGTCGATAGCAAGGCCAGTAAAGGACACAAGTTAGAAAATATGTTTTGTTAACTGGTAGTTTATTTTTATTTTCTGAAAAGATAGTACAGCTATGGACAAAGGTTTTGAGACATAATTACTTTAAATTATTTTATTTTATGTTATAAAAGAAACCAGAAGCCATAATAGTAGTACAATATTTCAAGTTAGATTTCAAAATGTCACATTTTTCAATTTTTCCGTTAAATTAAGCCGTATGTAACTCAATATGTTAACGTAGCATTATTCAGCAGGTTTCATACAACTTTATGAAGCAGAATTAGGTAATTCTATAGGGTGATGCAAAACCCTACAACAGCTATTTCTGCTTAGTTTTTATCAAGCCCATAGTGCAGAATTAGGTGGACTTTTGACTTATTTAACCTTGTCTGTAGCCCAATAATGAAAGAAATTAAGAAAGGCTCAGATTATTAGATTTATTTTTATTATTACTGGGTTGGTTAAGTATTATTAAACTGGCATTATTTACCCGAATTCTGTCTTTTAAATTATAGTAATATAAATTAGACTCTGATAGTGAAGTGATACAACAATCTGAAATGTTCTTGTCAGATGGTTTGCATCAGGTGGAAATTTTACATTACACGTTAAAATGAGCTATACAGGTTCATTATATTTATTTAACTATAGTATAGGGTGATTTTAACTCGAAGTTACTGTGTGTAGCGCTTCATACAGCACAAAGCCGGTCTACAGTTTTTTTTTTGTTTTGTTTTTTTTTTAACTCTCATTTTAACTAGGATTTATTTTTTTTTATTTTCAGTTTACCATTTTCACTTTTCCCTGACTTTAGGATGCAGAACACGTTTACCATTGCACTATTAGTAATTTGATTGAAAGCGCACAATGCTAGCGAGTTTTCTGAAGAATGCAATGTTTGAGAAATACAGCAGGCACATCCTTTTAACCACAAGGTGGCGCCAGCCAGCCATATTAGAACGGCACTGTTGCGCTGCTCTTTGTACCATCTGTTCATTTACAATGTCTGGCACGATTATGTGCTTCCTGAATGAATGACAAATTGCAGCTTTCTATAATTAGACAGCATTGCGTTGTAATCCCAGAGTATCACCCTACAGAAATACTGGTAGAACACGTAGCAGAATAGTGACACGATGTATTTAATTTAGAACATATACTGCACAGTCAGGTACCCATACGGTAGCATACAACACACGCGCATGCATATTTATGGGACATAACATTTCAAATCCACATACAAGCCTTTTTTAATGAGATTTTATCTCGAAATGTAGTTTATAGATCTTCAATTAATGTAACGATATCTGCACATGTTTTATAGATATCTTATTTAAGAGATATTTAAAGAGAGCTTGAAATGTAATTTCAGATATCTCTAAATGATAATTTGGTTTACCATACATCCCATTCCATTTCACACACACGGTGCGGAAAACTAGAATTCTGAAATGTAATTGCAACCACAGACCAGTAGAGATCACGGTATTCATCCTCTGTGTGCTACTTGTATTTCCCAGGAAGTTACTGCAGTGTCTGTTCCACAAAACAAAGCGCTATGCCAAGAGTCTGGAGTAGACAGATAATAATAATAATAATAATAATAATAATAATAATAATAATAATAATAATAATAATAATAATAATAATAATAATAATAATAATAATAATAATTAGGTTTTCTGTTATGCTTTAGCCATCTAAATAAAGCAAAATATGTGATGTGCAGCACAGACGTGAAACCTAGTATAGGCTACAGTAATAATTCCCGTTATTTGCTAAATGATTGTAAAGGTAATACCATACAATCTGTGTGCATGTGTAGTCGTACTAGAAATAATAGAACATATATATATTTTTTAAAAACAACTTTGTACCAACTTGATCTGGTTTACAAGTACTTTAATAACGAAACCAATTTCAACACAACACACACAAGTGTACAAGTTTGCCAGCTCTCAAATTGTTTTCTAAATGTCCTGGTAAAACGTCACTGTATCTAACATAATCATAGAATTCTAACATTTTAGGGCACAGGATGGTTCACTCATTTTACATTAAAAAAAAGGTGTATTGATTTGAATACTATAAGGACACTGTGTCTATATATAAATTATATTAAAGTTAGCTATATATTTAAAAGGCACTTTCTGGTACTCTTCAGTATTTTCGATATAATGCAATCTTGAATTGCAATGAAGCCGTGGGTTTGTACAAAGGGGTAATGGTAGCACAAGGACAACTCCAATGGTAGGATTCTACTATTGGTAGAATGGTAAACTACTTTGAAGAGTATTAACAATGGAAAGATGACAATACAGACTGGGGGTCTAAAGGACCACAGCAAAACCTCATCGCAATATCCACTGTGAAAAACACTGCTCGCTCTTGTCTAGAAAGGCCTGCTCTACCACAAACAATTCCTGCCCTCATTCTTTACTTTGCAATGTGAAACGCACATCAATAACAGAGCTCAGTGTTTTATTTCTCCTTCTCTCCTGGGCAGGACGTTAATATGTTACAGATTGCTACAGAGCCCCTTGCAGTGTTTACAGGTGTCCTGTATGTGTGCAGTGCGTGTTGCGGCAATACATTTTACAATGTAATCCTGATAGTCTTCCACACTCCTAAATGAGCTGGGGTATTTCGAAACTTCTCCGCGAGAGAGAGAGGAATTTCTCACACAAGCATGGTGTATCTAGATCATGCACCCTGATCCTCAAAAGCCCACTGATTTCTATCAGAGCACCAGCATTGTTACAGGAGGGGCAGGATACACTACAATGCTCATGAGACAATTTCTCTCTCCTGGCAAACGATTCACAGTGAAAGTTGAGAAATATATTCCCCAGGTGATTTCTGAGCACCACGATGCCTGAATCTGAAAGAAAATCATGAGAAATATATTGCTGTGTTACAGAGCACAAGGGATACAGCAATGAGTTTCTAAGAAACACTGCAGGGCGTTCAGGAACACAACTCCATTTAAAAACACATACCCTTTTTAAGAGTGTCCTATCCTTCACTGAGGGAGCTCAATTTGCCACACAGTCATTTCATTTCTCAGGTAGAAATATCAGAGTATTGTGATAAAACACTGGATTTATAACCGAACAATGGATCTAATACCATCTTCTTGACATGTCTACTCTCCATGTGGCTTGGGGTGTATCACACACAGTCGGAGCCCCATTCAGAATTGTTCCTGTGCTAATTGGTGAAAGCGTGTGACCCCCCCCCCCCCACCCGAGTCTCAGCGAGAGCTCCGGTTCAGATGAACAGGAAGCTGTGCACGGTGGGGCAGGTGCAGGACGCCAGTCTTCGAATGCGCTTCCATGTTCCTCGACAGCGCGGGGCACCTACAGCCTGCCACTGGAGAAACTGATTCCTGCAGGGAACAAAGGGACGCTGTGAACAGAGTGTAATCATCACAGACTTGCACAGTCACAGAGAAAAGTACTGCCACCCTACGCTTATTATACCATATTACAAGGTCACACATTTAGTAAACTTTTATTAGAAAGTGGTTTAAGAAAAAGCAAACACTGTACACGATTTCTATTCATTTAAAAATAATATCTATATAAAGTAACTTGTAACTAACAGATTCCTTTTTCAAAGTAATTTCCCATGTGTACAGTACGCGTCTGAATGCTTCCCAATGCCTCTGTCTCTCTATGCTGTGTGGCAGTGCCACTCTGGCTTTGCAATAGGGCTCATTAGGATAGTAAGCTCACTTCTTCGCATCCTGTCCATCCCCATAGCACTGCTGGTGCCCGGAGCCGAGCGCTGGGGGCTGGCACTCCACACAGACAGTGTGCCTCAGGTACTGCATCCAGCGTGTGTGCGAGCCGCTGGTGTGGAGACAGCCAGGAGTGAGAAACATCAGCTGAAACTCTACACAGTACCTGCACAAACAAACCAGGGGTTAGTGCATAGAAACATGAAGCCCCCTTACAGAATCACAATGTATACTGCAATACACAGAGAGATATTGGGCTATATAAACAGTGAATTGGTGAAAAGCACTTGTGTTATGTATCGTACATATTTAACATAGTATAATTGTGCAAAGCTAGCAAGAATAAGCAACAACAGCACCTCCTTATGACAAGCTTTTTGAATAATATAAAAGCTCCCTCTCTAGAACTGTTAGCTGTCACAGTGAGGAGAGGAGAGACCGGGAGAATTCATACTGCAGAGAGCTACTGGAAGTGCATTGATTAAACTCGATTTCACTGCACCAAAACTGGACAAGCTGTTAACGGGTATCAGGCAATTAATATGCACTTTCAAAAATATGATCAAGTGCAGAAAGTTAATTTGTTTAGCTTCATGAAACCAGAGGCCATTTATTAGCAGAATATATTGTGTTAAATAAGTGCTCCTTTAACTATTGTGGAATTGCTTTGGAATAACTTGATCATGTACAGTAGTGAACAATGGAACTGTTATTATATTCAATACAACAATTATATACAAAAAAAATATGCTTGTACTTTACTTAGGTGACCATAAACTACTTATTTAAATGTCTCTTCTTCAATCTTAGGGTTCAAGCCTACATAGTTTAATACAATGGTCTCCGATGGGATAACTAAGATAATACAGTATTAGGAATAATGTCCACCCACCTGTGCATATGAGGCTGTAGCACTAGCACCAGTGAATTATCAGTGTCACCAGAAACACAGACATAATTACAGCCCTATATGTACAGATCTGCTGTGGATTACTTGTTATAATACATGGTGACATAACAGAAATTGTAAAACTAGAAGAGTTTTTTTTTAATAATTGAAAAAGAAGTATTGGGAACAACACTGGAAAACAGAATTTAAAGTTTATTTGTTAACAATTCATTTTAGACTTCAGTATCATCAGTCTACGCTGCATATCATCCCACAGGGGGCATGTGTCCGAGGTTATTTCTTACTAAATCCATGCTGATTTGTTGTGTTCATGCACTGGTGGTAGGGTTTGATTTTTTTTAAATGTAGGACAGCAGCTTTCTCATCAACCTTATACACACAGGTCTCGTACCACCAACACCGCGTAGAAGACTGTAAATAAAAGTTCATATCAGGTTTTTTTTTTAAAGTTATGTCTCAACCCTAAAATTCTAGGTGATGCAAAACTTTTGTCCCTGAAAAACCAGTGCGGTTCCTACAAGAAGACTGGGCAGTGTAACGCTGGGGCACAGTCCGCCACTCACCCTGATAGCTCCTGCTCCGTGGACACGTCTCTCTTTCTCCTGGCGTTCCCATAACCCCCTGTCGTTATCAGTGCTGGGACTGTAGGGCATCACAAAGAAACAACACAAATCAGACACCACAAGCTTGGACTGCAGCCATCACCTACACAAAACAGGCCAGCACCAATGCCCCTGCATTTTCATTGCTGGCATCAAATCAATGTCTACAACCCACTTCAGTGTATTAAAACCATTGCAGCGCTAACGCCAGCAGAATGCGACGAATTTGAAGGCGAGAAATGCATCAGCCACCTCTTAATTTGGGTACAGACAGCACTCTAATACAAAAAGAAGTTGCTCTGTGACTCCTGTAAAGACATTAGAAATGAGGTTGTCATGTTACTATATTGAACATTGCATGTAATTAAACTTTACAAAGTGCAGGGATGGAAATAAGACTCGTCTCACATAGCAGTTCCACCAAGTGTATAGATAACAAGCTCAGGTGACTCTTATTAAACTCATAGTAAAACCAGGAATAGATCATGCAATGGGAGTCTTTATTTTTTGTAGTGAGGTGGCGAGATAAATCCGATTCCACTATAACCCTGAGATTCTTTGTTCCCAATTTCCATCCCGTTATTTTATAAATGTTTATGCCCAGTCTTGCATTTTTACCCCTAATAATATTAGTGTTAGTGTTCAACCTGTTCCTCATTACTCTGTGACTCAAGTGAAGCGCTTTGTCACATGTTACACCGAGTCTCTGTACGCTTCAAAAAATGCAGCGCTGGGTGTAAATGTTTTTAAAGCACTGGTTACTACACCTTTAAGTGGCAGCTGCCAACAGTTAAACGAGCACACTGAAATCTTTGAAATCACAGATTAGCCCTGGAATTCCTTTTGTTAATCTATCTTCAAAAGGAGAACATGTTTCCTAGTAAAAATGAATTTACTGGCTGACCTTCCAGTCTCTCGGACACTCAGGGTCGTTCCCAAGCTGTGCTGAGCACTTAGTACCATGGCAATAAAACAGAGGCTGGGGATCATTCTCCAAGCAGACAATCTCCAGATTAAAAAGGAAACCCTCTCCACTGAAATAACAGCAGTATAAAACCTGAACCTGCAAGAGAAATGAACTGCCTGTGCCGACAACGTACAATAAATAACAAAAACATTTTAAACACAAAGTTAATACTTTGCAAAGTGAGGGAGGACAAACACACCACTGTTTTAGATCTTACAATTTCACCTGGCAGGCTATTCCATGCATTTATAACACTGTGTAAAAATGTGCTTCCTACCTCCTGTTCTAAACTTACTTTTCCTCAGCTTCCATTTATGCGCTCTTGTTCTTTGTGCTAAACATTTCTGATTTTAAAGACTTCAGTCAAGTCCCCAGCAGCCATGGGGATAGCAATGTGAAGACTTGTTGGAGGGTCGTGTCATGAGGGTCACATTTCAGTTTGATCAGGTATCATACAGTGTACTCACCGAAGGACTGCCTGCACTCCTCTCTCCGGCGACTCCAGTACTCCGCACAGCCAGCATATTCCTGCACGTGGGGGCACGGCACCCCCCCGTTCTGCGGCTCCCGGACCACCTGCCTCCTCCGCACACGGAATGTGGCTTTACAGGGCTCCGCACAGCCAGACCACGCACTCCATTCACTGACCTCACAGGACACCGCTGACCGGCAAAACAGACAGAGCCATTACAGTGAACCCACAGAGTCTGATTGGACTGAGGGGCACTACAGCACAGCGTTAGAGTGCATTCACATTGCCTTTGATACCTCTTTCATGGGCCAACTTAAAGGATTCACACAGCTTTAAACCTTAGCTGTAGTTCACTAAACCTTTTTCAACGGTTTGAGAGAGGACTAGTAGTTTATTCTCATTTCTCAAAGCTTTGTTTGAGCTAATTTTATAAACAAAAACATTCCTAAAACAGGCCTTAAATTTTAGTAAATAAGGACTATACATAATGTGCAATATAGAATTGTAATTTAGTTAGGAGAAATGCTATTATAAGTATAATTGTAAAATGCTGTGGGAGAATGTCAGGTTAAATGTTAATAATCTGTTAAAATAATAGGATATTTCAACCCCCTTTTCTCACCTTAATATTACCAAGCACTGGCTCCCATTTTATTGTGCTTAAGATTGTTTATTCATATTAAATCTGTTATAAAAATGACTGTCTTAATCAAAACACAATAGTGACTAACTTAAAGGGGTAAGTAGGCCTGTCCAGGAGGTTAAACACAATCTGAATTATTAAACACATAATCAGAATTATTAAACGAGTAATCTAGAAGTCTCTTCATTTTATTTTCGTATAATAAATGACGGTGCCGTCAACTTGTTTCGCACACTGCTACAGCTTTGTACGGATAGAAAATGTGAATATGAAACAGCGGAACCTGATTTTGACAGGGATAAAAAATGAAGGCTGACAACTTGCACAATCCCACTTTTCCCGGGACGTCTGGTAACCCTACTGGAATTCGGTCTGATTTTTTTTTTTAGCTCACAGATTTTAAATTAAGGTCACATAAATATAAACAATCAATAATTATGCAAAGCCGATTTCTGTTTCAGATTTAATTGGAGCGCCCCCGACATCAGTGCAAAGGTCCCAGCAACGGATACCGACGAAGGTCAGGGCACAGTGCTGTATATTCTACCTGGGACACGCTGTAATCCGCATATAAAATCAATAAACATTTAATACATTTTACAGTTTTATTACATGTAATATTGTGTAAAATTATCTTTAAAAAAAAAAAACGTAGGATATCCATTTGTATGTGTTTTTATTATTTTTATTTGGGCTCATATTAACTTTTTTTTCTTTGCACAAAGTGTTCAGAAGAGTCTTACCTGGACAAAATTGCCGGTAATCATGACAGCAGTCCAGCGTGGCTGCGCACGCCTGATCGCAGTAGCAGCTCCCGTGCGACCTGTCGGGTCTCCATCCCTCGCTGACGCAGGTGTGGTCTCTACCTGCGCAACACAGTCCCGAATCCACACACCCGCCCTCGCTTCGGGAGGCGAGCAGAAACAACCCGACACACACGAGCAAAAACGTACTGCCCACAAACTTCATCGCGGTGGTAATTAAATAAAAGATCACCACCATCTAAATACAAAATCCAGACTGCGATGAGAAAAATCCACTAAAATAGAAGGAATCCCGCACACTCACCGCTGTCACTGCTGATTGTCTTTTAACCAAAGCCCTTCGACGTTTAAACGGGTATGACGCTTTCCAAACGCCCTGCTCCGCACTGGGCAGGTCTGCACACCAAACTAGACAGTGCCCTGCATGTATCACGCATATTCAGTTAGTTTCACTCAGTCTGACCTTTCGCCCTGCCGCTGTCAATTGCTGTTATTAAAGAGACAGCACGCCTTTCATTTAAATGCAACACATACACAAACATATCCATATCCATATCCATATCTATACACATACATATACATATCCATATACATATACATATACATATACATATATATAGCAGTGTACACCTTTATAAGAACACCTCAAGATTTGTTATTTATTACATCCCCTTTATATACCTGCATGAAAACCTCAGGGTGTGAGAATTTCAATTTCGGTCAGTAATCAGTTATTTTTCTTCTTCCTGATCCTGTCTTTCTCTGTAATATATGTTAAACTCAAATATGATTCATAGCGACTGTTTACTGTTCTTCCACGTTTAACCTTTGTACTTGACTTACCAGAAACCAGACTTCTTTGGAATCGAAACAAGTTCGATTGGATCCGATTTGACGTGCGTTAAAAATTACAATGACAAATGAAAAACGACTAGGAAGACAAGTGGGTTCTTGCAGTACACTGAACAAAAGGGAACAAATCCAACAACGATTACAAAGAATTTGAAAAAAAAGAAGACATATGGAAAGACATTGCCGTGGACTTAGGCATGAATGATATGTATTATAAAACTTGAAATTATGAACTGACACTATACAGAGTAAGAGCGGTCAGGGCTTAACAGTCAGAAAAGAGGGGCAGCACATGAAAGTGATGGAAAGTATTTTCGGTAGCTCATTGCCAGCTTCACAACTTTTAGATATATTTATTACAGGAGCGAGTGTTTGAAAAATGTTTTATTGATGTTATTGTTATTATGTATTGCGTAACAACATTATTGTAGATCTAGTATAAACGTAATGTCTTAACTTCCATCAGCGTTTGCTGATCATTAAGTTTATACTACATTTAACATTTTGTGTTAAAAGTTATGTAAGAATGAACAGTATCGAATATATTTTGTATTAAAATACTGAAACTAGCTATATTTACTACAAAGCCTTCACTGCACATCAGCGCTCTGATGTACGATATTAACGCATCTAGTGTGTAATGGATTGACGCACGACTTTTTTTCGGATGAGGAATGATAAATGACGGAACGGATCCAGTGTTCAAAGGCCTCACCTAAGTTTTTAACTGATCAAATAAACAATGAAACCACCAGACACTGCTGCTTATTTTATGTTGTTAAAAAAAGTTGGACTTATCAAATATGCGCATGCGCAAGACCCTATCAGTGCACTGTTGCCAAGATGACAGTAAAAATTGGCAGCGCCTGCTGTTATAAGTGTCAAATAATGGCTGTGGCCATATTGGAGTAACAAAACAAACATTTCACACCAGTTTATAACTAACTTGCCCATAGAATGACCTGGATACGTGGTTCTGGTTTTATTTTCAGTTATTTGTGGGGTGGGGAGGGCAGATTTGTAGTGAAGTTCAAGCTTGCTATTAAGACCAGCCACAGGAAGCAACACACATTTTTCAAAAGGGGGGTGGTGTGACTAGGTTTATGGGATTTATATTATCAGATGAATACAGCTGGACTTAAAAAAGCTATTAGTTCAGCCAATTTACTAAGTCTTTATTTTATGCAACAACAAAAAACCTGTTTGACACTGTGGGCAATAATCCTTACACAATCAGTGCACTAGAGCGGCCATTTTGAAAAGACCTTTGAAACAGAGATTAAAGTTATAAGTGTAAAAAGTTGTCAGGATGTTGAAAATGAAAAAAAAATTACAGGTATGTTATTTAAACAGTTGTAGCAACATTTGGGGACATGTAACGCTATATTTTTCAGAACCCTGCTACTTCTCTTTAAGGTACAAGGCGCATTATAGGAAAAACAGCACAAGAATCAACGAAAGGACTCAAGAGCAATGATGTGCAGAATGGACCAATTCTACAAAATGAACAGAAAATGAATTAAAATGAATCAATTAAAACCCCAGTAATTTCATTTAACCAGAAGTAATTATTTAGAAAAAGTTTTTAAAAAATATGCAGTTGTGTATGTTATCATGTTCTATTCTACTGTCACGTTACATCGAAGAAGAAGAATCATCATAGAGGCTTCTCAGTTTCAGTCTGAAAAACAAAGAGAAACAAGTTTAGTTTGCTTTTCACACTCTCCAAACCCTGGCGGTATTTACACTTCAAAGCTATACAATCGGCACACAGAGAGCCCTCTTAATACGTGTTTGAAAACTTCAAGGATGAAGCACAATAGAGATCGTTGAGTGGGTGTGAAAAAACAACACTATCAAAAAGCATGAGATAAATGGACATAATTAAAAACACATCGAGGGTCAAGCACTAGATATGAAGGAGACACAGAGTCCCACACAGGACAATGACCTCCAGCAGGGCACTTTCACCCAGATTAAACTCACTTTCCAATACCAGCATTTGCATTGCTCACAGTTCCCAAAGATCTATATATTTTAAACAGCAGCCTGGTTGAAAATATGATCTTATCTAACACATTCTCTATGTGTATCATTAGTCATCTCATCCTGGTGACTTTTTAAAACTTTAAAACACCCCTGTGGCCTCAATAGAGCTCTCCAAATCACATCTAACCTCTAAGTACATGTGGAACACCGGAGTGTAACCATTAACCTGTCCCCCTGCAACACTGCCAATAGTGAATGGAATAAATATCGCATTTGTTTTCTATAGGATTATTCTTGGTTTATTTCTAACAGTTAGGACAGTGTTTCCGGGGGACAGGTTAATGGTTACACTCCGGTGTTCCAAATGTACTTGGAGGTCACACATGATTCTGAGAGCTCTGTTTAGGTCCAAGGGGTGCTTTAAACTTGTACGTTTTTACATTTTGAAAATCAGAAGAAATGTGACATACTTTAGGAAAAGTGAAACTGTACAGGGAAAGATCTATCTTAGAAGGGAGTAGTTAATGTGTCACACATATACCCAATACTGCTTCTCTGATCTATAACCCTATATATACAGAGTGATATGCTTCATGTTTTGAACACCTTTTAAAAGTTCAGAGAAATCCAATATGGTTCTGCAGTAGCGTTGTGTAGATTAGGGGTGTTTTCTCATGGTTGTAAAAGGACGGCTCTTTCTAAACAGTTGGGGAGCAAATTCCTCCACATTTAAAGTCAATAGTTTTTTTTTTTAACTGTGTCCTTTATATGGTGTTTGTAATTGCTCTTTGTGTGATTGCTCAAATAGTGTGTTTTGTTTATACAGTATCACAGATGTAAGATGCTGTAGAGTCACCATAGACATCTAACCAAGTCTACATATTAAACTCTTGCCAGTAGTTGACTAATATATATTATGAGTTATGGAATATGAGGCCTTGTTTCTATGGCATTGTAGACAAAGGCTGATCTTTGAACCTGGATAAAGGGTGCACTCTTCAGTCCCTATATAAATCCTGTGTAGGCCAGCTTGTTTTAACCTCCTTTTTTCTTCTTCCATTTTTTTTTAATGGGAGCACCATCTTTAAACAACTTCAGTATGCTGTTAGCACTCTGAGATGTGAGATGACTATTCAGAGGTAATGTAGTTTAAAGATGGCGCTCGCATTACAAAAATGGATGTAAAGTAAACTGATCAAAAGTGGTTTCGATTCACATAGGAAAAAATAAGAAGAATGTGGCAATAGACAAGCTCATTTCTGCAAATATACCCTATTATAATTTAATTAAAGGTGAAACAATTTCATAGAAAATATTTCATTGGTTAAAATGATATAATTTGCAACTTAAATTAAGAACCCATCAATGAATGGAGTGTACCTACAATCATATGTTGGACACACTTTTTTTTTTTATCTTACATATACATTTTATTTTGCAAGCTGTACAATGTCACTGGTCTGTGGGTTTTGTCAATTAACTCAGCTGTGCTGCTCATAAGGCGGAACCTTATAAGGGAGTTGAACAAGACTGACCTGGTGGCTCTGCTGTGCAGTTAAAGATAGGGCTGCAGTGATGACAGAGAAAGCTCCTAGAAATATCAGGGATTGCCTGTATCAGCTGTAAGGACACACTTCTTTACTTTACAAAACAGAGTAAACACAGGCTTCTGAGAGAGACAACAACCCCACTGCAAAATCAAATGCAGCATGATAGTGGGGCAAGGCATTATCTTTTTACGTCTGCCTTAGATTACTTCAGGTTACGTCAGGTTTGGGGTCTAAATGTATCTAAAGAAAACAACTGGACACCATAAAAATATCACCCTGAAACCTAGTCAAACCATCAACCCCTTTAGCTAATTTCATATGCATTTACCATGTTTTAACGTGCGTTACCCTTTCTCTCTGGGCTTTACCATGCTTTCACCATGTTGGAATACACTTTGCTATGCTTTTACCATTGTAAACTTTTATAAGGGATAGCAGTGGCAACACAATGGATTTGTAACCAGTATTGCACAGTAGCACTGATACAGTAGCACTGTCTGGTACTACTGTGGTGGTATGGATTACCAGCCAGTGTGTATTGGGGTGTACCATTGTGATCCCATTGCTGTGTCCAATGCTGTACTGTTGTACCAATGCAGCATCGTTTCATTGCCCCTCTGTACAGCACCCTTGCTATTTAATAATATTAGTGCTTAACATTAAACAGGCCACATGTCAGCTGCTGCCCAGATGTACTCTGAAAGCCTGATTCTCACCGTATGGAAGAGTGGGGTCACCTAAGAGTTAACATCTGGACAACACCTGCTGCACTGTAAAATGCGTTTATATGCATAGCTAACCCTATTTTAATAAACAGCGGCAGATCCAAATCCTGACATCCTATTAGAATTAATAATCCAGATTGTTCGTGCACCTTATTTTGCTGAACGTTTATTGATTGGTTATTAATAATTCTGACCTGGGACTGAAACACCAGCAGGGTTAATGCAGAGTTAATATCATTACAATAGCTCCACAGCCCCACTAGGTTGCTGTCTCCTCTGTATTGCATGTATTTGCGTTCTCGTTGCTTGCTGAACATATTTCATTTCTTCTAAATTTCTTAGTTGAACAAGGCTTGAAAAAGAACTGCCTTTGTCTGCCATTCGAACGCCAAGTCAGTCATTACCTGAAACTGCTGTGGTTCAACATTGATTGAAGTTTCTAGTTCTCGACCAAACAAAATCCTACCTTTCCTCTAAATCTACATGGAAGTCATTGGCAAATAAAGTGGAAACCTCCATTCTATTAATACATCCACCCTGTTGTATTTGACTAACCTTACCTTACCGTGACATTAGTTGTTGAGTATCCCATCCAGTCATTAAAGCAAACAAACTCATTTTAAACTTCCTCCTACATGCTAAATAAAGCGAAGCCAGCCCGCCTTGTCTGCGCACACTGACACATCTTTGTAAATTCATTAGAAGGTGGCTTTTTACATTTTTGACAGTGTGTTCACCACTTTAAACACCCCCGGAATTTGAATACATTATTTTTCATATTTGTATTATTGATTTTTAAACTATATTCACTGCAACATGGACCCAGATAGTTAAAAAAAGCACATAGTGTGGTTTGAATGGATTAAAGCACTGGTTGATTTAAAACCCTCCACTCTTTAGCTCTGTATTAATAGGCTGGGGTTTGCACACTGAGATGATTTATAGATCCACTTATTACTTATTATATATATGTATTAGGTTGTCAAAAAATCATGTTTATACATTTTATAGTGTCAGTATTAAGATCTGATCACTTTACAGATCATGGATGCTGTTGCATTGTGAGAAAAAAATACACTCGGGGCTAGCGATTCAGACTCCCTTCCCCCTTACATGTTAATTATTAGCATTAATAAATCATTTTGTTGTGTAACAGTTAGAGGCCACCTACAGTCCTGTCACCCCCCCCTCAAACTGATCGGGAGTTCAGCTTTCAGGTGCCTGGCTAAAACAGCTATTTATTTATGCAGTTTAGACAGAAAAAACTAAGCTGCAGCTGCCTCGTCCAAAGAACCAAAGCTTTTTCATTTTCTGCTAGCAACATTATCACACTCCACTACATTTATTTTTGTTTAAAACGTTTGTTTTTCTTATACCAGTGCTTTGATTCAAGATTTGCAGATATTTCACATGCAACACTCTAGAGTCTAGAATTGTAAAAGTTGCTGCAGCTTCCTGCTGTCTATTCATTTCCTGTGCTGTAGGTTAGGATCACTCCAGTGGTCCGTCCGAAACATATATCCAGAAACATTTGAATCACAATGAAATGATCTGGCACATACAGTTATTTTGGTGTGCCTTCCACAGATTAAATACAGTTGAATGTGCATATTTGTACTGTAGGATGCACCATTGGGATTGTGTTACAGCTGTGAGTTTCTATTAAATATGTGTCCACTTAGGCTAGATTGACCTCTGAATTAAAGTTAGTGGACACTATTCTTCAGCGTCTTGCCTGACTCAAGTGTCCCATAAATACATACATGTGTGAAGCAGCCGTTTGTATAGAACCTAATGACTAGGCATCTCCACCAAAAGCATACAGAAATTCAGAAGCACTTTTTAAAAATGTGTTTAGAATATTTAAATGTAAATGATTACATGCGATTTGATTTGCTGCCCTTGTGTTGCGATGGTAAATGTTTTTCTGATACATAAACCTTACCGAATTGAGCTTTATTGGACAAGATGTTCACTAGATATAGGTAGCTGTACTCTCCACAGGGATATGCGAAGGCAAGACAGCAGCTGTGCTTTCAGTTATAACGCTTGTTGTTTTAGACTGCATGCCTGCCTCCCTGGTTCTACCCAAGCAAGTGAAAAGAGTGGAGTAATTTGATTAGAGGCACTGGCATTCATGCAGCAGTTACAATGGGGGGTGGGTGATGGACTGAGTGCTGTAAGACCCCCTCTTTCAAAAGATTCCCAGGCCTTTCAAGCTAAACAATCTGTTCACGCCCTGCTCTGCACTGTCTGGTGTGTGCGTATCACACTGCAAACACTGCCCCAGCCAGCGAGTGATGTAGCAGCTCCTCATGGCAATGGTTCAGCACATGCAATTGTATAGGTGTACTGTATGAACTACATTTTGAAACACTATTAACTCATTATAAGACGAGGCAGATTTTCACAGCATCCTGTTATTTGAATATCTTTTACTATTTCCTATGACATATTGTGAAGTGCATGATATTTTAAACACAACACTGTAGATGAAAAGTTTCTCAACCTTTTTTGTAACAGCGTCCCCCAAGGATCAGCGGAGTTTAGTCATCAACCCCTTGCCACAGAAAAGAACAAAGATTAAGAATTATTGCCGATTAACAGTGTCGTTTAATTAGCATCAATTATTAATTACATTTAATTCCACTAGTTCTGAGAATTACAGAGAAATAATTCATAAAACGAAGAAATGATTAAACCCCGGTCACTGGTATAATCTCTGCTTGCGTCATTGTGTGGATAACAATAAGAATAAACTGAAATTTAGACATGTACCATGGCAACAGGCATAAATGGAACGGCTGCTTCGTTCTGATTGGACCATATTGAATTTGCATGACAAACCGGATAGCACAACTGGCAGTGACATGCGTAGCAACACACATTACTGAGTCACTGGCACATTGTGTGAATTAAAAGTTTCCTTAAAATTTTAAATAAGAAGGAAACACAACGCCCCCCCTTTTGCTTCAGAACGCCCGGTATCGCCCCCTTTGGCTTCAGAACGCCCGGTATCACCCCCTTTGGCTTCAGAACGCCTGGTATCGCACCCTTTGGCTTCAAAACGCCCGGTATCGCCCCCTTTGGCTTCAGAACGCCCGGTATCCCCCAGTTTTAGATGCCTAAGAGGTGCTGAAGGACAACAAATGAAAGTATATAGTGCCAGGGTCCGTTTCAGGGGTGTGTTACGAGGCAAAGGCCCGCTCATACTTGTTCTAAAAGATTTGTTTATCAGTATTAAGATGGAAGTGTTTATACAAGCTGTCTGCAGAGTGGAGTCTTTCCTTGGTAAGTTTCTGTAGCCATCACCTTTGGGATTAGACCTGGTCATATACCCTAATTACTTTGTCAGTCACAACTACAGTCCACTTTCGAACTACAGCAATCCATTAGATCAAAATGCTTCCCACAACAGCAAAGCAGGTTTCTTTCAATAAAAAAGCATTGTCATACCTCGCTGGTGAAGATCCACATGGGAAACAATCTCTCTTGTGTATTCGTCAGTACAAAACAGCAGTGAAAACATTTGAGAAAGAAAAGAACAAGCACTGTGGGTATTGTTTGAATATGCTAATAAACAATGAAAGGAAAGTCAACAGGAGACTTAAGGTCATTTTTCTGTCAGTAAAACATATGTGGGAAATGATTTTAGACAGAATTCAACGCACTGCCAAATAATCTCTGTAATGATATTTTTTTTTTATATAGAAAACGGAAAGTGTGAAAATGGTTCTGTATATAACCAGAGAGTCAATCCATAACATCTCATTGGAAAAATAACCAGACATATTCTGAGACTGGAAAATAAATGCAAAATGAATGGGAAGGGCTACAGTTGTTCTGTCTAGTAGTAAATGGATAAAATATGGGCTACAGCTTGGATTGATTGTTAATATGGGAATATTAGTCCTACAGTGTATGCAATGCAAAGGGCTTCCATGTGTATACATTGCAAAGGGCTTTCATGGTATTATACATAATTGTTATGTTAATTTGGGTTTTGCAGGTTTCAAACGTTTATAACTGGAAGTGCTGTGCTTTTTTAGCAGGCAAAGCAAGGTGCTTGAGTGAGAGTCTGCAGTGTGTCCTGAATGTGGGTCAGTTATCTAGGCTGCTGACCATGAGTCTGGTAGCTTGACATTGGACTACAGTTTTAGGATTGCAATTGAGAGTAACAATGCTTTAAGAAACAGACACAAATGTTAAAATCCATTAACTTCGTATGTTTATTGGTAATCATTCCTTGTGCTTCTTTTACCTGGGATCATTTGTAGTAATAATGTGAAGCTGACCATCGCTCTCCTTGTAACAGTTCAGCATTATGATGCTAGCAGATCCATTCCAGATGTTACTACATTCTCAATCAGTGCCCTGCTGGATGTATATTGTAGCTAAACCCCACTATTGACAGTGTTATGTCAGGTGTTGCCATATTCAATAAATTCATATTAATCTTGACCCCAAAGCATGATAAACATGACTGGAATAAATGCATTGGGTCTGACACTGCACAGTCCCTGCCTTTCTAAGCAGCCTGGGTATTAGTTATGTAATATCTAATACAACAGGAGAATGGCAAGATTAGTGTTGTCATGTAACATGGCAGAAAACAATAATGCAAAACCGACTGGCATAAGCCGTTGTCCAATAGATACCCTTTTATGGTAACACTTAGTAAGCCTGTTTATCAGATAGGCAGCTCGGCAGCCAATCTCCTTGCAGGAATGTTTGACAGTTCTGTCACTGTGCCAGGAGTACAGTCTGTTCCCATGGCAACAAGTGCTGTTGACCGAACAAATTGGTCAAATTGTTTCATTCAACTCTCAGGATTTTTGGACAATGTTCTCTTTGTGTCCGCAAGTAGTAAACATTCTTGCTTCGAAATGTTGAAGAGAAATGGCTTTTGGAGCCGCAAGCTCTATTCTTTGCTGTGTCAAAGTAAAAAGGGAGAAGGTGATTATCTGAGCTACAAGTAAAATGACTATAGATAACGATGTAGTAAAGGTTACTGCAATGGACTTCCAGTGCGTATTGATTCATAAAATGTTGCCTCATACCACTGTAGCATCACTTGTGTTACCATTTCCCCTTACACAGAAACAATTGGCATGTGAGGACATTAACATCATTAGGCACAGCAAGATGAATTGCCAACTGTTGTGTTTAAAAACAGTCAAACGGGATGTAAAAATAACTCTATATTGTCGTGCATGAAATACCCAGTCTTTATAACTGTAAACTCAAAAACTGAAATCCATGGTATCCAAACATGTCCCTGTATTATCACAGCTCCAGGAAAGGGTTTGAAAGCAACACAGTGAAGCTGTAACAGTGGGCTTGTATTATCACAGCTCCAGGAAAGGGTTTGAAAGCACACGGTGAAGCTGTGACAGTGGGCTTGTATTATCACAGCTCCAGGAAAGGGTTTGAAAGCAACACAGTGAAGCTGTAACAGTGGGCTTGTATTATCACAGCTCCAGGAAAGGGTTTGAAAGTGACACGGTGAAGCTGTGACAGTGGGCTTGTATTATCACAGCTCCAGGAAAGGGTTTGAAAGCGACACGGTGAAGCTGTAACAGTGGGCTTGTATTATCCCAGCTCCAGGAAAGGGTTTGAAAGCGACACAGTGAAGGTGTGACAGTGGGCTTGTTTGTCTATTGATACGTTGCGCTTCAAAAGCTTTGGTTCACATTACAACACCACTTTATTGCTGGTGTGATTCTATTACAAAAGACCCAAACTGACTGCCATAAATAATGTGGAACACTGTACTGTAATATTAGCACAAAGGCAGTTACAATGTTGTGAGTAACGCCGCATAGAACTAGTTCAGAACAATTGCAATGCTCCTGACTTCAATTAAGTTGTTCCTTGCCAGTTTAATTTATTTGCCTTTGCTTCAAAACCCAAATAACAAGTTAAAGCTCAGTGAATAGGGCCTAACATCTCATTCACCAGCATGATAAAAAGGATGAGTATTCCTTGGCTTGCTAGCCAATATTCTCCAGTACTATGTGCATTCAGCGCCCCCTACAGTTTGCATTCCTACTGTACAGGTGTGGAATTGTGGACAGCAATATACAACCTTCAACCCTTTGATTCACAAATAAATGTAAGTTTTATTATCCTGTCAAACAATAAAACTGCAAACTGCACAGAGCTGTAAAGATAAATCTGGCTTACGGAGTTCTGGCAGGGTAAACAATTAAAAAATGAAGCCTGTATAACTAAATATTATTGCCCTTGGTTATTAACCCATTTTTAAGTAGGTTTGCTAGTTAGCTGGTTTGTGTTCTCATCACTAACCGCAGTTTCTAGCAAAGCAGCCAATAACACGCAAACACATTACTGAATACTAAGTAATACAGACGTGCTCAAATTTGTTGGTACCCTTACAGCTTATTGAAATAATGCTTCATTCCTCCTGAAAAGTGATGAAATTGAAAGCTATTTTATCATGTATACTTGCATGCCTTTGGTATGTCATAGAATAAAGCAAAGAAGCTGTGAAAAGAGATGAATTATTGCTTATTCTATAAAGATATTCTAAAATGGCCTGGACACATTTGTTGGTACCCCTTAGAAAAGATAATAAATAACTGGATTATAGTGATATTTCAAACTAATTTGTTTCTTTAATTAGTATCACACATGTCTCCAATCTTGCAATCAGTCATTCAGCCTATTTAAATGGAGAAAAGTAGTCACTGTGCTGTTTGGTATCATTGTGTGCACCACACTGAACATGGACCAGAGAAAGCAAAGGAGAGAGTTGTCTGAGGAGATCAGAAAGAAAATAATAGACAAGCATGGTAAAGGTAAAGGCTACAAGACCATCTCCAAGCAGCTTGATGTTCCTGTGACAACAGTTGCAAATATTATTAAGAAGTTTAAGGTCCATGGAACTGTAGCCAACCTCCCTGGGCGCGTCCGCAAGAGGAAAATCGACCCCAGATTGAAAAGAAGGATAGTGCGAATGGTAGAAAAAGAACCAAGGATAACTGCCAAAGAGGTACAAGCTGAACTCCAAGGTGAAGGTACGTCAGTTTCTGATCACACCATCCGTCGCTTTTTGAGCGAAAGTGGGCTCCATGGAAGAAGACCCAAGGAAGACTCCACTTTTGAAAGAAAAACATAAAAAAGCCAGACTGGAATTTGCTAAAATGCATATTGACAAGCCACAATCCTTCTGGGAGAATGTCCTTTGGACAGATGAGTCAAAACTGGAGCTTTTTGGCAAGTCACATCAGCTCTATGTTCACAGACGAAAAAATGAAGCTTTCAAAGAAAAGAACACCATACCTACAGTGAAACATGGAGGAGGCTTGGTTATGTTTTGGGGCTGCTTTGCTACGCCTGGCACAGGGTGCCTTGAATCTGTGCAGGGCACAATGAAATCTCAAGACTATCAAGGCATTCTGGAGCGAAACATACTGCCCAGTGTCAGAAAGCTCTGTCTCAGTCGCAGGTCATGGGTCCTCCAACAGGATAATGACCCAAAACACACAGCTAAAAGCACCCAAGAATGAATAAAAACAAAACATTGGACTATTCTGAAGTGGCCTTCTATGAGTCCTGATCTGAATCCTATCGAACATCTATGGAAAGAGCTGAAACTTGCAGTCTGGAGAAGGCACCCATCAAACCTGAGACAGCTGGAGCAGTTTGCTCAGGAAGAGTGGGCCAAACCACCTGTTAACAGGTGCAGAAGTCTCATTGAGAGCTACAGAAAACATTTGATTGCAGTGATTGCCTCTAAAGGTTGTGCAACAAAATATTAGGTTAGCGGTCCCATCATTTTTGTCCATGCCATTTTCATTTGTTTTATTATTTACAATATTATGTTGAATAAAAAATCAAAAGCAATGTCTGATTTCTATTAAATATGTAATAAACAATGGTGGATGCCAATTACTTTTGTCAGTTTCAAGTTATTTCAGAGAAAAGTGTGCATTCTTCATTTTTTGTGGAGGGGTACCAACAAATTTGAGCACATCTGTAAAAGAATTGAAATGTACCTTGTGTAATGAATTGGTCAGTCGGATACAGACGCCACCATTTTATCAATCGTTTTGTTTTTAGCTTAATGTTTTTAAAAAGAGTTTCTTTTTGTCGTTTTGCAGTGTCAGAGAGCTACGTTACAAAGGATTTTTTACATTATTAATAGCAAGCTAGCTGCGAACAGTCATGAAACAAAGTGCCCCTTTAACAGTACACACCACATTTTCAATTCCCAATCCTGTAAGGAACGCAAGTCACATTACAAACTCAATCCAGATCAAGGCATAGTAACAGTGTCAAAAACTACTAGACATTTTAGACAAACAATGCACATTCCTCAGCAGCTTTCCAAACAAAGCTGTGTGCAGAGATTGGTCTGGCACTGCCCATTCCCTTGCTATGCTTGGACTGCTTTAAAGCAGGCTTTCACAGTTCCAATTAGAGGCAGATGTGCACTCTGGGAAGTTTTCCTTAATATATTTATTGTTTCATGAAAATGTTTAGGGTGTCGCGTTAAATAATTCCTCACTATTAGACTACCGGGCCTTAAGCAGATCAACTCTTACACAATGGAATGCTCTAAACACACCTGGGCTTGCCTTTGGTGTGATCCAGCCTTTGGGAACTATTGAAATTGTGATGACAATGAGGGGTAGGTTTTATAATTGCATCTATAAAAAAAAAAATTACATTATATAACACTTCCTTTATATTTGCTCTCATGTGCAATATTTAAGTTGTATTTGTGGTTTCTTTAATGTTGTCTAATTATAGTTCAGCTACACTCACAGCTGATGCAAATCTAAGTTCAAAACGGCATTTGATTCTCATGTAATTCTGTAACCTTCAAAGAAAATGTACTCGCTTTGTTTGCACTGCAATTAAATACAAACTTTAACCAATTTGACAGGACATATTGTTAAAAGAAAGCAAAGTTCAACAAAGATGACGCACCTGCTGTAGTGTAGCAGGTTCCACTCCAATGCAGTTACACCATACACATGAACACCATTAAGAGGCCAGCAAATTAACTGAAAGGCAGGGGGGGGCAAACTATGACCCAAATCCTCTGTGCATTATAGAGTAGTGTATACTTGTTATATCTTCCCTGCACAGCTGTAGCATGCTACCGTGTAATACACTACTGATGTTTCAAAGCTAGTTAAGAACAGAAGCACTTTTTTGGAATAGCCTACCAGGTGAAGCAGTAGGATCCAACACTGGGAACATTCAGTGCTTTTAAATTAGCACCCCTCCCCCCAGTAGGGGAAAATGGAGTGCCAACAAGGGACACTCCTCGATGGGCAGAATGGCCTTTCTCATTCTTAAACTTCTGTTCTTGCAGTGTCAAAAAGAAACAGAACATGCTGCAAAGGTATACTTATTACTTTATTGTATAATACTGGTAGCCATATCTGAGCCAAAACAATGGCATGACAGCCAGGTTGAAACACCAAGACCAATCGATAAAACAAAGCAGGCAGCTTGACACACTTTCTTTTGAAGACCGTCTCCATTTCAGTTTTCATATCTGCCCCAGCATTCCCCTGAAACAAGGAAAAAAAAAAAAGTTTCATATTTACCAGCAACGGAATAGTGATCTACAACTGGAACAAACTAAATCACACACAAATCTTAAACAGAAGTGACAACTTGTACTAGCAACTACTTGCTGCAAAACTTGTACTGAAAGACTTAACATGTATTGTACTTGTTTAAAAATATTTACAGTAACCCCAATGAGAAAGGGAAGTTCCAGTTAACTATCTGAAGTAAAGATGTTTCAGTAGCAATCATAGCATGCACAAGTATTACACGTCACACAAGGTTTTAAATGCTTCTGGTGCATCAGACAAAGTTTGGCTAAAGTACCGAACAGTCAACATTGTCGATCTGCTGGGGAAAAAAGTTCAGTCATCACTGACACCAGAAACAAAGCCAGTTATGTGCAATTCTTATACTGCACTGCAGCGTATAGAAATGTAAGCCAGTTTAAATATACTTACATCATTAATACTTCAGCTGTATCCCAATATTAAATTGAAGGCACCAATGATCCTTTACCATGGCATTTCTTACATGCAGCTCTGCTCCACTGAAACACCTGCAAGCAGTATTATATACATAGTTACCATTTTTTGTTTTTAAATGCTATACTACATAGACACTGCAATGCCATGCTGCTGGTGCATCAGACAGTTTGGCTAAAGTACCGAACAGTCAACATTGTCGATCTGCTGGGGAAAAAAGTTCAGTCATCACTGACACCAGCAACAGACAGCTAGTCATTGTGCAAAGGTTCACAGTAAAGTTAAATTGTGGCTACACAGCTTTATGAACCTGAAGGCTATTACAGGATTTAATAAATACATTTTGGTGGCATATAACAAATACCATTTAATTGTAGTAAAGCTTTGTTTGCCTTGCAGCTCTTGGGAACCTAGTTTCAAATATACTTACATAGTTAGGACTGCTGCTGCATTTTGCCACGGCCTGGAGCTGTGTTCTGCATCACAATTGCACACACAATCAGCACCCTGCAAGAAGCAATACTATTAAATTTGAAACTACACTTTACACACAAACAAGATTAATTTTTTCTGGTGCATCAGACAAAGTTTGGCTAAAGTACCGAACAGTCAACACTGTCGATCTGTTGGGGAAAAAAGTTCAGTCATCATTGACACCAGAATCAAATCTTAAACGCTACAAGACATATTCCATTTAGACACAGTCTGAAACATTATCCAGTTTCAGATGTACTTACGTCATGAATACTTTATCCAACTTTTGAACAGATAGCCATGGTCTACTCTGCCTTTAGCAGTGGATCTCAGATTACACCAGCAATAAACACCCTACAAGAACAATAAAACCTGTTAGGAACCATGCAACACAGCAAAGTGAAACATCTTCAGATATATACAATGTTTTAAAGCTGTGCCGATACTGTTTATGTTGCTGGTGCATCAGACAAAGTTTGGCTAAAGTACCGAACAGTCAACATTGTCGATCTGCTGGGGAAAAAAGTTCAGTCATCATTGACACCAGAAACAAACAGCTAGTCATTGTGCAAAGGTTCTCAATAAAGTCTAAAATTGTGACTACACAGGTTATTATGAACCTGAAGGCTATTACAGGATTTAATAAATAATTTCGGTGGCACTTACACTTGGCCATATAACAAATTACGGTAGCTTCAATTATAGTAAAGCTTGGTTTGCCTTAGGGCTCTTAGGAACCTAGTTTCAAATATACTTACATAGTTAGGCCTGCTGCCTTATGTTGCCATGGCCTGGAGTTCACACAACCAGCCCCTGCAAGAAACCATATTATTACATTTAAAACTACACACACACACACATATACACACACACACACACACACTTTTGATTGTTTTTGGTGAATCAGACAAAGTTTGGCTAAAGTACCGAACAGTCAACATTGTCGATCTGTTGGGGAAAAAAGTTCAGTCATCATTGACACCAGCAACAAGGATAAGTGTGCCATGTGCGCACAGATATTTCATTTAAAATGCAATTACAATGGTACTAATGTAACCACAATGCCTTATGAACACAGGATGCAACAAGGACAAAGTGAATCACTTAGTATTAGAGCATTGTAACCAGCCACGTGTCCCACCAGAACCAAGGCCCGTACCACTAGCCTAACAAACGAGTGCAAAATACGAATATTTACTTATTACTTTTAATACAGTATATTTAATACACGCTCAAAGTCATACAAAAAGCAAAAATAATTACAAATAAAATTAAAAAAGATAACATTCCCAAAGTATTCCCACCATAGTTGATGTATTTTATCGGTAAGTATAACCTTATATCGATTAAGTAAACAATTACTTGATTACGCGCTGGCAAATGCAGGTACCAAACTATATTAATTGCTGCTATTAGTTTGCGAGAATTGTTAATAAAAGATTACAAAGGATCCTACTTCTGCTTATCAAGTTAGCTCTTACCTCAGCTGCAGCGAAAACCAAATGGAGACCAACAGACCGTACTGTCTCCAGAAATACATGGCACTTAACTACTGCGCAAGTGCGACAAAACAATTGAGTTGCGCTCTGGGAGTTGAAGTTTTCTGTCTCTTCATCAAACACCACAACTTGGTTAAATGTTCATGTTATCGTAATGGGTGAAAACACATAGAGAAATGTATAATGATATCAAATAACAGCATGTGTAGCAAGATATACAAATGAAACACTATTGGTATCACACGGTTTTTATCACACATATCAAAGCAAAGGATATTTTAGTCAAATACTGGTGCCCTGCCACTACACCAGTCGTCAACATAAGTGATGTAAGTTTGGTGGTTTTTAGCTGGCCGTATCGTTTCAGGAGCTGGTTAAACTGGTCCAAAAAAACAGGTCCATTAAACAATCCCTTTATTGCACAGTTCTAGTAAAGTCGACTATGCTAAATGACTTGTTGTACACATTCTAAGGGATTTGTGTACTCCGGTAGCACAATAAAATGGCAGTAAATATTTTTTTTCAATTCCCAATTCTTAGCTCACCGGCGGTTCCTGTAATGATCAACAGGGTAATTCATTTTGTTTTACATATACTAAACACTTTTATATAAGGTATTATCACATAAATATATATTTTTAGATTACAACAGGAAAAAAAAAAAGCCTTTGACTCGTGTCTGTTTAAAATGATTGCTACATCACAAGCCTTCTGTAACAAAATACATTTTTATGTACAGTATTACTAGCTAGCACCTCAACTGCACATACAGGTCCTTATCCTGTTAAAAGTCGTGTCACCGTTGAAATAATGCAAGATAAGAGTACATTTTCTATGTGTCTTAGATTAATGTTACCGCATTATTATTACCGGAATTTTATTTCTGAATAAAATAATGATGCAAAAATAAAATGATCATATTAAAGCCTGTCCTAACGGTGTAGTCGAAACCACAACCACTCAATTCGAATACCGCGTATTGATGTAATTACCGGCTGAGCAGGTAAATACACAGCCTGTAATTGTGTTTTATTATTGGAACACTGGGTTCCATTATAGTGTACAAACACCGATAGTGCTAAACAGGACAGTATCACAATCTGTTGCGTTGCAAGTTCCGTATTGCTTTGTAGCCACTATAGTGGTACTTACAGTGTTAGCTTTGTCATTGTCGGGTCGAACCCGAACTAGCCAGCGAGATCTGCCTGTTTACCGGGTACGGGGTGTACTTGTAAGGCTATTGTATTGGCGCTCCATTTTGCCAAGAGGGGCTGAGCTGGTGCTATGGGATTTCAACAGCGAAGCTAACGAAGACACTGCCAAGCTGGTCCGGCGTCTGGGCGCTAAGGCACACGCATACACGTGCTATGTGAGCAAAAGAGCAAACGTGTACACAACCGGAGAACGAGTGAAACTGGAGGTGGGAGACGTGACTCTCCTGGTCAATAAGGGGTTGTGGCTGGAAAAACGTTCCTGGAGTGCCACAAGCATGTTCAGTTTTACACGTAACTGTGATCCCTGGTTGAATGTTGATACGTTATTCCATAGTTTAGAGTTCTGTGCGCTCTGCTTCGTCAGAAACCAGACCTTGTTGGCGGCCCACTTTGTATACATTGTACTTTTAGCTGCAACAACACAAGCTTCCTCCCTCATTACAGCTTTGAAGAGGGTATCAAATCCGTCACTGGCTCCGGTATCGTTTAGGTGAAGTTTGCAGAACTACATACTACTCATAATACTGTATATTGTCACATTTGAAAAACTGCTGCACGCCTCAAGGTTTATAGTTAATGCTCCATAAATGCTGTGTGCAGTTTAAAAGAAGCACATGTTTAATCAAACGTACAGTTGAAGGAGATGAACCGCGGACACATTGTGACAATCGCCAGCAGCCTGGGACTCGTGAGCACTGGTTGTGTGGAGGTTTGTGTAAACCTTTAGTTATACTCAGTGAACAGATTACTCGTGCATGTTGGTTCATATATGCGCTGGGCTGTTTCAATGGGTGCATTCTTTTGTCTCTACTGGTAGAACTGATAGTTTGTCGCAAGCACAATGGCAACAGACGTCACGTTGACCTCTCTAGTGCTCTTCCAAAAAGCCTGTAGGGCAGAGGAGTTCTAGAAGAGGAGGAGGAGTGACAAAGCAGAAGCTGCTAAACAATACATCCACTGTCTTTGGAGCTTTTGGGGATCAGCGATCTCAACTCTTTCAGCACTAAGTTACTTTACAGAAAGACTACCAATTAATACAATAGACTTAGTTTCTTATTCTGCAAAATAAATACAAATTTACTGAATGTACAGATCTTAAAATACTGAACAGTCAACCCCAGTCATTAAATCTAGCACAAAGGCCAGGACCGGAGGACACATTTGGAAGTGGAGACAGGATAGCGTGGTTGGTGTACAGGGTGGGCTGCCAAGCCATGTTGTTGGTGCTTCTGGATGAGGTCCTGAGATTAATCAGCTTCTAGGAAC
This sequence comes from Acipenser ruthenus, assembly GCF_902713425.1. Classification (NCBI taxonomy): domain Eukaryota; kingdom Metazoa; phylum Chordata; class Actinopteri; order Acipenseriformes; family Acipenseridae; genus Acipenser; species Acipenser ruthenus. The sequence continues at coordinate 9,534,717 of NC_081206.1, read as the reverse complement.
CAGATCACGTGATACGCATGCCAGCTTCAGTGACACACTGTCGCTGGAGGTGAAAAGCTCTCAGTGCCTACTGGCGCTGGTGTATAACACCTGTAACATGTTAAACCAGCGCTGAGTGCCGCTTATCGGGTGACCAGATGAGCATTAATTGGCCGAATGTCCTCCTCTCAGTCGGTACTTTTCTTATGCTCTTATAAGTATTTTACATTAGCTTACTGGTCTGCCCATTCTAACCCTTAGACAATGGTTTCATTCAAAACAGTAAGCCCTGCTTCTACCCGTTTCACAATCGCCACTTGCAGTCTGGCGATGATCAGACTCTTGGAGAGTGGCAGGGGAGAAGGTATTGTAGGAGAGCCTGCTGTAACTGTTGCTATAAAACCTTGCGTCACTCTGAACCCTACTAATACCTGATGTAACTACACCTTGTTTGACAATTTCTGAAGCTTTCTCTTCGCGTTTACCAAGCAGCCTCTTGCCGTGGGAAGCCAATGTGGAATCGTACAAGTGCATCCATCCGTTTATAGAGAAGAGGGCTCGTACTGTGAACAGCGTTACAGAGAAGAGAATCTAGTACCTGTCACTAAATATCCATATCTATCTATCTACTCACACACACACACATACCAAAGCACTGTAGCAAATGCTTATTTCTTAGTAGTTGTCTAGCTGCAAACAGAACATGTGACTTGCATAAAAGGATCTATATGTTTTTTTTAGAAATTAGGCTAAGCAACGCATGGACTCACACCTGCCCAGTAGGGGTTGCTGAAACCTGATGAGATGAACTAGCCCCTCTGATTAATCACACCGACAGGAGCACAAAGACCAAAGCACTCTCTGTGTCAGGCAACTTCCAACCAGTTAACACTCCTTTCATTTAATGACAGACTGCAGCAGAACTTTTAATGAGTGATCCAGGGCACTTCTCATTTACACCGATCCAACTTACCCATATGATAGTACCTGTGCTCAAAATAAAGCCAAGGAGACGATCGTTTTAGCTCGCGCCTTCTTGTCTGCTTAGAGCTTGATTCTATACCTTTTGGGACAAGCTGCAGCTGGATTTCATTGAAACATTTTACAGCATCAGGGAATAACATTAGATTGTCATGGAATTAACGCTACAAAGTGGTTGATGTATTTCAATTGTAACTGCTCAGATCTGCAGTCTTCAGTTAACAACAAAAAACACGGCTTTACTTTTTTTGTTGTCGAGTTCCAAATTATTAACTACTGAAGAACTACTGGCACATCAATCCTTCTAAAATCTACAACTTTATAATTTGCTTAAATCAAGTGGTGTTCAGATAACTATACACAATGTGTGAAAGAAAAAAGAAAAGCAGAACAATTTTTTTTTTTTTATTTGGTGCATAAAAGCACACAGGTTTTACTTACATTCCATGGGGAGAAAAAAGTTTATGGTTAACAATGACAAGTTGAAGCATTACAAGAACGCTGCAGGAAGGTATCGTGCTTGGACCGTATGCAATAGAAACTTTGTCACCTGCATTGCTGCAAGCAACAAACACATGACAACACAAACATTACAATTCACAAAAACTTTTTCAGCCCTACATGGAGATGTAGTTAAACATTTTTTCTTAAAGCACTCAAGGAAAATCAATTGCTTTTTTTTTTTTTATTTTAGCTTTATCATATCCAGCATTGAAGTATGAGAACCTTACTCACTGCCAATTCAACAAAAGAACACCCCCTCCTTGAAGACTAACCTTGGGGTTAAAAACTGATTTAGAGATTAACAAAAATTATGTTATTCTAATACACTTAAATCGAACTTTATTAAAAAAAAAAAAAAAGTCTCTTCAAAACTCGCTGTAAAACATTTACTGTAGAACCCAAACCACATACTTGGATATGATTTAGCTAATCTTTGAATCAACTAAAATTTCTAGAAAAAAAACAACTAAATGTATGCAATTAAACACTGAGAAAAAAAAACAAAACTTTTTTTTAATCCAAGTTGTTTAACTGAACATTTAAAAAAAGATTAGCAACTGTGATGATTTAGATACTACAGTGGCTCATTAGCTGTAGCCCTCTAAAACAGTTGAGTTACATAAACAGTAAGCCTCTGATTTTCTCTGGTGCTTTTTTTCCCCCTCCCTTCTCAAGACAAAAGCCGTTCACGCGGTGCCATCCAGTGTTTGTCCCATGGGGTTAGAGTTAGCCTGTTTAAGAAGACGGTCACTTTCCATTTCTTGTTTTCCACATCTACAAATAAAGGGTAACAGAAATTTAGGAAATATTTTTCCCCATCCCCAGCCCATGTTCCTCCCTAGGTCACGATCGCGTGACTGTCCCTGTACTCCAAGAGGCAATGCCTTTAAAGTAACTGCAGCTAACACAATAATTTCAGGTATTACCTGCTTTGAACTTCCATTTGCTACATTAGACCTTTCGCTACTGATTTTATTGTACTTTGCAACTGCTCTTACCTGTGATGTGATATTCTGTAATGCGATATTCTGAAATGCAATACTTTACCATGTGATGTTTTGTAATGCGATACTTTGTACTGTGATATTTTGTACTGTGATATTTTGTAACAACTCTAAGTCACTCTGGATAAGGGCGTCTGCTAAGAAATACATTAGTCTAAAATGTGTAGTTTTAAAAGAAATGTGTTCTAGCATACATGTATTTTCATTAGTGATATACTTTGCTACTTTAGATGAAAGGAAGTCCTTAGTTGCTATGCCTTTTTTCAGTTGCACCTGAACTTTGAGTCATTTGACCTCAGCATGACATGGGTTAAAGCTTGTTACTGGCTGAAAGCATGTCATTCATTAGAGGAAGCAGCTGGTTGGTTAATGACAGGAAAGAAGCCTTTGAAAGGGTGGGGACAATTTCACCAACCAGGTGAATTGACCAAGCATGTGCAATGCAGATTTCTTTTATCAAGTGCAGTACCAGATTTAATGTTTTACATGAAAACACTAGTTTTCTTTCAGAACTGCACATCAGAGACCTATACAACGAATGGAAGTACACAGCAGGTATTATTTATGGAATTATTTTGTTCGCTGCAATCATTTTAATAAGTGACCCCTTCATAAGGCATAGAGGCAATGTGGTTTAAGGGGACTTGGGGGAGCTTGTGTCCCTACAGCTAAAATTCCCTTGGAGTTATGTAAGATTTATCAAACTGGTCAGTTAAATCTCATCATATCCCTTATGAGTAACAAAAAAAAAAAAAAGCTTTAAAAACCAGTAGCCTGATAGCTACAGAAAATAAAACAATAATGGAACCACCATCTTCAAAATATTACAGTGCATGTAGGCTCCCCTTGTCATTAAAAAGTAAACAAGCAAGTATGATCTAACTGAAAACCTTGGTTCAATATACTGCTGGTTCATTTGTCTATCTGGGGAGTGGGTAAGAGCCGGACAGCCTCCTTACCTGGGGGAGGTTCCTTCAGAGACATGACCGGATAGATACACTAGCTCTTTGCTTCAGGTCAAATATAAATAGACTATGCACGATAATTTAAATCTTGTCAGTGTATGTAACCACAGTCCAAATTACCTGTTAAAAGTATTTTTTTCTGAGCAAAATAACGAGCAGCATTTATATGGGCCAAACAATTCCATCTTTTGTATTAAATGTTGCACCAATGACCCAAATAAAACAGTCGATAACATATGCCAGTATTGTTTTGTATTGTGTGTTGTTGGGAATGGAGTAACCAAGAAAAAAGCCCAAATATTTGCCAGAATAAACATGTGTGTGTTATTTATATACTCAAATCTTACCACAAACTACTAATTCAAACTTATTTTTAAATAAGATTTAATATGAGCAGAAATGTTTTTTGTTTTTTAAATACATTTTATAGCACTATTTAATATGGACAGTGGAAAGTTGTTTTTTTTAATATGGGTTTTTCTGCTTTAGTAGTCTCATTATCGATCAACAAATTAATTTTAAAAATACAGTGGCCTATGTTTGTTAATACAGTACCCAAGAGTGGGAGGGGAGTATTAAACAAATCCCAAGCAGAGATCATCTTGTTTAGGAATAATAATAATGAGAACTGTGGTATAGTGTGCCGTGCCTCGAGGGACCGCAGTGTGCCGTGGTGCCAGGGAAGTTTTCCACGGAACCCACTGTAACACAAAAAGGCACTCACACAGAAATTGGTCCGTTTCCAGATCTGTCATGAGTTTGTTGGTCCAGCTCTGACAGCAACTTCAGTATATTAAGAGCAGCCTGTAAAAGAAGAGTGTACTTACAGTGAAAGTGTAAAACAATGTGCTACTTAGATAATAAAAACACCCTGCCAAAAAAACGTTATTACATCTACAGTGGACTAAGAATAAGAGTTTGCTTTAAAAACTCTGTTCTAAGGCAGATGGACTGAAAACTAACCGATCTTTTATAAAAAATAAAATAGACATTGCTTTGTTCTTTGTTTACTTTGGCAAACAAAATCTGACTAGCCTAACCGTTGACTTGATCAACCTATACCCCACCATTATAATGCATAGCAAGGTCTATACCTAACTGCAGTTAGCCCAGGATTACCCCTAAAAATAATTGCTGCTGGTGCTGTAAAATGCACTAACAATTCCAGCTATAGCTTATCGCAGATTGATATACTCAACCTCCTAGACATGAAATAATCAGTGCTCTCGGAATAAAGTTGCATTTGAAACAGCCTTCTTCAATATCTGATCACAAGACACAAGCCTAGTTCCCTTTCTAAGACTAGCCCTTACCATATCATGGCAGGACTCCACATCCTTTCCTATTCCATGGCTGATCAGCGGTGGCTGGGAAGAGCAGTTTATCAGAGACACAAATTCGTTCTTGTTGTTTTTAGGAAAGTCTTTATACTCGACCTGGAAAACAAGGGAAAGCTCTTATTGCATTTTTATTCATCTGCCTGTATAAAACACAAAATTATCCTGTGCTTCACTTGCAGCCAAATAAAGTAACAATTACACACACTCGCTGTGTGAACAATAAATCAAATGACCAAGACGTTGTAAATTGACAACAAGAGTCAATGCGCTTTGACAGTGATGCAGTGTTGGACACCAGGGGCAGGTAACTGAGGCACTTTCAACCAGAAAGTCAACCACTGACCGGGCTGAAGTACTCATTTATTTAATTAGAAGTACATTACATGGTCTTCATTGACAAAGCTTTTGCTACAATGTTAACACCAGTTATTTATTTTCTGTTCCTCTCGTCAGCATCATTTTTTTTAACTAAATAAAATGTCTTTTTTAAAATCTTAACTATATAAAAAGGAAAACTGTCTGACAACATAAGTACATTTGGTTTAAAACAAAGTAATTTCATGCTAGATGGCCATTTTTGATCTCTTAAGCCAATTCTTGTTGCCGACAAAACATATTAAATCCTACAGAAAGCAAAGATCAGGCCCAACAGCACTCTGCATCCTGTCTGAAAGGCAGCCATGCGCCTTAATTGGTTACGACTACATTTGTGTGTTCACTTCAACCGATTCTACAGCATCAGTAGTAGAAATCTTATTTAAATTGAAACAGTAAACTCGTGTCCCATGTCTGTCAACTTGGTTCGACTGCCATGACAAAAGCCATTGTACAGTGTTTAAATCGCTGTACAAAGTATTTTAACTTGATGGATTTTACACAATCCAGTGTTGCAGAATGACTGCTCTGATTGAGACAAATCAATCAGGATTCAATTGATTTTTTGAATGCCGATAACCAGCAAGCCCCTGAAGGGCTCAGTTCCAGTACCTGCAGCCCCTGCACTTTGGTCAGGAAGTCGAGCTGTTCGGAGGGCCGGGTGAGCGGCCCGTGTGGAAGGTGCACCAGGTTGTTGTTGCTCTTCAGTAAGGTCTCAGCAGTAGGAGAGGTGCCCCCATACAGGAGCTCCCTGGCCATCATTGCTGTGATGGTGGCCTTGGCCGGGTTGATTGGGGGGCGGCTGTAGTCTTTGGTGTGATGTACTTGGCTGACCCCAACTGCCTGGGCCACTTCAGGGACCATAGGCAAGATCCCAGCTGGAAGCTGTTGGTGGCTCATGTATGGCATCCGGAAGTCATCCTCTTTGTTACCTGCAAGGAAGAAAAAAAATAAATAAAATAATAATAATAATAATAATAATAATACCCACAGTGCCCACACGAGAGTCATTTTCACCTATTTAGATACTTAGATCCTCATGCTTTTCATAAGTGTTCTGGAAATTGCACCTGATTTCTTAAAAAGTTTTTTTTTTGAAAAAGTACTGTAGTTATTGCAGTAATTTCATTGGTGGTTACAGATTTGACCGACTTTGTCCCATTTTAAACACAGGAAAGTAAAAAAATAAAAAATAAAAACTGAGAACAGAGCCCCTCTCACCCACCTCTAGCTCTGTCCTCAACAGAGCCTGGCTCAAAGAAGGTCACTTTTCTTCCATCTCCAGGTTTCTTCACTGGAACCTAGCACAGAAACAGCACACACTCTTGAAATAAACCTCTCTCAAACAGAGCCACCACCAAGATGTGATACTGCTATATAGGACCACAGTGTTCACAGGTCCAATATGAGGCCTGTATCTCAGAACGTGTACATTCTCCCAGTAGATTTCTATTAGCTGAACTATGATATCCACACTTCACTCCTGCTGGATTTGACACACACTGAAAATAGACATATCTAGCAGAGTTGAGTGATCTGCTTAGTTTCCAAACCCCAAATCAAATTGCTACCCAGATTAATGCACACAGTATAAACAATATATTCTATTGGAGCACTTTTCACCTTTTCGTCATTTTTGAGCGCAGGTTTTGTGGGCTGTGGCTGAGGCACTTTAAATCCCATTAGCTCCAACATCTTCTCAGCTGCATTGCGTTTAGCTACCTTCTTGTTGGGACCCATCCCTTCTGCGGTTTGTTCGCAAATTTGAACCTGAGACAAAGGGGGGTGAATCAAGTCTTTGTTAACACCAAAATGTGGGCTCACATGCCCACTTTTATGTAATCTAGAATTGTATGGCTCTGATAGCCATATAAGACTATCCGTTTGCATAGTTTTGCCATGCGTTTTAAGTGTCAGTGATGATCTTTAACATTAGCAATGCAAGACACTGGGTTTCTTTAAACATGATTGGTCGTGGACACTTTTAGTGAATGTCCGTACCAAATTCATTGCCAGCTTTAAAAACATTTCTTTAGGGAAGCATGTCATTGCAACTGAGCACATGTTACTGTTATACATATTAGTCCCTGTAAGTCGCTTTGGATAAAGGCATCTGCTAAATAAACAAATAATAATAATAATAATAAATAATAGGCAAAGAAAATAATTGATATTCAGAATAGACAAGATAAATAGCAACTAGGATGTTAGGGGGAACATATTTGTTTGGACCTCACCACTGCTCTAGATCCATCTCAGAAATGTCAGTTCCAACCACACTTGTGTATAAAGGATAATAATAAACAATAAAAGCAGCATTGTCTTCCTGACCTGCATGATGAACTCCCTGCGCCGAGGAAGCCCCCTTTCTGTGACCAGGCTGTACTCAGGTTCTTTCTCTTTCTTGGCTTGCTGGATCTGAGCTAGTCGGCTGATGGGGTTCATTCCCTGCCCATATTCTGGGCTAGTCTGCAGCTGGAATCAAAAGGGAACAGGACTACAGTCTCAGCCAGTTCCAGCACTGGCAAACATAAAAGCATGAAACTAGTTTATCACTACTGAGCTTGAGGATTCTCTTTAGCAAAAATCTACAGACTAGGAAAAGCAAATTATTTATCACTCAATCACAGGAAAGACATTCTGTGTAGTATAAAATATCAAATGTGTTGCACCCTCAGAGACAGACTACTAGGATTGCTGGCTACAGTTAGTTGGCCATAAAGTTAATTGGACACATTTCATAAGTGTTATTGCATTTTCCCATTGAAAAGAACACAAAATGGAGATCAGAATGTAACGTTTTCACTAAAACACACACCACTGAAAGATTTGATCCCTCACATCTACGGAATGTTTGTTCCACAGTGGTCAGCTGACTTTATAAGCACATCAGCGATAGGTGCAACTTGAATGGAATGCTGCATGTCACAGAGCAGCCAGCACGTTATTCCTGCAGGCTCGTATTACCTTGACTATTGACCTGGTTTTCTTTTTAATGCGGGGTTGTACTTTCTCCACAATGGGGAGCGGAGAGAGTTTCCTCAGCTCCTCCAGCACAGCAGCGGCAGCGTTCTTCTTGGCAATCTTTTTGCTCTTGCCTTCCCCATCCCCAGAAAAGTTTCCTACAGATACTTTCATTACAAAGCTCTTCATGTGTGGGGGGCCAGTCTCTCGCAACACCTAAGAGGAAATGACAGATAAACTTTGGAAAAGCGTGGCACGGTTTGATTTTAATGCTGTCTCTGAAACAGCTCTTCTAAAATGTTTCCACCTAAACTTTTGAAAAACCCAAAGGTGGCAACAGGGATTGCCACTAGGGGCCCTGAAAACAATGCCCAGGACAGCATATGGGATACTGGGGCACAAGTGGTCTAGATGGGTAACACAACCAAACAGCGAGTGCTGGAAGACATAGAAACACAGTGACTGTATTTACAAAAACTGAGTGCAGAAGACACTAACCGGCCTCTCGTAATGTACTTACAATTGAAATCAGGCAACACAAGGTTTAGGCCCGGTGTCCTCTGCAACAGTTGTGCAGAATGTCCTCAAAACTTATGAGCAGCAATCGATGTGCAGATACCAGCTTTTTTAAAATAAAGTATGAAGTGGTTTTAATAGTTTGTCTGAAATGGCGACACCGATGAGTAGCTCCTGCCACTCACCTCAAAGTTCACAGGCATGTTCCTCTTCAGTGCAATTTCAAATACTTGGCTGATTTCAGATTTGTTGAGGTTCTCATTAGAAGATTCTTCCCCATTGACCTGAAATCCAAAACAAACAAAAAAACACCACCTACTGTTAACACAAGGTGCCTTTACACTTGAACAATAACTTTCAGCTATTTCTGAGGGCAGAAGTAGCTGTCGCTTTGAGTTACACATTTGAACTTATTTTCTGGGCTTCAATTTGAAAACTTTAAATCAAAGATATCTAAAGATAAAGGCCACAGTTTTTTTACTTTTACAAAAGAGCTCAACTGCCTAGATTACAGTAAACATTTACAAATTATTAATTTTTTTTTTACTTTATATTCAAGAGAGGCATGTGTAATTTTGTAATTGAATGTCTATTACACTACATGTTCATAGTTTCCTGTGTTCTTAACCTGAACGGGGTGGTTTGCACTAAACTGGAAGCACTCCAGGGCTCTACAACAATGTTTAGCAGAGTTTCAACAGCCACTGATACAGCACACTAAAACAAAGACAGTGTATACCAAAGATCTCTCTCACAAAAGCAAAATCTGTAATAAATGGTGTTGTCTAAAGCACACAACATTTGATCTTATAATCTAGAAAATACACATTGGTCCCGGTGAGAATTTCCAGTGAGATACTGAGCGCATTGTGGCTGCCACTTCTCTCTCAGTTTTTATGTTTTCTTTTATGTATTTTAGAAGACGTTTTATTTTTATTTGACTTGAGTTGATTTTATTATCACATATTTGCCCTGTCCTGCTTGTTTTGTGCTTTTGTGTCCTGCCGCCTTTCCGCTGATGGCTAAAGTTGCTGGGGAGAGTACATGGCCGCCTGCCTGTTCCCCGCTGGTTGCCTGCTCTTTCCTCGGCTCTCCGTCTATATGTTTGGCTGCGGGCTTACTTGCCTGTGTGCTCTGTTTGTTTGCCTGCCCTGCCTGTTGCGTCTGCTCTGCTGACTGGTGGCTGCTGTGCTTGGTTGCCCGCTTGCCTGTCTGGGCTTGCACTGCTGCGCCTTGGTGCTTGCTTTTACAAAACTGTGCCCAGCTGTATTTGCTTGACTGCCCTTCTGCCATGCTTTTTTTAAATGGACTTAAAAGTTTATTATTTTTTTTCTTTTCTTTTTTAATGTTTGTTTAAAGATGCTATTCCCTGCACAGTTTCCTTCCTCTATGGAGGGGGGCTGCGCAGAAGATTCCCTCCGATGTTTCTAAACTTTGTAAAGCACTGGGTTTGCTAAACAGGAACTACAGCACCCATCATGGCACTAGATATGTGCTTTCTGCCCCGGATAACATTAATATACATATAGTAAAGTATAAACGCAAACATATTGTTTGTTTTGACACCACGGGGGTTACTTACCTCAAATTTAGTTTATATTCCTTGTTTAAATTCTGTCTCGGTTATACCCGCTTCCAAATCTTTGTATAATATGTCTGTTGCTTGTTTGAATGTGCGCTCCCTTTTAAATAAGGCGCTCTCTGTACATGACATAATCACTGAAACATATCGATATTCTTGGTCTTACTGAGACCTGGCTCAGTGAAAACCATTCATTCCCATTGGTAGAAGCATCTCCTCCAGGTTACATATATTTTCATAAACATCGTGTTCAACGCCGTGGGGGAGGTGTTGCAGTTATTTTAAATTTGGTCAAAAATTTCTTGAACTAGCCAGATTCTTTTATTTCTTTTGAGTATATCACAATGTTTCATTCTGCACACTACTCCTTAAAGATTGTTTCAGTTTATCGACCTCCTAAACAAAATATTGACTTCCTAAGCGAGTTCTCTGCTTTACTTTCTTTTTTGTGTCTTGCAACATAACGTGCACTCATTATGGGTGACTTAAATTTATCTTCCTTACCAACGTCTTCCATAGTGGTTGAATTTAACTTTATTATCATCTTTTGATTTCAGTTTGTTTCTGTACCCACTCATATTAAGGGAAATACTTTGGTTTTTGAAACTCTGTGTTTCCACAAAACCCCATTTATCAGGGGCGATTTCAGTGTGTTGGAGTGTCTTACTGAGATTCAAACAGGGGACAGGACAGTCTCTTGATAATCCCTGTCGATCTGATCTTAATGGGATTTAGATATACTGCACAATTATTCCAGGTAGCTCATATCCCACTTTCCTGTTCTTTTTTTTCAATTATTTAGTGTGTGCAAATGATTTTATGCGATGTGGTAGTCTACGGCTCTGTGAAGAAGATGAAAAGGGGACACTGGAAATGATGTTTGGTTATTAAATGTCCAGAGCGGTCACCTCGAGATCCTTTTCCAGCAGGGGTTCTTTCTGCAGGGCTTTCAGCGCTTTGGCGGCTGCGTCGTGCTTTGCAGCTTGCCTGGTTCTTCCTTTCCCATGGAACAGCTGCTCCCCAATTGACACTTCCATCTGGTACAGCACTGGCCCTACTGGGGAGAATGGGTAGTAGTACCTGGAATAAAAACAAACAGGTAAAGTTTAGACAGACAACAAGGAAAAAAGACATTTAAAAACAAACAGTACACAAAATATATATTCATAACTTTAAACATGCAACCCTAAGAAAAAAAAAAAAAGCATTAAAAAAATCAGACATTTGTTGACTTGAAGTCTTTGTCTTCTGTGTTACTGTGAGTATTATTACTTACCTTGGATAGGGGCCAGGGGCCCTAACATTGTAGTTGAAGTTGGGCCTCATTCCATGATAAGAGTCAATGGGCCTGTAAGTGGGCTTCTTTCCAAGTTTCATACAGAGTGCATTTAGCTCCACTGTGTGGGTCACGCTGTCTGTAGAAGAAAGCACAGGACTAAACATTACAGCTTAATCATTCTGCAAGCATTAAAACCAAGAGGGAATCATCACATTTTTTGGGGGGGTGAATTTTGTGCTCTTGAAAGGTGAGGGACAGTAACTGAATACAATCAGACATCATGATCCACAGAAGCTTCCCCACACAGCTCTGCCAGCGAGAGAGCACCTCAATCCTGACCTGAGCAGCCCCTTTCTGCCATTGTCATGGGCCTCTCTCAAGCAAAGTGGCCCAACTGTGTCAGAAGATGGGGTGGTTTTGTGTTACACAGATCACAAAAGGAATTTAAAAACCCACTTAATATGCCTGCTGCACCACCTAGCCTCTGACAGAACAGTATTTCTATGCTATGAGAATGAGAACAATATATATATTGTTTTATGATGGGCAATTCTGTAGCCACAGATCTTAAGTTCCTATAGGTGCCATCTTATCAGAGCTGTATATTTAAAACATGCTTTGGCTCAAGTACAAATAAATATATATGGATATAGTACCTTGTCCCAAATGGTAGCAAATATGTATTCATTTGAATTAATGTTAATCTTGTTTTCCCTATTTCATTCACGGTTTCAAATCGAAATTAAGATTATTATTATTTTTTTACCACAGGGGTGTTGGCAAGCTAGATCTTGGTCCATTTTTCTTATTTGCTGGGGTATGAAATCGCTGCGCGGGGTTCTCTGGACCCCACCATGCTCAGGACTTGCCCAGGTTACCTGGATTCTTGCCTGTGTTGCGAGGGGGGCGGACACTGGGCTTTGGGAGCGTGGTTTCTGCCAGGGCCCTGGCGGCTGCTGCATGCTGAGACTTCTTAATGCTGGTTCCCTCAGCTTCCCAATAATGTTCGTTCAGAGTCAGCCGCACTGAAAACACCTGTGGGTGTGGGGGAGCGTTAAAGGCATACCTCCAAACCCCGTGCTTTGAAACTGCAGTGACTGAGATTCACTTTCATACGAAAACACCCCTCCCTGCAGTCGGCTTTAATACAGGATTCCAAAGTTTGATCTTCTACTTCTTGAAGTAACATGCCCGGATGTCATTGATCCTTCAGTTTGTTTACATTACTTTGGGATTTTTCACTGCAGAGACCAAAGCAGGGATGGAAATAAGATTCCTATTGCATTGCAGTTTCACCCATTGCAGGTTTTACTATGAGCTTGATTAGCCACAGTGTATAGGTAACAACCTCATGTGCTTCTCATTAAAAATGTATAGTAAAACCAGGAATGGATCAAACTGCTATGCAATGGAAGTCTTATTTCCATCCCTGTCAAAGCTTGATTCCACACCCTGCTTGTACAGCTGAAGGAGTTCTGCGATAAGATTCAGTGCCTTTGCAATAGTGTGATGAACTCTGTAATTTTAAATGGAATAAATGGGACTATTTTATCGCCTAATGCTCCAAAAAATTTCTCAAATGCAGAGATACTTCTGCACATTAGGACACAAAGTGTAGTGTATTCCAATGGCAATAAATGGCTTATACTAATAAACAGGCCTGTTTTAAACCACGGGGTTTCACTGACACCAAAACCACATGCCAAAGGGTTCATTTCTTTCTGGAGTATCACTAGAAAGTCTGAGTTAAGTCAAAACATATGGCATTGTAATAAGCCTGTTAAATCCTATTAAACCTAAGACTGACAGTTCTCAATACACTGCTACTGCTTAGTTTATGTCGAGAGGATTTACAGTACAGGCATCTTTTTATAATTAACATCTATTTAGTGTTACCAACGCCATGCCAGCTTGGAGGTTTGGATTCCAGCCCAGAATGATTTAGCGCTCAAAAGGAACTGGTTAATGTCAAGTTAACAGTCCTTGATCAATTTTCAATGACGTAATGATCTCAATCCAATTGAACAGGATAGAGATGGGTGATTGAAAAGAGAGCCCATGAGTGCATCTTTCAGAAACCTAATCCATGCTGCCACTTGAAGTGTGATCTGAGCCTAGCACTGCGAATTACATTTGAAGGTAGGTTCAACAAAACCCAATTCAGTCCTCTGAAAGAAAAATGTCACCCCTTATGCTGAAAACCCTGCTCTTTGTCTAGTTTTTATTATAAAAGCGATTTACCTTGGAGTGAGCTGGTCCTTGCTCACTCAAAAGTTTGTACTCAGGCTGAATCTTGTTAAAACGGGCTAACTCATTCACGAGACACATTGGGGTTTTCTCTTTGGGGTTTGCCATGTTAGGAACTGTAAAAAAAAGAACAAAAGTTCTTTACTGTAAGAAACAGTTTCATAAACATCAGATGAACTGAAAAAGCAGGTGGCAGAACATCCAACCAATTACTATTTATTATTGCAAGGGATGGGGGTCAGTAGCACATTTTGGCGGGGAATGTTAAGCAGGTATGGAATTCTAATATTTGGTGCGGGGAAATTCAAATGAACCCTCTGACCTTGTTCCAATACATTTCAGGTTCAAGACGCAGGGCTATGATGTATCTGGTGAAGGGAACCCTCTCCCCTTCTCTCTGTGGATGCTTGATCTCCTCCAGCAGGCAATCAATTAAAGAGCCACGTGAGACTAACTATTTATACGTTCCCGAGCAGATTTGGTACACTATAAAACTCTGACCCCCGGGGCCAGTATCACAAATCAGCACTTTGCAGGTGATAACTTTCCTCCTGTTTCACAAACCAAGGTCAGTACAGTTTTGCAGAAATCAGTTCAGCTATTGTAAATGAATAAATGGTAACTCAGGGATGGCAGTAACACTCCTACTGCATCGCAGTTTCACCCATTCCAGATTTTATTACAAGCTTGACTATCCACAGTGTATAGGTCACAAGCTCAGGTGTGTCTTATTAAACTCATAGTAAAACAAGGAATGGATCAAACTGCTATGCAAAGACAGTCCCACCACTGGTAACTATGTCCTTCTACGGAATTAAACTGTTACACTAAAGCCATGAATTTCAGGCTAATGGCAAGCCCGAGACTTTTGTGGTGATGGGATCCTAACAGAGTCTTGGGCCCTGATATTGATAACTTGTCGAATAGAACATTAATATGGATTGGCCCACTGGCTTCTTTGCACAGGGGAAATCACTTCAAAGGGGTAAACTTAGCTTCTTTGAACTGTTCTGTGTGTCTGTGGCTGCTCAGAGCTTAAAACCCAACCTGTAACTGGCATTTTCACAGAGAACAGCATTTGGCAGCTATTCTGAGCTCTATGGTCAATAAGCCCAAGTTGTTGTGCTTTTCATGCATCTGTTACCATGCATTAATAGCCACAAGCCCTTATGATAGGTTTACGTCTCTAAAAATGCTATTTGGTTTACTGGCAATGCCATTTACAATACACACTGTGTGCCCTTTTTCATGATTTTACTACAGGCACTGCTTGACATGACTGTAAAACCACTTATGCAAAATAAGCGCTTGTATTTGTCTCACGTGTTTTCTTAACACGTGTCAGGCCCACGCTCAAACACGATTTCTTCAAGAGTAGATAAGCAAGATGTTTATGGGAAACTTTGGAATGTGGGGCCCCCAATATAAATACCAGAGTAGCAATTTCTATATTCACATGAATAGTATTATACATGAGAAGTCAAAACCTGCAATAAATCTTTGCATAAAAATGTCACCCAACAACCTAGTAGTTTGTCACTTAAGATAACCTTCATATATTCAAATATCAGCTACTGAAGGGACTGTAAATCAGCCCAAATTATCCAGATGTTAACTCTACTTTTTGTGGATTGCTACAATTTCAAAATAATTTTAGCAGTCTTCGGGGGAAGCTAAATTGCCTCTGCTTGTGCTATCCTCTGCTCTGTGGTCAAAGTGCTGCCAAACCAGCAACGTTTCATGAGCATCAAAATTCCTCCCAAAAAACAAAAAGAAAACCCAAAGACACCAGTACCTGCAGCTGAATTGATGGGAGTGGCAGAAGCAGAGGGAAGGGCAGAGTTTTTGATAGGATGGCCGGCGTTTTCAGAGGGCAGAGGCCCTGAAGCAGAAGGGATACTCATCACAGACTGGTAGACTGCAGGATTCAGAGGCTGAGGAGTGCTCTGCATGGGGCTCCCAGCAGACAGGAGGGCGGGGGAAGAGTTCTGGACCTGAACTTGGGACATCTCGGCTTCCAGTTTCAAGAGCTTCACAGCACACAGCAGAGGGGGGTTCAGTGCAGGTTTGAGAGAGACAGCAAAGCTCTTCCTGAAACAGCACACGAGATAATGAAGTCTCAAGTCAAATATATTAAACACAAGAAATAGGGATCAGTAACGCTATAGGTAAGACAATGATCACTCATGTAAAATCCAGTTATATGACAAGTGGAATCCCTCAGCTGTCCAGTTTCACTGGGACTCCAAATTCTGTTACCTTGTTGAAACCCCACACCATACAGTTTGGATAACCAAACATCAGAAAGAGCCTGTGGCCCATAGAGACAGCAGCCAGTGCCAAACCGAATGACTGCTTGGGGGCGGAATCAGGACATGAATTGCTTTTTAATTAAAATCTAAGACCTTAAAAGGAAAGACCACAACCATTTTTTTCTCCCTCACTGGTATAAAAATGTTGAGATCTCAGATATGATCCACTCGGAAGACTGTAATCTTCTCGTACACTCTGCAATGTGTATTTTGTGACCAACACCATATCCTTGTGTTCATACCAAGTACTGTATGCTTAAAACTAAGTTTATTTTGAACTGATGCACTTTATCCTGGTTCATTCACTGTCAATAAATGTAGACGTTTTAGAAATGAAATAACGAGCAAGTCCTTTATCTATTAATGTGCATGTCCACTGAGACTAACAAAATAATGTCATTCTCTTACTACTTGTACAAGAAATATTACATTGTCACATTAGTTTTAGTCAATTTAAACATGAAATGCGTAATGAATGACTTGTTTAAAAAATAATCCTAACCACACACCCTTTTAAAACTGGAATTGGTAGGTGAAACTGTGCGAGCATCTTATCCAAAGTAAAAAAAGGTTTGATCCTTTTGCATAAGCAATTTCCGAGCTAATAACCCATTAGCTGCACAGAGAGTTCAAAGCACACACACAGCATGTTCCAACAATACAACTGAGATCCCAGTAGATGCAAGAAAGCAACTTTACCTTTATAAAGTATTCAATTGAATACAGATCACAGTTATTTGCTTTTCTGTTTGTTTTAATATAAATTATTCAACCAAAAAGGTTGAGAACTTATTTACTGAGTCTTCTTGTTCTTGAATCAGAATTTTAAACCTAGCCTATGTTGTGTCAGCAGTAGCTCCAGTACCATAGAACCAGCTCATTGACATTCCAGTTTGCTCATGCAGAATCGCTTCCATTCAGAACCATTAACAGTAGACCCAGCTGCTGTACTATTAAACCGTGGGATGAAGCAAAAGCGCAGATCTAATATATAAAAGCAAAACTAAATCAGAGACCGACTACAAATGTCACTGACAGTTTAAGAAACGTCATCATGGTTTTACATGTCACTTTGAAAATTGAAGCCATTAGTGCTTGTTAGCAAGTAAAAGAGTTTGTATCGAGTTTTGATTAGGTTGCTACCGTACTGTTTGACGCAATTTATCCTCCGACTTTAAACTCAGTGACATGTACTTGAAATGGCTTCAATTAAAGGATTAACAACGTTTAGAAGCCTGTAACATTTTAAAAATGAGAAAACACTGCCGTATTTAACATTGAAGTGCTGAATGCATTCACATACAACCACGGGACAAAAAAGGAAGTCGCAAATCAAAAGCAAACCAATTTATTTCGACGCACGACACATATTTTAGATAGTTTAATTTATCTGAAGAAATGTTTTTACTGTGCCTTCCAACAACACGGCGCTGCGGCCTAGTCTCGTTAAGTGAAGCCTGTATGCTGAAATTAAAATGAACTGCGATATGACAATCATTTTAAAAACACAAACGTTGTTAACTCACAAAAGCGGCGTTTTTAAATTCTATCCCCCGATTACACTTTTAAAAACAATGACATATTTACGACAAATAACCACTGCACTGAAAATCTGAAGACCTTGCTGTACTACACTGTGCCGAATTGAATAGTTATTCCACGACGTTTAAAATTTCCCATTATTTAATGAAAGTAGGTACCATCCATGCTGAGCAACAATAAGAAATAAACACATACTCTCCAACTTCAGCTAGCAATAATAATGAATGACTCGAATGGTCCTAGATTTTTCAAGAAATTGACAACGATGGCATTGCTTTATAACCATGTCAACGTAAAAATAAAAATAATAAATACAATAAATAATTTCTGCAGTAAATCAACATTATGCAAGTTATCGTGTTGTACTATTTAGTAAAAAACAACACAACAGCAGTGTAAGGTTACATTTTACCAATTATAATAAACACACCTATTCCCTTATTAGCCTCACAGTAATATTTATTTTCTTCAGCACATGGTTATTACAGCGTCTTCATTTTATTAGCGGTAAAACAAACACAGATGTATGGTTGTCTATGATGATTATGAACTGTATGTGATTCATAGACTCAGAGTCTCGACACACTGGCACCACACACTGTGACTGCTAATGCAACATTTAAAAACGTCGTGACCTCACCTCTTTGTCCTTCAGTCCCACAGCTAAATGTTCCTTAATCCATGAGTTGGGGTGCTTGGGTTTTTATTTGATTCTGGTTTATTTTGAGGTTTTTTTTAATTAAATGTTGCTGTTGTGATGAGAAACAAGCGAACAGGGCAAACACTAAAGAGAATCAACCGGAGCTGCTCCATCCAGGAAGTGACCTCAGCGCGCAGCATGCGCGCACTACACATAGCATACATAAAGGGAAGGACTTCGTCGGGGGACAGAGAGTATTATTATTTTACCGGGGGGGGGGGGGGTGTAAGAACAAAATCAGAGGGGTGACATTTTATTACGCATACAACCTCATCATAGAGTGTCGTATAGGAGACGTAAACGTGAAAGGAGAACTCTAAGGAAGAGATGACATTCAAAATGTTATCCCCTATATTGTGTGGTGTTTCCTTTTCAAAACACTAGAGGTCACTAGTATGCGTATTAAAAATATATACATGGGTCAGTTGCATTGTGTGCAGGTTTAAAATGTTAACAACTGATCCGAGGGGTATTGCGGCAGAACGAAGGCTCACACAGGGTAGTGCTGCGTGCGCAACTATTTCATAACAATAACCTAACCCTAAATCTAAGGTTCATGGGGGTATTGGCCGTAAGTTTAAATACACACAATAACCTAGCCCTAAACCTAAGGTTCGTGGGGTATTGTGGTCACGTGGTAGGGATGTTGAGGGTGAATAACGCGCACGCAGCACTACGCTGTGGGAGCCTTCGTTCTGCAGCGATATACTCTTGGGTGATCCCCCCTTTTTAAATTTCCTGGGCTCTTCAGAGCTTGAAGATTGTATTTATTATCTACTGCAAATATCTGAAGCATGCAATGTCATATCTAATGTCTTGCCCATTGTGACTGAAAGTGACATACTATTATATTACAGAATAAACTATTATTATTTGTATTATTATTTAGTCACTTAGCCAGACGCTTTTATCCAAAGCAACTTACAGAGACTAGGGGGTGAACTATGCATCACACCTGCTGCTGCAGAGTCATTTACAATAGGACCTCGGTTTTACGTCTCATCCAAAGGACAGCGCACAAGGAGGTTAAGTGACTTGCTCAGGGTCACATAATGAATCAGTGGCTGAGGTGGGATTTGAACCGGGACCTCCTGGTTACAAACCCTTTACTTTAACCACTGGACCACTCCTATGGAGGCGATTCCTGCTTTTGTGAGATCATATCAAATGCTAATATTGCAATTACTTGTCCACTTAAATCAAGAGGAAGCGTGTTTTTTTATACAAACACCTGTAATATTGTATTTTGAAAATGGTCATGTTAATGTAGTTATATACATGTTCTGTGTTGATTGGTTATGCATGCTGGTTAACTGTAGATTTTAAAGTTATTATACAGCCCTTTAGAACACTTAAGCCATAGCTACAAGGCTACTATTTGTGTTGCACCTTATAACAAGAATACTTGTGCTAGTTTAATGGTACTATCGGGCAAACAGGAGCCGTGACTGTACTGCCTTATAACCAGCTTCACAGCATAAAGGGCTGTCTTAAGGGGAGCACATGATAGGGGGTGGTTTAATGCCCCCAATAATCCCTAATCTTGGACTGTAACATTAGGTTGTCAAAGATTAGTGCTAATCAGGGTCTGTGAATCTGTAGGACTGAAACTGGTGCAAGAAATAAATAATTATTATTTTTTTTTATTTCCTGGGAAAATTAAAATATGACAAGCTTTTTACACAAGTGACTTTTATTTATTCAGATTTGGATCAAAAACAAATAACAAAACAAAAAAATGTAGACAACATAAATAGACACGACAGACAGGGATCCAGAAAGTTTAGAAGCATTGCCATTGAAATGACGGGCCAGTTCAAGATGGATACACGTTACTGCTCTACAACCAGCGCTGTACCCACCAGCAAAATAAAGACTCCCGAACTAGCATGAATGCACTGCAAAACAAATGAAGTGGTGACCGACTGCAATTGAGCTGCAAGAAAAGAAACGCGTGCAAACCCACACAGGCCTGTGGCTAAATGGGACTTCCATTTCAATCCTTAACTCCTTCATCAGTAACACTCATGACTGAACTCTTACATTCCCTTTCCAAAGAAATCATTGTTAAAATAAACGAATGAGCTGTTTCAACACTAGTATATCAGCATTCTTTTAAAATGTCACCTTCACAATACAAGCCGCTTGAAACCAATTCCACAAAACACAGAACCTCTACAGTCCCATTTGTAAACTTCATAGACCATTTCTTCTTTTAAACTTGGCCAATACAATCTTTATTTTTTTAAATCTTTTTGGTATACATTAGAGTTAAAATTCTAAAAGATTGAACATCAGTTTATTTTATTTTTTAACTTGTACTGCTTTCTGACAAGACCAGCATCTGGTGAAACAGCTAATGGTTCTATTAACAAGGTATATGCAGATGTTTACCATGATAGCAATAGTATTTGTCAATCTACAAATGGAGCCGGGTCTCCTCCAGATCAGCTCTTGTTCCGAGAGCAAGCCTGCAATGGCTCGAGTGGCTTGTTTTTAGACCAGCTGTATGGCTGCAGCTTGGAGGTAACCTTGTAGATACTGCAGTGCTTCTGCATTCAAGCTGGTGCTCAGCATGGATGGTACCTAGTGAGACCAAAAAAAAAATGGATCCACACTTAAAAAAATTAATCTTTTATGAACCCGTTAAATCGTTATACACCATCAACTAAAAAGTAGTAGACAATTAAACATATTTATAGTAATCTTAGTTAGTGGTTTACGATACATAAACATACTACAAGTGAAACTTTAAAATCCTCATAAAACAGCATGTATGTGGTTCAAGGTTTAGTAAAACACTACTACGCTGTTAAGGACAGAGAGATGCCTCCACATATCCATGGGTCTTCTCTCTATACAGGGCGATCCAGGAACAACACACCATAGGTAAAGTTACAAACCATAGGAACCCTCTGTAAGGGTCAGTAAAAGCATGTATCCTGGGTTTGATGCTGTTTGTAACCTACC
The DNA here is from genome assembly GCF_902713425.1 of Acipenser ruthenus. NCBI lineage: Eukaryota > Metazoa > Chordata > Actinopteri > Acipenseriformes > Acipenseridae > Acipenser > Acipenser ruthenus. Next base: position 9,513,457 of record NC_081206.1, on the reverse strand, counting down.
CTTCCTGGGCATGCTGTGGACAGTTTGTGCAGCGACTGTGCCAGGAGGATCTTGGGATTGCTGACAGAGTCACCGATGGGGTCGTGTTCTTTCTTCCCGGCAAAGGCCAGCTGGGAGAAGGCAGTCTGGTAACCAGGAGTGTCTTCAATATCAATGAAGTGCTCATCATCAGGGATGCTGTCATCTTCAGGAAGCTCAAAGAAGCCAATCAGAGCTTGCAGCAAGGGGGACCTAGATCAACAGGCAAGGAAGGGACAAGATACAAATAAATCACCAGCTGCAAAGGTCTTGAAAGACCCTTCTTTGCATATTCTGCCCACTGTGACTGATACCAACTTGCAACAGGGAGATGCAGCTTCCATATATTAAGGTATTATATTTGCGTAAGAAACCAATTGCGAGGGACAGCCTGTTTATACAAAATATATTTTTTTGTTTTAAATGTACATTTGCAGTCATCATCATAAAGGGGAACAATGCTGACATTAACAGATTAAATGAAGACATGCATTACCAGAGTTTAGTATAATCTGTATCCATCATGGAAGGGCATTCGGTCAGTATTTTAGTAATCCCGACAGCACAGATCTTCTTTTCAACTGGCCCCGATACTTTCTGCACCTCTGGGATAACAATCTTCTCCAGCACCATGCCAAACATCCTGCACAACAGTCAAGAGCATTCTCAGTTTGGTCACGGTATCCAGTACGAACAAGACTATTTTATATCAGCATCTACAGGTCATAAAGAGCACTTACTTGGGCTGTATGCTGTCAAAGATTTCTTGTGTTGCTATGGCTCCATATTTGACAGTGTGGAGATTTATAAATACCAGGAAACCTAGAATAGAAATAAGATGACAGAATTCACTCAATATGCAAATCTCGTAGTAAACATCAAGGTTCTCCGACAATTAGGAACACTGAGTTTCAGGTCTTTACTGAGAGCAACCAGTCACCAGGAATACCTTGCCAACCGACTTTTAAAAAACAGTTATTTACCGAATCACCTAGGAGCAGTATTAGCTATAATTCATCCAGTATGGTATTGTCTATTCTAGCCCCTGTGTGTGTGTCACATTTTACTGTTTAGTAAAGTGTAATGCAAATCCACAAAAATGACATTGGACATTTAAACAACTTTGTTTTTTTTCCTGTCTTTACCATTTAAAAAACACACACAGCAGAATGTATTTCGCCCATGAACTCACTTTTGATGAACTTTGTGGTTTTCGAACTCTGCAGTCTCTGGAACAGCAGAATGAAGACCTGTTTCTTGTACTGGTTGATAGAATCTCTGATACAAACACATTAAAACAAAAAAACACACACATCAGCTAAGTGTCTACTAGTATGTATTAAAAGGTGTAATATACACAGGCACTTTGAAGTGGCCTTATTAAAACGATGCTCTGTTTTACTCACGGTGGCATGTGCTCGATGATGCTGTTGAGCAGATAGAAGCCTTGGTGGTCATTTGCTTTAGATGCAATCAGCTTCTGGAACACTCCCAGTAAGCCAGGCTGAAATAAAAAAATACATGAACTAAACCTTAAAACATTACAACTTCAACAGGGATATCTTACAAGGATCTATAAGCTAGCCTTTAACCCTTTGCAGTCCATTTATTAACTGTGCGTCAGGCACGCCAGGTCTAATTAATTTTCACACGCGCAGTTAATTTTATACGCGCTGTTTAAAAGTATTTTTTTTCACAGTCAAACGGGTTTAAATGGCCCTGCATATCAACAAAGCACTCACTAGGCATCTCCAGCCCCGCCCCACCCTTTTGTTTGCTATAGCGTTCACCTATGTAAGAAATAAATAATAATAATAATAATAGTCGTACATACCGATCGATCATCTCCGGATCACTCGTTTTATCACCAAACTCCTCAATAATGCGATCCAAGTCATTATTTTATTACTATAACATCTGAAAAAAGCTCTGCAAATGTCCACGATAGTCTCTGTGCGCTGACGCACTCAGCCAGCTTGTTTACTATGAACGCCCCGTTATCTGATACCTGATACCATGTATGACTATTCATGAGATACGCCTTTTTTTTTTTCAACTTGTCTCGGCTCCTGTCGCTCCCACTCGGCAATTGAATGGTTTTCTCGGCTTTTTCCGGAGAAAAAATGACTAAACACCCGTTTATTGCGTTGCTATAATGATGTCGGACCCAGTCCGACAAAGGACCTGTGAGGAATAATTGCAATGTCGGACCCAGTCCGACAATGGACCGCAAAAGGGTTAAAAGCAATTCATGTTGATATTAACACATCTCTTCTCCAGACTATCTTTCTTGTAAAACAGTAAACTCAGTTCAGAGCACACAAACCAAGTGAAAATAAAGCCTGGGAGATGACTGAATAAGGGGGGGGGGGGGGGGGGGGGTGATCAAATTAAGAAAAATCTAGTAATAACAATACTTACAATCTTGTCAGCAGCTGTAGTGGCGATGGTGGTGCCCCCTTTCTGTAGGTACGCCTGCAGCAGCCTGACCAGTGGGGGGATGTTGCCTGTGCGCTCCCACAGAACAGGCTGCAGGAGGTGAGGGAACAGTGCCATGTAGGAGGGAGGGATGCTGGTGGTGTGCATCTCCAACAGCAGGGACATCACTTGGAAGACGTAGGGAACAAACTCTGAAAGAAAAAAAAACCAACCACCACATTTATAACATGAAACAAATCAAAAGATGTACAACAGTACTAAAGTCTGTGTTAAGGTCTTTTGTTTTTTCCATTTTCCAATTCTGCTGCTATGGTATTTGGATGACAGCTGTTAGCAGGATTCTGCAACACAACAAAAAAAAAAAAACTTGCTAAAAATAAAGTCTAGTTAGCTAGAGTACCAAATTATCTTAACTTTGAATGTCTCTTGCTGCAAATCTATAAATCCACTTTACTTGTGTAACCTGATCTTTTGCTGATCTCATTCCACAGTATCACTAGGACTAAAACCTCTCTTCTTCATGATTGAATGTGCTGTAAAGAGCATACCCTGCACATCATTCTGCAGGATCTCTGTGAACACGGGGAACAGCGCCTCCTCAAAGCTGCTCACAGTCACCGGGTTGGCTTTGCAGGTTATTCTCACAGACAGGCACAGAGACTCAAACAGGTAATGGTTAAAGTGCGGCTTGCTGGGGTTCTGAAGGAGAATGAAAGAAACACTTCAGATGGATTCTTCACTTTAATAACCAAGCCAAAAAAATCAGGTTTACTGCAAAAAAAGTAGGCCACTTTGGGCATGACTGCCACATTCAAGAAACAAAGCTGAATAAAAGCTAAATTCATCAGCACAATCACTGTGCGCCACATACAGAAGGGCTGGCCAATAGAAAGTACCCTTGGACACTTGGCATAGCATTTTAAACATTCACTGAAGATGTCGTTTAATGGCGATCTTGCAGATGCACATACAATATATTGATGCATTATAAACAAGTGTAATGAAACTGTAAAAGTACAAATGTGCATACAAACAAAGTAAATCAGACTAAATCAACTACCTTCTCATTGAAAAGGTGTATGACAGCTGAGTGGTAAAGGACCATCTACATAGAGTTAAATGAAGATGTAAAGCTAACTTGGGCATTCAAAACTGCAAGTGTTCTTTACCTTGCTGACCAGAAGAAGTTTCTGTGTTAGCTGGCTGATGAGGGTAGGGATGTAGGGAACAATGGATTCCTGAAGGAGGGAGAAGCTTCTCATAATAGCTGGGAAGTAGAATGTCAACATGTTTCAATTTACCAAAACTTCAATTAGGCATTGTCCTGCAAAATTAGCTTTTTTTAGCCTTTATTTCACATGTATGAATACAACCGTCTTTCGTCACCACAGACGAGATCAGTGAACAAAGCATCCCCAGACAAAATGTAATGGGAACAGCATATCTGAGGGATCAGTTTGACATGAAGTAAAAATGGAATGTGAAAAAGATCTCTATATTGCCAGTGGTTAAAACAATGTGGGAGTGAAATCTTTCACTTTTACTGGATAACATTGTGAATAGAACTTGACTGAAAGGTGGAAAACCGACATGCATCAACTAAAGACTGCTGCACACTGGACAGGGTATCCAAAGATACCCTGATGACAAAATGAATAAAGCCTGTACTTCTGAGAAGTATCTTTCACAGGCTAACAGGCTACGTGGGGGGTGACAAACTCCTCATTCTATCCAATCAATTCAGAATCAGCACCTCTTCTCGGAGCTCAAACAGACGCTGCAGCATCTTTCCACAGGAAAGCCAACGTATTTCACTGTGCATTAACAGCTGTTCATGATCGGCTCCTAATTCACAGCACAAAGCCTGGAAGCAACGTGTATTTAAAGCACTGGTCTTAATATAGTTCACAACCTTAACTGCTGCATTTAAAACCTCATGAAGTTCAGACATTCTCTTAAAGGCCAGAGCTTCACGGTGTAGAAAGCAGTGATGCCACACAGTTTCAGGGGCATGATCTTGCACTAGGTTTATACACCAGACCTCCTACCCGTCACCATCATAGCACCATCGGTTGCAATCTTCATGTAGTTCTGCCATTCCAAACTATGTGACTGAACAATTCTTGTGATGCTCTTGCTAGAATTTCGTGGCACATTGAAAGATCCTCATGGACGCATTCATTGGCTTCTCTGAGACAGTGCCTCATTTTTTAAGACAGTCTTGCCGTTTAGCTAATTGATCAGCTTTTTTCTGGAAAAACTTGTGTCCTTTCCCAGCGCAATCAGGATGCCATGTCTCAAGATGCCGCTTCAGTTTGGATGGCTTAAGGCTTTCGTTAGCCAGGACTTCACAACAAATGACACACGGAGGACGCGGATCATCCTCGTTTCCAATGGAAGAAAACCCCAAGTGAATGTAAGAAGGTAGGTATTTAATGGAGAGCATTTGTTTTTGTTTCTTTGAGCTGCAAGTAGGATTAGACATTTTTCGTTCTGCATCCATTTTAACAAATAACTGTTTTCAAAATCACAAGTAACCGCAATGTCCTCTTATACTTTAATTTCCGGTTCATATTTAAAAGCAGAAGACTGGTGATAAATACATTGTTTACATAATTACAGCTAATGAGTTTTATGCTAATTTATTTTGAATATAAGCAAAAAGTTAGTGAAACTAAATCTTACTGTGCACTGAACGTCAATTTTTAGATTGTTTGGCGACCCATCAGAAACCTTGCCTCGACCCATATTTGGGTAGCAACCCCCACTTTGGAAAATGAAGGTCTATACCATTAGATGCCCAGAAATTAACACGAGGCAGGAACACGGTTCATTTTCCCAGGACAACGAGAATAGAACCGAGAAGATACTAGAACGCATGAGCATACTAAAATATGAAGACAGAATGCTGGTTTGTGCTGTATTGCAAGTGTGTGAAATGTCCCCCTTGTCACTTCTCCTTAACACTCCTTAGATACACATGAGGATTACAAACTCAGCCAGCAGCAAACAAGCCCTCTTACCTTTCATGATGTACTCGTTTTCAAAAGAGCCCGGCATGGACAGAGCTTTGAATAGGTGGAGCAACAGCTGCTCAGTGAACGGGGCCATTTCTGCAGCTGTGATTCTACAGGAGAGAAATATCCACAATCATGAGAAATTCATGTCTGTTTCATGCAAAAGCATATATGAAACTTGACTGCTGCACCATGTCAATACTGATAAGCTTTCACGTGCACAGTCAAATCAATTACTTTGATTTGATAAGTCACTACAATTCACCACAAGGATCCCAAAGCACAACAAAAATGAACAATTAAACCATTAAATTAAAATACAGAATGAGAAAATAAAATGTGGTTTTAATTGTAAAATTAGAAAAACAGATAAAAAGCAAGATTGTAGAAATAGAACAATTAAACAGTTTAAAAAAGGATTCACAGCAGCAGGCAGTTTAAAGCCGATCTCCAGTGAAGCGGTGTGCACTCACAGCGTGGTGTTGTTTGGCCCCCTCATTGTGAACAGCCTCTCCAAGGCGTGGGCTGCGTATGTATGAGCCACAATACTTTCTGCCTGGAGCAGGGCAATTAGAAGAGGAATCGCCACAAGGAGCTGTTCTTTGGGAAGCTGAAAAGGGAAAGCAAGGGTACACAACACAATGAAGCTTACAATTTTATATTAAAAAATAATTAAATCCTTAGGAGTAAAATAGAACCCCTATTTATAAAACTCACCTGACTCCTAAAAATCATGACGTATTTGACAGCATCAGCTTTCAGCACAGGAAACTCGTTCACTGTAAGGAGGACACATTTAAAGGTTTTTAGACAATTGCTTTCCCAGTTCAGGCTTCATGGTATGGGGTCATCTCTTCTCTTTAGGGTTCTCAGAATGTTTGGGGTTGATTTGATCAAACTCAACAGCACTGGGGGAAGGAGATGGATTGCATCAAGACCCCTCCTGTAACTTTACAGGAAGTTTCAGAGTTGTAGAATGTAGAAATAGCAACATTCTTATTGAAAATTTCAACTGAATCTCTCGCAGCTGGTTTCACAGACCCCAATTAGCACTGATCTTGGACTTCCCTACCCAAGTTAACATTAGGTGTTCTAAGAGTAGTGATAATCAGGACCTGTTAAACCAGCTGTTAATATCTTGAGTGAAGTTAGCCTTCCTGGACCTATATACAGGTCTGCAGTGTTGGAAGAAAGCATGCGATTTCTGTTTTCTTACCATTTGCAGACTTCAGATCAGGCAGTATGTGACTAACAAAGAATTCTGTGAGATTCACCAACTCATTGGCTTGTGTGATTCCATGCTGAAACAAAACCAGGCAGAACTTTGTTTAATCAAGCATCATACTGTTTCAAATCCAATGGTATCTGCTAGCCATAGGGATCCAGTCAGGTGTTTAATTGGTTCAATTTAATAAAGCCAACTCACAAGCAATTATACAAAAACGGGATGTGAGAGCTTCCCTTATGCATAGTTAAATTTAGCAGCATTATTTATAAAAAGGCATGTATTTGATTTCTTTGTACACTCATCAAACAGGCCTTCATGTTTTTAAAGACATACTCAAGGTTCAATGTAAAAATGAAAGGCAGTGTGAAGAGCCCCAGGCCCAGCTGGGAGTGCAGCAGTACCTTCTGAGTCTGTGCTTTGGAGGCGAGCGAGGTGACCAGGTAGATGGCTGCATCTTTGTGCTTCCAGTTGGTGCCCGGGCTCTTGGCATACTCCGTTAACATGGAGTTAACGTAGCCGGAGAAAATGGCAGTCACTGGACCTTCGAAAAACTTGCAAAGCCCTCTTACAAGATCACAGGCTGCTCTACGTCTTGTGTCAATATCTGCAATATAAACGTGCCCCGACAGACAGATTCGGAATATTTATCACTTGGTCTTTTGATGCAGGTTTAATAAGATTTCTATTTGTTATGTATACACAGCATTTCTAAATGTTGCAATACCTGAACCCTCCAAATCTCGTCTGATGTACTCTTCGGAATTATCTTCAAACGCCTCCTCATCAGCAGCTGTGGAAACAGACACACACATGAACAAAAATGATTGGTTTCCAGGTGCAAACCAAACCCTTCCAAACCAAGCAACTTAACCACTGTAGTTTTAGAGCTTGTAACAGTTTTCACCAGCAGGGGACAGAATCCATACCAGCAGTGCATTCAAAAGCACTGCTACACTAGCAGCAACCAACATCAGATAAATAAACTAGACTGTATATTGTGTTACTTGACAAGCATACAGAATACCACTCAATGTGTGTCAGCTGCTTACATATATCCCAAGCTGTATTACAACTGGCAAAGCAGCTCTTAAAATACAATAACTAACTCTGGACATATCCGCTATATCCCTGTATACTGTGGAAACAAAAAGCAGCATACGTACTTCTGAACTCCATGTTGGGTACAATGACTTTCTCGCAGATGCTGGTCAGTGTATTCTGATCTTCAAACAGGTGTTTATAGTGAGGTCTCTCACAGACTGATGCCAGGAACTGGATGGCATTGCTCACCAGCTAACAAAGGGGAGGAAGAATAAATAAATAGAAATGCAAAAATTTCCCACGTAAACACATTCAAACTGTGGAGAATTTTTTTTTTTTTTTTTTTTTTTAAACCATCGCCAAATATAAAAGAGAACTTCTGATGTCTTTCTTTAACCCTGTAAATGCCCAAGCGTTTATTAAAGGAGAAAAGCTACTTCATGTAACCAGATTCCATTTTTTGTACAAAACGCCTGTACTGCATATGAAAGTCTGGCTTATGAGGCTGGATTTAAAAAGTAAGAGTGGCTAAGCATTGTATCTAGTGTGATACAGAAATGTCCATTACAGGGTTTACATAAAAAAAATAACCTAGAAAAGTAGTACTCCGTATTTAAAAATTAAGGAATTAGCAAAAACTGTCTAGCTGACTTTCATTCATAATGTATGCTTGAGTGTGTTAAGATATGAATGTACTAAATATAAGTTTACTTTTCAAATGTCTCATTTTGCTTCAAACATTTAAGAAATGGCTAAATTCTTGTTGCAGTTTAGTAGAAATATCAGCGTCTCCATCTGCCTGGTACACTCTGAACTAAGAGAAGCCACAGCCGGACTCTCACCAGGTCGTACTTGACCTCCTGCCCCGTGGTGACTAGCAGGTTCCAGATATCTGTGACGAAGCGAGGCAGGTAGGGCTGGAACTCCTCATCATATTTCTGAGCGTACAGGGCAGCGTTGTCACAGATCTGGGATTTCAGCAGCTCCAGCAGGCCCGCCTCCTCCTCATCCTGCCATTAAACACAAAGGAAAGCCACAGCCATAAATACACAATTCAAGCTATCGCTGCGACAGAATGTACTGACGAAACAGACAGACCCTGATTCTCCCTTTCTTCGGATACCCTCCATAACTTCAGCTAAAGAATGTCCTGACCAAGTTTAATGGCAATTGGGTAAGAGGTTCTTCTTTCTAAACTTTCAGCACCGATTTACCGGAAAAAAAAAAAAAAAGTTATTTAAAAGTCAGCTCTCTGAAATAAAAGGCTTACATCGGTCTGCAGCAGTTTGTTATCCAGGGTGAGTAAATTGTGGAAGTTTGTCATCCATGTTTCCATGTTATCTTCAAAGAATTCAGGCAGGTCCTAGGGGATCAAAAAGACATAATTAGAGTATTCTATAAAACAAAGTATTCTGGAAAGGCAGACAACTTTCATTCACCAAGAATGAAGCTCCACTTGCATTCGCTGTCAAATACCAGTTGACAGGGAACATTCAAAAACTTCAATTCAAACACCAATTTCACAGTACTGTGTTTTAATGCAATGACTGCGCTGCCCTGCCACCCCAACACGGTCTCACCTGAAAGTTCAAGCTGTAGAAGAGTTTAGCAATGAGCGTCAACGAGGAGAAGAGAATCTTCAATGCATTTACATCATTGGCATGTGTCTGGCAAAGCTCAATAGTTGCCTAAAAAACAAAACAAACTAGTATTACAACTTAGTATTACAACTTATTATACAATTCATGATTTTACACACATTTAATGCTATTCACACAATACACATTAGGGTAGCGGTCTCACAAAATCGTGTTTTACACTACAATATAATTCTTGGTAATCATTTACTACACCTTCCAGAATGTACTTCAGCAAAGCAGACCTTATTGACAGTTCAGTTTGTTTGCATTACACTCTTTCCAGTCTTGAAACTTGCCATTACATCCTTGTGCGAGTCATCCAGACAAACTAGCATGTCCAGCAGTAGGAGGTTATAGAGGACTTTAACTTAAAGTTTATATACAAAACACTACACATTCAAAATTAAATAATAAACACAATTAACTGTTCCCTGACCTTAAACTTGTTTGCTGTTATTTTAACCAGTTACAGCTGCAGCTGTTGCCCACCTTGAAAAGTTCTGTCAATGGCTGCGCAAAGGTATCCAGGACAAGTTTAATTTCTGTCCATAACTCATTTGATTTGAATTCATGTCGATATCTGCAATAAAACACAAATTTGGCAAAACTATAAGCAAAACAGATTTTTTGCTCATTTGTTGCTGATCAAGATAAGCTTATCAAATATTAACAGCAATATAATGAATTACTTTGCACTCACTTCATTTTTTATAAATACTAATGCACCCCAGTTGAATCTTAAATGAAGAGCCTTGACTGTATGGCAATAAGCTCAAAACCGTACCTTTTAAAGAGTGAATGTGCCGTCCGCAGCACTCCATTAATGATGTGAAAATCTCCACTCTGAAACCGGTTTACCATCTCAGTAAGAAGATCTGGCCACTTCTGAGGAAAATCTTCACGCCCAATAATACTAATAGCATCACTCAACTAAATAAAAAATACAAATAAAAATCAAGGCAATGCTTCCTCATCACTTTGTATCAAGCTCAGTCTTGGTAACAATACATTTAAATGTATAATGGCCAAGTGCGTAGACAACTCTAGTGTCGCTGTACATTCTTGTAGGAGCACACTTCATGTAGAAAATGGCATACCTGTTTCTGAATCTGCTCTGGGCTACTAAGCATCAAATTTACGATGTTAGCTTTAATAGCCGTCCTGTCAATATCACAGATTTTGTTCGGTTCATCTTCCACCTGGAAAAAAACCCAAAAATGTATTTTTAGAAACATCATCTACCTAACAGTATTCGGGGACAGAAAAGTCTCATCTCTCCAGATGGATCTGCTGTCTTGCCCATTGGAAGACCAGCATGCAACAGGGTAATGTAACTGGTCTCCCCCCCCCCCCCCCCCCCCCAAGCATATTGATATGTACTGCAATACTTACTATCCTCCAGTTTCTTTTGATGTAGTTTTTGAACATGACTGCTGCGCAAACTCGAATGACATTGTCCTGTGATTTCTCAAGCAGCGTTAGAAGCAGTATGGGGTAATTCTGATTGCCTTCCACAGACTCCAGGAACTTCTCAGCTGAAAAACAATGTAAATCATACCCTCAGGATCTAACACACAGATATGACTCCCTACTAAATCCAAACAAACAGCGCCCCCAGTGGCATAATAACATAACGGCACCTGTGACAACGGTTCTCAAAGAAGGATTTGTGAAAAAGAGTGTAAGGGGGAAGCAGTAGGAAGTCTGCAATAAGCAGGTATCTTTTTTTCCTGTACAAAGTTACAGCAGCTTGGACAGGTTACCTGGTCGTCTGACTGCAGGATCTGGGTCCAGAGTCTTCCTCAGGTATTCCGTGAGGGTCTGCAAATTAGTAGCATTCAAATCCATGTTTATACACCTGCAAAAAAATTACAAGAAAATGCAGTTAATTAGAATAAATCAGTAGGTAACACATTTACCCCCTTCTCTTTCAATAAAGTCGCATAGATTCATACAGTAGTGGTCACTAATGATAATGAATCTACTGTACCTGCGAACACACAGTGGAGCCAGTGGGCTACTTTCATGCTGCTGTGAAAAATGCATTGTTAACTAATTGGAAGGATGTCATCCATTCCTAAATGTTACATCGTCACAGCTATAAACATTAATTGTAAAAATGTATGTGTGTAGCGGGGACATTTGGTGCGACTAAAAACAGCCACGTTTTATGCATGGTGAATGGTTTTCCCCCCACTTTCACCGCTCAAGTGGTCAGCTACCTTCTCCATCGCACAGCCCACTGTTTTACTCAAATATAATAGAATCCCTATGACAAACTTTATGAAGACACGCAGCATGTAAACTTTCCCAAACCCACATTTGACAAAAGCTAAAGACATATGTCAAGCCGGAACAAGCGAAAGCCCTAGATATCCCCTTCCTTGTTAAGTTTCATGACGGGATTTTTTTGTAGCAAGAGAGAGCTAACAGAGATAATATAGCACGCAACATTTAACACGCAGTTGTGAAAATACAAATCACACCCAGCAAATGAAATACCGACTTAGCAGCAGTATTCACACACGTTTATTTGCCGTTTACAATATTTGGTTAAAACACCACCATCTCAAATAACAGTATTAATAAAATATATATAAGTTTTATAAAATTATACAACTGATATTGTACCTGTGAAAACTTCAGCCAGCAGTCAGATCACAAGGCTGCAGTGACTAATATAAAGCAACATGTCTCTCTAGCTCACAAATTAACAGGCGTGAGAGTCGCACAAACTTCAAACATTCTTGTTTAAATTTAAGACAAGCATTTCATCAGTCCAATAAAAGCCAAGGCAGTCCGTCTACCACATTGCTGTGCACCAATCACAAATTACAAGGCGGGACTTAGTCACGTTCGATTAAAACCCAACAAGGCCCAATGCAGAACACAGGCCCTTTCGATCAAGTTCATTACAATCAACTGCCTGGAAATGCATTAAGGGAATGTTACGTGTTTGCATTTTTAAAATTAAGAATGTTTTTTAAATCACTGCTTCCAATTATTTATAAACGACACCATGTAATGCGGCCGATCCTTTAATCCCTTGACTGATATGTTCTAGTAAAATGAACGGATCAATGTAACCATACAGGGCCCATACAGTGAATTAAAATACATCTTATAATAATTTAAAATCACAAACGAATCACGTTCTCTGCTATTTAAAACCATATTATATGTTTAGTTACATAAGCACAGCACACATTTTGATATTTTACAACTGAAATTTTAAGATTAAATCAAACTAACATACGAAAGCTATATAAATATTATGTCTTAGATTTTACTATCGAAATACCGTTGTCCAATTGTACCATAACCCATAAAAATACAGCTGAAGACCTCGGCTCCTTTTTCTGTTTTTATTCCTTAGCATAAAACATGTGCAGAAAAAAAATCAAAGAAAATTGCATACTTTGTCTTCTGTTTACTTATTAAATTAAAACGGCACCTCAATAAGCAATACATACTACACTCTTAATTCAAAAGAACCCCACGCTTACCTTGTACTGCAAGTATTGCTGATTAAATAATTCCCGTGTATATTGTAATCAAGCTTTGCAATTCAGCCCCCTTCTCCCTTTCAAAATCCAGCCCCAACGGCGCGCCGCCTTCACTACGCATGCGCTCTTCTTGATCGTTTTAAGACCTTGGCTGTCGATAACTTTTAACTTCAGTCTTGGAAAAACTGACTTACAGAGTTATAGATTCTACAAAGGTACAGCAAGGTGGTGTCCAACGTTGTATTAGGCATATTACATCAGTGTCATACCATTTCATGGAGGTACAGAAAAGTATACTACTTTTTAAATATGTATTATTCATTAAGCTCACATTTATTGAGAATTGTAGTTCAGTTAAGGGCAGGCAACAAAACTAACATACTTGTACATATGTTCATGGATTTCTCCTGAAGCAAAGAAAGGAGCATTTACAGGGATGGAAATAAGACTCCCATTGCACAGCAGTGTGATCCATTCCTGGTTTTACTATGTGTTTGATAAGACACACCCACGCTACACATTGTGGTGAATCAAGCTTGTTATAAAACCTGGCATGGGTGAAACTGAAGGCTCATATGGAATCCCATACTAAAGCTGACTGCAGGGAATAGTGTTTTCATGTGAAACTGAACCTCAGTCACCACTTTAACCCTCTCATTGTTAATGAATTATCCTCAAAATAAAATGGTCATGTCAAAAAGATCAGTATTTGTACATCCATAAGGTAAAACAATGTGGCAGTGTTTTTTACTGGACAATACCAGGAATGGAACTTCATTGAGAGAATCATGGAATGCAGCTGTGTACCAACTCAAGACAACGCATGGGACGTGTATCTTTGGCCAGAGGTTAAAAAGAATGTGTCAGAGACCTGAAACAAAAACTTAACATGTGTTTATATAACCATCGCCACAAAAGGGATACAATATAAGGCTTTGACAATGGGAGCTGCTTTGTAAAGTTACTGACACAAACCTGTTCCTTAGGACACAAGTGTCTTCAAGACAGAGTTGTAGACTTGAACGACCGAATCCCAGAACACTCTTTTGTACTGTGTCAGTATCTCATAGTGTTAAATCTTTAATCAGCCGGAAACCAAGGTCTAACATTTTCACAGGAGTAGCTATTGTTTTCATATCACTGATTACTGATCGAAAATGTAAAGTCTCACATCCAGAGGTTTTCATGCAGGTAGGTACATAAAGGATATAAATGACAAATCATGAGGTGTTCAAATAAATTTGCACACTACTGCAGGTAATCCTTCTCATGTTTATATGCATCACAAAAAGACAGTCAAGAATAAATAAATCATATAAGTTTCATCACAATTGGGACAAGTGGTTTTCTGGACTTATGTAATGATATCAGACAGTCAGGCTGTACATACTGTAATGCCAAATGTATATGCACTGAATAACTTGTACTGAACAATGTCCCTATATAGAGTATGTGCTAATATTTACAGAGAGTGTGACATACAGAGAGGATCTAGCGTGGTAGAAATAACTGATCTAAATAATACATTTGAGATGTTAAGGGGAAAGTGGGTTACTCTCCGAAGCTTCTTAACATTATAAATAGATATAATAAAGAAAAAACTCAATTTGTATGCGCTTTAAAACTTTATTGGTTAATTGCCAGATTGAAGCATGAAAGATTACAACAGTATTTTCTATATAGAATAATTACTTTACATTAAACTTTACAGTTTTTTTTTCATATATATATTTATATATATTTCCAAAAATGTATACATCCACAGTTGCAAGGAATGCTTTTCAAAATGAATATTTAAAAGCACTTCATTGTAATACAGAGATCATAGTTTACAAAAAGTACTTATTCGTTACTAAATCGTACATGATATGCAGAACAAGGTAGATATAGATATCTTGGGTAAAAGTATTCCAAGCATATATGCAGCGTCTCCTTCTCAAAGCGTTTAACAAGGTTGTGGCAAGTTCTCCAGGCTGGTACTGTAAATGGATTTAGCACTTTGAGACCATTTTATTCTTAGGAGGATTCAATAGTGCAAGGTAATGGGATCTTTGTCACCAGTTAATAGCTGTTCTGTAGAAGTTTCAAATCCAACGCACTGCATTCAGCCAGTGGTCTTTGAGATCTGAATCTCACCACAGCATCTCATTCCAGATTGAAGGTGGCAGGCTATATCACCATGCAGGTGTAAAATACCTATTATAACCATGAACTTCTAAACTTAAAGAACAAATAGCTTCAAAATCTACTTTAATCAGTTTCTTTTGTAGTTCAGTATTGAGGTGTAATCATTTTCTCCATAAGCAAAATTCACTGCTGGCCTTGGGCTGCTAACTGTTCCGGTTTTGATGACCTCCTTCCCTAGTGAAAATGATCTGTTGCTGGCCTCACTTTCTCTTCAGTGTAAAAACATTACAAACATCAGAACGTTAAAATAACATTTGAAGCTATTTACACAAAGTCAGCTGATCGTAGGCTAGACATTAAAACCTAAGACAGCACTAAATCAAAACAGCAACAAATAAGGAAAAAAGAAGGTGAACTAACAGCAAAAACAAATCCGAGAAAAAGGTACAATCTATGCCTCATGTCTTAAAAATGACATGTGGAAATAATGCTACTTCTTACCCAAGCAATTTTACAAGGCAGGGTGTTGGAACTGTCTGTAATAAAGTTGGTTTTCTGCAGTACCTAACAAATTAAATACTTACTTCACTGCACTGCTCTGAAAATGTACTAATAGCAACTTTACAGTACTTTAAGAGATTTATACTACTTAATCCTGGGGATGAAACCCAATCCAAACACTAACCCTAAAATCACAACACAACAAACAGAAACTCAGTAAAGTGCAAAAACATTACAGCGGTTTGACTTTATCAGTGTGACAAACTGCAGAAAAGTGTTTTTATTTACGCTTGATCAAAGGAAGGCAATCAATAAAAAAACAATTTTAATAAATACGGGTGTATTCATTTTACCCATCTGTTTCAAGACTTCATGTTAAAATCTAAAATAAATCTAAAAGGTGAAGGTTTCTTTAATGAAGCAACATACACACACGGAATGGAACACTCTCACATACCAGATTACCAAAACATGACAGGACCCACATTTCCAAGGCACTTTATGGAATAAAAGTGACACTGAAAACACGTTATATGTGTTAAAATCACTTTTCATATTGACTAATGGACCCACAGTGACGTTCCTGCTAATCACGAGAACATGTCATAAAGAGCCACTTTAATATAGTGTTTTTTTAATTTATTTTTTATTTTTCTTTATTATTTCCTGACATTGGTTTATGACTGCAATTATTCTGAATTCAGTTGCTCCAGTAGTTGCATGGAGAAGCTGTGGGTGATGTGCACAATTGTACGGAACTTCTGGAAAAGGGAAATCAAAGACAATACTTGAGAACTTAGGAGGTGGCGTTGATAAATCTTTACTATGCCAGGACAAAATACCTATCTGTGGTTATCCCAGGATTACCCCCTAAAAATCATTGCAACAAAATGATCTTAAAATCCAGCTGTGGCTTATCCTGGCATAGCATAGATGAATCAAATCAACACCTTCGCATTGGACAGCATGTTTGCTTACAGGAGGAGCTATGGGAAAAACTAACACAGCTTAATACTTGAGGTACAGAACCCAGGACAATTGCATACAAAGAATGCATATCCAATAGTTGTTTTCATCAGGTATTTTATAGTAGCATAACTTTGGGGATACTACAGGGTATAAAAAAAACTATCAGCTTCTGTGTTTTGGAAGACACTTTAGGAAAGATTAGGTTCAATAAAAATGTAAAATAAAACAGTACTTTATAGAACGTTCTTTATGAATGCAAGTGGCATGTCTATTCAACAAAACGCATGGAACATGGAATGGAAGTAAGTACAATGCTGTTTCACCTCCTGTAACAAATAACTAACCACCTTCTCGTGGTCTCTGGTTAAGTTTGTTTCGACATAGATTTAAATAAAAAGAAGCACAGCACAAACTTACTCAACTATGTTTGTTTAGTTTAGGTTTTTTTTTTTTTTTTTTTTTTTACACAGAACTCCAGTTCTTTACTTATCTCCAATGAGTGTGAATTTTCAAAAACAGCAACAACAGTTTTTTTGCAAAGCACTTCCAATCCATGAATAATCCTTCCCACCCCATGCAACCAGCACAGTGCTTTCTTTAAAATGCAAGCTGCAAAATCTGCCATATAAGCCTAGCAGGAGTACGCTGATGCATATGCTCTGATGCATTCTATGCATCTTTGACAGTGTTCTTCCAAAAAGTTGTCACAGAGTGGGAAAAGCAAGTCCTTTGAAAAAGGTGGATGTTCACCAAAGTGTTATTTCTAGTTTAGCAATATCCCAGAGAATGGTTATTACAACCCATTTCAACAGATAGATTTTCTTTTATTTTGGAATCCATGATAAATCCAATATACAGTACATTGATTTTTTAAAATTATTATTATAATTATAACTACAGGATCACAAGGGTCTTCTTTTTTGAAGCAAACAAAACCTCAAACCTTTAAAATAAATCAAAATGTATGTTTAAAGAACCCTCGAGGACAAAATGTCAAAGAAATGCATTATTATGAATATTATGTATAGGCATTGGGTTTTTCTACTGTTCTGCATTCCTTCTCTATGTAACCCGTGGTCATTACTACTCTCAGGCTTTCACTGTTGTGTTATAGACTGCAAAACGCTGGGAGGAAAAAAAGAGGTTTGTTTTCTCTTTAATTTGGTATCCTCCTGTATTTAATTACATCAATTTTCAATGCTGTCAAATGGTTATAATAATAAATAAATTACATGTTTCAACAACTTAAAGCTAGCATAATAAGCAGTCTGCTTTTGGAGATTTTTAAAAGTATTTGGTAAGGGGAGTGGGGAAACCAAGGCTTGTTAGCTGGATCTCTCAAGACTACTCAGGGTCTGGAGAGTTTCAAATTCACAGTCTAGACCGTAGCCAATTTCTCTCGAACGGAAAAGAGAATCCAGGTTTGGCGTTCCCCCATGCAGGCAAACCGCTTCTGTGCCTTGCTAAGTCCCAGCTACCCTGTGCTGCCCGTCTGCTGCAGAGATCTTAAACACAAGCCCGATACGCAGGAAGAACCTCCGGAGGACTGTTCGTAACTCAGGGATCAGGTCAAACTGCATGACTTCACACAGGTAGGGGTAGTAGCAAGAGGCGTGCTCTTTGAACTGGGGGCAAAGAATCAGAAATGCAAGAGGTTAAATAATCAGCATACAAACAAAGACACTCTTGAAAATCAGTTGGTTGTATTTATGTGCCCCTTTGGGGTTAAATATTGAATTTAACTTAAAATAAAATAAATAAGAAACAGACATATCTCGTTAACGACAACAATTAACTGAACCGGCCCATCACAATGCAATTAACAGCAGGAAAGCTTGCATGGAATTTGCATGGAACAGTGCATTTGCTCAAAGCATATTTTGTAATTTGAGTATATCGCTTTACTCAAAGACAGAAGAAACTGTCTCTTCTTTTGCGTTTCACTCTTTGTTTGTTTGTTTGATATTTTCCATTTCGCAATTTGGTAGACATTTTTGTGGGGGGCATTTCAACAGACGACTAAGCTAAAAACTGCAGCCATTCAAATCATTAAAAGAGGACCCTTTCTTGGCACATTGTGCTGAGAGAAACACACTAGAGGAGCCTCCCGTTAGAGGTTTGATTTTTACAACTTTGGAGCCCAATAGGTTCTTTCTGAATGACCTGCACAGTGGCGGATGGTTATTCACTGATTAGAGCAGCTGAACAGACCTCAGCCTCTTACCTTTTCATTGTTCATCTTTAGAGTTTTGGTGAGAAGCAGCAGCAGGAGGTTGGTCCAGGCCTCCCTGTGGCTTTCAGAGGTCAGTGTGATGAAGTACGATAGAGCTTCACTGCACACACTGTGGACAGGGGAAATCAGGGCAGTCAGACTTCTACTAACAAAGTCAAACAAACTTTGTCCCTTTCAACCTGGATCTATTTTGTTCTTGACAATGAAGTAATGAGCCATCTTTATCCTTTGCTAAATGAGTTGTAACCAATGCATTAAAATATTAGCTTTATTAAACCCCCGTCCCTTTACTATGCCGAGACTCTCCATGTTCTTTTACGTTGATTCAGGTTATGGTAATATCCGAAAAGCAACGGTATAGATAAACGTCTGCAGTAACTTTACAGAAACCCTTAAATCAAAACTCAAGGAACTCATTTTAAACAGGTTTCTGCATAATGAGTGATGAGCTTACCTAAGGAGGCGAGTTTGTATGTCCTTCCATGAATCCTTGAGATTTTCATCCATGTACATTCGGAACAGAATACGCAAACAGCAAGCCAGGCTACTAGTCTCCTGTTTCAATAGATTGGGCTTGGATTTCCCTTTGAAACCTGGGAAAAGAGATGGAGGTTTAAAAGCCTGATTCATCAGGGCAGATTCCTTGGACACTTATTAAAACATAGGCAGATTTATTTTATTCGTCATGGGGATAAAAGCAAGGACTTTTAATTTCTTGCATGTTGTGCACAGTTCCCATTATCTCTATGCACAAATCAGAACTCTAAATGTACACTACAAGTTGTGAGCATTTTACGGCAGCAGGAAACTTTTGTTTGGAGGAGGAAAGAAACATCAAGATCCTAAATGTACACAGCAATCTGAAATCAGATTCAATTCTGCAAACTACAATCCCTGTTTTCACCGATAGTTAAGCATTTGAAAGGCGTGGTCTACCTGCTCTCCAAAGCGCAGTCCTCTGTTCGCTATTGGAGTTGAATGCCTTTGCGAAGGTATGAGACTCCAAGAGGCTGTCCAGCAGTTTGAAGAGGTGTGGAGAGGACATGTACCTGTACATGCCTTGAACCTGTGAGTCAATGTAAACGTCTGCATCAAGAGCATCCCTCTGAAAACACCAAGAAAGCAAGATTTTAAAACCAAACTGTTAAAAAAAAAAAAAATCAGCACTATTCAGAATATTATAAAAACAGGAATCTCCAGGTCCAATTCAATTTTTAAAAAGTTTTAAATATACAGGCTGCTGTGGTCAGTGAAATGTGGCAGGTCGAGGCATCAAATAATGCTGCACAACCTGCTAGGAGTATCGTTATAGGGTTAACTGATTCAGCACTCTGTTCAACCCGCTATCTGTCTTGAGGATGGATCACATCACTTAGAAGAACAATAATGGGTGAAAGCACAACAGCAATTCAAACAACCCTTTCACTTTATAACCCTGCATTTCCAAAATATCAAACCAGAAAGCTTAAAATGGAAGTCTATCAGCAAGGAATAACGGTGGTGAAAGTGTATTAGTATGATCGTTCGCCTGACGCACTTCTCAGTACTACTAAACCCCCTGTTTACCTGAGCAGCTGCCATGTGTTCTGCGTCCTCCTTCTTGCTGGTTGCTGGGTAGAAGACAATGTTGTCAATGGTCTGTATCAGCTCCAGCTGCACAACGCATTTGATGAGGAGGCCAGAAAACAGCTTGTTATCTGCGATTTCTAAACACACAAAAAAAACACGAAACACAGCATGCATGTCAGGAACATATAGCCTGCCAATAATAGAAATTAGAACAAGGAAACCTTGTGAACAAGAAACAACCAGCAAGAGAACAAAACAGATCACTGTACCCTCAGACTCCACCCTCAAGAACTCCTGCAGATCACTGTACCCTCAGACTCCACCCTCAAGAACATATGCAGATCACTGTACTCTTAGATTCTACCCTCAAGAACATATGTTTTGAGCAGTTTGGGTGTCAGTATCCATTTTCCATTAGGAAAGTTATATACAATATACAGTATATACATTAGTACTATTAAATGAACAGACAAAATACACACTAGCATATTCTAGAAAACAACTGCCACCATTTAAAAGTCTATTGTTGGAATAGTATTTAAAAACAACAAAGCACAATTTACACACAGCATTGGATTTGTTCAATAGTCCAGATTATAACAGCAGCTTACTTGCATATGATTTTCCTTTCCAGGTTTCATCACTGGCATTCGAGACCTGACTCTGACCTCTTTCTGAAGGATTTCTGTCGAAACTGCACAGAGACTGACGGTCTATTTCCACGTCCTACGAATTCAAACAGAAAGTAAATTAAACAGGAGGCCTTTATACTCCATCTGAATGGAGTGGAATTGGAAAATGAAAATCAACTCATACACTGGGAACTTTGTAGATGCTTAATGTTTTTTGAAAAAAAAAACTCCCAGAATTCAAAGCAACCCAATCGTTTAACCAGAAAAAAGTACAGCTCTGGCCAAAAGTTTTAGGATTGAGACCATTTAAAAAAATACATGAACATAATTTAGTTATTTCATTAAACATCTTGTAATCAAATAAATTATATCAAAAAAGTCTACCGGAAACCATAATAGTAGTACAGTATTTCATGTTAGATTTCAAAATATCACTTTTTTCCATTTTTGGCAGCTTTTCGTTAAGTACATGGAAAACTACAAAGCGGTATGTAATGCAATATGTTAACGTAACATTATTCAGCAAATTTAATTCGACTTTATGGAGCAAAATTAGTTCATTCTATAGGGAAAAAAACTTTGGCCATAGCTGTACAAAATTAAGCCAGAAATCGGAACCCCTCCTAATACACCACGCAGTTAATAGAAGATTCAAAGGGGTGTATTATTAGAATGAATACTTACAGTGTGTCTATCCACTAGCTCCTCCTCTTGTCCTGCAGGTCTCCAGGTTAACAGGCTGGGTAAGGAAAGACAAACTGCAAACGTTAGGAAGCTGTACGCTGCCATTCCACCCAGTAATATGAAGCACAGGTATTTAACTGTGGGCTTACGTATGCGGGATCGTGGTCTTGAAGATTTCAAGCATGCAGGTGCAGGTCTGATCCCACACACCTGGGCTGAATTTCTCTCCATTCAGAATCACCAGGTTTTCTAAACAATTGGTACCTGATCGGGCAAGCTGTTCATTATCTGTGAACAAAAGGGGGCTTCTTTATTTATTTATTTGCTTGCATGTTGCATGGTGACAGTCCAGCACATAACAAGAGGACCGTGTGTGCTGGATGCAATGGGATATATGTTTATAACGGTTCAGCGGTTACCTCGAATCAAGTTGGCAGTGCATTTCTCTGTGTGAGGCCCGCGAGCGAAGCAAGAGAGTGGAAGAGAAGTGCACTCTCAACTTGATTACAGGTAGCCACCTAACACTTAGAAACATATTATAAGTCATTAAATAAACAACAGATCAAAACCTGATACTAAAGTACTTCATCTGTTTTTATAAATTAATAAGCAGTATCTTGAATTTTGTCATATGCACAAGTATTAACATTTTAATTCCACAACTTCCTTTGTCAGTCCTATATCTATCTATCTATCTATCTATCTATCTATCTACACACACTGGTAAATGGAAAGCAGATGGTCTTGACAGGTAGACAGTCATGTGTGTACTATTCATGTAGATCAGAAGCATACTTGCCTTGTTTTACACACCACTGCAACTGTGCAAATACATCAGCAAGGAGGATATCGCTTAACGGCTCATAGAAATGAGTAAAAACATCACAGATAGCATACAGTGCGTGGTTACAGGTTGTTGTCATCCATTCTGTCTTCTAAAAAGCAGAACACACACACATATAGAATATATTAGAGCACTGTAACAATCTCAATCCAAGACAACACATAAGGAAACTAAAACAGATGTTATATCTTCAGATTACCGGCAGCTCACATTGAGAGTAATGTTAAGAAAAGAAAGCCACATGTGCAGCATGGGAGTATGAGATGATGATGAATCAGGCAGCGTGCTTTGAAATTGGTCACAATATTTACATGCAACATATTTTAATTTGTATTTGCCATTTCATATGGAAAGGAAGTTGCGTGGATTCAGCTGGTCTGTTACAGTAAAAGACAGTCGTACACGAAGTGTGCACGCTGTCTCAAGACCCCTGGGCTTGCCTGTTAGTGGCTTCAATGGCAATCAAAAAAAGTCTCACAAGTCAGACGACTGGACCCCTCTGAGGAGTAATTATTTTAGGGTACCTAGCCAGTGGAAGAGCCTGTTAACTTCTAGAACAAAAACACAACAATGGGATCTCCAGTCTCCAGGAATTGGAGTTATCAATTACAGCTTGGTATGTTGAAGAGATTTCTGTGAAACATTACCTCGGTTTGCTGCTCAGGAAGCTTCATATTGTCAAAGATCCTGAACACAATCCTGAAGAGATCTTCCCACCAGTGTTTCTCAAAAGTGTGTCCGTAGCTCTTCATAATCTCAAACATTACAGTAAGGCCCCTATGGACAAAAGGATGATTCAGACAGCGGTGTGATATGCAGCGTACAGTGTACAGAATCGTTAGGGCTGAAATGTTACACAAACAAAAGCATTCTTACCTTGTTCGAATATCTAGCTTGCAGCGGTTTATAATACAGGAGAGTTCAAAGAGGACTGGAAACCATCCTCGCACCCAGATTCTGTCTCCTGGTGCTACATTCATATCATCACTGGTGTATTCTCTCAGTGCCTGTCATGAGGAGGTGAAGAAACAGGAAGGCTGTACAGTGAAAACTGCACTCATTCACTTGCAATTGAAAAAACTGAAAATCTGTATTGGGTTACTGGCTGGCAAGAGCAGGCGATTGCTATGGTTTTGGCAGTGGTATTAAAAAAAATATCTCATTTCAGATTAAGGATGCAATTACATTTATCAATATGTTTCAAAAGTAGAAGAACAAAGAACCCCATCATACAGTCCCAATCCATGTTATTTTTCTTATTGTATCTTAATGTAATGCATTGTTCTGAACTCAACGTAACACTGGGTCGCGGTTATGTTGAATGTTACTAACCTGCGGTCTTTCTGACACGTATTTAGCACAGTGTCGGATCAGTCGGATTGCCTCCATGCTGGTGTCCGGGAATGCAGCATTGCAGACAAACTCAGACAGACATTTCACTGCATCCTGGAACGAATCTATTGCAGCTGCAAAATGATTCTGAAAGGTGCTCACTGAAAGCCAGACAGAATATTAAACACGTTAGGAAGAAACATAAACCACTTGGCATGCAAATTGTACAATTTAAAACATTTCTACAGGATGAGCGAGTACGATTGCTCTCGTATCCTGGATACAAAACACAATACAATCATACAGAGTAAAAACCTTTCAAAAGCTCTTTATCAGTCAAACCAAATACTGTAGATACTTTATTTAACTTTAAGGGAATGTTTCGAAACAAGTGCAAAGGCAAATGGTGAGACAATAAGAGATTAACTGTATTAAAACTAGCAATAAAACAACTTAACTACTGCATCCAAGCTGCTAGTTTTGTAATGGTACTGCAGTCCTCGTGCTCCAAGCTATTACTTGCTAGTTTGTAATGGTACTGCAGATATCCTCCCAGCCGTTCAGTCTGAAGGATAGTTACCGACAATGTGGCCGGTGGTCTGGAACGCCAGTTCCACGATGGTCTCGTCGTGGTCCGATGCTGCCTGGTGAAACACTGAGAAGATATTCTTCCAGCCTGAACGGATGTTCACAGCCTGAGAGTTTACCATTTGAGCAATGCAGCGAATCACCATGTCACGGATCGTTGGAGATCTACAAGACACAAGACGTTTTTAAAATGCATACTAAACCTTGATTACCAAAAATTGTATTTTAAAATCGTGACCTCTTTTCATGTTGCTTTTACTGGAAAATAAACAGGGTTGCCTAAAGACCCTGACAAAATCATATTTCAGGAGGAGGATTAAAAAGCATCTCTCACTTATTTTTCTTCATGATGTGTTCAAAGGGCCTCATGAAATCCTTTTGGAATCTAAAGTTTGCCAGCTCTCCTTTTTCTAAGAATTTCATTGACAGCTGCCTCAACGAGTCCACGGCAAAGATTGCAACATCTTCGTTAGGGTTACATCCAACCTGAGAGATTAAAAACAGCAAGATGGTGCAGTAAGGCTCTTTATTTTAACCAGGATAAAATACACATCAATTACATAGGAATTATTCATCGGTATGTTAAATTAGGCTTGGGGCTAGTCTTAGGGTAAATAAATTAAATAACAAAATCGTGTGGGAATATTTGATAAGATTTGTATTTGGGATCAGAGCCTGGTTAACAAAGTGTC
Source organism: Acipenser ruthenus (assembly GCF_902713425.1). Taxonomy (NCBI): domain Eukaryota; kingdom Metazoa; phylum Chordata; class Actinopteri; order Acipenseriformes; family Acipenseridae; genus Acipenser; species Acipenser ruthenus. The sequence continues at coordinate 9,488,397 of NC_081206.1, read as the reverse complement.
ACCAGATGCTCTGCTGGCTTTTAATCTGAATACTTTTAGAAAATAATTAGTCATAACAGTCAAAAAAACAGTCGTACCTTATTGAAATGATCTCCAATCACTTGCCAGATTCTGGACCACTGCAGCCTGATTCTGTTCATGTTGTAATAGGAGATCTCGACAATCTTCTGCAAGCTGAACATGCGAGGATGGTGAGGAGAAGCCAGCTCATCCATAGAGACAGCACACAGCCAGCGCACAAAATCAACTGGAAACAAACAAGGGAACGTCAGGAACATCCCCACCAAGCACCACATTACAGCATCTACAGCCATGGCCAAAGGTTTTGCATCACCCTATAGAATTAAGTAATGTTGCTTCATAAAGGCATCACCCTATAGAATTAACTAATGTTGCATTAAACCTGAATTAAACCTGCTGAATAATGTTACGCTAACATATTGAATGACATACCGCTTTTTAGTTTTCCATATATTTAAAGAAAAACTGAAAAAATGAAAATCTAACATGAAATACAATACTACTATCATGGTTTCCAATAGACTTTTGCGATATAATTATGCATTTTCTCTGATTACATAATGTTAAATAAAATATCTAAATTATGTTCGTATAAACTTTTGGCCATAGCTGTACATACAGATACACATTATTCTGCCTTATTCACTTAGAACACCTCCAGATGTGTCATTTATATCCTTTATATACCTACCTGCATGAAAACCTCTGGGTGTGAGAATTTCAATTTCCGCTCAGTAATCAATGATACAGAAACAATAAGCACTCTTGTGAAAACGTTAGACCACTTTGTGCTTTAATTAGGCATCTTAAACAACTTCTAAAAGTTGCCTATTTTGACAGATGTCCAATATTTTCAGTTACAGTGATTTGATTTAATATGCACAACAAATCAAAACTACAGAAGCAATGGGGTACGCTAATACATGTGCACGCCACTGTAGGTTGTTATACATTTTGAAATAAATACATACCAATTGCGTTTCCATCAAGTCTTGTTGATCCAGTAAATATCCTGAAGTTAGAAGCACAGATATTACAGTATTGTAAAAAGCTGACTGCTTCATATTCTCTTTGGTATCAACTAGCTGTTACAGTGCTAGAAAAATCTTTATTTAAAAAAAAAAAGAAATCCTTTGTATTGTAACGCTATAAGAAATTCTTTACCTGTCCACTGCAACCACCACACTCTGGGAGCTCGTTTCTCCGACCGATTCCTGGATACTGGCCATCTGCTTTTTGTCAGGTCCACCTCCAACTAAATTGCCTAAAAAACAACAATACACCAAAGTTCAAAATAAACTTTAGAGGAAAATAGAAAAGTTGACAGTTAAGATGGGTGCTTACTTTCTATTATTCGGTTTTACATGACGTTCAGGTCAATAGATTGTAGATATACCTAATCCGTGGTGCTAGAAAGTAGATTTAATAAAACCCCCAAACTTACACATGTGCATCCATAACTATGTCTTTCCCAAGATACTAAAAAAGACTTCTAGTCGCAAGGTTTGTCATTGAATTTATTACGTGTCCTTTAGTACAGAGGTGGGCAAACCCTGCTCCTGGAGAGCCACAGCTCTTAATTACTTAATTGAACTAATTATTTTCTTCATTGGTCAACACTAAATAAAAAGTCCAGGTCTTTAGCCACTGATGACTGAAAGATACCCAGAAGCCTGCAGGAACAGGGTTGACCAGCCCTGCTTTAGCAATTCTAAAAGTCTGTTCCATACCTAACCCTAGTGGCATGAAGTCCTCGCTTCCAGAAGGGAAGCCCCTGATGCTGCCCTGTCTCTCCCTCGTGACACCAGAGATATAGCGTGTCTTCACTCCAGTTCCTATTAGCTGAGCCAATTCAAGCTGGCTGATGCACTTGAGAATCTAAAACAAAAAAAAACACAAGGTCAAACATACACAACCTTCATCAAGCATTAGGATCACACATTATAGGTGTCACCACCACCTACACCCATAGCATGGGGAATAAAACCCATGCATTGTTTCCTCGAAATCGGAGAAGTGATTCCAAAATACAGCCTTCAATTACTCATTTATTATGTGGTTCATGCAAAGTTTAAAATCCAGAGTTTTGAAGACTCATAGCCCAAGGACCTGAACTCAAACAAAAGCAGGCCAGGATGATTTTCCTTGTAAATCCATGCATTTCTAGCGGCATGATTACCGCCCACTTTCACAAAATTGACTTGAGCAAATCACGACATGAGCAATGCTGCCGACAATTTTCAAATAAATAAATCCTAACAGAATTCTGCCTCCTACTTTTAATTAAAATAAGGGCCCTTCCTTCTCCTCTTACCTCATGCCAGGAGTTCCCCAGGTAGTTTCCATCAGTGTGGGCCACAGTGATCAGTGTTTTAATGGTGTCTATGTTCTTCTGCTTCATCTCTGTGATGCTGGAACTGGCTGTGAGCAGTGTGAAGCGAGCCAGAGCCTGCACATAGGCATCTCTCTCAAGCTGAGATTTAAAAAATAAAAAACAGCATATTACTTAGGCAGCATGCTTCAGAGGTGCAACCACAGATAGTTTACTGTATATACAGTATTCAAAGCACACATTGAGGCACATCAGTGATAGATTCTGTGCCTGATTCAGTGTGTTACTCTGGTATATTCAGAGCATTGATCAACACAGGATGTCAATACGCTTTACTAACACAAAGGGAAAACTACAAACCAGTAATGTCTGTCAGTGTTATACTTCATTTAGCTTCTTTTAGTTAAGGGTGCTTATGAAACAATCTCAGTATAAACACCAGCATACCAGAACATCACTCTTTAAAAGGCCCAATACCGCATACAAAAGCTCTTTCATATGAGTTTGCATAATCTACAATAAAAATACAATATTTACTGTGCATGCATGCACATTGGCTTTAAAAAGTTGCCGATCAGTCAACAGAAAACCAACAAGCCAATCCAAAGTGAGTGCTTACCTGCATGCTGAATATACAAGCTATCCGAATAGCACACCGAATCCCTTCCAGACACAGCGACGCGACCTCCTGATCATCGCAGTCCTGCAGCCCCACGCTGAAGGCAGCCAGCAGCGGGGTCCAGGCCAGCTGGGAGAGAAGCACACACACACACACAATGCACTGCAGCACAGGCAATACTTTTCTGACACTCACAGTTATATGCACAGTACCTAAGGTTTTGAAATCCATTTCCAGCATTTTATTAGTGTCAGCAGCATTTTGCAGGGTTCTGATTCATTTTGATTACAGTGTGTTTTCTATTACATATATTCAACCTTAAATATTGAGCAGCTATGAATATTATAGAGAAATTTCCATGGTGCTCCAGATCTTTTAGAACGCCCCACACGTCTTTGTTGTACAGACCATTTAAACGTAATTCATATACCTACATCTTGATAATCTGATAAAGGGCTTGGCCTCATTTTACAGCCAATGAACTGCATACTGTAGTCTAGTTGTCTAGCCAGGCCTTATACACTGCACAGGCTGACCATGCCCAAGGCCACAGGGCTCAGTTGCCTCATCTGTATCCATCCTCTCACCTTGAACATGGGCCGGACGTGCTCCAGGTGAGTTGCGCTGGTGAACGGAGCCTGTGCATGGCTTACTGCTTCCATCAGAGCTTTGGCTGTTTTGGCCATTTGTTCCATCTCCAGGTTGTACAGCAGCCTCCTCTGCTTCTCAGTTGGAACATCTGCAGAACACAGAAAAACTCAGGTAAAGAAAGAGATGTTCCAATGCAAGGTTAAGCACCATTTTGTTCAAAACCATTCAAACCTTTCCAGGTGATTAGAACTATTTTTTTATGACATTAGTTTCCATCTTGTTTTATTACTGTATTTAAGGATACTGGTATGCTGTTTTAAGTACACTATACCACTCTACAGATTGACTATGCTGACAGGCCGATTCCTGTTTTGTAGGTCCAACAGCACAGGAAGTGTTACACGAAGAAGTAATCCATCTAGTCAGCAATCTACAGCTTTGCATTAAAACACAAAATACAGGGCTCCCGAGTGGGGCATCCAGTAAAAGCACTTGCGTAGAGTGCAGGATGCGCCCTATAGTCTGGACGTCGCGAGTTCGAGCGACCGAGGACGGGAGCTCCCAGGGGGCGGCGCTCAATTGGCCGAGCGTCGCCCGGGGGGAGGGAGGGTTAGGTTGGCCAGGGTGTCCTCGGCTCACCGCGCACCAGCGACCCCTGTAGTCTGGCCGGGCGCCTGCGGGCTTGCCTGTAAGCTGCCCGAGAGCTGCGTTGTCCTCTGACGCTGTAGCTCTTGGGTGGCTGCATGGTGAGTCCGCAGTGTGAAAAAAAGCGGTCGGCTGACGGCACACGCTTCGGAGGACAGCGTGTGTTCGTCTTCGCCCTCCCGAGTCAGCGCAGGGGTGGTAGCAGTGAGCTGAGCATAATAAAATAATTGGCCATTCCAAATTGAGAGAAAATAATAAAAATAATTGGCAACGACTAAATTCAAAAAGAAAAAACAAAACAAAAAAAACAACACAAAATACAAAACCCAATAATGAGAACACATCTTCTGCACAAGAAAAAGATCATAATGTTGCTCAATCAAATGGCGGGTAGGACAGTTGATTTTAAAGCCGTAGTCCTCACTCCTTCACACTTGATCACTGGTATTCATGGCGTTCTTTTTGTTGTTTTAATGCTTACTCTGCTTGCTGTTCTTCGGCGTGATGGAATGCTCTTTGGAATCCTTCAGTGCTATTTTCTTGCCGGCTATTTCATCGTAGATAGCAGACAGGTTCTCCTCTGGGAGGTCTTTGCTGTCATTAATTCCTCGGTTCATTTTGATGTACTGCTCCTTGGTCATTTTATTTTTCACCTGGGTATTGAAGAGAACTGATAAGTATATCCCTATACACACGTGTCATGTACTGTATATCATAACTAAAGTGCTTAATTACGGTTCAGATGTATTCAACTTTATAAACTATACAGAAAAACAGGTTGTACAAAGCTGTAAATAAAAAAAAAAACTACAGAAATCAGTGTCTCCATGACCTACATCTACAGTAACATGTCCTTACCAATTTCACAACAATTTAATAAGCAGTTCCATAGATATATGTAAAAATGTAACTGCACCACATTTACCAATAAACCCTCCTATAATTTAGCAAAGGGAAAAATTGTATATCTTGCTTTGGTTTACTAAGACATTGCTGTTGAATAAAGTGGTTTGTTAGGTTTTTGTAGGAGACTTGCTTGACCTACGTAGACAATCTTTGACCTTCCAGTTTTTGTTACAGCCAAGTCCTTATGATGAATTCAACATTACTTCTATTAAACCTGGACTGGATTGGCACTCCAGGAGTAGCCCGTCCCTGATCTAGGGCCAGTGAAAACCACAGTGTGGCAGCAGGATAGAGAACTGCACTTTGAAAGCTGTGCAGCTAGGCAGGAGGAGTGTCTCTCTAGTATATTCAGTGCATGTCTCACCTGGGGACTGTGCAGGTCAGTGGTGAGCATGATGATGGAATAAGCCAGCACGTAAGCAGTATCTGCACTCGCAAATAGGGTCTGCCTGTTGAGGGGGGGAAACAAAAACATTATACTTGGGATCCTAAAAGTTGAACTAATTCAAATGCAAATCACTTTGGTTGGTCCGATTTCTGAGTCTGGGTTTAAAGTGAAGACATTGTCAAAGTGTTTCATTATTTCAAGGATGCCATCTGCATTGCAAATGTAAGTGCCTGGTTTCACAAAAGTGTGCGCTGCATGTTGCAGGCGTTTCTGATATTATGCCACAGCTCAGTGGAGGTACGGGATAGTAATGGTAAACACTTTGCAAAGCACAGAGCCCAGATGCTTTATACAGCATCAACAATAGATTTACCCCTGATTGCACTCTAGATATCTCGCAGCAAATTTCTCCATCAGTCTGTCTATTTTCTGAGCTTCTCCTGGGAGACGAAAACCCTCAAGGAACATCCTCAGAGCCGACACGAAATCCTTGCCACAGAAATCGAGCTGGTCCACATAGGAGTACATGACCTCCTTGTTGAACTTGATATTCTCTCCGAGGAATTCTCCCACCTGGGTCTGGAGGGAGCATTATTAGTGCATTAGACTTAAGGGAGGAGCAACACCCAAGTGCTGTTTGTGAACAGGGCTTTAAAAACAGTGTTTGTAGAGAACTAGCATTATTTATATTAACCACACATGGCATGGGGAGGTTGCACTCCAGGAAGAAAAGCAGTAGTTTAGGTTTATTACATTTAATAAATACTTTATATCCAATGTCATACCAATACACAGCTCTTAAAACCCATGTCATATGAAGAAATGCCAATAGGTGTATATGTCCTACAAAATATCACAGATAAGTCTACATGTACATGCACATTGACAGACAGAGAGAGTCAGATTCAAGATGTAATTGGATTGCCGAACCAGGATAAAAGTGCCTCAGTGCAAAATAAAGCATGCAACCTTCCTCAAATATAATAGTAGAAGAGTATTAATCATGCATTTATACACAAGAATAAATCCAAAAAAAAATAATTCACCTGGACTATAATTTTTAATTAATTTTCTGAAATGACATACTGTGTCTAGTCGTTCTTCCTGGTGAAGGAACTGGGCAATGTCTTCTGGTGTGACTCCCAGCATGCCCTGCTCCTGTAGATACTGTACACCTCTCTTTGGTTTCTTATTAAACCTGTTCACATAGAGAGATAGAAGATGGGTTTCAATAACAGTCAGTCATGAAAATCCCTGACAGGACCAGAACGAATGTCGGAGAGCTACTGGCCCCTTGCAGGTGTGTGCCTGAGCTCACCAGGCGATGAGGAGAAAGAGTGCCTGCAGGTTTTACTCTAACCCTTTCTGAGAGCTGCACCTTATTCATCATTCAATAATTAAAAAGGTTTTCAAAAATACTTTTGCAATCAACAAAAAAACATGTAGAATCAATTGAATTGTATAACTACTTTTTACAGGATTACAAAGCATTGTGGAACTAAATGGTAGAAATGTAGTCCAAATCTGCAGCTTTTGCAAAAGCACATGGCTATGTTATCCTTAAGCAACACACCCCAAGTAATGCTCCATGAAATCAATGACACAAACAGCTGTTAAATAAGAGGCAAGTGCATGACACGCTGCTGCTTGTCATGCCGATATGCAACTGAGCTTGCAGCTTCCCCAGGATAATAAACCCACTGTGACAGTGCAGTAGACAGGACTCACAGTTCAATGCCATGCTCTATGATCTCCTTCTGCTGCTTGATGACCTCGTACTGCTCGGGATCGTCTGCCAGGGAGGCCTGGCTGGTGCTGCCGATGCCCGAGGACACCGTGGAGTCCAGGGAGCTGGCACTGTCCCTCCTGGCCAGCACTTCCAGGATTTTACTCTCTGTGCTCTCCTGCTCGGGGGGCTTCTCCTGGCCTGGGGAAGGGAACGCGGGAGGAGGAGGAGATGCCGTTTCACTACTAAGCCAGCCACGTCATGGCAGACTCCCTTTGCAGAGCAGTTTAAGTGATTTAGGGATTGGTTTGACTTATGCCTAAGCAGGAGGAGCCACATCTGGATAGAGAATTTTACAGCACTGAGGTATCAATCTGTGTTAATCACTACAAATGAGTTGATGCAATACAAGTGGATTCACTGGTACTATAAAATACTCTAATGAAATCCAGCCGTTGCTTATCTTGGCAGCATATTCAGTACGTTGATCAATGAAGTCCCTTAGCTTCTATTAAGTTTGACCTTCTTTTAAGATTTAGTGTGACCTTGTCATACCTGGCTTTGGGTAAAACAGAACTGACACAAACTGCTAAGCAAGTCTTATTTCTACCCCCTTCACATACATTTAAAACGTACGAGCAACTGAAAGCCCCATTGGAAATTTTGCTGCGTGATATTACTTTCCCCCACTAATATTTATTTATGAAACAGAATTTTTTTTATATAGAAAAAAAGGTTTCACCCATTCCAGGTTTTAATGCAAACCGGATCAGCCACAGTGTATAGGTAACACGCTCAGATTTGCCTTATTAAAAACTCATAGCAAAACCAGGAATGGATCAAACTGCTACACAATGGGAGCCTTATTTCCATCCCTGCAACATAACAATAAATAACCAAGCCCTTGAAATTAAATTATACACAGGACAGTAAACCTTAATTAAATGTACTACACACACACTTGAACTATTTAAACACATCTGCACAATGGAAAGTCAATCCCCAGACCATCTTATAAGTCAATAGGCAATAATAATGAAAGGTATATTTAAAATCCCACCACTTCTTGTAAAGTGTCCTGATTGTTAAGTCACATGTTACTTTAGTGAGTACAACCAAGGCACCAGGTTCTTACCAAGATTGGCCTGAAGATTGGGGTTTACATAGACGTCTTTACTCCACTCCACCATACACTTCAGTATAGAAACTAAGCACTCAAGACCCTTCTTCCGCAAGCTTAATTCCTGCAAAAAATTAAAAATAAATAAACTGCTTTTACGAAAGAATATATGCATACATTGCTCTTCAATAAACCAGATTAATAAATGACACCCTTCTCTGTTCCTTTCAGTATAATCACCTTGACTAGCCTGTAAAGGAGGTATTGTGCAGCTGACATTGATCTGTTGAAAAGGCCGGCAAAAGCCATCTCTCAAAACAAATGAACAGTACATGCTACGGCAAGTGGTGTAGCAGCGGTGTCGAGTCCAAAAGGAGGTCAGGTAACATTTGAATAAAGATACACGGTTGTCAGTATTTATGATCGCCATTATTATTCATTTTTATTTTGGACAAATAGTATCGTTTGAAAGTTAGTCAAGTACTTAGTTAACTAGCAGCAGTACTATTAATGGTGTTGACATTGCCTTTGAGAAATCGGCTTCAACCCATTGTCCTTTTTATTTAACCACAAGTTTAATACTGATCCTGGCTGTCTCAATGCAATTGTCTTATTTTTACCCCACCCTTGTACTTTGATTATTCTCATTTCTCTGCAGTAAAGACACCGAGTGCTTAGAGATTTATAGCTACAAACTCTGAACTGTTTACACAGACAGTAATATTGATCCAGGTCATTGCTTCTCCAGCTAACTCCCCCTTATATGTTACGGGCTACTGGATGAACAGCGTGGCATCTGTTCTGCTTCCAATACAGTACATACCTGAAGAGGAGTCATTCCAAGCTCATGCCCACTTCTGCCCTGAGCAATTTTTGACAGATCATTCACAAGTCGTTCAAAGATGTTAGCAGCATTTAAATCACAATCATAGTTTACATAAATATCAACAACACACTGGGCATCTGCAACGGGAAATAAAAAGTTACAGATTAAAAATGACATACGTGCACGTTCATTACAGACCCTTTCAATGTTAGTCAGGGGAAACTTCGTTTTCAGTCTTTAGAAATCAAGCTAGACTCATTTTGGACCCAGTGATTTCTCAGGTACCAGGAGGAGACCCTCCCACAAGTTGAACTTTAGTTGTTGGACAGAGACAACACCAGTAAGGGATCTGAACTGAAACAATCACAGAAAACAACTCTGCGCCGACTGCAAAGACAGCATCTCAAAGCGTGGGGTCTGTATGTTGAGTGGTGGCAGTGAAACTGTTCATTTTCACTTCTCACCATCAGTAATGCTTAAAAACCATAGACCACGTCCGTGTACCAAATATTCACACAATGCATTCTATCTCTATATCCCTTAAAACGTAAAGTTAAATCCTCTCATTATGGCAGCCAAGTTAAAAAATAGGAATTGTTGAGCCTGTGTGTTAGTCAGTCAGGTACATTCCTTAAGCATCAAAATGCTGAAGAGGTCTATCACTGGACTTACCTGCACAGATCCTAGTTAGGGTCTGAATGACCATCCACTTGTGTTCAAATGAACTTGAAGTCGTCTCCAGTATGGTTAGGAAGATCTCTCTGAAGAAGACCTACAGATGTGAGGAAGCTCAAGTTATTATCAACTCAACACAACAGCATGACACCTTACTCTCTGACAGTAAGGTACTATCTATCTATCTATCTATCTATCTATCTATCTGTCTATCTATCTACCTATCTATCTATATGCCTCTTTTAAAATTGCATATATAAGAACTGCATTTAATAATACACAAATGCCCCCATAGCGAGAATTCATATGTATAGTCGAACCCCATGACCAGACTTTATATTTCATGTTATAGTTCCTCATTATATATTTATATACTATAAATATGTACCTCTATTTGCATCTTTAGATGAATCTTGAAGTTTGAAAGGAGAGTTAGGAAAATGGCTAAGGACAGCTCAAACACATCTGGCACAGAGGAGACCCCGTTTTTGGACAAGGCCACGCACAGATACTGCTTGATCGCGTTCACAAACATCTCATGTGTTCTGAAAACCGGCCCGGCGCTCTGCAGCACCGACAGGAGAAGCTGGAGGGACACGACCTTCGAGCGCAGCTCATGGGACCTGAAAACAAAACGGGAACAATAGGGATTTAACCAAGACTGGGCAGTGGCATTCATAAAACTATGAAAAAGTGAGCACACTATTATCATCAGTTTGGAACACTCCCAGACAGTGTTTAGGGCATCATACAAACAAATGCATTGGGTTCCAATGAATAGTTTGTTCTCAGCAATTTCATATTATAGTGTTTATACTGTAACAGCTTAACCATATTTTGATGGTAGAAGCAGGTTAGAAATGAGATACAATATTCAAAGTGTTGGCCACTTCACAATCAATACATAGTAAGTACTAAGACATTATTTAAACATGAACTAAATGAAGGTCCAAAGAGCACATCAATATGTAGTGTAGGAGTAGGCACCTCCGATCCTGGTTGCATTGCAGGTCTAATTAAGACCTGGACAGTGTTTCACTGGCTCAGTTAAATAATAAGGGCGTGGTTGGAACAACCTCTGATGGAGTGTATACAGAATGATATACTTGCTTTATTTATTTTTTTTCTTCTTTTTTTTTTAAATTTAGTCGTCGCCAATTATTTTACCCCGGTTTTCACCCCAATTTAGCATGCCCAATTATTATCTGTATCCTTGGCTCACCGCTCACAACCCCCCCGCCGACTCGGGAAACGGAGGCTGGAACACGCGTCCTCCAAAACGTGCTCCTGCCAAGATCCACAGCAATGCCACCAGACCTATAGCGCCGGAGGACAACACAGATCTGGCGGCTCCACTGCAGAGCCATAGGCGCCCTATCGGCCACAGGGATCGCTGATGCGTGGTAAGCCATGGATTCCCCTGCCGACCTAAACCCTCCCTACCCAGGCAGCGCTCAGCCAATTGTGCACCGCCCCCTAGGAACTCCCGGTCATGGTCGGCTGTGAAATAGCCTGGATTCGAACCTGCGATCCCCAGGCTATAGGGCACATCCTGCACTCCGCGCGGATATACTTGCTTTAAATCCAAAGCCCAGCAGTAGAAGACCTTGGCGATTCCACTTGCACTCATGAAGGTCATGTGACTCTGAACTCGATAGGGTTTCAATAGAGAAAGGGCTTTGTTCTCTCTGGGACAGGGGAATCTGCTTTGTCATGCTTTTAATAGGCTGTACTAGACTCTGCTATCGCTTTTATACCACAATACACTTTTGTAAGAGTTAGAGAGTCTCTCATCTGACAAGGTACATAGTTTGCAAAATAATTCCAGTGCATCGTAACTAATATGAATTATTCCATTTGTAACGGGAGAGGTATTTAAGACGCTGTGCTAATTGTGTTCCACCACCATAAGAGAGTTCTAGTGACATTTCCGCCTTATAACCACTTCTGTTGTATAAAGGGTTGCCCTACAGGGGATCTGTGTGTGTGTGTTTTGCAGAAAGCCCATGATAAGAAGAATGCCTTCTCTAACCCTGGCTTGTCGTGTGCATTCTGTCGACATCATCATCCAATCTTACTTACTTTGGGTCGGGAGGCCCATCAGAGAGTGGCTTCATTGAGAGCTTACAGAGAGACCTGAACACAAGGAAGGCGTCCTTTTGCAAAATGTGAGAGAATCTGGCAGCAGCAGCTGGCCCATGGACTGCATCAGGGTCCTGGAGAAATAAAACATTGTTGTACTAATTTGATGTCCACCGTGATCAATCTCAGCATCTATACAAACCATGGGCTCTTTTCTATAAAAAAAGGACTGACTTATGAAAGCCCATTTATTTTGAATTCAGACAAGTTTGCAGATGAAACATTTTCAGCTGTTTTAAACAGTGTTAGAAGTGAATTCTCATTTTCTTTTTTATAGAGCCCCAAACTTGTTTTTGTTGGTTATAAACTTCAATAAAAACACAGGGACAATGAAAGGTTTTAAATATCTGATGACTTAAAGTCAGTGCTGGCATACTTTGGTCATTTTGACTTTCTTTTGTTTCCTAAGAGAGGGGAAGCATTCCAACCTCTATAAAAGGTTAAAAAAAAACAAAAAAAAGACATGAGTTTGGTACCAGGATATCAGTGGACAAGACAGAGGCTCGGTCATCAAGGATGCCGTTTGCTTGAATAGCTTCGGTTCTTCCAGCAGAGGGGGCTGTGTCTTTGTTTTCTGTTTCTGGAACAGTCTTTTCCATTTCCATTTCCACTGGCTGCTCCTCTGAACCTAGGAAAACAGAATGAAAATGGAGATCACTTGCCTTTGGGAAGCTGCAAAAAGGTAAAAACTGGTCATCTTCACAGATGCATTAGCAAGAGGAAATATACAGTACAACCCAGCTTTAGGACTAGCTTTTGATGGCAAAGAACACGTATGTATTTTGTATTTGACCTGCCGATCCAAATGTATTATTACCTCAAATCACTGACAGGGTGTTCTTATATATATATATATATATATATATATATATATATATATATATATATATATATATATGTGTGTGTGTGTGTGTGTGTGCAGGGGCTTTCCGGCAAACCCAGGTACTCTCACTCTAGCACAAGATATTAACCACTCTTGTGAGCAGAGTCGGGCCAGTTCCTTTTCCTTTGAAGGAACTGGAATGGGAATTGTAATTGATTAAAAGGGAATGGGAACTGATTTTAAAAAGGAATTGGAATTGAAAAAAATGGATCCCTAACCCTGCTTGTGAGAGCCGTTCCAGACCTGGTATTCCTTTGTGTTCATTTATCAACTGTCCTTACCTTTGTCCATCACTGTCCCAGCATCCTCCTCCACTAGCACCGGAGCACCCCGAGCAGTCTGGCTTTCTTCTTCATACGATGCTTCTGGATTTTCTGGAGATAAAACACAAGCTTATTATGGAAGAACATCACATTTGAGTAGGAGTAAAAATGGGATCAGACCAATTTTTTTGTTATATACATAAACATATTTACCCAGAAATGAAAAAAATTAATATTCAGATCATATAAACTGTTGTATTCAGATGAATATATTACTCTCTTTCCTCCAGCAGCCCTGTGTTTTACCTGGTAATTTGGCCTCCTGCCCCAAGTTAGCCTCGTTCTGGACTGCCCCATTCTCTGGCTCCGAGTCTCCGTTCTCCTGCTCTCCGTTCTCCTGCTCTCCGTTCTCCTGCTCTCCGTTCTCCTGCTCTCCGTTCTCCTGCTCTCCGTTCTCCTGCTCTGCGCTGGTCTCTGGGGTGTCAGGCTGCTCCGGAGGCTGTGCCCGAGTGAGTCTGGGCGAGTCTGAGACAGACGGCATCACTGGAGACTGCTGCTGCCTCAGCCTCTCCTTTTCTACTTCTCTTGCTTCCAATGCCTGGTAGAGGTGGTAGGTTCAGTTTAATTTCCTAAACATTTCAAACTTTTACATAGTTGGAATGTTGGTAACCACTCTGATAACCCAAAAAAGAATATTATTGTACACAAGAAAATACTGAGTGTTAAATAAAGAACTGTCATTGTACAGTTACTGCTGTAAACATCTATAATTCACACTGCTGAGGACCTGAAACAAAATTCAAAACATTAAACTAAAGAAAAACTATGAAATACATTCAGGAAAAAGTATTGGCATGTCAGATTCAATGTACTGCATTACAAAGGATACAAAAATTATAACACATTATTCCAAGGCAAGTTGTTCCAAGAGAAAGTCAATGTAGCATAATAAAGAAAACTCTGGAGAACAGTGGTGCAGGTAACGTGTGTGGGTGTGAAAATGTTTAGAGGCAGCTATGGGGTTAAAACAAGGGCTGGAGTGATTCTATAGAGTTTAGAATGGTTCCGAATACCAGGCGCATTTCCATTACCTGGACTCAGTTCTCTAGGCATGAAAGCTTTAACATTCTCTTAAAAACCAAAATCTGCACCTCATTTCTCAATGAATAAGAGCAGCAAAAATCACATGATCAATAAATCCCTTTCAGTAAAAAAATGAAGCTTTTTTGTTTTTACATCACGTTTACTGACAACCTATCAAATGTAACGTACACGTGTAGCTGTACATGAATTAACCAGACAAGTCAGACAGACAGATTTCCTTTGCAAAGACGGATAATAAAATCTGTATTCACCGCCTGGCTTTCCATTCGGGCAAAGATGACATTGAGCATCTGCGTGAGCGTGGCTTTGGCCGTGGTCTGGTTGATGAGGTTTCTACTGGCCAGGTAGATGTTGTAACAGGTCCGGACAGTCAGCAAGATGGTCCCTTCGTGGATTTCAATGTGGGGAGAAGTCACCGCAGTGAGAAGAGCCTAGGAAACCAACAGATCACAGCTTTTACATGAAGACGTACAGTAATGTGCACCTTTATCAGAACACCCCATTGCTTCTGTAGGTTTGATTCGCTGTGCATATGAAATCAAACCACTGGAACTGAAAATCTTGGCAAATTCATGATTGTTTACCAGATTCCGAAGAGTCAACGCCCCGGTTTGAACCATGAAATAGAAAAACAAATGTTGCTCTGTGCATTAATGATTCCATATATTGGGTTGTAACTCAGGCATTTTTTTGTATTGAACATTTTAATGCTATAGTGCTACTTTGGATGTTAATGTATTATTTGGTGTTGTTTTTTCACACTCGACACTGCAATTTCTTACTTACAGAGATTATGTAAAGCCCTTTATTTTAGTGGACCGAAAATGTCACGTGTTTATATATTTTTTTAAATGTAGCGACATCTAGTCTAGTGTTTTTCACCTACATATGTGCTTTTTCATTGCACAATGTAGCTTTAAAGTTTAATGTTTGTTTTCATTTTTGTGAAAATATTTGAAATGACAAAACAGTGGTTTATGATGCCTAATTAAAACACAAAGTGGTCTGACATTTTCACACACGTGCCTATTGTTTCTATAACACTGATTACTCACCGAAAATTGAAATTCTCACACCCAGAGGTTTTTATGCAGGTAGGTAAGATATAAAGGATGCCTTTTTGGCCATCCATATTCTTGGAATAAGGACAGTACTCCATGAACGGTCATGGACTGCTGTGAGTTGCAACACTAGATGATGTCAAATGCATGGCATAAGAAGTTATTTACTACAGTAACGCTCCCTCATTTCGTCATCATCAAATCAAGTTGTCTGCATTTAAAAATCATACTTCTGCTGTTGAAAGGGAAATTAAAACCACGCGTTAGGTTTACAACTAACTAGGTTTACAACAGGACGTTTTTTTTATTAGTGATCGTGAACTGATAGAACACAAGACCCCAAGCACCTCTATATGTACAGTGCAGTCTGTCTCGGGCAGTTTCCAAGCGCTGTATTTCAATCGGATATTACATACTCCTGTAGATGCATGCATTGCTTCCAGGACTCAAACAGAGATTTAAAAACACACGATGAAATACCTTAATGATCTGCAGCTGGACCCCTTCGTCTGTCTGAGGTCCTTGGAAGCAATTGCAAATGGTCTCTAGAATCCGGTCTATCAGCCTCTTCCCTGGAGCCCCGCTGTCTGGGGCATTGCCAGTGATGTGACCATATGCTATCAGTTTCTGAGAAAACAAATCATGGGTACTTCAAGTAAAACAAATAAAAACAGAATAACTAAATACAAAACGCACAGCTTCAGAAAGTTCAGATTTGTAATAAAAACGACAAGCCGTTAGTGCAGGTACTTGATGAGTCTCCCTTTTTTGTTGAAAAATGAATTTGAAATTTGTGGATATGCATCCTCACCCTTATAAAAGTTTACCATAGTAAACACATAGCAACGTGTAAGAAAGGCTACTGAAAGCATGGTAGAGCACAGGGAAACATTGTAAAGAATAGCCAGGTTTGGCAAACCTGGGTAAACTATGGTAAATGCATAGTATAGCCGTGGGAAAAGCATGGGAAAATACCGTGGCAAACTTCTATGTGTGATCCAGTGGTTAAAGAAAAGGGCTTGTAACCAGGAGGTCCCCGGTTCAAATCCCACCTCAGCCACTGACTCACTGTGTGACCCTGAGCAAGTCACTTAACTTCCTTGTGCTCCGTCTTTCGGGTGAGACGTAATTGTAAGTGTCTCTGCAGCTGATGCATAGTTCACACACCCTAGTCTCTGTAAGTCGCCTTGGATAAAGGCGTCTGCTAAATAAACAAATAATAATAAGGGAAGCAGGACTCTATAATAATAATAATAATAATAATAATATTTATTTCTCAGCAGACGCCCTTATCCAGGGCGACTTACAATTGTTACAAGATATCACATTATACATTATTTCACATTATACAGATGTCACATTATTTTACATACAATTACCCATTTATACAGTTGGGTTTTTACTGGAGCAATCTAGGTAAAGTACCTTGCTCAAGGGTACAGCAGCAGTGTCCCCCACTGGGGATTGAACCCACAACCCTCTGGTCAAGTGTCCAGAGCCCTAACCACTACTCCACACTGCTGCCCCTATACTCTATACAGCTCAGTCAGATATTTCAATGGGCCTTTCCATTCAGAGTGCTGTTCAAATGCGTTCTGTTGTTCGCTCGTTTGTCTGTGCTTTCTGATCCCAGATAAACCATGCAAGACTGGCCTTTCCAAGTGTAGTACAGAAGCAGGTGGAGCCAACACTGCTAAAGGGCAGCCACATGGTTTCTGTGGGAACAGGAATCATAGCCACGTAGTCAGAAAAAGAAATTGCTAATACAAAATTCTCATTCCCAGTCAGGGATAATGGTTTCCAGTCTCTGATATGGATTTGGCGCAGTGTAACAGAGATCTGATTGGAAATGCACACAAGAGGACAGGCCTGGATCACAGAGGGTTTATATACTGCATGTTCACTTCATAGAAAGGTGCACAGTACCTGCAAGCAGTCCAGAGATGTGCTGACCATACGGGGAGATTTGGATTGACACGCCAACTCAAACGGGAGAAAGTACTTATCCGCTTCAATAAAGCTGGCTTTGGGCACAACCACTGAGCCATCTCTGTAAGGCAATGGTTTCCAGTCAGTCCAATGGTTTCATAAAGCTAATCACAATTAGATCATTCAAAACTGAATGGCTAGAACCTATGACTGTCTCCAAAACTATCATGCAAAGAAAAGCCATGCGGAAATGAGGTCTGAAATAAATAACACACGTTCTACTATTTCGCTTCTTTCTAGGGTATTTGAGAGGGGAGACACTGGGTTTATTTTAGTATTTACTGGGATACAAATTACATTGTTTTACAGCTAATTTAAAACGAAAGAATATTAAAATATTCATTTAAATTATGAAATAATATCTGAACATGAAAAAACTATCCTAATCCCAGTACTAAAATATATACATTATATAAAAAAAAAAAAACACTATTTCATACAACATAAATATCTGCCGGCTTTCCATTTTTCTACCACTTTACTATTTTTTCACAGTAGGCTACAGTAAGTAATGTTACAGGTATGAAAAGCACAAAAAACATTTAACATTTTAATGAGTAGCTAAGATTTGAGAATGGTGTACTTACTTTTGTTTTTCCAACTCGACTTTTATTTCATCTGTAAAGGAAAAGAAGATGGAATCAGTGGCTTGCATGTGTATACTGTACGGAGCTCAGGAAACACTATATTTGATGTGCTTTACTTTTCTTAAAAGTCTGTTTTTACTGCAGGGGACCATTATACCAACATACAGCTTATCTTATAATATACACTAGACCCTGATATTTATGCAATACAGGCAACTGAAATTTGCTAAAGAATGTCCTAGCCAAATTTCATCATGATCGTGTACCTTATACAGGTCCCTACACCACTACAGTAGCTGTCCCCAGAATTTGACAGCTGACCGAAAGTTCAAACGATTTCCATTTTACATCAGTTTCATTCTCTCTCCAAACTGACTTTTGCCTATGTCATCCTGAACTGCTCTCAATGAAAGTGCACCATCCTCTTGGGCATTTGTAATGCTTCTCTATTGTCTTGCATGCAAAAGCCCACACATTAATCTGTCAGCACAGCGCTTCACCAACACAGTACACAGCAGTGTGTCTACAATTAGGCTTCTGGGGCAGTGATTCAGATGCTACTTGTGTTTTGTTTTTGGTAAAGGAGACAGTAAATTTATTTTATGGTCATTCTAGGTCAAGTGGAGCAGGGGAGGGTTGCTCGACCCTTCAACTCAACTATTTATTTGGTTGAAAGCCTTCAGACACCATGTGGGTGGGACAGGAGTTAGTTTACATGGAACAGCACGTGCTGTACCCTGGAACCCTTTTTCTTAATCACATGTGGTTTATATCACCAACCACTAACCACAAACACACACCCCTAGAATCTGGTACAGTAAATGATTTGTAACACACTGTACTAAGCTACGAAGTTAAAATCCATGCATCAAGATAAATCTGAAATGATTTTTCATAATATCCTTTTAAAATGTAGGCTATATAAATCTTCAGATCTATAAACAGGGTATTAGAATGAAAACTTGAGAAGCATTTTAAAAGGCGTGCATTAGGAGATAAAGCGGGCACATCAAGGGGAGTATAGAAGACCTAGAGAAGTTGGCTCTTTGTCAGAACATGGGTACAAGCAGTGTTTCCAGTTTCAAAGGGGCGTGGTACTGTGGCAGATGCTTGACTAGCTGGAGCATCTGTATGCCAAAACACAACTGAAACTTCCCGCAGGAAATCATCGCACTGTAGCACCGCTGTTAAAGAAAGGCAAACTGCTTTCAGAACTGCTGAACGGTCCAAGCGACTGACAAAAACTGACAGTGGAAGATGACAGCTGCAGAGGACTGCCAATGGGAACTGCAATGCATAGGACAGATTCCCACCAGGAGCCGAGTCAGGAACTCCTTACATGGCTTACATGATGTTTGTTTAAACTCCTGTTAAATACCAGACCATTACGAAATATTTATCCTTTCTAAGTCAAATATTTAAGCATTGCACAAAAGAACAAATGAACCAGGCCGTTTATACATGCTTAGCTGATTAGAGTAACTGGCTGATACTGTTACCTTTCAGCTGACCTAATTAGTTACCTGTGACGTCAGAAACAATTTCTTTATAAATAACCGCAGAAGTGGAGATTACGATTATTACCAACTATAAAGGCCATTTATTAATCATTCAAGAACCATTTACAGTTTTTTGTAAACACCTCTATCACAATAGGGAAACAATTTCAATATATATTTGGGTTTGCAAAAAAAATGCATCATATTTCTGTACTGTTTCCTGTAAAACGTTATTAATTTATAAAAAACAGATACAATAAAACAATTCTGCTGAGGCACAGCTTGCTGATGATTTATAACCGCTTACTGCAGTTCACAGTAACACAAAGGGAATGTAAACAAACTGGATGGCCAACATGTTCTGCTGTTTTGAAGGGTAAATTACTGAAGAATACAGTCACCCAGGATTCATATTAAAGTTTAAAACTCTGCATGCTAGTGTGTAGCATTGCAGATTTAAAGTCGGTTCACATTTTTATTTATTGAAAGCATCCTTTTCACAATTCAAATACACAACCTTCCAGACAGCATAATAATGTAAATTATTCTCTACCTTCTCCTCCCTCCTAAACCCTCCCCCCCTCCTCCTCCTCTATCTCCCCTGATGATTTTGCCTCCTTCTTCTCTTCTAAAATCTCAGATATCTGCAAACTATTTAACATCTCTCCCTCCCCCGCACCCCCTCCTGCTCCAACCCCTACACCCACTGCATCCCCTACTAACTCACCCTCCTTCTCCACCTTCTCGCCCCTCTCAGACTCTGACCTCTCCTCCCTGCTCCAGGGTCACAAACCCACCACGTGTGCCCTGGACCCCCTCCCCACTCACCTCTTTCAAGCTGCTGCTCCTGCTCTACTTCCCTTCATCTCCTCCCTTCTCAACACCTCTCTCCTTTCTGGTCTTTTTTCCTCTGCCTTCAAAAAAGCCTCTATCACTCCCCTCCTCAAAAAACCTACCCTTGACCCCACCTCCCTCCAGAGCTACTATCCTGTCTCCCTCCTACCCTTCCTCTCCAAAACCCTTGAGCGGCCTGTACACCGCCAGCTCTCTGCTTTCCTGTCCAACCACTCTCTGCTCGACCCTCTCCAATCTGGCTTCCACTCTGCTCACTCCACTGAAACCGCCCTCCTGTCTGTCACCAACTCACTAAAGTCTGCCCGAGCTGCCTCTCTTTCCTCTGTCCTAATTCTCCTCGACCTCTCTGCTGCCTTTGACACTGTTGATCACTCTATTCTACTATCATCTCTTGCTGACCTGGGGATCTCTGGCACTGCTCTGGCCTGGTTCTCCTCCTACCTCTCCAACCGCACTTACCAGGTAACCTGGCGTGGAGCAACCTCCACACCTCGCCCTCTCTTAACAGGAGTCCCCCAAGGGTCAGTCTTGGGTCCTCTCCTGTTCTCTCTACACCCACTCCCTGGGCCCCCTCATCGCATCCTATGGTTTCTCATACCATTTCTATGCTGATGATGCTCAGATTTTCCTCTCCTTCCCCACCTCTGACTCCACCATCCCCTCCCGTATTTCTACCTGTCTGTCTGCTATTTCCTCCTGGATGCACTCGCATCACCTCAAACTCAACCTCTCTAAATCTGACCTCCTTTTCTTTCCCTCCTCCTCCTCCCCCTCCTCTGATCTCTCTATCTCTGTTCCTCTGGAATCTTCCACACTCTCTCCCTCTTCCTCCGCTAAGAACCTCGGAGTCACCCTGGACCCCTGCCTCTCTTATTCCCAGCACATCTCCACTCTGGCACGCACTTGCCGATTCTTCCTGAGGAACATCCGAAGATTCCGACCCTTCCTCACCAACTATACCACCCAGCTCCTGGTCCAGGCCTTGGTACTCTCCCGCCTAGACTACTGCAACTCCCTCCTGGCTGGCCTCCCTGCGTCCGCCACCCGTCCGCTCCAGCTCATCCAGAACTCTGCCGGCCTCCTGGTGTTCTCTCTGCCTCGCTTCTCCCATGCAACTCCACTACTCCGCTCTCTCCACTGGCTCCCGATCACCGCTCGCATCCACTTCAAGACTCTTGTACTAGCCTACAGATGCTTTGACCAGACTGCACCCAGCTACCTCCAGACCCTCATCTCTCCCTACACCCCCACTCGACCCCTCTGCTCCGCCTGCACTAGAAGACTGTCTCTACCTCCTCTACACTCTCCTGCCTCCAGAGCCCGCTCCTTCTCCACCCTCGCTCCGCAGTGGTGGAATGACCTTACCACAGATGTCAGGACTGCCCAGTCCCTGACCACATTCCGGCGCCTCCTTAAGAATCACCTCTTCAGACAGCACTTGTAGAACTCCTCTGTTTTTCCCCTGGGACATTTATCACCCATCCTTAAATGCGCTTTACTTGCTCTTATCTGCCCCCTATTTTACTGCATTTAATCCTGTACTTCAGAGTACTATAATCTGCCAAGTGTTTAATCTGTAGTATTTTGTATTTACTCATATCCTGATGTAACTATCACTGACACTTATTTGCTGTATTATTGAATTGTATTTTGTCACACTTGTACTTGCTTGAACCAAAGTCATTGTATTTATCTTGTTCTTAATTGTATTATTACTTGTACTGTGATATTTGAAATGTATTTGCTTACGATTGTAAGTCGCCCTGGATAAGGGCGTCTGCTAAGAAATAAATAATAATAATAATAATAATAATAATAATAAATAATAATCAGTGAAAACACGCTTTTCATCAGCATGAATTGAAAACTGAGTACACAGAGCAGAAAATTGCCTTTTTACTCCTGTAGAAATGCATCCAAAGATTAGCCTACTGTAGACAGAAGGCAATTGCTGAGGATAATTTGTGAACTATCTGAATCGTGAGCAGGTATGCAGTATATGAAAGGTAAAGTAATGTGTATACTGGAGGCACTAACAGGGTGTTCTGTAACCCTCACAGGGAAATGGCAAGTGGCAATTCTTTCCCAGCTTGCCTGGTACTTTGCATGGCAGGTGTTTCTGGTCAGGTCTGTTTATCAATACCAATCTGCACAGGAGATCCACAGGAACCCTGAGAATCCTCCTTTCCTTCAAAAAATCGAACGTATTGTTTTTCTGATACATTAAGTAAATAAAACCTCACCCTGGATCCTTAGCTCAAGAGTATGATGTAAATGTAGGGGACTGAAATACCAACAAACTATACTGCCCAGGGTTAGAAATGTCCACTAGCCCTGCACCCAGTCCTGGCTTTCAGACCTCCCTTTGTTTAGGTATATTAATGAAATCCCTGCTACATCTGCTGTGAACGGGTCATGCTTGAGTAATCCTCACCTGCGAGTGTGTAGGTTCACTACAGTATTAGGAGTTGTTCATGCAGCTATAAGAGAAGAACGATATGTTTAACAGGGGCTGCTCAAACTCCTAGAATCGTTTCAATAATACACTTAATTGATGGTAGTTTGGAAACCCAGGACCGGGGGTAGGGCTAGTGTGAGTTTCTAACACTGCTGGCTCTCTGACCCAAAAGAGAAAATATTTTCTGTTTAGAAAGCAGTGGATAATGCAGCCCAACTTTCTTTCTCCATCTCCGACAGATCATTTACCTGTAACGTGTTTAGACAAAACCCATAGCATACCTTCATTTAGTGAATTCCGTAACAGATCAACACTGATCAGACTTTGCCACAGAAGTTTTCACCAAACCAGTAGCTAGCATGTATAGTCCTTTAGCAGCTGGTTTTACACATGCATGTTTGGTGTACCAGTTATCAGTGAACGAAGCCAATGGAAAAATAATAAAATTAAATACCAACTCGGGGTGTAACGATAGAATAATGTCATGATACGATACATACTGTGATATACAGCCCCTAATATGATACCTGCGATGGTCCTTATGGGCTAATGCAGGGGTCTCCACCTCTGGTCCTGGAGAGCTACAGGGTTATCTGGTTTCCGTTTCAACCAAGCTCTCAATTACTTAATTGAACCAATTATTGGCTTAATTGGTCTGGATTAACATGTGTTCTGATCTAAAGGCACCTATAAACCCCCCTGAGCTAATGAATTATAAGACCACATTATTATTTAGTGGAGGACTGTTTTGTTACAATACACACATTTAATGAGATGGGGAGATCATGTGTCAGCTATAAAAAATAATGCAAGAACTATAATGAACAGTGTTGTACTTTGGTCTTGTATCACAATACAGATGATACAAACCTCTTACAAGAAGATATATCATGTAAAGAAAGTATCACGATGCGTCACTATAAAGTGAACTGCTACACCCCTATCACAGTACCAACTGGAGAGCCTGCATTTTAACACCCAAATGTGCTGTTCACTGCCTGCTGGAGGGTGTTCGTGTTAGCCTACAGGTAAGCTGTATTTAACAGGGAGAATTAATAAAATACAAACAATGGAAATACTGCTGATGAATATTAAGCATGCGTTGTCTTCATTAGAGCAGTGAAAAATACACGGAAGAGTCACTGAGAGGGCGTGTTGTTGAGTTGTATCTCAAAATGCTATCTGACGTGTCATGTGCAGTAACAAGTCTGCAAAGTGGTGGAAGACTGTCTGATTGAACTGAAAATACAGCAGTGGGGTGAGACTACTGTATGCACACCTTTTAATTAGCAGTGGAAAAAGATGATAATTATAATTATAAAATTACAATTACAGGTTCAATTATGTTAAATCATTAATTACGTGAACTTAACAGTTTGATTGCTGCCCATTAACCCTAACTCCCCTTGTTTACTGAACACAGTAGTATCTAGAAATGTATCGTTTTCCTCTCTCCCAAAATAGGCAAAATATAAAGAAGAATGGCTAAGTTTTAGTCTTAAAATTGCTTAGTTCTGCACGATGTCTCTCCCACTGAACGGGTTGGTTAAATCTGCTGTATGGCGTGCTAGTCTACAGCAGGATGTTGGACAACCAGTTGTATCCTCCTAGATTCCAGGAAGGCCAGGCCGGAAGTCCCATGCTCCAGTTACCTGCACGGCACTCTCTACTGACACACGCTAAACCTGTTCAACCGCCCGACCAACGCGGAAGTAAATGGCAGGTAAAACGGGCTTATCAAGTCGCCCCGCTTCTACACAAGCCGTTGTTTTAAACAACGTGTATATCGTATTAGATACGGTATCTTTAATCAGAGGAACACAGTGAAAATATCTCCAGTGCCGAATTGCCACGTTAACCAAGTCATTAAAATATAAATGACTCGCCTATTGTTGTGCAATACTAGCACACGCTCTATCTAATAAACGCATAGTAACGATGTATGCAGAATTGTATATCGTATTAAATACATGCAACATACCTTTCAAAAACAACTGAAAACAAGTTTATATTTTCTTGCATATAGCATATACATTAGTGGTATACACTTATCATATGTTCAATGTTTACAAATCAATAATATGTACCACATCTATGCCGTACATTTCTCTTAAGATCTTGAAAATTGCAACTGTATTAAAAAAAATACAAATCCATAATAATAATAATCACATTTCCGTGTGTACAAGTTTCTTTCCACGTATTAATTTGCACTCACATAACTTCACAATGTTTACCATAGCATCTGACACGTAAGTATAAATAAAGAACAGCTAACCCTAATACCTCACGTATTAAAATGAATAGTGTACACTGCTGAACTGTGTATCTTATTCCCCTAAAGCTGCACCACTGGTAAGGCCTCTGTCTCTTTGCAGGTACAGTATTAAGCAGCATTAACACGTCGAATGCGACAGCGTCAGCATAAACAGCTGTACATGAAAACCAACCAAACACAATCGGAGTGTCAATGCAGTATAACAGCAATATTAATAATAGCGCAGACGTGTTCCTTACCGAGAGCTACCTGGCAGGTTTTCCTGAGCTGCGAGTGCTGAGCTCGCTTCACCTCCTTGTCGGAAAGGATCTTCTCAAGAGCCCGGGACAGAAACATGCTTTTTGTTTTACAGTGCGCGGTCTGCTCTTGCATTGTTTGGTGTCTCAAAACGTCATCGTTGAACTTAGCTCCGCGTTAATTAATTTATTTGTTTTAATGAAATCAACTCCACACAGAGAGTGAAGGTGTACAGACCTGCTACATCAGCACAGCGCCGCCATGTTGGCAACATACGGTCACGTGACTCTCAGCTGCTTCCATTCACTGCCGAGAGGGAGAGAGCACTGTTGTTGGTATGGTGCTGTCAATTGTGCAGGTAAGTGTACAGACCGTCGACCTTTAAATATCTGTCCCCTTTCGGCTTGTTATAAGAATATGTATATAAAATTCAGTAATGTGTATGCAGTCCTGGCTAACTGTTCCACTGTCAAAGTCTGTCATTTCTGCTGTCTTGCACATCGTGACTGAAAGTAAATTGGAACAGAGAGGTGCAACCTATATTTCAGACTATATGCCAGGGGTTCCAATTGCATAACACAAAAGTGTGCGTTGCATGCTGCAGGTGTGTGTTATCCAACTACTGTAAAGAATTTGAAGAGTAGCTATAACAGTTCTACATAGAAACTGAGCTTTGATAGGATAGAAATGGGAACATTTGTGAAAACAAAAAATAATGAAATAATTAAGAGATGTACTTCATACTTTATTGGAAGTTTCCCAGATCTCTGTCATTTCTGTATTCATTTAATCTCTAAACTGGTTGATATTTTATTATAGCATAATTCCTTTTTGCTGTTTTTACTTACAGTGTGTCATTAGTCACCCAGTTTACAAATATTTCAATGGGAGCTGCTTCTGAAATGACTCCTAAAAGCTTCATTTTACCAGGTGCTGTATTTTTATAAATGACCACTAGGGTGTGCTGGAGTAGTTATTAGCAGGGTAAATAACGCTCTGAGCAGAAATAATAACAAAGAGAATTACATAGCAGGGGTGGCCAAAGTGGGCTCTTCCACTCCTGGTCTTTGTTCCAGCCCTGTTCCAAACTGTTTAATTGAACCAACTAAACCTCCATCCAGACCCTGAAGTAGTTCATTATCTCATTTTACCTGTTAAACCTGGAGTGGAATTGCCCTCCAGGACCGGGATTGGACACCCCTGCATCATAGGATATTAATTGGTTCTGCATGCCACTCATGTCGATAGCTATTCTCCCTGCAGGATTTCTATTGTAAATACTGTGTTCCACTTCACTGTCAGATCCAAGCTCGCTTTGCAGACTCAGTTTATGAGGCACAGGTTGCACTGCATCATCATTTAAAACAACCAAAATGATCTGCTAGTGGGGCAAGACGAATATATTGGTTTCAGAATATTTATTGCAGTGCTCATGTGAAGAAAACAATATACCTCTAAAACACTAAATGCCATATATGTTATCTTACTGCAGATGAACTCCTTGGAAAGTGAACCATATTTTCTAATAATCACAAGTTACAATATATGAAGTGCTTTTTATTAACTGTGAGATGAAGTCATTAATGCAGCAGTTACAGTAGTGTAGTACAGTATTTGCCATTTATTGAGCTTTGCACACAAAATAAATATAAATTGACTACAGAAATCAGTTATTCATTTTTGCAAACTCATCTTACATGAAACTAATTCAAAATTTTTAAAAAGGCGATGTCTGAAAGTGTCTTAAAGCTCATATTTAATATGGCCACTCTTGGCATCAATAACAGCTTGGCCTCTCTTTGGTATAGTTCAAATTGGCAAAGTTAGTATAACATTTTCAAAGGATTTGTTTGACTCGCCACCAAGTGTAGTTGCAGGAAAGAACCAGAAGGGGGTGCACACACTACCCTTTGCAGTTCTGACAGAAAAAGGCCAGTTTCCTTTCGCTGTCAAGGAGCTGTGTGTGTTCAACTTACTGTGGTCTCTGGGGCAACATTGATGACCTATAATTCACTGTATTATACATTAGGTGATGAAATAACTCACACAAAACACTTTTTCCCCCTGGTGCTGCATATGAAAAACTCCAGCTTGTGAGGCTGGATTTAAAAAAAAAAAAATAATTCAGTATGCAATACAGAAATGGGCATTACAGGGCTAAAGTATTAGTAAAGGTAATTAGGAAATATAGAACTGAAAAATCCATTCTGAAAAGCACAAAGTCCAGTATTTAAATGTGTGATTTGTATTTAGGGCAATTATTTACCATGGTGTGGTTATGGGATTTGATCAGTTGCTTTATTGATTAATGATTAATTAGTTGTAAGTTTAAAAATACCTTTGCATGTAACAAAACAACAATGTGTTAATGACTTTGAATAATACACACTTTAATTGAAGTGGGTTCCAATGTCTTCAGCTAGAATACAGCACAGAATGGAACAGCTTCATGACGTCATTTATCATCTCCATATTGCTGAGCTGTGCAAGTTGGCACAGATGAGAAGGTTTCTATATGGAATAATACTCTCAATGGTTCTACCTAGATCCCTGTTGTTTTATATTGTACCTATTCTAGAAATCCCTGTTCTGCAGCATGTTAGTTATACACCTCAACTAACAATACAGGGGCTCCATAGAAACCATATGATTTAATACAGAATACCTTTGTACCATGGTATTTTACTAATGCAAACTTTCTGAATCTGTACCATCACTGCAGTACTATTTTGTAGGGTTTCAGTGAAGGTTTCTAGGTTGGTTTACACTGGTAGATTTGCACCGCTTGAGAAACATTCCAAACAAAAAATACTATTACATAATTATACTACAGCATTACAAATTACAGCTCACTGGCCACATCCAAAAACATAACTATATCTCCTGAGAGACTGTAGGTCAAAAAGAGGAACAGTTGGCCTTCTACAGCTTTCATACTCACCATGCATTGTGCACCTGTGTGCCTTGTAATTATGAAACTTTTGTCCATGCGGCACTTCAAAAGGTTACCTGCGTGTCCAAGCAGGCGTTGTGGCGCGGGCATGAAGCCGGCGTGAACGCGCATTGTGGAAACGAGGCTGGTGTGCGGCAGTTTCTTGGGTACAGATTGCGTCACTGTGTGTATGTGTGTGCCTGTCTGTGTGACTCTGAGAGAGAGTTTAAAGCAGGTTGTCAGGCGGAGGCGTCCACATTGTGGGGGACGTTAGGAGAAATTACCAAGTAGAAACCAAGGAGCGAGAACGCGAATGAGGCAACGGTATAATACGTGAATATAACAAGTGAGCAGACTTCGAGTACGACAGACAGCGGAGAGAGAGAGAGAGAGACAGAGCGAGCCGTGGGGGATAGCCCTGGTGAGGGCGAGCCTGTTACATCGAGTCGCGGATCTAAACATGAATAAAAACCACCGAGTGCCGACCAACAGGTCTCTGAGCGCTGTGGAGGTGAAGAGCAAGGTGCGTAGCCGAGTTACCACAGTTAAGCATTTCCGATTTAGCGGTAGCTGTGTCAGACTTATTTATCGGTTGTATGTTATTGCGCAGCTGGTTCGATTGTTTCCCCCACAGCGGGATAAACTAGACTAGTTTTGTGTACACACGACCTGTCAGTGTCGGTCATATTTAATTCCCTCACCGGAACGATCAGTTCCCATCTCCGGCCAGAAAGAAGAGGAATTGTGTGACATTCGGAAATACTCATTTTGTATCTAGTTGCAGTATTTGCTGTTTGAGCCAGCTACACATCAGAAATTGAGGATTCAAACTTTTACCCCCTAAATGTGTATTGAAGCAATGACAGTAAATGCATTCCTATGTACAGTAGTGTTTTTATAACCATACACGAGTAGCGAGCGAGCTCTTTCTGTTGGAGAGGGAAAGTGCAGTGAACAGTGAATATCATTTATTCTTTGTGTTAAGATTTAATGATAGTGGACTATTGAATTGGCCATATTTGTAACGTTATAGGTACATTGTCAGTTTCTACACAGTGTGTGCTTCGGCCTTGGTTTTAATCTCTGCTGCCTGTACTTTAATAGCTACGGTCAAGACCGTGCAGGTAAAACCGTATAGCCTCTGGATTAGAGACAGGTGAACTCAGTCTAATAAACGCGGAACACGTACACGTACAATACACGTACAAGACATTATTTTTTGTTATGGAATGTTGCTGAAATAAATACAGCTGGAATGTCTTTATGGATGTTTCCACCAAATAAAAATAAAAAATATTCTTGACTTTTGAAATGTTTGTAAGTAAATGTTGGTGTGAGTTGTGGCGTTGACGTTACCGACCCATTTTCTATATCAAAATGTCATCGTTATACTGTAAACTTTTTTTTTTAAAACATTAAAAATAACAAACTCAAAAATATTAAGAATAACAAATACAATATTGTATAACGAGTGTACTGTACTGTGCGAGTCCAGAGGGATAGACAGACTGATATCATCAGTGAGATACTAAGAGATCAATGGAGGCATTGATGCTCGAGCTGGTTCATGGAGTTAAAGGCTGTTAGAATCATTTTGACGGAACTGCGGACTGGACATGTTATATATTACTATAGTAACAAAGGCAAACTGTACGTTCTTCAGTAGGCATCACAGGAACTATAAATTACTGTAGTCAAAAACATATATTGTTTAAAGTTCTTATACTATAAACACCAGACACCTGCTTAAAATGTAAAATAAGCATCTACTGTATTGTTCATAGACTAGTTTGGGTTTTTTTTTTTTTTTTCCTCGAATCAGTTTTCAGGCATGAGAAATTAATTTGTTTCAGTTGCCTCCAGTTAACAGCTGATGATAAAGCAAGTCATGCCTGAAGCAGGTATGCAGCCTTTGGTTTCGTATCCCATGACAGCCCAGCTAGTAAACAAAACCCACCTTTCTTTTTTACAAACTTTTTATAATTGAGCGCTTGTAAGTTTAATGATGTAAAATAATGACTTGCCTATCTGGACAGGGTAGAATAACGCAGCATGTGTTATTATAGAAACTTGGGACACAGTCGACTGCTCTATAAAACTTCCGTTTCTACTTTGAAAATACATCCAACAAGAAAGTACTGAACCTGGACTTCTAAAGTTTTAAAATGAATAGCCTGTAACCTTGAATGGATGTAGTGCTAGGGGGCAGTAGGCTTTATTCCACTTTAAGCGTTCTGTGTAAGTAAGAAGGGTTAAAGTCTAATTTGGCACCAGATCCTGAATCTGTATGTCTTCAAAACATGATGAAACCTGAACCATATTTTCCAATGATAGAAGTTGGATACAGTGCAGTAGCCAATTCTCAGGGTGTGGGAAAGTGAGATTTTTATTTATTTTGACACTAATGCTCATAAATCATGTGTATAATAGAAGCATGTGTGTGTGCACACTTAATTAATAATCACATGATTTAATGTGATTATATAAAACAGCTTCATTTACATTATTTATACTGTGTAATGTAACCTATTTTTATGATCCTTTTTGTCTCAAATGAGCTGTGTTTTATGCATCACTTAAACTATTCATAGTGCTCAAAAAATACTTTATAACGTGGTCTCATAAGAACTGGTCATGTCTATCCATCTTTCTGTCAATAACTGCCTTGAATTTCATGTTGCTGCATATGACGTTTTAGTCTTCCCATAGTTGTTTCTGGTCCAGTTAATGCAACAAAAACAGATTCAGACATACTACTGGGCAGCAGTGTGGAGTAGTGGTTAGGGCTCTGGACTCTTGACCGGAGGGTTGTGGGTTCAATCCCCAGTGGGGGACACTGCTGTTGTACCCTTGAGCAAGGTACTTTACCTAGATTGCTCCAGTAAAAACCCAACTGTATAAATGGGTAATTGTATGTAAAAATAATGTCATATCTGTATAATATGAAATAATGTATAATGTGATATCTTGTAACAATTGTAAGTCGTCCTGGATAAGGGCGTCTGCTAAGAAATAAATAATAATAATAATTATGCCCCTTTCAAACTCTCGATCTGCTCAGAACCCATTATTATTATTTATTTATTAGCAGACGCCATTATCCTTGTAACTTACAATTGTTACAAGATATAACATTATTTCACATTATACAGATATCACATTATTTTTACATACAATTACCCATTTATACAGTTGGATTTTTACTGGAGCAATCTAGGTAAAGTACCTTGCTCAAGGGTACAGCAGCAGTGTCCCCCACCTGGGATTGAACCCACGGCCCTCCGGTCAAGAGTCCAGAGCCGTAACCACTACTCCACACTGCTGCCCATGCTAACTAACTAATGACAGCAAACTGCTCTTGGCTTTACTGTACGTAGGCTATATGTGTACTACACGGGTGTTCAAGTTACTAGTCAAACATGGTTCATCTCCTTCATCCACTGTATTGATATATTATAGACACATTTGGCAAGGAATATGGGAGTCCCACTTTTGGGGGAAAAAAAAACAAACTCTGTTTGAAGTTACTGTGAGACACAAGAAACTTTTGCCAGGTATATCCCTACTGATTAGTACAAGCGACTGCTTGAAGTCTTTGTTAATATTCAGTAGTCTACAGTGGTTTCAAAACTTACTCCTGTATTTAGTCACATTGGGATATCTTTCTGATCTGACTCCCTATCCACACTACGTATACAAGATCAGCACGCCTTAAAACCACATGATTGCCATTTACTTCATTCACAATTACAGGGATGGAAATAAGACTCCTGTTTCATACTGCAGCATTTTCACCCATTCCAGGTTTTAATGTGTGCTTGATTAGCTCCAGTGTATCGGTAATAAGCTCAGGTGTGTCTGATTAAACTCCTAGTAAAATCAGGAATGGATCAAACTGCTATGCAATGGGAGTCTTATTTCCATCCCTGAATTCTGTTTTCAAAACTTGGTGAAGATGCATTATTTAGGTAAAGTGTATAGCGTAAAACCAACTCTCCTTGGGGCGCCTGGCTAGGTTAATTAAATCTCTGGAGAATTAAATCCAATATTGATTAATGTATCACCAGATTACGCAGAATTTGGTGACACTGTAACTCAATACATAACCCCCTTAATTCTACTAGGACAAAGTGCTCCTGAGTATTTTTGTGTAATATGAATTATATTTGTTTAATAGAAAATATTACTCATGGACTGACCTCATGAACAAGTGTCACTACAGTTTCTGCTACCGTGCATTCAGTGTATTATACCTCTATAGTGTTGTATCTCAGAGGTGTGACTGAAGTGGTAATGCCAACACCACGAGTCATTCGTTTATCCTAAATCCAAGATGTGGTTGATGATTTACAACTATGGGAATGAAAGGTGGTGCAAGGTTGGCAGCAGTGTGGAGTAGTGGTTAGGGCTCTAGACTCTTGACCGGAGGGTCGTGGGTTCAATCCCAGGTGGGGGGACACTGCTGCTGTACACTTGAGCAAGGTACTTTACCTAGATTGCTCCAGTAAAAACCCAACTGTATAAATGGGGAATTGTATGTAAAAAATAATGCGATATCTTGTAACAATTGTAAGTCGCCCTGGATAAGGGCGTCTGCTAAGAAATAAATAAAGAAAAAGGTTAACACAGCCCTGTGTTGCTGTATAAGGATCTGCATTATGCAATGAGCACACGAGTAACAGTTCAATATATCCAATAACTAGCTGGATTGAAATTCAGTACACGCAAGTGTTTCTTCACAATATGCTTTTGTTTTTTTGGGTTGTTAAAATATTTGGCAGCTGTTTTGGAATACATGGTGGTAGTTGGATGGTATTGGCTCTGATACAAACCGGTTTACTTCTCAGATATCGATTTTTGTGCCAAAAAAGTAAATAAACCCTCACTGCTCTTGGGAATGTCACATGCATTGAATGACTGTACAGTGGCTTCCGAGTGTTTGCAGAAATTGATATTTTTATAATACAAAGGAATTGAACACTTTGCTTTCACACTGAAAAGATGCATTTTATCCATCTGTTGCTGCAAGTAGTAGGAGGGGCATGCTTATCGTGTCCGTGCAACAAAACTACCAACTTTTCAAGAATAAAATGCACAGAATACAAAACTCTGGAATATGCTAAAACAGACACCAAGGTATACATGAATTGGGAAACTTTGCTTTGCAACATGCTGTACAGTAGTGGCTGTAGTATTGCTAAGCTTGCTAGCTTCAGCACAGAACGCTGTGCAGTAGGCATTGTTTTTGTGTAATGGAAATGCAGCAACATTTTAACATCAATTGGAATATTTTTTTGAGCTGATGAATCTCACTGTGCACTTCAGTAGTGTTGTGTAACAGTCACAGGGGGGTTGGGTTCCGCCCCCCCCCCCCAAGTATAAATCTAATGAAATCGCACAGTGCTGCAAAATGCAGATGAACACTCAGCCTTAACTGACTTGTGAGTGTGCCCAGCCTCTGCCCTGTTACGAAAGCACTGTAGTATCAGATTCTGGGTGTGTATGGTATCAGATTGTGGGTGTGTTGAGAGCGTCAGAATCTGGGAGCTGTCCGTGTGTCAGTCTGTATGTCAGATCTACTTTTTCATGTCACTCTTTGCTCTAATTTTGAATGTACAGCTATTGGCATGCTTGTTTTGTGGTGTTTACCGAAACCACATTCCAGATAGGTTCCTTTTTATAACCTTTGTGATTCTCCTGAATTGTTTGTTTCATAGTGTACACTTACAGGACTACTGTTGAAGTGTACTGTATCCAGGGAGACCAATTTGACTCATGAATTGAAGTCAAAGTGAATGGGAGCCACTATAATAAAGAAAACTGTATTGAGATCTGCTGTAAAGTTGCACTAATACCTGGAGCAAGTCTTTTGTAAAACCTGTTCTCCTTTCGTTATTTACACTTGCATCGATGCAGAAATACACTGCGAAAGGCTGTATCTGTGTTTGCTGTACATGTGTGTCAGAGTCTTGTTCTTTGTATTGTACTGTATGTTACGAAACTCTGCTTAACACAACATTTGGCTGTTTTCACTTTGGACATTCTTTTACAGCAAGAAACTCAATCAATATTTTCTTAAGTGGTCCTCTTTTTCTTACACAATAGCTGTCAGGTGTACAGAATGGAGCCTGCAGATCCTTTGAAGTGGTGAAAGCAGCTGACTACTATAAGTTTAAATCAGATCAACTCATTTGATGTAGTGGTTTAAAGCATAGCGTTCCTCTGAAAAATGCACTGTCATACTCCAGAGTCTATTTTGACAGCGGTGGAAAACAGCTCCGTGTTGATTAGTCACTTAAACGAAGAGACAGCACAGATACCAAGGATGCCGTGCTTAGACAACATATTGGAACCCCTGTGTAACCTGCAGATTTTCATGATACTGTATCTCGAGAACACCTTGCAGGCATGTTACTCTGAAACAACACTGTGCTGTCTGACCGTGTTTTTGATTTTGTCCTGCTCCTATAGTACAATTGGCTTGTTTTATTTGTTTCTTACTATGGTAAGGGTATAGTTTACAAAAGGTAAGCTCTTTTAACCAAGCTTGAAATGAGTTCTCAGCATTATATGAAAGCATTTGAACCTCACAGCGGCATTTGAACCTCACAGTTTTATTCCTTAAGAACCGATATCAAATGTTCAGCACTTCAGCTTGCACAGCAAGCAGCTCTGATTGAGTAAGAATGGGGGCGGCGGAAACAGAAGAGGCCATTTCAAATACAAGAGTGCAATTTTAGCATAATTGCAATAGCAAAATCTATACTCGATTTACTTTGCAAATTTAAAGCCACCCTCATAACATCTGAAGAATGAATGGGTTTTATGAAAGTGAGTAAGTGCTGTGTGATGGTGCAGCCTTTTCATTGTGCCTTGTTGGTATTTTACAACAGTTTGTATTACAGTTGCTGTATGTTTTTGAGATTCCTTCTTCTTGAATACCAAATACACAATCATCATTTTAAAGGTGTGACTTTTAAAAATCAATTGAATGACCTTATAGTTTTCTTGTATGCAAACTGTTATTTATTTTAGTTCCTATATATATATATATATATATATATATATATATATATATATATATATATATATATATAGTGTGTGTGTTTTATATTTTATTTTATGCAAGTTTTTAGAGGGTTTGGTAGCATGTAGCTTGGACAAATCATTTTAACAGGATGTTAATACATTTGGGACTGCTGCTGATGGCCTTGATATTTAAGACCGTCAATAGAAATAAATAGGGGGTAATATAATGGCTGTGATTGTGAGCTAGCCTTTTTACTGAGGTTCTATGCTTTAATTTGTAATGCAAGTATTTTAAATACAATGCTGCTGTTGCTCCTGCTTCCAGGTACCTTATCACTCGTGTACCAGGATCCAGCACTTTATCTATTGCGTTGGATTTGAAATAATTGCATACAAATTAACATTAAAACAGCAAAGAACCAAATGTTTTTATTGCAGAATTAAAGGGGGACCAGTTTTTATGTTGATACAACTCAAGGTAAGAAAAAGGACAACTGGTTAGCATTCCTTTTTAATTTTGTTTTGTAAAACTCCCATTTTGTATCTTATTTAACAGTGTTATTTTTCTCTGGTTACAGTTTGGCGCAGAATTCCGACGGTTTTCTCTGGACCGATCGAAACCTGGGAAATTTGACGAGTTCTATGGATTACTTCAACATGTGCACAGAATCCCTAACGTGGAGGTGTTGGTTGGATATGCAGACATTCATGGGGACTTACTACCTATAAACAATGATGATAATTACCACAAAGCAATATCAACAGCCATCCCTCTTCTTCGGATATTTTTACAGCGGAAAGGTAAGGAATATTGTGGGACTGTAGAGTACAGTAAGTTAGTGTTTTAGTTATCTAAACTAAAATATATTTGTTAAGTGAAACACAAACATATATTGTCCTTTTTTTTAATCAGATTATATTGACAAGATCTAATGTCCAAAAAGTTTTTTTCCCCCCCGAGGAGTAAGACCACAATGTGCGGAGTAGGGGTGGGAATTTTGAGTCATTTAGTGCTCGAGTACTCAAACCTAATGCCAGACAATATTATTCCATATATGCGCCACAAAAATTACCACGTTAACACTAGAACCGCCACGGTTATACTCATACCTAAAACCGCCGCCGTCAGTCATTATGACGGTACATTTTAAACAACATCAATATTAAAATGAAAGACAGCTCCCCGATACAACTCAAGTTTTATTCAAGCACATCGTATCAAACATCTGCACAGCCGAAACGCGTATACAATTAAACATAAAAGGTTTTTTTTTCTAACTTGCCACATATAAAGCACTACTTCAAAAAATGAAAAGCCATAATAAAATAAACATTTCAAAAGAAACTAGTGTGTAAACAGGTATATGTACATACAAAACTGTAAAAACGAAAGTAGTTTTTAATTTAAAACGAAAGTAACATGTGTTAGCTCTTGGTGTATCATTCGGTGCAGCACTGAATCCAGTCTCAGCTGCTTATAACGTCCTTATTTCCGTGATCCTGCCTTTCAAACGCCGTCGGGGTGTTTTATTAAATTCATAGTAAAACCAGGAATGGATCAAGCTGCTGTGCAATGGGAGTTTTATTTCCACCCCTGCACTGTACGGAAGTATAATGCAGTGTGAATGGATTGCAAAGACCTATGTTTATTGGGACAGGCAATTTTAAGAAAGTAACTTATTTTAAAAATAAGATGATGTTTCTTTATAGTATTGAATTTCATGCATTAAAAGATGCTTTTAGTCCAGATATTGTGTACACAGGACATTTATTAAGGTTGCAGTGAATAGAGTTTGAGTATTCACTGGCAAAATTACTGGAGATAAATGAATTAATGTCCATTTGTTTGTGAAAACTCGTCTAGAATTCATTATCTATGGTTACCATGTGGCTCCAGATTAACCGGATGCTGTGAGACAGAACGGGATTTCAAACTTGCCCCTAAATTGAAATAAATGAAGGTGTAAATTAACCATCCTTAGCTATAATTAATAATGGTGCTTAAATACCCGCATACGCGTCAAATAATTGTATTATACTAAGAATGAATTTCAGCCAGACGCTATTTTTTTCTGTTTGTTAAAATTCAATCGCCCATATTATTCTGCAAATACAATCGCATCATCATCTCGTTGCTCTATCGATAAATTAGCTATTCGTTCATTAAGATCTGATCAGAAGCAGCTGATCCGTGTGACTTGTTTGCTGCGCCCAAGCAATTCCACCACAGCAGGATTAATCTCAGCAAAGGTGGAGCTCATTTATATGTGAATTACTTTCAATTTAGGGGGAATTTTGAAATCCCGGTCTGTCTCAAGGCGTCCGGTTAATCTGGAGCCATATGGTAACCCTAGAGTTATCCCTCCAGTTCCCTACAATGTGCAGTGCTGCTTCATGTACTGCGAGTTTGATTTAACAATTGTCTTCTGTTTGTTTAAGCAATACTAAAAAGATTGCGACCACAGCTCTGCACATTAAGCTCCTTCACCAGCCATATGACCTGTACTTGCTAAGCCACTTTGTCAAACGGGATTAGGGCTCACAGTGTAATACTGTGCTTGCAATTTGATTACATGCAGAAGCCCAAAATTCCTGTCCCAGCTGAAACACACTTATTGACTGAATTTGCAAGTGCATAATATAACATTTCATAGCGTTTTAAATCAATCCTGTTCTGTGTTGTACTTTGCTCAGAATGTGAATTTTCCCTTTATTTGAAAACCATAAACCCTGATTGCGATTTACCAATGCCTCCTTCAGCTTTTAAAATGATGAATTGCTGGCCGGTGCTTATGCATTTGAACTTCATAATTGCAGATTTCATGCAAAGCTTGTTTCAAGTGTGCCGAGGTTCAAGTGAATGGTGCACGTTGGTAAATGCCTCTTTATCTTTTGTCCGTTACTATAATGGATTTTGTATCATCTCCACTGGGGGCTTGTTTGATTGATCATGCGTAACTATGCCTCTAGTGTACTGAATAGCTGGTAGACGGAGGCTTTGCTTGTAGTCAATGAGTCAGCCATCTGGAAACAGGCTAGCCTCTGATCAGCAAGCTGTGAAGGATATTAAATGAGACAGAGGAGCAGGTTTTAGGGGAAAGGGGGCTTGGCATACGTTGAGGGCTCCAGTATTGAATTGACTCTGGAGCTGCGGCCCCCCTTCATTATTTAACCTTGTTTCAGTAGCAGGCACTTTATATAATGGGCATGATATTTAAAGCTGCCGTGTGTCCCACAGTCAAGTTGAACACTAAACATACAGTCTTGTTGTGTCTGACCCCACTCCTAGATCCTTCTTGCCGCTGCTTGCAGCTGTATGACTTTCTACATAACCAAGCTCTCTTCTAGATGGAGGCTATGGACGATCTACTGCATTGTGCTTTTTCTCATGTGTCTTTCTATTATTGTATCTTCCTTTCTTTTGCAATTGTGAAAGCCTGTCATTGGGATCAAAGTTCACAACATTTTTTTGTGAGGATGCCTTTTACAGTATGAAACTGTACTTGGTATACATAATCATGATCTCTGTCAAGGTATTTATAAGCCTCTAAATATTTGATATCACTGTACCTGTGTTGTATGTGCCTTGTCTCTTATTGAGATGTTTGACTCATCTGTCATCCCTTCATCATGCCCATTTCAAACTCTGATTTTACCCACTTTATAGCCAACCAACAGCTATACAGTTCTTGCCAATGTTACACAGTTGTAATTACATACAAACATGTCACGTCATCCAGGTGCTTTTCATAACCCAGCCCCATGAAAAGGTATCTCCTAATAGTTTGTGGAAATAAACACTGGTACAAACGAATAAGGTAACTGTCATATTTTAATATATGCATAAACTGATGTAAGCAATTTAATATGCATAATAGTTTTTAAAGTGTTACTAGCAATGTTACACAGTAATCCACAGCTCCACATGTATTACTGCGGTTTTTTGTTTTTTTTTAACCCTTTCATAACATCGATAAATCAATGTATCTGCTTTTTTGGAGAACGATATATCGATAGTGAAAAATTAGACATTGCCCAGCCTAGTTTTCTTAACTTTTTTTTTTCTTATTCAAAGTGATTCATAATTTTTTTTCTTTTGAAAGGCTGAGATTTCGGAAAGGGTTTAACAATTAAAGGCATTTTGGTTTCTGTAAAAAAAAAAAAGAAATCCTTTTAAATTATGAATTATTAGAAGAACCGACAAAGTAAAAAAAATAAAACAATCTTTTGAAGTCCATACTGTACAAACAGTCAGCCGAATGTCAGTTTAGGTGAAGTGAGTTGCTCATCTGTGAAAGTCCAGGTTTAGAATAGCCTACTTTTTAAAAAATATGAATTAAAAAAAATACTCAATGCACCAAATGCTGGACTAAAAGACATAATGCTAGAGTCGTAAAAAGAAAAGAAGGATTTGATGCATCACAAACCACCTGAAAACATCGTAACATGCTCCTAATAAGAAACTGAATAGAACCCAGTGTCTATTCCTTTTTTTTTTTTTTTTTTTTACATTTATGTTATTTATTAACGCAAGTTGCCAAAATATTTGATGGCATGTATACTGTGTATAATTTGAGTAGGCTGAACAGTGAACCTATTGTTCCACTGGACATTTCTACTAGCAGGAAATACAGCACTCCTGGGCTTGTTAACCTGTTTAGTACAAGTGCAATGCAGTTTTTACTTTCTTTCAGTGTACGGGCTAACGGTGTCCCCGTCTTAGGATTGTTGCCTCAGATACAGTAGATGAAGATCATACTGTGCTTTGGGGAATAACCTTGTCTTTTGAATCTTGAAGTTGATGAACTTTTGGCTGAATGTTAATTGCTTGCATTACAGAGAAGGTATAGCCTAGATGGAGGTTATGGAAAGTGCAGACAGACTTAGGATACAGGGTAGGATAGTGGTGAGCGTGTGGAATGGGTACCTAGCCATGTTGTTGACTCTTACCATGCCCTTGGACATATTAAAGAAGCCCCTTCTTGTAAGCAAAGCAATATGCTAACAAACCCCTTAGACAAGATGTGGTGATGCTCTGGGACCTCAACACTTTACTAGGGCACTGTAAGACCAAATATTTAAAAGAGGTATTTTAAAATGTGGGGTCTGTCCAGACCTTATCTTACAACAGCAGCAGGACAAGTTAAGTGGCATGGTTGTACAGTATCATGTGGTAGAATGAGGTCAAGATGGGGTCGTCGTGAATAAACTCCTCTGGTGTTCATTACCTGGATAACAGCTAGCATTGTCTTGGATTTTCCACCGCGTTGTCATACAGCATCAGCGTGATGAGGTTTTAGATAATACATGATTAACAATGTAGGGTTTGTTCACAAAGTGTTTATGCAGAGCCAGCACTGGCAAACTAAAACAGGGCATCGTGTTCCACTCTATTAATGAATATAGAATATAATGGTGACGTTGTGAACACCAGACACAATAGTCATCATATGTACTTGTAATCCTTTACAGGTAACTGTACATACATATTAATATGTTTATTTTTGCTTTCAGAGGAAACGCCAGATGGGTATGCATTTCAAGAGAAATCGTTTTATAGAAAACTTAGCAACAGAATGTCGACATTGATGCTTGATTCCACGTCACTGACAGACTCGATCAAAAATGTTATAAAAACATCTAGATCTGGTTCAAGCCAGAGCCTAAGCACGTTAGGGCAGTTTCTGGAGATTGCAAGCAATACCTGGACTCAGGCATCGGGCTCAGAGCAACAAACACTAGGTGATAGAGGAATTAACCCCACGCCTGGTTCTTGCAAGAGCCCAGGCAAGATGGGGCAGTTCCTTGAGACAGGTGTAGAGAGGGCTGCAAACATTTTCCGACCTCAGGGGTCGGCCTTGTTTGACCAAAGCCC
This sequence comes from Acipenser ruthenus, assembly GCF_902713425.1. NCBI lineage: Eukaryota > Metazoa > Chordata > Actinopteri > Acipenseriformes > Acipenseridae > Acipenser > Acipenser ruthenus. The sequence continues at coordinate 9,447,356 of NC_081206.1, read as the reverse complement.
AGTGGATAGAATAAAAACGCCTGGTTCCAGCCAGATTCTTGGCATGAAGGGGCAGTTTATAGAGAACAGAGTAGAGAGGGCTGCAAACATTTTCCGACCTCGGGGGTCGGCCTCGTTGGACCAAAGACTAATGGATAGAGGAATAAAAACCTTGACTGGTACTAGCCAGAGTCTTGGCATGAGGGGGCAGTTTCAAGAGGACAGTGTAGAGAGCAATGCAAGTGCTTCCCAGCCTCAGAGGAACAGGGATCAGCTGGTAAAGTAATTCACGCTTGATAAGAAAGCACAGACTGAGACAAGAAAACTCACCATGCAAGAAATACCTTTTTTTCCCATAACCAAGCAAAGCAGGAGGCAGAAGTCGGAGATAATAAAAGCTGGAACGCAGTAGTTCAGTTGGTCATTTCATTGTTCTTTAGTGAGCACGAAGCAATCTGAAGTAGGCAGACCTGCTTTTCAGGTTTTGCGTGTTTCCTTGACTTCTACGCTTTGGTAATAGTAACCCCGACCTGCTCAAAAATATCAACTGTGCTGTTATAGAACACGATGTCCCATTGTGTTTACAAGTTGATGCACTCACGACTGGTAACTTCTGCAAATGTCATATCTTGCTTAGTGTAACTGTAATGAGCAGCTGTCTGCTCTCAGGAAAACAGTCAAGTGCTACAGTTTCTTTACTTTTGGGTTGATTGTATTTGTTATTAAAGCTGGAGTAAAAACAAACGTTTTACAACCTGTAAAACTACTTCTGTTACAGTATGGGATTCTACTAATTACTGTCTAAGGTCACGTAAAGTCCTTCCATACAAAAATTTTGCATGACAATACAGTATATATATTTTAAATGTAAACTATTGCATTCATTTTTGTACATTACAGCTATGGTTTCTTTCCTGCAGTGTCATTTGTTGTAAATTACAGTACAACTGAAACATGAGCGTGAGTTACAGTAGATTGTAAATTGGTGAAAGCTATTAACTAAAGAAACTTAAACTATAATGAACTATTTAGTTCAGGTAAAAGGTAATCAGTCCTGTGAATACCTCAGTAAATAGTGCTTTGCTGTGGGCTTTTTTTTGTATTCTCTTTTGTTTTTCATACAATTAAATCCCGTTTACAATAACATCAAACATCTTTTACAAACAACATACATTTATTGTATTCTAATAATATTTTTTTCTGTATTAGTTACATATTAATTTATATTCTTTTCTCTATTCCAGTTCATATGATTAGAACTGATATCCTTTCGTTCATAACTTCAAAACGCTTAGTCACAATTCCAAGTTAGAATTACAAGAAACCAAACCGAGAACACAAACGTCCCTCTTTATGCGCTCTGAAAGCATTTCTACAATTTGCGATTGTTAAAATGTAAGTAGCGGGGTTCCGAAAAATATAGCCTTACACGTCCCCAGGTGTTGCTACAACTGTTCAAATAATGTACCTGCAATTTTTCTTTTCATTTGTTAACATCCTGACAACTTTTTACACTTATAACTTTAAAGTGTGTTTCAAAGCTCTTTTCAAAATGGCCACTCTAGTGCAGTGATAGTGTAAGGATTATTGCCCACATTGTCAAACAGTTAACACAGTGTAAAAATCATCAGGATGTTAACAATGAAAAGAGAAATTACAGATACATATTTTTCTTACTCTTCAAGCACAGCAAACTTGCGTCCTTGACCTGTTAATTGATGGGGCAACTGGGGACTTTACTTTTTTTGTTCTTTAATGATTTAAGCATGGAATACGAGACTTGTGTACAATGTTGAAGCAAGTTAAGACACACGTTTTGCATCCATGCCACAAAATAAGAGAACCTGAAACTCTGCCCCTAAAACTTTTAACTGGAAATAACAACAAGCATTAGTAAAACAATGATAAAAGACAGATATTCTTGGAATGCACGTAGGCGTGTGTGAGTTTGTGTGTGTGCATTCAGTTTGCCAACTCAAATTTATGGTATGTGACATAAAAGAGTTCTGGCAGAAGTTCAAAAATAGCCTTCAATATGAGTACAGCTGACTCGTTTCAGGGTTAGGGCTGGAAGGGTGTGATGAATCTGTTTATTTAATGATACATGCTGTATCAAAAGATTTGTACACAGAAACTGTTATGAAACTAACCTGCATTATTTAGTGCAAATACATATTTCAAATAAAGGAATATGCCAAAAGGACTGCTTGTGGCATGTGTCTCACTTGAAAGGAAGCTCTAGTTTCAGCCTGATTTGCTTGATTGCGATGAGCCTCTATCAATGAAAACCTTTGTTTATCTTCAGTGTGCTAGAAAGAGACGCAGAACAGTCTGAGATTAGTAAAAGCTGCTGGAATTCCTTCTCCTAATGTTGATTTCTTCAGTGCAATTATTTGGCAAGTGCCCTGATCAGTGGAGTGCTTGGTACCTTGTACTGACTAGCACCCTGTAAAACCCTTCATGTACAATGTCAAAATGACTCCATGACGTAATTCAAAAGTGCAGTGCTGCTGTTGGCATACAGTGTTACATACAAGCTATGTCCAGTAATGCATGCTTGTAATATAGCTACCATTTAGAGCACTGAACTGGATGTGCAGTAAAAGGCCATCTCAATTTGCATGCTCATTAGAAGTTGGAACACCTATAGTTTGGGGAACTCGGGGAAATGGTACTGTATCAGTATTTAGCACCCATGCTTTTTATATACAGTATGGCTCAATAACTAGTTGTGTTATATGCTATGCCTTACATCCTGCATTTTGCTTGCTCAAGGAACAAGTGGATATAATTAATATTCACAAGCTATTAAAAATGGCGCAACAGTCTTTTTCAAGCTTGACAAGATATTATCAAACCTCTAAGTTAAAGACGGTAAAATGAAATTGTAGGATTGAAAGCACCAGCAATGCAGTACATCAGTTGCTGTTGTGGTTTTATGTACAATGTGATTTGGTAGACGGGTTTAAAAATTGTGCAGTGCTTCATGTAGGCTGATGGTGGGGGCTGCATTGACTAGCAAATATAAAAGGCTTATTGATGCTGCCGACTCAAAAGTGGCCTGAAGGGTACCTTAAAAAACTGAAAGCAAAAAGCAATCATGTTTCTTCATACTTGTTCTGAGCCATCCTTTTACTGCACAGAAAATAAATATCTGCAGCACTCCATAAAGGCTTGGGAGGATCTCAGCATGTGAGTGGTCTCGTTTGTTTTAATAGGTCAACACAGGCAGGGTTTGTTTTTGTTTTTGGAAAAATAAGAAATTTGGTTACACGCATTGTACAGAATGCAGCAATAGGAAATAAAACCATGTCTGAGAGTAAGGGGGAAAAAATCCCTAGAATAAAAATTTTAAAAACCATTGGAATAGGCTTTAATCAGTACAAGCGTGGCTATGATTCTGTTGAGCTGTCTGTGTTGCAGTATTATTCCATACAGTACAGGACACAGGGGTGATCCAGTGTATTGATTTAAATAGTCATTAAAGATGACATTGATTGAGAACACAAACTAGCCAAAGTAATAATCCCAAACTTTAAAGGTCAGCAGTTTTTGACGCAAGTACAATTTACTTTCATATTGTAGTATTCTTTTTTGTTTTATTTTCTAATGCTATAGAAAACGCTACTCTAAAAAAACAAAATGAATGCAGAACAGTGGGCTTCTAAAATCTTTCAGATAAAGTGAGAATGTGCTGCTTTTTAATCTGGGAAACCATAAACTGCAGAAAAGCAGACTGCTCCAAATAGGAAACCGATATATAGTGTCTATTAAGCATGTTTATACAGGCTCTTTCCCATACACTCTTTTCCAGCGTGCATGATCAAAGCCAGATGTGTAGTGGTGTCCGTGGTGATCACACACCATATAAACACATGGGGGCTGCAGAACTGGGAGCACCTCTCCCAGCATAGACTACAGGATAGTTGCATATTGCAGTACCATCACCATGCCTTTTTTGCATTGAAGAAGGGTGTTCTCCATTATTTCCTTAATGGATTTGGTGATGTATAACAATTGTTATAGCCTCTGAATGTCCCTTTATTGTTTAGAACAGTGTAGTAATGCAGGGCTATTTGTTTGGATTTGAAGCCATCTTCATTTCTAATGAATGTAATTTGCAGTGAAAGAAAGAAATGTGAGTACTGTAGCATCAAATGTGCAGGCCTTCATAGCAAAGCCATTATACTTAATGGAAGGAAGTCTGATTAGCACGAATATTAGATTACCTTACATTAAGCGAAACCAGCCGTAGGCATCTTGTCACTTTCAACAACCTCAAAATGAAGTCCTGTACCTGTATCTTAGAGATGATACTCCTATTCTGACATTATTCTTCATGACTGATTACCTTTTACATGCAGTCAGAGCCCAGGCATGCAGCGAGTGCCATTGCCAGTGGCTTGTTTTCTTTTCTCTATACAATAGAGTGCAAGCATTAAAAAGCACGTGCCCCTCGCTTTGCCTTTGGCATCTTTCAGCACATTCTTGAGTCGAAACAGTAGATGTATCACTCTCCTTGCATACGGCAGATGTATCACTCCCATTGCGTATGGTAGATGCATCACTCCCATTGCGTACAGCAGATGTATCACTCTCATTGCATACAGCAGATGCATCACTACCATTGCGTACAGCAGATGTATCACTCCCATTGCATACAGTAGCAATTTGAACCAATGTTGGTTTTATGGGTCGCTTTTTAACGCAGTTGAGATTTTTAACCATAATGTTTGTCTAAGATAAAATCTGTGGTGTCTGCTGTGAAACTTTATTGGCTGTTTGAGACATTGAAGCAAGTCATATTTTAGTGCTGTGCAGTAGTATTGCACAGTATTTTATTGCAGCTTTTCAGAAGGTAAAAGAAGGTGAAGATTACTTGTTTTAACATACTTTGCAGGGCTTGAAGGATCCTGTATGTTTTTCACTTTAGTCTCCAGGGTAAAGAACAATAAGTGTTTTGTTTGATCTTTGTCAGTGCAAGCTCTTGCATGACACATCATTTGATCAGGAGCCATTGAAGCCTTTCAGGTGCTGTTCTCTTCTGCAATGAAATGCAGAGGAATAATGACTCACACAGGCTGAGTATAAGTAGGGTTCTGTAGAAGAAAAGTAGAATAAAGTGACATCAAGAGTTGTGCAATCTGGTGTGGTACAGTCCTACAGTATTGCTGTTGAAGTATTTTCACCTAGAGAGTGAAAGTGTCCCCACCCCTTCACTGGCTTCTTTCCTGTCAATACCCTATTCTTGACCATACGTGACATTTCAAAGACATTTTGAAAAGTCGCTGCCAAATCTCTGTTGACAAAACAAAGCTGAGCCAAGCCTGGTGTGTAGTTCTGCGACGGGACTACACCATCCTATCAGTTCTGCTTATGATCTGTCCTAAACGTAATGAAAGTAATTCAAACCTTGTTCTGTCTTTTGTCCATAGTGCAGTCTAGCAGGACTAGCTGTGTTTTCGTGTGATTAGATACAAAGAAAGAATCCATGTATCAGTTAAGTAAGGTACCTGGTGGTCCACTGCACAGAGATGACTCGCAAGGCAGCGCTATCAAAGCTTGCTGGGTCAGCAGCTTGCACAGCTCAGCGTGGTTTCAAGACATTTTCTTTATTTAAATGCACTACAACTGTAACCTGTGTCGCAAACCATTCCCAAACACTTTCAAATACAGCTGAAAGTTGCATGTGCACAGTATTATACAGCAGTGCACATGTATTAGAACACCCCATTGCTTCTGTTTTGATTTGTTGTGCATAGGAAATCACTGGAACTGAAAATCTTGGAAAATTGTCAAAATATGCAAATAGTAATTGTCTTATTTCATTGACTTAAATAGGCTACACATGCAATTCATTTAAAATAGTAAGATAAAATGAACACATAGCCACACATGGTAAAATGTGCACGACTGTTTAGAAGTTGTTTAAGATGCCTAATTAAAGCACAAAGTGGTCTAACATTTTCACACGAGTGCCTATATCACTGATTACTGACCAAAAATGTAAATTCTCACACCCAGAGGTGTTCGTGCAGGTAGGTATATAAAGGTTATAAAATGACAAACCTTGAGGTGTTCTAATAAATGTGCAAGCTGCTGTACGCACTGCAGTAAAATGAATTCAGAAGAAGCAAAAAACTAAACAAAAAAAGAAGCCAGTGATATTAATTGTTCATTTTATCTGTAAGCAGTATTTCAGACATGATCACAACGGTTGAAATGATTGGGTTCAAAGTAGATAGAAAGTAGGCTCTCCAGACTTGGAGTCTGTTCAGCAGGTACCTCCCGTCTGTACAGCAGGTACCTCCTGTCTGTGCTGTCTAATACAACTTGTTCACTCCCGGGACATGTTTCATTCCTTTTCAACAGCCACACCAATGCTGTAGGCTATGTGACTAAGAACATAATCAGCAGTGCTCCGAGACCGATCCCTTCAAGTGTTCCCTGGATCCTCTTGTGTTGACACAAACTAGGCAACACATTCCATTCAGCTGCCATTACCAACACAAAAGAGCTAGATTTTCAAGTCCATTGAAGTCTTTGCTCCTTGCTCATACATTTAGCTGTCTCTGTTGAGGAACCCTGCAAGATAACAGGGTTTCGGTATAGTTCCACAATTGCAACACTCTGTGAAACTGCCTTCATTCCAAAAAGAACCTGTTTTTGCAGTTGAAAATTAATTTCCCTCATCACACACACGCACACACCACATCACCTCAGCTGTGAATAATTATAAATTTGCACTGACACCTGACAGATGTTGAAGACTGATATTGAAGGGTTAATCTTGTGAATGACACCTTTATTTATTTCATTTATTTAGATCCTTAGTGAGGGATACATGTATAGTTAATACCTTGTTAAAGTTGTAATAAAAATGGAATGGCCCATCTGTTAAAAAATGCGGTCCCCTGGACTGTACCATCTATAAGACTAAATTGCTGCTTGAACAGGAGGTGATGCAGACGTGACTGAAATGCATAGAGTGTAACACAGAAAAAGGTTGCAGATTTGTTTCTGAATCTGAGATTACTTCAGGTTTAAGAACCAAAAGATTTCCTAATTGCCTCGGTGCATTCCGTACTTCCAGTTTCACGGCTCACACTCAGGATTACTCTGCTGAAGAACTTCACACCACACAGCGAATGCCTGGAGTTAATAATTGTCTGGAATAGTTTTGTGACAAATCAGCCTTGACCTTTGATACCGAACTTTGCAGTGACTCAGTAATCCAGCCGGGCTGTGAAGATTGTATAAGGTGCTGTGGAATTCGGATATTCAGGATTTCCATTACACGAAAGTAGATGTTAAAACTTCATGCTGATTTGAACTCGGCTCTCGCCAAGATAAGCACCAACTAAGACGTAGCTTTACAGTAAACTAATGTGATCCATATGCGTCTCCATCCATTTACGTTTCCTTCCATATGATGATGTAGATATCCTTCTGTCTGGTGTTAATGGCTGAAGTGTAATGCTGGCTCCAGGGATCAGCTTATTTTGCCTCCCTGGCGCATCAGCACACACAACGGCTGCGATGCTGGCTCCGGGGATCAACCAAAGTGCGGCCTCCCCAGCGCATCAGCATGACAACCGTCTGGATTGAGCTAAGTAGGGTACATCTCTGGGGTTTTCAAGTGGGCACCTTCCATCCTCAGTGTTTCGTCGACTAGCCCACGATACCTCAAGAGGGCTCGACGGTGATTCTGGCGTCCCAGCATCACCCCCCTCCGTCCCCCACTCAACTCAGCCCAGCTTACTTACCTGTCCCCAGCCAGAATCTTTCCGTCTCAACCACAGCCAGTTGCTGCTCCTCTCTGCTGCTTCAGATAAGTTCTTCACTGTGCGACGCAACTCTTGGCCACTGAATCCGACGTCTCTGAGAAACCGGGTTGTAGAGTGTGCCACAAATCCTCGACAACCCACTTCCACTGGGTAAACCCGAACTCTCCATCCTCGCTGTTCCGCTTCAGTGGCTAGTTGAGCATACCGCAGTTTCTTCCTCTCATACGCCTCATCTACAGCATCCTGTAATGTAATACAGCTGAATCAAAATTACATACTTAGAAAGTGCAATAAACATTCTCTGTCATTTTATTACAAGGGCAGCGTATATGTCTCAAGCTGTAAAAGCTGGATTGTTAAATTCCTTACTGAGTATTAGTAGATAATACAGTACCACCTCTGACGTAGGCATTCTGTACTTGTCATTAAGTGACTGTAGTGCAGTGTCTCTTCTGGTCAGATAAAGAATTGTTTTCATAAAGCTGTCCAAATATGGACCTGCTCAGTAAACCGTCACCTCAAGATAGCATTTCTAGGTTGTATTAAAAACAAAGTGGATTTCTTTTCTTGTATTTATCATGATAAAAGCTATTATAGCCAATTTCCAATCCAGTATGAACGGAAAAACAATTCTGCAAATTTGTACTGGTAAATTTAATAATACATTTCCTACCTACAACATAACAGTGAAAAAAAAAAGGCGTGGTCCTATCCTTCTCTGTACAAAGTAAAGAGAGCTAGCACCTGATCTACTGTACAGCAGGATATATTAACCAGCACTGCAAAGTCATTTTCAAATCACTTTTAATAATTATTAGTTCAGATCTGGATCAATACATCATTGTTAACACCACACATACAGCAATATTAACCTTTAACCCTCTTGGGTAATCATCCTCCTCCTTATGGTGCAGTGATCAGAAATGTATCAAAGCTTCGTTACTCTGAGAAAAGGTGGAGACTAAGAAGACTTTTAAAATGCTTACAATTGCTCACGTTATGTCGAACCAAACTAATTGAATTGTCTCCCACCACCCCCCCACCCCTTTCTTTTAAGTATCTATTTTTAACGGGTCTTGGCTGGATTTGAGCACTAATGGTTTCACTGCAATTCAGGATGCAAACAAAATACAACCCAAATTCAATGTATAGTGTTTACTGGAAAAAAAAAAAAAAAGTATACCTATTCCAATTTTAGATTGAAGCACTGCCATCTTGTGGAAAATGATGTAACTGCCATTTCGTTTCTTTTTCCCTACAGAGGAGGCTGACTATTCTGCGTTCGGCACAGACTCGTTGAAGAGGAAGAAGAATGTCCTCGCCACTGTCCTCCGCGCCGACAACAACCGAAAGAAACCTCCCCTCCTGATCAGCCTGCCACGCGACTTCCGCCCGGTCTCTTCCATCATCGACGTGGACATACTCCCGGAGACTCACCGGCGGGTCCGACTCTACAAGCACGGCTCGGAAAAACCCCTCGGCTTCTACATCCGGGACGGATCCAGCGTCCGGGTCACCCCACAGGGACTGGAGAAAGTCCCAGGAATATTCATCTCCCGCATGGTGCCGGGAGGCCTGGCTGATGGCACGGGCTTGTTAGCGGTCAATGACGAAGTTCTGGAAGTGAATGGGATCGAGGTGTCGGGGAAGAGTCTCGACCAGGTCACAGATATGATGATCGCAAACAGCCACAACCTCATTGTCACAGTGAAGCCTGCCAATCAGAGGAACAACGTGGTCAGACACAGCCGGACTTCTGGCAGCTCGGGTCAGTCTTCAGACAGCAGCACAAGCCACTATGGCTACACGGTGACCTCACAAATTATCCAGAACTTCCACCCCGAGGAGGCGGAGAGCGACGAGGACAACGACATCATCATCGAGGGGAGTGGCAAGCCCCAGCAGATCCCCAAAGCCTCCTCTGCCAGCGCCAGCTTGGGCTCTCTGACACATTCTGAGCCCTATTTCGGGTCCAAGCAGAATGGCTTCTCAGCCCTCAGCAGCAGTGCAGGCTCGCTTACAGCAGCAGGAGAGATTCAGGGTCGAGAGTCAGAAAGAAGGAGGAGTACAGAACGAGCGAATGTAGAAGAGGAAGGAACGGTGATCACACTATAGACCACAGCCTGCACTTGAAGGTGCTGGAGGTGCCATATTATTAGGCAGTGCCTCTGCATTGATCTGACATACAGTGTGTAGCCACTTTTTTACATTGTGGTTACTTGCGATTGTGAATGGAGGAGCAAGGGTAGTACTGGATCTATTAACAGTCGGCGCATAATAATATATATATATTTTTAAAAATGGGTATAAAAAGTCTTGCAATCCATATCAAATAGTTTTTTTGGGGCTTATTCTAATCTTAAACATTCTTTATAAATGCATTTTTGAATAAACTGTGTAACTATGATTTGTTTCATGGTAGTAATCAAGCAACACAAATGATCCTAAGCTAAAAATCAGGCTTTGGCTTTCCATCTCTTAGGGTTGTAACGAGAAGCTGGATGTGATTTCCAAACAGAATGGATGAAATGGAAAAATAATAATGGCCATTTTAATTTAGTTCAGAACGTTTCCAATGATCTGATACAACCTATCCTGAACACCTAATGCATGTCATGCTCAGAATGTGCTGTGCATTGTACTGTTAATCAGCTTGGAAAGCAGATTGTAATGATGTCTGCTGATCAGTATTCACACACTGTCCAACAATTGATCTTTTAAGATCTCTTCATGTTTGCTCTCAGAATTGTTTGTTGAACAAAAATGTTCTTAAAAAGAGCACAAGTGGTACAATAAAGAGAAGATCAAACATGCAGGTTAAAATACTTGCTACCTTTTTGAAGTTTCTTTTTTTCATTACTATTTAACAGAACATACAGGAGCTACTTTTACAGTCAATGTATTTAGCCAATGTATAAGATGACAAGACTGTCATTAACCTACATCTTCTCTTGTAGCTTACTGATCAGAAAATAATTGGATTTAGTAAAGTTACTGTATGTAATGGGATATTGAGATTCCTTTCAACTTCTTTTATTGATGTTCTTGGAAGACAATTAACCTTGTAAACAATGCACAAAAGGTGAATGATGCTGTGTATTCTGTATGTAAGCTGTGAATAGCATTCACCAAGGACCATGTAAAAAAAGACTAAACATAAATGCAAAAATGCTAGGAGAAAAGCACATCAGTTGGAATTGGATCTGAAATGTTGTTTAACATGGGTTACAGACTGTATAGAACCATGTGATTATACGCGTACACTTGGGGTGATACAGTTTCATTCCAAACAGTTTTGAATGGGTTTATTTGCATGGGGTTTTAATCAGAACGAGATTGAAACGTGTGTTTGTTTCATGGAAGTTTTTCAGGCATGTCTAGCACAAATTCTAAAGAAAAAAAGTATTAAAATGTAGCAGAGATTTGCATGTCAGGAATCAGAAATTAACCTTTGACAGCAAAGAGATGTATTATTCTGCAGTTTGACAGCTTAGACACCCTCTGCAGGCTGCTAACAACACGGGACAGCATACAAACATGATGTTAATTACTTCCATATGAAATACACCACTGAATACTGTAGAGATATTTTTATAGAAAGTTTTACAGAATGATCAAATGTATAAACCTTGTAGGTACTAGTGGTAGTTGCTTGCCCATTACTGAATACAACAGACCATTGGGGTTGTACAGGAAACAAGCTGCAGTGACGGTACAGAATATCATTGCTTTGTTTGTATTATCTCTTATTATCAGGACATTAAGTTGAGTTTCAGAGGAGGGACAGACCCCAGCACACAACACACCATCCTGTAAATACAACCGAATTGCCTTCCTTTCATTGCAGGCACCACCCCCATCCCCACACAGGGCTCTATAGGTACGATGTGTCAGTCTGGCTTTGAGAGTGTCGTTTGCTGTTGTAAGATGCTGCTGGGGAGTGGGTGCTATTCAGTTTTATTTAAACACTGGTGTGTCTAAATACAGCTGTGGTTTACATTTAAAAAATGATCGCTTTTTGATTTAGTAAAAAGAAAGGACCCTATTTAAATGATCCAAACAGATCTCCCACGGATCAAGACCAGTTACATCTCACTCACAAATGTATTATTATTATTATTATTTATTTCTTAGCAGACGCCCTTATCCAGGGCGACTTACAACTGTCACAAGATATAACATTATACAGATATCACATTATTTTTACATACAATTACCCATTTATACAGTTGGTTTTTTTTTACTGAAGCAATCTAGGTAAAGTACCTTGCTCAAGGGTACAGCAGCAGTGTCCCCCACTGGGGATTGAACCCACAACCCTCCGGTCAAGAGTCCAGAGCCCTAACCATTACTCCACACTGCAAATGTAGTTCCTTTGTGTGGGAGTCTTCATGGTACTGTTTGTGCTTCCCAGCAGTACTTGGGTTAACATTTACCTGAAGGGCACTGTTGCTTTTAGGTTCATTGTTAAACCTGGTCTTGCTGCAGCTGGTCCAGCTTCATTAATATGAGATGGATCGATGCTTCCAAAGACAGTGCTCAGTTCTGTTTCAATCCCATGCTTGCTAAGGTACACTCAAGTTCAGTGTTGAATGAATGAAATGCTGTTTAGTATTCATGAAATTGCTCCATTTGTTGGTTAACATCAGTCTAGAACAATTTGTTATAAATATCATTTTATTAATATGCTGAAATGACATTCTTTAAATAACTTCTTGAAGCGCAGTGAATAGGGCCCTGCATAGATAATATATGGTCCCATTCAATGAATTTGAATTCATATTTTTTTCTCTGTACATTATCCTATGATTTGTTATTGTGCCTCATTTTATTACAGTTTCATCACTCCTTGATATTAATAAAATCAGCAGCAATAACTACTGTATCTAGACCAGTGTAAAAATGACCACCAGAGTAAACATGGGCTGGATGTGCGCTGCCCCTAGTGGTCATGGCTGTACTGGCCTCATTACAGAAATACATTGGTGATTCTATTAAACATCAAACACAGTAATATATGATGGAACAACAACTAGAAATAAATAAATACAAATTCAGAGAGTATAAAGTATTCCTGTACGACTCAATCATACAAGTTTTATTTCCTGTTCCGTCTCAATTTCTGATTTGCCAATGCAAATATACACTGAAAATATTTGTCACTATATCTAAAAAGTACAAGTTTTGCAAGATGATTAAAAAAAAAAAGATGTTCTATATAAATGCTGTACATTTCCATACTGTGAATTATATTATTTTATCCCTGGAAGAAACGTATGCTGTACTATTGGAAAATAGGCTTGTATAGAAAATGGGCTTTTTACTTTTATGTTAATATTCTGTTATTTTTAAAAAAAAAATTAAAAAATGCAATGATTTTACTTGCTATATGATTCTGGGTATATACATTTTTAATGAAAGTATCAGTATTTTCTTATTACTACTGTATAATTTATATGTCACTTAATAAACCCTTTTTAAATGAAATAGATGCACATGTATAACAGCATCATTTATCAGCTGGTGAAATAAAGTAATATGTAGAATACATGCTTGTTGAGTTTCCTTTTTCAAGTTATCAAACCTGTAAATGTACAGGGAAGTCCTGCTGTATCTCTTTGCTGCTAGATTAATATACAGCTGTGGACAAAAGATTTGCATCACCTGTAGCAGTGGATCCCAAGCTTTCTCAATGTAGGGACCACCTTCGTGTTTGGATTTTTTCTACAGACCACTTGCCACAGATTTTTTCACAAGAGCATTTTGAGACTAAATTGTATGTGTGTAAGTACATGTAGAAAGTAATGTATTTATATAACGTACCTGACTATATGAGATTCCTGGGCTTGAATCTTTGCTACCAGTTCATCAAGGAATATCATTTTGCACATTGATAGTTTGATGGCAAAGTTCTCGTGTCTTTGTTTAAACCAGGGGTCTCCAATCCTGGTCGTGGAGGGCCGGTGTCCCGCCTGGTTTTTGTTCCAACTGTACCCTAAATTATTTAATTGGACCAATTAAGCTTCTAATACGCAATTCATTGCTCCAATGAAGAAATTCATTTGGAACAAAAACCTGGAGGGACAATGGCCCTCCAGGATCAGGATTGGAGACCCCTGGTTTAAACCGTTCACAAGTCAAGCAGCAAATATAGCCTCCTCTCGTTTCACATTAACTTGTGTTACTATATGCAGCTAACCTCTCTAAAAACGTATAATATGGAAATAGGGATATTCCTATATCCCTGGCAACTCTGTAGCACATTTTATATTACTGAAAATGAAAAGTACTAAAACTGGTTTGTTAGTTTGAATTTAGTCATTCCAGCCGAGGTACATTCAGTGCCGTGCGCTACTTGTATGCAGAGTGAAAAGGCTGGGTCAGACAGAATACTTGCTTTGTGAAAAGGCTGGGTCAGACAGAATACTTGCTTTGTGAAAAGGCTGGGTCAGACAGAATACTTGCTTTGTGAAAAGGCTGGGTCAGACAGAATACTTGCTTTGAATACGTGCAAAATGGCATTTGAATGATGGATCTGAGTTCTTGTAGTTTTATAGAGTGATAAAACAAAAATCAAGCTATTTGGTCACGCTGATAGTCGTTACGTTTGGAGATTGTCTGGTGAGGCGTACAAAGAAAAGAACACCATACCTACTGTCAAGCATGGAGGTGGTAATATCCTGCTATGGGGCTGTTTTTCCTCTAGTGGCACAGGAGATTTTGTTCCAATACAAGATAAAATTGATTCCATAGCATACCAAAAGATATTGGCCAATCATCTGAAACCCTCCGCTACAAAACTTGGTTTAAAGTGGAACTGGATGTTCCAACACAACAACGATCCAAAGCACACATCAAAATCTACTTCAGAATGGTTAAAGAAGAATACAATCAAGGTTCTGGAATGGCCTAGTCAAAGTGCCGATCTAAATCCGATTGAGAATCTTTGGTATGAGTTGAAGGCAGCTGTGCACAAGAGAAGTCCTCGGAATTTGAATGAACTGGAACAGTTTTGTGTTGAAGAATGGTCAAAAATCACTAAAGAATCATGCCAGAAGCTCATCGACAAATATCCTAATCATTTAAAAAAGGTTATTATTGCTAAAGGTGCCTCAACTAGCTATTAATTTCATTTTCCTTGTCAGGGTATGAATACTTTTGAATTAGCTTTTTTTTTTTTTTTGCAAAAAAAAAAATGCTGAAATAAATAATTGTTGACATCTATTTCTTGTAACTTTTTTCCTCTCCACAAAAGCAAAACTTTTGCTACAATTTTTTTTTTCCTATAATTAGATTGAGAAATTTCTAGAAATTATAAATTTCCATTGGGGTATGTAAACTTTTGACTACAACTGTGTATTAATTTATAAACACACCCGTAATAACAGAAAACAGATAGAGAAAAATGAGGACTACATACATATGTTATAATTATATATAATGTGGATAAAGCTGTTGTGTTGCTTAGCAATACATATTGTAGTAGCACAAAGTGTGATTGTGCAGAAATGGGTTTCTGCAAGAACTGCTTCACTGAGTAGCGCATTATGATAAACCCAATTGACTCTGACCTACTAAGCAATATATATGGCTTTGAGGAAAGCATCCTGGAGGTAATTAAAATTACTTTGTATAGTCTAATCTTGGACAGCTTGGTAATGTTGGATATATCAAAGAACTACCCTCATCTTTCATCACTGTTACACACACACACACACACACACACACACACACATATATATATATATATATATATATATATATATATATATATATATATATATATATATAGAAATTGAGGAAGTCTCCCTCTTAAATCAGACCACCAGTACGATGTCTGTCTGCTTCATCAGCTTCACAGAATGCGGCAGGTATGTGCAGAACAGCGACACCTGGCTGTCAATTATTATGCAGTAACATTTTATTTCAAGAACTTAATACAGGTGAGTTATGTTTTATTATTGTTGGAACGGGCTAGTCTGATACATTTATGGATTGCAAGCCGTTATGCATTAAACGCTGCAAATAACATGTTTGCCAAACATTGTGTGCGCTTCTTTAGTATTGGCCAAGTATGAAACCAATCTGTTTTCGAGCATGTGAACGCCTGATTGTTTAACCTATCGCGGTGTACTTAAAACGGTTCTTATCGTGGCGTTGCTTACAATTAAGAAATACAAAATGCACATGTGATCGCTGTGTACACTTTTTGCGGTGTTCGTGCGTCCAATGCATTTTAAAACAAACACTAAAATGTGTTTAAAATCATCTCAATAAGATAGGCTTCATTCTGGTTTTCTAAAAAAAACTCAAAAACAGTCTTTGAAGCTCATTTTTTACATTATGATAATGTGAAATGTGCTACTATTAATATGAATTAAAAATGTAGTCATTCTGAATGAATCCTTTTTTAATCTAAACGATTAAATAATAATATAACGACTCCCCACATGCATTCAAAATGTCATTAAACAAACTTTGCTTACCACAGTAGGCTACAGAATATGCATTATTTCAATAGTTGAAATAAACAAGAAAAAGTAGTGTTTTATATTGATTAGGTATGTACAAGAATCCTGCACGATTTCAAGCCTTTGGGAATTGTCTTAGGGGTACTGTACCTATAATTAAAGAAGCCCCTGACAGTCTTAACTTTGCTCCGAACCTCTACATACACAATGCTTTATTATTAACATTATTATTTTAATTTCCCCAAAATGCAACAGGTATACCTCTATCAAATTTCATGACAAACAAGCAGCGGCGCTGCAAAACAAAACAGATGTGTGGTTCCAAGTGACCACTAATTAAAAGTAACGACTGAAAATAAAGCAAGCACTCACAGTACGACAAGGTGCATACAAGCTAGTGATCTGACTTGACCCTTTCCGGACGGTGGCTGCAGTTTTTCAAACGCACCGTACACAGTATAGAAAGTGGTCTGACCGCTGTAGCGTGCTGGATAATACATCATTATTCTATTACGGAAGCACGTCGGAGTCCTCCATGCAAAAGAGGAAGAGCGACCGTTTCAATTGCAATTTGAAGTGGCCAGCTGCAAGTGTACTGCATTGGCGAGATGGAGAATTCGGTGGATTCGAGTAAAACCTGGGCTGAGACCAGCAACGCAGAGACGCAAGGGCAGGGGATAGGAAAAGGAAGAGGCGAAATTGCACCGGCTGCTACTGCTGAGGATACAAACAAGGACCAGTTGGTGGGAGAAGGATGTGATGAGGAATACTGTGTTTACCAAACCACAGATGCCAGTAAGGAGGTGAGAGGATATCATGAGATTTAAATGATGGTTGCCAAGTTAGGCGATCGCGTAATACGTTTGCAATATGCTGCATAGCATGAAGTTCGGCTAGTTTATTTACATTAAGACCTATGAAGGTGTCCGTGTATTTTAATGGATGGATGTTCAATCAACACATAAAAATACAGGCACAAGAGTTATTACCTAAATGCAGCACACAATTAAAAATCGTTTTCATTTCATTATTAAATAAGAGCACGGGGGTCTGACTGTTGAAATTGATCGGTAAGCATGTTGCAGATGTTAGGCGACATCTAAATTTGTCTACGGGGTCAAATTTATTTTGTGTACAGTAGTGTGCAAATTATTAGAACTCCTCAAGATTTGTTATTTGTGTTTTGTGTATACCTACCTGCATGGAAATCTATGAGAATTTCAATTTCCGGTCAGTAATCAGTGATATAGAAACAATAGGCACTCGTGTGAAAATGTTAGACCACTTTGTGCTTTAATTAGTTATCTTAAACAACTACTAAAAAGTGTCTTGCATTTTACCATTTGTGGCTCTGTGTTCCTTTTGCCTTACTATTTTAAATGAATTGCATGTGTGGCCTATTAAAGTCATCAATTACATCAGACAATCACTAATTTGCCTGTTTTGAGAAAGATTTTCAGTAACAGTGGTTTGATTTCATACGCACAACAAAGTAAGCGAGACTGCAGCGCCTCCGTGGTGTGACGCGTGTAAACGTATCCCTCTTCATCGGAAGGTTACAGGCTTGCGGGATAGCGTGGACGAGATGTTGACGAGGCTGGACGAGTTCTGTGGAATGCTCGACATGGTTTGTAGTTTGCAAGATGATTTCTTTATTCATTAATTGTAGGTTTCCAGTTAGTGCTGGCACTTGGTTGGCAGGTGTTTCCTTCACTTTGAAGTAGAGGCTGTAAACATTAGGGAAGGGGCATGTATCCCTCCAGAACAATAAAAAACCTGTAAAATCAGTGCCAACCATTCTATTATCCTATTATTGATTGTTCTTCACTTTTCCCCGTTAATTCAGGATATGCAAATATTCTAGATAAACTGCTTTATCCTGGTACCTTGGTGTCGGTCACATGATCTGATTGCTGCAATACCATTGGTGTGAGTTTGAACTGCAACACAGGAAGTGATTAGGTACCAGGAAGCAGCAGCACCTTCTCATCTATATTGTTGTTTTTGAAATACCTACATAAACCGAAAGAGCTTCAACAGAAGAAAAGGGGGCCAGTAACTATATCACTAGTGCTGAAAAGTTACGAGACAGTGGATTGTAAGTCCTGGTTAAGGTTAACAGTACAGTAGTAAGGAATCAAGTGAAGCTAATTAATCTGGCCACCACACTATATATACACTTCCTGTGCAGCGAGTATTAGGACCCCACGTCAGCTGTTCATTGCTGACTGTGCATGACATGTTTTTATGAATAGGAGGCTGTGTGGTCCAGTGGTTAAAGATAAGGACTTGTAACGAGGAGGTCCCTGGTTCAAATCCCACCTCAGCCACTGACTCATTGTGTGACCCTGAGCAAGTCACTTAGTTCACAAGTTCACACACCCTAGTCTCTGTAAGTCGCCTTGGATAAAGGCGTCTGCTAAATAAACAAATAATAATAATGAATACTGTTCTTTCTGTATTGCCTTATTAGATTCGCAAGGACTCTTCAGAGATTCTGGACCAGCATGTGCCTTTTATAACAATGAAAACAGCTGAAATGAAGAACGTTTATGCCAAAATTGATAAGATCGAGGTAGGCAGGGTTTTTAAGGGTATGCAGACACTGCTCAGAATCTTTCATTGCACATTAGATTGTGTCTACCGAAAATGATTGTACAAACTGTCCCAACAGAACACATTTTAACGCTATCTAATTTAGAGGAAAATGGTTAAGAAAGTTTGCCATATAACAAACTCAAATAATAGTCAACTAATATTCTCCACGTTCTCTGCCCTTCATCATTTGGAATTTGTATTTTATTGGTATTATTCTTTTATATCGACTAGAAATTCAAAACATCCAACTACAGAAAGGAAATGCAGAGCAAGTCAGACAGATTTCCTAAATATACTGTATTTGAAATAAGAGAGTTATATTAGCTTATTAAGACAAAAACTTTATACAGTGCCCTGAATGTGAGGAAGTCTTATAATATCCTACACTACAGTACATAACATGTAAAATAAGACATTCTCTTTTATAAAAGTTCTTAAAGGAATTGTGGCTAACAAAATAATTCTGTGATTCCATTTTGCACTTCCATTACCTCCACAGGTCTGAAATGCGCAGTTTTAATAAACGCATGTTATAGCACACATGTATTTAAATTCTAAAACATCATGTCTGGTACGCCTTCAGGTTAAAGGAAACTCTTGGTTTCTCTGCCTTAATCTCAGGTTAGCGGTTTGCACTCCCTGGGTCATTTCACCTCAGCAGTGTATTCTGGGTCAGAGCACGCTACTGGCTGGAAGCATGTCAGTCAATCTGGGAGGCAGCTGATTGGTTAATGACAGGGAAGATACCATTGAAGGGGTGGGGACAATTTTACCAACCAGGTGAAGTGGCCCAGCAAGTACAAGGCAATTTTCTTTAACCTAGCGTAGTACCAGATATCAGGTTTTGAAATGTAAATACTTCTTTGCTATAGCATGTGTTTCTTTCAAAACTGCACATTTCAACCTTATATATGAATGCATGGTGGAGGAATGCTATGGAGCTGCTTTGTTATACGATTGCTTCAGTAGGTTCTCAGCTGGTTTTATATTGGATTTGCTCAGAAGCTGAGCCGCGCTGTACTGTCCACCTGGCAGTGCTTGTACAAGTACACAAACAGGAGCCCCTGTCTCTGCAGGCGTTCGTGCAGATGGTGGGGACCAGCGCAGTGTTCCTGGAAGAGGAGCTTCTTCAAGCAGAAAAGGAGCACCGGGGGCTCCCTAAGACAGTCTGCAAAATACTGCACGCATTCAGAGCGCCGGCCGTCTTAAAGGTGAGCACAGTGTGGCGGTAGCCTAGCATGGAGTTATAACACCTGCAGCGTGTACCAGGGGAAATACATAGCATTGTGCAGAACATGTAAAATATGGTAAAGCTGTGTGGTCCAGTGGATAAAGAAAAGGGCTTGTAACCAGGAGGTCCCCGGTTCAAATCCCACCTCAACCACTGACTCATTGTGTGACCCTGAGCAAGTCACTTAACCTCCTTGTGCTCAGTTTTTCGAGTGAGGCGTAGTTGTAAGTGACTCTGCAGCTGATGCATAGTTCACACACCCTAGTCTCTGTAAGTCGCCTTGGATAAAGGCGTCTGCTAAATAAACAAGTAATAAAATAATAATAAAGCAGAGAGATGTATGACAATCAAAAACATGGCAACCCATGGTAAATTATTGTAAATGCATTGAACCATTGGACAAAAGCATGCTGCTTGGCTTTATAATTAGCTTTTATAGCTTCTTGGACATTTATCATGTACAGTGTGCATTTCCTGTGTTGATAGTTTTTAAAAGGTGTACAGCAGACCCAGGTGACACATACTCTACAGTGCAATAGAGAGGATTCATGCAACACTTTGTGAAAGGTGAAGTGCAGGATGATAGCAGCAGTTTCAGGTTGTTTCTGTAGTGCAAACTCTTTGTTTTGCATTCAAAAGTAATCCTCCCGGGAGGTGTGCAGTATTGAAAGGGTTAAGCCAGTGCGAGCCTTTGAGCTTGAAGCAGATACATTAACAGGACAGATCTGTGAGAGTGAGATTGCAGCTCTCCACCTCTGCTTCCAGCAGGGGGCGTAGTTGAGTAGTGATCGCTTGGCTATGAGACTACACAACAGACCAGGAGATATGAAACCTACGACCTGGTACGTTTATTTAAGAGATATTTTTATAGACTGGGTTTTTTAGGTTTTACCGATAAGAACTGAAAAAACACTGTTACCAAGTAAACACTAAAAGTACAACTGAGACCCTTTAAAAGCTAGCAGACTTTTGCATCCTGAAACTCGTTTCAAACAGCAACATCTCAAGCAGGCTAAGACAGTCCCAAATATAACCCAAGAATACATTTAAAAAATGACTTCATACACAAAAACATTTGCTCTTATTATAATGGTAATAATATCTTCTGAGTGGTCATTGGCTGTAGATAATTATTGACCCAGATTAGTGTTCTTGCCACAGCCAGTTATCCAGCAGGTAATGACCATTGCGTTGGTCATTAATGAATTACAGGGCAGAGCTAGGAGAGACAATGTCCCAGCTACAGCAGTGTGTTGCTAACCCTCTCCAGTGATCTATTTGTAGTACTGATTGTAATCTGTACCATATTAAAAATGTCTTGGATCTGAGTTTGATGTTTTTGATCAACTGTAAACATTTTACACATTTATCCCAGAATTGTGCTCTTCAGCTTGCTGTCATCCTGCATTTCATTATACCAGCATGGTTCAGATTATAGGTCAATTCAGACTAAGATCTAAGCCATCTCAATGGTTACAGAAAGCAAGAGTCTACTGTAATTGCAATCAGTTGTAATCATGTTTTTTATACTGTATACTCAGCAATGATTCGATCTAAAATCAAATCATTGTTACATACATTTATTGCTTTAGCTGTCCAAGAGCAGTCATAAAGGGTTAAGCGCGTTCCCACCGAGTCAATCTCCTACCCTGTCCCTGCTGGGGCTCTGTGCCTGCTGGTGGAGTCTCAGCTGTGCTTCCTGTCTGCAGAGATTATCCAGCAGTGACACGTGTGAACACGTTCCCTTCTCAGTCTCCAGGGGGCGCCAGCAGCGCCGCAGCCCCATATGAGCTCCATTAACCAGACAGAAGCCTCCCATCCCCCCACAGCTTGCTGAACAGCAGGAGGCTGACTGGCGCCCCTGCTGGCCAGCAGTGGAACTATCCCCACCAGCTTTCCTTTGTTCGAGGGCTCTGCCCACAGTCCCTGATATTACCTCAGCAGCAGGGGGGGTGGGGGGAGGCACACGGCATTTCCTTCCAAGAGCCTATTCAGATATTGAGAGATACGCCATTTTGAAATAGAGGTCTAATCACATAATCACAATATTCCCTTATTGTGCCTATTTTAATAATAACTGCGGAGACTGTCTGTGAGTTTCAGTTACAGCTGCCAATGTACATGAGGGATACACTATATTCAGTTTATTGAATACCGGTGATCCTTTAAGCAAATGGGTCTGAAATAGGTATTTTTAGCCATTTTTTCCTGGAATATAACTGTAAAATATCTTTGGTATTGGAATATACAGTACCGTGTATTCCGTCCTGATTGACTCGTATTAACGACAGTATAAAGCTACCCAACTTGTTGCAACATGACTTAATTAATAGAAACAAACTGTAAATTAGAAAAATTAAAAATGTTTCTCCTGTCTATTTACAGTAGTACAGCTACCCCATAATAAGGTCGGGCCCCAATGAAGACCACAACCCTATTAAAGGCCACATTTTGTCCACTGGCTGTCTTATTATTATTATTTATTTCTTAGCAGACGCCCTTATCCAAGGTGACTTACAGAGACTAGGGTGTGTGAACCATGCATCAGCTGCAGAGTCACTTACAATTACGTCTCACCCGAAAGACGGAGCACAAGGAGGTTAAGTGACTTGCTCAGGGTCACACAATGAGTCAGTGGCTGAGGTGGGATTTGAACCGGGGACCTCCTGGTTACAAGCCCTTTTCTTTAACCACTGAACCCCACAGCTTCCTAGGCTTAGTAGTGAGGGTTCACTGTATTTAGTGTGTGGGTGGTATGAAATTAAGACAAGATTATGTAATGCTGCTGCATCTTGTGAACGCTGCATTTTGCCTGAATTTGAGATTTTAGGGTCATTTTTATTTGTTCTAGCACAACATCAACTTACCAGAGGAATGGGGTGTTTGAAAAACTATTTTTCACTGCCGGTTAGGAACATTTAAAACCTTACAAACTCAAAGGAAGTTCAAATAACAATGTATTGAGACCAGGTAAGGATTGGTTAATTGACACACAATGGAATCTGTCAGGTATATCCTTTGTGTGTAACACAGCAAGTGCACAGCTCAGGTTAGCTACAATGTGTTTTTTTTGTGTTATCTGTGTGTTTGCTGAAGGTCTCGTTGCCATAACAGCAGCTACAGTTTCCACGGCTGTCTTTCTTGAGCATCGCCCTGCTGCAGGGTAGATCCACCGCTTGCCCTCCAGCTTGTTGTGGATTTTTCACTGCTAGCTGCTCTCCACTGCCGAGCACGCTGCAGTGTCTGTCAGCCCTGTGTCTTGACTTCATTCTCTCCTGAAAAGGCTTTTTCTGACTTGGAACATTTGCTTGTCAATTGGTCGTTGACAATATGCCCATCCTGAAAAGGTTTTATTTAATACCTGTCAACCCCCAGTTATAGTATGAAACCTGACAAGGCAACCTGGCCTTAACTATGGGAAAAACAGAAGAACTGTGAGCTGAGATTTGACATTTTTAATTCAAATTTACCATTAAAATAGGTAGATTGTACATATTCATATCTGTTATAGATAAATGAATTCAGTTTTTCCACAGTTGGATACATACACATTCATTAATAGATGTGTAGTATAGAGGTACATACTCACAAATCACGATTCACCCTTTCACTACTGTCTATGTGTTCATATATATCTATATACCCTAATGATCTCGTTACAACCGTTGAATATGTGACTGTTTATTTAAATAAGGGTTTCCACATTTTGATAAAGCAATGTAGCTTTTCCCTGTCCTCCTGCAGGACTTAAGTTTTTAGTAAATTAGTCCTATCATCTTCCATGTAGGACTTCTTTAAGTTAATATCCAATGCCTTTCTCATCCCCCATAGACCCCAATGTTAAATCCAAGTTTCAAGTACAGTGCTACAGAAAACAGTTATAAAATGAAAGACATATTCTTGACTAGCAATTGAACTGAAATGCTATTTGTAAGCAATCCAAATCCAAGCTTTGTTGCATCATTAGCAGCATGAGGGTAGATGAGCTCTTTGCATAGTTATAGAAGCAATGTCATGTCTTCCAGACAGCCTGGGGCTGCACATTCAGTCTGTTTATCTTAGCTGTGCAAGGTCTGCACCTATTAGTGAAGGAGTATCCAGAGTGTAATGTCAAGGCCTCGCTGTAACACAGCCACACAGAATGTCAGATTGAGTCCATGCACTTAAAATCGTATTTGTGATTCATCCAGGCGTGTTTGTCAGCTCACCCAGGCCGTGGATTAGAAAAATAATAACCAGGAGCAAGATCTCCAGTAAATGCACTTTCTTGGGGATTATAGGCAGGGAATTCCAGAGAGAAGCCAGCATTCAGGCTGTACAATTCAATTATCAGGTGTCTGAATTCAGTAAAACAAATTCAGGGCTAGGCTATCCAAATTGTTATACAGTAACGTATCCACCCATCACGTATCCACCTAAACCGCTTATCCTCCATGATCAAGATCTTCAGCAACCTTAGTTTATTATTGAACACAGAAGATTAGTTCAGAGATTGGAGATCCCACCAAAGTTTTTGTACACTGTGTTTGTTGTATGTGCTCCGTGTGCTGCCATTGGCGGTAGTGTCACGTGAGCTGTTCAGTGTGTTAACTTGATATGTAAATAAATCCTGTTCGTCTACGGGGGGCGTATCAACTTCAACCTCCGTCTCGATCTCCTTCCTGTCACTCGGCAGACGGCAACCCTGTCACAAGCATTAATACCCTGTATATTTCTAAACAAGGGTAATAAAAGCTGAATCTCAAAACAATAATTGTGGGAATATAGTAATTGTTACAGCTGGTATTTAAAACAGGATTCATTTATCCGACTTTACATATCCGCCCTTACTCTGGTCCCACCGCAGTTCGATAGGTGACGGATTACTGTGGTAACAGAATTTTGTTTTCTGAATTCTAAAAGTACTACTTTTTTTTAATGGCTTACAAGCTACCTTTTTCAGCGCCTTTGATGGAAGATCTAGTTTTTTTCTTTTTTTTTGGCCTCCTACTCTGTCAATAAGAGGTCTCGCCATCAATATATTTATAAACATAGAGTTGGTAACAGTGTGTGGCCTACAAACACAGTCTCTTTTCAAAGCCACAGTCTGACTTGAGGATCTCAACAGTGCTACTCCTAGTCAGTAGATGTTGTCTGATAACATTGGAAATGCACAAGGTTTTTTGCAGTCCTGTAACTGGCTTGGTATTTTGTATTTGCTGTTCTTGCATTACGTAAGGCACCTAAGCTGCAGCTTGAAGGAGCAGGGCCCCTGCCTGGTTCAAAACCGTTTCACTCCTCCCCTCCCCCACACCCTCACCCTGCCTGACTCACTCCCCCAGTGGTGAGCTGGAGCATTACACAGGCCTACTGCATCCAGCAGAGCCAGCAGGAACGCAGCGGCATGGGGGTTTATTGTAGGAGCAAAAGTGCTGATGCAGCACAAGGGCTTGTTACAAGGCAGAAGAGTCAGGCCCAGGCAGGGGGTTGGAGCTCAGCGCTGAGAGGCCTGTGGGCTACAGTTTGTGGCTGAGAGGCTTTATTTAGGTCGTTAGTGGCTGTCACCCACAGAAATGTAATACAATATGAAGCACCCTGTTTATCAAGCCTCTGAACAAACAGATGCACAAAGTGGGCATCGCTGTGTGTTGGAGCTGAAGAATAATGAGCTATGTGCCTCGTGCATGAGACAGCAGGACCTATTTTACATGTGCAGTAGATTTAGTACACTCCCCTCCCACCTCGTGTCCCAGTATATACACAGTTACACCTCCTGTTCAGGCCAGTCAAGGGGCCAACAAAATGTGTCCTTAATGGGGGCTCACTACTGAAGGGACATAGTCCAGGCATTTGTCAAGAATTTTACTGATATGTTTTCTAATTGTTGTTTTTATTTGATTTTAATCTAAATTGAATGTGTTGCATCCAAGTTCCGAAGGGATTGGTAGGGTTACAGCATGTTGGTCTTTTTAGACGGGTAATATGCAGTACCATATACACTGCTGTGCAAAAGTCTTGGACGCATTCAGGAGTTGCAATGTATATGGATGTTGTGAGCATCAGCGGTTTATTCTGCGTCTCCACTGGTGTTTTCTGCTGTTGTGGCAGCTTTGACTGTTGTTGTTGCTGCTTGGTTTGGGTGGGGGGAGGCCAGGTTTGTAGTTTAGCAATCTTTGGTTTGCGTTGATCATGGTCTTCAAGAACTTGTGATCATGGGAACTCAGGGTGAACTGTGCATGAGCAGCTGGTGTGCGGTGTTGTGGTGGCTAACCCATCACATTTACCCAGTGGTTCTCAACAAGGGGGGGGAGCGAGAAGCATTTATAGAAACGTTAGAGATTATATATCTCAATAGAAAGGCAATTTAAAAATCCTTTAAATTGATGTAAGGTACAGCAAGGTCAGATAAACAATGCGCGATTGAGACGTGAAAAATGCAGAGTAGAAACATGCAAAAATGTCAAGACTTTTGCTCAGCAGTGTATACCCATATATATGGTATAAACTAGTGGTGGGCAACGGCATGAAAATTGTAAATTGATTAATATCAACACACAATTGCAATATCAAATATGTACATTCAATTATAAACCTGAACATAACATGGACGTTAACAGATATTTACACGAGAAGCACTGACTTACTTTAACTTTGGGGCTTTGCTTCGTAATATCCATGGAGAAAAACAAGGTCTTGCTATGTTTTCCAATTCCATCGTGATCCACCTGGAACCTGTAATATTTCTGTATTCACTGCTCACAGGGTCGTTGATTTTCTAGCCATTCTGATGTCATTGAATCTGAAGCTTTTTTTTGGCTACGAGACTGTATTGTATCTTAATATAAAATAAACTTGATTTTAACAATAAAAAGTATGTCTCTGCGATAGAATCTTCTTTTAAATCCCACGATGTCGCGATATGGAATTATCGATAGCATATCACAATATCGATATTGGTGCCCATCACTAGTATAAACCACGACGGGCCGTGCGGTTTCCATGAAATATATGCACGCCTTGGTGGTGATTATCCCGAGGTGAAGCCAAGGGCCTTTAACCACCCAGGCATGCAGATATTTTATGGGTACCGCACAGCCCAAAGTGGTTTATACTGCTTAGAAAATTTCAAAGTTAAGAAAAGCATTTAAAAAGACTGTTAAAATACAAAAAAAAAAAAAGTTTGTGATGGAATTTAGAATATAGTGGTGTGTTGATTTATGTGCGTATTGATATATATATATATATATATATATATATATATATATATATATATATATATATATATATATATATATATATATATATATATATATATAATATATATAATATATATATATATATATATATATATCAGCAGTGTGGAGTACCTAGATTGCTCCAGTAGAAACCCAACTGTATAAATGGGTAATGCATGTAAAAATAATGTGGTATCTTGTAACAATTTTAAGTTGCCCTGGATAAGGGTGTCTGCTAAGAAATAAATAATAATAAAATATAATCACCCTTTTACCTATGAAAGAAGTAGTTTGAAAATCTGAATAAAATATAATATACATGAAACAGAGTGACATCAGTTCCATCTGATACAAAGACATTTCAGATGGCTGTATTGCATCAATATCCAGATCTGCTATATATATTATGATTTAAACATTGTGCAGGCTTGGATAAGCACCTACCAACCAAGCGCCAACAGTCAGCCCTCTATCACAGTCCGATTCCTAATAATGAAGTACAGGACGAATTCAGTGAACAGTCACCAAGGAATTCTATTATAGCATCAAAGTGAACATTGGCGTGGGGCACTGCAGCTTTAATGAACACAGCTCAACACATGATGAAAAGGTTAATTACAAAATAACTTTTACTTTCCACAGTTAGAGCCAGACTGTGTAGTGCAGCCTTATTCTGGGTTACACTCAGGCTCTAATGCACATACTGAATGAAAGCCAGTAAGAAAAGAGCCATTTTGTACAGGACGCAGCGCCAGCCAACTCAACACACTGTAACTGGTGAGTGACAGGAGCTGGACTGAGCAGACATGGAAGTGTGACACAGGGGAAAAACACTTCCATACACAACAAGGCATTGAGATGAGAGGCTTTGGTATGTACTGGTGCGTACCCAATGAGGCTTTGAGATGAGAGGCTTTGATCCGTACTGATGTGTATACATGTGTTGGACTGTGAAAATACATTTTCATTGAAAAAAATGATGCATTTTCAAAAAATGATATGTGGTTCTTCACTAGCTTAAAGAAAGCTACTTCCCCTAACGACCGGAGTGACCCAGAAGATACTTTCCTGAGGTTAAATGACCTAGGAAGTGCAAGTGTAACAGATTAATAGCAGTCGTCAAGTTTGCTTTTGAATGACCCTAGTTTTAGAAAAATGTTTCGCTGTAGCAAGTGCAAGACCTACAATTGTGGCTCCCCGTCACCATTCGAATTCTCTGTCTCTCTGTTTCAGAAACACGAATCGGCAACGCGGACGCCCTACGAGCTGCCGGTGTTGTTCCGAACAGAAGAGTTTTTCACGGCAGAGCCTGGCAGTGCGGATATGAAGAAACCGAATAGCTGACTCCTGTGCTTTCTGTGTAATGTGGTGCAATATTAACATTTACTTTAGAGAGGCAGCTAGGGGGAATTCTTCCCACTTTGGGCCAAGAATGTGTGGCTAAACTAATTTGCTTTTTGAAACAGGGTTCACAATTCAGAGTCAGGGTTAGTATATGTGCTAAAATCACATTTTTGATTTCTGTTTTGCTTTCTGAGCTTGATGTTGTGACTTGTAACATTGTTTAAACCCTCTTAGTGGCTGTGCCGCCATGCCTGTTTGACTCACAGACTGGTGGCAAGCGGGACTGGAAGAAGCTTACGTCCCTTTGGGATAGTAAACAAACTGAACTGTCAACACAGTTCAGATCAAATTGTGTACAGTATAGTCAATATTTGTTTATGTAAAATGGAACGTGATTGTAGGAATACTACTGCTTTACAATGGTTTTCGTTTAGGGCACCTTGCAGACTGCTGGTAATGATACAAAGAAATAAAGACTATAGATGTCATTTTGATATCTGCAAGATGCATGACCAAAATGTGAACCCTAATGCTACGCTTATTAAATGATGACCTTTTCCATGTTGTAAGGACTGCTGCGTTTTCATTTAGCTTTGACAAAGACATACGTTATTGTGCCAGGACATGCTTTTTAATATATTCTTTTCACATGGTGTTAATCATCCTGAATTATGTAAAAATGGAAGGTCTCATACTATTACTATAGCCTATAATAAGTACCAAAGTGACTCCTGGGGTTCTGAGAATTATTACTGTTTTCTGTAGACAGTAATGGTCTTTACAGCCCTGTACTTAACTTGCAGAATCTTACACACAGAACAAAAAACAAAAGCACACTCGGGAACGTAGGGTGTAGCTTTACATTTTCAATCATGATTGTTTCCTATTGAATTTACTCATACGCTGTTTTTGCTGAGTGCGGGAGCTGCTCTTCAGTTCCAGTTGGCAGATTACAGGTGCTGATTTAAAATGACTGCAGTGTATGGAACTCAAAAGGTCTTTCCAGGTAGCTCGTATTGAAACTGTAACCAGCTGTTTCAGACAGGCTCACGCTCCCCCCTGGGAATTCACAAGCTGCCAAGATATTTTACCTGCAACTGCTGTTTCAACACCGCTGTACGCAAACTCACAGAAAAAAAATACAGACACAGGTACGCTGCAGAGAAATCACTTGCGAGTGCGATCAGACTGTCCTTCAAATGACTGAACAGTTACTCTGTAACAGGGACTAGCTGACCAGTTAACTAGCCCAATAGTAAAGTGACACTCGACCTCAGAAACTGGTAGTTGACGTCACCCATCACGTGATTATGATGTAATAGTGAAGCGCGTGGGTTTCGGGTGGATGCAAGTGCAGTTGTGGTTGCAACCCATTAACATATTAATTACATTGCAGAACATTAACAACGACAATGTGTAATATAGTGCAGTGTAGTGTTACGAAACACTAGTCACATGTTACCAAATACATGATTTATTTATATTTTTATAGTGGCTAGTCCACCTAATCGACTTTTTTTATATCTACTGTTTGACTCAAATGTTATTTGTTAGGGGACGCCGTTTACAAAGTGATGTGTAATGTGCGGCCAAAAGCAATTAAAGACAGAGATCATTGGGGAATGGCTTCAGATGCCTTCTGAACCACTGACAGACTCTTCATGCGGAATCTGTGCTTTCCTGCCTGCCTATAGTTACGGCAAGCCAAATGATCACTTAGACCCTTCTCAGGTTCATTTACTATCCGCGAAACCATTTAGATGCTTAAAAGTTATCTGTAAATCAAGTTAAGATATTGAAAATACATTGGTAGATATATTTAAATTGACATCTGCAATGCATTTTACGATCTCTTCACCAAGACTACTATTACAGTTGGGGTTTAACGTACAGCCTGGGTTGATCAATGTGATTTCATTCTTGTCGGAGTCTTTGTGAGGCAGAAGTATGTCAGCGATGTTTGTTACGTTTGAAGTGATTTAAATAATTCATTTTATTCAAATGTATTTTTAATTGCGGGATGGATGTACACAATGTAGTGCAACACATTGAAAATGCACATCGGTCCCTAAAATGTGCATATTCTGCTAGGAAAATAAGCGTATACTGCATGTTCTTAATGTCGATTAGGTATAGTAAATCAGGTTTGCTGAAATTCTAGGTCTCCAATGGTTTGTATGGAATATAAGCCCTTCCCCTATAGCAGTTATCCACATATGCGGTTCTAAGAAAGGATATGAATTCCAGATCTATTAATATATCTCACTCAAAGAGCTTCTGGGATTTCAGTGCCTCGTTTCTAATGGTAGAACACGGCTGTGTTTTGTTTTCAGAAAACAATTTGACGTTTCCATTTTATTTTGCTCTAGTTTCCATATTGTATTGCGATCCAATGCAAAAACTAGAGCAGCCAGCAGCATGATGGGTATTCGTTGTGCTTTAATGTTGTCATTTACATCAGAGTAAAATATGATGGAAAACAAGTGCTTGTGCGTGAGTGGTTATGCATAGCAACAAAAATATATACAAAAAATATAGTATACAGTATGCCAATAACAGGAAAGAAAGTTTAGAATAGCATATGTGGTCTGTGAAATTCTGTGTGGTAAACCAGTAAAGAAAATGTCACATCTGTGGTAGTCTAGTGGATTTTGGTGAAAATTGAGCTATGACAAGGGCGAGTGTTCATGACACTAACAAACATAGAGGCATCAGAAAGGACTGTGAGAATTGGCAGGTAAGTAGCACTATTACAAGAGGGTGACCCATCTTACGGCTACAACTATCTGTTCATTAAAATCAAGTTCAAATCAGTTCCTCGCATACTTTTGGTAAAACAGAAGGACAGCCATGCTTGCCTTTTCATTTATTACCCGTGTTTAAAAAAAATCAAGTAAACGGATCACAACAAAGCACGATACAGCACTTTTATTGTTCAGAAATGAAAAATACAAAAGGGAAATAAAGACCACAAATTAAACATACATACAGTGAGTCATATATTAGAGGATATAATGTTAACACCAAACGGTGTTATCTTCGAAAGTAAAACTATTAAAAAAAGAAACACCATGGGGCTGCTCCATTCAACACGGTATACTACAAAGTACAGCTCTATGGAATACTAAGCTTAGTAAAACTGTGATTTGAGCTAGATCGATCTGAGAAAACATAGTCCTTATAACTTTACAGTCAATAGTAATGGCTGACTCAGAACAGGAAACCAGGTCCTGTATTTTGAAATGGCCAGGGAGCATACATGTTCCTTAAATTAAGTGCCTGCAAAATACTATGATTTTCAAAACCTCGATACTCACTACAGCACTTTATAGCCATATGGTAAGTGAACTAAATGCAGAATTATTACACAGCATGTGCACAAGAAAAAAATAGCAAATATATAACGAGTACACAGTAGCAATATGATCCGCTTCCACTGTATAGTTCTAAAAGACTGTACAAATATACATTGTTACTATTTTTTGAATGAATATATGAAAAACAAAAAGTTGAAGGATATTTTTTTATACTGTTTTTTTGTGCAAAATCCAATATTTACTCCTTTAATCAGCCACTTAAACCATTGCCCTAACTATTGAATGCAAATGATAACATTTCGATAAAGTAAATAGCGGAATACACAAGATTTACAAGGTAAAGTAAAACAAAGGCGAAATTATTTAAACTTTCTAAATATTTCTTTTTTTTTTATATGGTCGCTGTAGACCACCAGCTTTGTCTTTCTCTTCATGTTACTTCATCTCAACCATTTTTTTTTATTTTTTATTTTTTTTAAATATATACTGCCAATGTGGATACAAAATTCATTAGAATATGATGCCGCTAAATTGGCCTTTGTAATTAGCTTGTGGTGAAAAGTGGTACCCCACTTAGCAAGGTAGGGTGGACCTGTTTACTTCACAACTACTTAGATGCTGCTGTATTTTATACAGTTATTTACATTACGCTTGCTGACTGCTCAGTCCAACACCAGACAATAAGCTGTGTACTGGTTCTGATGAGTTCTCTGACATGCTGTCGTTAGATTGTTCCAGCATTCTGTCTAGTCTCTCATCTCCTTCGCTGTCTGCTGTGCTGTTCTGCCACTCAAGAGCAAGATTGGATAAGCTTTCTTCGTTTTTCGGTGAGGTGATTTTCCATTCCGGTACCGATGCAGGCTCTTTGGACCAGTATTTCTCCTCCTTCTCAGAATTGTTCTTGCTTTCCCCCTCTCTGAAGTCATTCTTTAGGGAAGCAGTTCTTTCTTCTGCTGATAGTTTACTGTCCTCGCTTTGGGATGTATCTTCGTTCCACGGCTCAACCTTTCTTTCCTCCATGGCACCGTCCTCCAAGTCCGAAGTGTTCGGAGATCCAGGTCCACTGTCTGAATTGGAGACTCCATCCTCCTCCAATCCACAAGCATCTTCCATGACTGGCAGATCCTCCTCGGATACATAGCTGTCCTTCATCTCTGATTCTTCTATTGCACAAACATCTTTAATGTCCAATTCCTCTCCGTCCATTTCACAACCGTCTTCCTCCTCCTCCTCCTCCTCCTCCAGTCCACCTCCATATTTCATTTCTGATTGTTCTTGCTCCTCGACTGGCTCATCTTTCATTCCTGTTTCTCCACCCTCCTCCATGTCGCACTCTCCTTTCAGCTTGGTCTGTTCCACTTCTAAAATGTCTTGCATTTCTGTCTTCTCCAATTTGCAACCATCTTTCATTTCTGATTGTTCTTTCACCCGAGATCGTTCCTCCTCCGATCCGCTACCTGATCCCTCGTCCATAGATTCACAGCTAGCATCTTTTTTCTTTGAGTTGCCTTCCTCTTCCTTGGAAATACTGGTTGAGATAGTTTCCTCCTTAATCTTCAGGATACCTTCTCCCAAGCTGGTTTGCGTGGAAATCGGTCTTACAGAGTCTATTGAGGGTTTAGAGGTCTGCTTCAAAGCAGTGCTCTCTTCCAGACGTCGGTTGATTGAATCAGCAGACCTTGCGGTATTGGTTTTAGACGTCCTGCTTTCATCGTCATCCTTGCATTCAAAAAACCATTCCGGCTTGAAATCCAGGTCATGTTTAAGTTTATTAACTTCCCTCATATTGAACCCTAGGAGCGCGGAGGGTTTGTACCTCTCACAATCTCGGATGCACTTCTTTCTCTTTGCGCTGAAATGCGTTGAAATATCAGACTTCCATAACCACAAACTAGCTGCCAGCTTTTCAATTTCCCTCCTGGAGGGGTAAGGTTTCTTGTTGAAGTACGACGTAAGAAATGTCTTTCTAGCCTCATACGAATCATCTTCGTGGCCCTGGGGATCCAATGCTAGGACTACCGGCTCTTCGGGTTTCTCTATAAAAGTAGAGGGAAAACGATCACCATCCATTCTTCTTCTTTTTGACAGCCCTGGGTCTAAATACTCCAGTTCTCTTTTCAGAGAACCTGTTCCCTGTGACTGGTTTGCTCTTGGTGGTGCACTGCTTTTCTCTTGACCGTTCTGTGTCTTCCCTACACCTCTGCAGTGAACAAGGTGCAAAGTTATAGTGGATGCGGTCATGTTGCTTGTATACACACCCAGGCAGTGGATGCATTTGTAAGTAAGCTTTTTTTCCACCGGGTGAACTGTCTGAATGACCTGGTGTCTCTCCCTCAAGTGATGAGCTAGAGCATCAGATATTGGCCCTTTCAAAATGGAGAAGCACAAAGGACAAAGGGTTTTACCCACATCTTTTTTGTACGGTACTGCTGTCTGAGGTGCACTTTTCACTGTCTGAGCTTCAGTGCTCTCTGTCACTTTCGGTGTAGCTTTTGGTGGAATGGATACATTACTACTCTGTGCATGGAAAGCAACTGATTCCTCTGGGGCGTCGCGCATGTTGTAAGTGGTCACAATTAGCTGGATATTTTTGGGATTACCCTGTTGCAGCGTCAGATCAAAGGTCAGAGGTGAATCTGTTCGGGGTCCCATGACTTCGTCGGGATGAACCATTCGCATGTGTGCAACCATCTTCTCCACGTCGTTGAAAGAGGCACGGCAATGCGGGCACGACAGGCCATGAATAAGCATGTGATTGAGTAGCGTGTCGCTGGGCAAGTAGCGATTGCAGTAAAGACACTTGCTTGTGAAATTATGGATCTTCATTATGTAGTTAGCCACTGCTGGCACCTTCTCAGCTTTGTGTTCCTTTTCAAAATGCGCACTGTAAACATTCTCTGGAAACAGCTCGTTGCAAATCGTACAGATCTTCCACTTTTGAGTATACGACGTACCAGCGTTTGTAGAATTTACAGTCTTTGTGGCAGACGCCACAGTGTTTGTGGATTGAGCTCTTGACTGTAACTGCGTCGACTTCATTGATGAAGATCCTACGTTAGCACTGGATGCATTTCCAGACTGGAAACTGAATCTTGATGGAGTCTGACTCCGGGACTCTGACATTCCTGCACTGGAATTCCGAACGTTTCCCCCTGGAAGCTGCTGCTTTACAGTATGAGACTGCTGTGGAATAGACACCTGTGCATTGCCCGGCATTGGGATTCTCATTTGCTG
Organism: Acipenser ruthenus; assembly: GCF_902713425.1. Taxonomy (NCBI): domain Eukaryota; kingdom Metazoa; phylum Chordata; class Actinopteri; order Acipenseriformes; family Acipenseridae; genus Acipenser; species Acipenser ruthenus. The sequence continues at coordinate 9,412,181 of NC_081206.1, read as the reverse complement.
TCCAAGAGAATAACCTTGTGTCATGGTTTTCATTCCATAGGCGTTCTGCTTTATATGAACAGTGGATATCATTCCTGCAGAATTTAGTCCGGGTTTTGGTATAGCTAGCCGGCTCATCATTTGCTGTGAAAGGGATCTAACATTACCTGGAATTACAGTTTTCTGAGGCATACCTAAAAGATTCTTATCTTGGGGTTTTGGAGCCAGCAACATCAAAGGCTTTGACCTTGGGACTACCACATTGGTGTGCCCTATCATGGCAGTTACCTGGTAGCCTATGCGTTCATGGTCTTCAATAACATGCTGTACTAAAGCCTCATAAGACTTTGGCATGAACAAGCATCTTTTACAATGTAGGTTTCCGTCCTCACGCGCACTGGCACCATGAGAAACAGCACCGTTCAAGGATTTTTCACCTGTCTTGACAACATAAGGCGAGGCCACATGCTGAAAGTGCTCCCTATAAATGTGCTTTCGGACGACATTGTACAGAGGGTCTCGGTATGTGCATTTCTTACAATAGTACACAGCCTGTTCTACACTATCAGCCTGCTTAGATTTAAGGGTACCGTCAAGTTTAGCTCCATCTTTCAATGCATTAGGACCTCTAAGCAGGTTGTTTGTTTGCGGAACGTGAAACAGTTTGATGTGCGTTTCCAATGTCTTTTTATTTCCATTATAGGTGCAGTAAGGGCAGTTCAGCAAGATCCGGCTTTCAAAGCTTTCACTGTGGACGTTGCGGAAATGGCTCTTGTAGGCAGAGAAGAACTTGGAAGAAAAGGGGCAGCCGGTGCAGCAGAATGGTTTTGATCGGTACTCCTGAAACAAACAAAACAAAAACACTATTTAGTACAGTGGAATGGCTTACAGGAAGTGCCCAAGACTGGGGAATCACACTTCCTATACTACTGAGCCACCCGGACAGAAAAAGGCACAAAAAACCAACCTGGAATTTTGTTAAAGAAGGATCCCAGCATCCGACATCCTCCCATGAGGTATTCTTCACATAAAAATCATTCGGCTCAAATTCTTTGAAGTCCTGTAAAGAAAGATTTTAAAAGTAATTATGGGGTTATTACATTAGTTCTAATTGCTATACATCCCATATGTTTTCTCTTTCATGTCTGGTGCTTAATGAATGATGGCTCCACTCAATTGCACTATGCACCAAAAACAAATAAACTATTTCTAATCAATCCCAACAGATAAATAAATCTCTTTTCTTTATTACCTTTCTATAGACTTTGGATTCACGTATGACTAATAGCAAAATGTCTTTAATGGTGTGTATGTACATACTTGTGATGGGATACAATCTGATTTTGCAATGCACAACAGTGAAGAAACCAGGTCTACTGCTTATAATGCTGTTCTGGATTCTTCTCTGCTTTTCGCAAACCGTTTTCTCCTCATGCCCTAAATGCTTATTAAAATCCACAGGCCCAGATAATTATAGCTGTGAATATAAAATCAATAAAATAGCTTAATAGCCACCAATTTAATGAAAAGCAAAAAAAACACAACAACAGTACATTCATTTAGTAAATGTCATCTATGCAGGTATCAAATTCTTGGTTATAAAATCCTCCATGCAGTTTCCCTGTGTGATCACCAGGGCCAAATACATATCTGGATCCCGTTGGGATGAGGTATGGGCTTATGGTCCAGATTCTACTCTCTAAGCAGCTTTGATCAGCTCACCTCTAGATGATCTTTACAGTATTCCAAGCCGATATCACTCAGAACTTTTTTCACGGTTTTCCGGGCCTTCCTTAAACTGCCAACATTGTTGACAGGGAGCTGAAACATCTTCTCTGACTGAAAAACAAAGTGAAATACAATGATTACCCGATGATGAAAACTACCACAAAACAAGCAACACAGCCACAGATTGGATGTCACTCCCAAGGTACAAACCAGGGCAGTCTACCAGGGCAAGTTCAGTACTGTACAGATGTGTTTAAACATTCTCGTCATTGATTACAAGAATATATTTTTTGCATGTACATGAAGATTACTAGGATATATTTTTTCCAATAGAGCATTCTTTTTCCATATGTCAACTCTCATTAATAATGAATTTCAAGGGACATAATGTGTGTGAGAGACACATGAATGAACATTTGTACAAAACACATACATGCATACTGTAACTTTACATGTAACACACTGTAGAGGAAAATACGTTTCAGACACAGCTTCACGTACAGTGCCCTGTCAGAGAGTAGGAACTGGTCATCCCTATAGCATGTCCAACACAAAAATATAAATTTGCCAAAAAGCACATGTGTTTGGTAAAGAATGCTTTAAAATTACACTCAAAACTACATAATCATTCACTATGAATTATTATACAGTGCTCCGTCGCTAGAACGCAGGTCTCGGGGGACACACAATATGAGCGTTATAAATGGGGGAGGGTGCCGCAGGACACAACACACATCTGACAAATACAAAAGAAAATAACTCCCTCTCTATAATGCACATATGGTGAAGCAAAAACGTACCTTCTGTGAATTAACAATGCACAAAGCACCATGTAAATCAACGCTATATATATATATTTTTTTTTACAAAAAAAAAAAAAGGTAACATTCCCACTCGTGGATCATTTTAATTAGGAGTTTTTAAACTATAAATAGTCTGGCTAAACGGCAGTCGGGAGTTCAGTTCAAAGCGACAGACAAGCAAAACAAGTGCGAGAAGGAGAGCGGGTCGGGCGAGGGGGAAGAGGGAATGGGCTCGCCCCAGGTTCGGCTGCCGGAGTGGGGCTGAAGCGTCTCGTCTCCCAGAGAAAGCCGCAGCTCCTCTCGCATCAAAAAAGTAAATACATTAGGAAAGATAACCACGTAATAGGACTCACAGCAGAAGTAGCATATAGACCTACTGAAAAAATGAATTCAGGAGCTTAATTACCAAAACACTTCATACATAACTAGGAGGGGTGTATTTTGAGACCCCTTGATAGTTAAAAAAAAAAAAAAAAATAATCACACACACTCAGATTGTACTGATTAAGGTTTCATATTTATGTAGCTATAATAAAAATCCATTATCATTAACCGCTTACTCCTTTACAGGGTTGTGGTGAGCCGGAGCCTAACCCAGCATACACAGGGCGCAAGGCGAGACTACACCCCGGACGGGATGCCAGTCCATCGCAGGGCACCACACACACACTCACACAGAGGGCAATTTAGAGTAATCAATCTACCTAGACAGAATGTCTTTGGACTGTGGGAGGAAACCGGAGTACCTGGAGAAAACCCACGCGAACACGGGGAGAACATGCAAACTCCACACAGACAGTACCCTAGGCCGGATTCGAACCTAGGACCCTGGTGCTGTGAGGCAGCAGCGCTAACCACTACGCCACCATGCCACCCTATAACAAAAATGTCAATCATAATAATAATTATAATAAAAATAATAATAAGGCAGTCTTTGTACACAAGAAAAACTTTAATATGCATTAGTAGATGCATTTACGCATTGATGCAGGTGACGTGTATTATGTAGAGCACAAAATTGATGATTGGTCAGTTGCAATGTCTTTGCACACTGCCCGCCTTCTGAAAGCCATTTACTTTATGTAGAAAGACAGCAGCGCATGATTGACATTATTTAAAACATGTTGCCAAACCCATGTTTATCGTTTCAAACCAAATCTTCTTAAGTTTTTGGGGTGTTTTTTCGGTTATCTGTTAAAATCAAAACCTTCAAGCCCTAGGTATAACACACTAGCTGATGCGAGGGAATAACATCGCAAAATATTAAGCGTGTTAAAACTTTGCGAGCCGACTTAAAATCGGTCGGCTGATCCTGTAAAATCACATTGTAAAGACGAACACACTGCCCGTCGCGACTGAAAAATTGTGTCGCTGTTGATCGCATCAGGCAGTGTGTCCTGGGCATTATTATAAATCCTGTTTTAATGAAAAAAAAAAAAAAGACAATACCGTTATCTACATCTTTACAATTTGTCAATTACACTGCAGTTCTCAAATCTCATGACATGCTGAACAGATTACTGTCTGGCAACACTAGCAATTATTGATAAATCATTTACACTTCATTATATTCAGATGGCTCCTATACGTTTGTTAAGCTGCAATGCTATACTGTACCATGACACTTGAGTCTAGCCTTGTATGCAACGCGAATTGCCATGTTCTCATTTTATATTACTGTGCCCGACATACTGTATAACTATCATTTCCCATCACAATCCTATCAGTCATCAAAATGACAAAGGATGCCTCCAATCAGTGTGCATCCACTAATACACCGGCTCTTCAAATCCCCCATCAAACACTCAAAATGCACTCCCCCTGACAGGGGGTCTCACCTTGAGGGGTGTTCCAATAGGCACTTGATGTCAGATCAAAAGCTGGGGGGGGGGGGGGGGGACAAAAAAAAAAAAAAAGAACAAAGCACATCATAGCAAAGCCACATCATTACCTCTTCCTACACGCCAAGTGTGAAAAAACACTGATTAATACATTCCGTGTTCTCAACACTGGAAAAGACTTCTAACCTTTACAAAACAAATATCTTATTAGGGTAGGCCGGTGGTAAGCAGGATAGCTGAATGGCCAAACTCTTCGGGGCAAAGGCTGCAAACCTACCGGGGGAGGATGGTGAGAAAGCCTGTGTGAGCATTATTGTGGGTTGTGAAGAGCATATCTTAGACACAGCACTGTTTTAAAAGAAACGTTTCCTTCTTTCTTTGTTTATTAGAAAAATGTAAAATATGTAATTTAACAAAAGCAGTATGTGTAGAACACACGCACACACACACACACACACTCGCGGTCGAACTGGGTAATGCAGCACACGCGAGTTACGGATGTGCTTTTTGGTACATTTTTATGAACGTTTAAATGCTATGCAGGTGTCAGAGTTTAAACCATATCCACACACACACACTTTTTATTTTACATTCTGATGTACATTGACAGCTCTGGTTAGTATTTTCTAAGCAAAGAAACCCTAAATAAGCAAACAACATTTTAACATCGCAAAGACTTAACTACAAAGTTTCAAAAAAACAAAACAAAAAAAAACACGTACACACCAAAGTATATATTGAAATTAGGGCTGTCAGTGAATACTGAACCTTTTTTTTCACATTATATATTCAAAAGAACAAAACAAAACCAATAATTAAAAAAAAATAACAGCTTACAATGTTACAAAATCTATCAAATGCACATATCTGGATTATATATAATTAATATATTAACTCTACTGTTCAGGGATCAGTGCCACAAACGGGAAATAAATGTATCTTTTTTAAAAACAAATAATTTGTGTAAAAGTGTACTGGTAAATTAAAGCCTATACATCATTTATTTAAACTTATGCGTTCTCTGAATTAATATTGAAAACAAAACAAAACAAAACAAAAACAAAAACCTTCCTTTTAAAATCGTGTTATACGTATTCACAGGGATGTAAGGGCTAAATAAATGTCAGTCATCATCTACAGTGTTCTGTTTATTATGGAGGTTTGCTTTTTACTGTCATCAGTAACTCCATACACAGTAATGTCTTCATTTCAAATGAAGAAGCAGTGAACTTGTGTTTTTGTGGTACGTCAATTTTGTTTGGCATAATTGAGAACACGGTTTTCTCGTCCGGTTCCTCAAAATACTTCCAAACGTGGCTTTGTTTAGAGATGCCATTTTATTAAAAATAGATAACAAACATCAGAAAAAACGCTTGTCATTAACTTCCTTACCCCAGTGGACTGGATACTAGTGTTTTAAATCGAACCCTGACGTTGACATCGATTATCGTGCAAATTCTAACAACGATTATCGATCATTAGAGTTAAAATGCTTAAAAAAAAAACAAAAAAAAAACACTTGCCTCACAGTAACAGTTTAAAGGAACAGCAAGTCCTCTTTTTATAGAGCATGGTATAAAAAACGTGTTTAATAAATACACTGGCATTTAAATATAGCACTCTCCAATTTTCATATTCCTGCTGTCACTAGCATTTACCCTGTTTTGTGTAAAATGTGACAAATTTCCAGTGTAAACATAATGGTAAATTAAGAAAAAAAAAAATCCACGGACAACACAAAAAAAAAAGGTTTGAAAACTACATTAACATTATGGCCTATTCACATGGAAATAATTCAATCTTTTTTTTTTTTTAATTTGCTGTTGATTCCAATTTATGGATTATGTGGCCCAGCCTCTGCTAGTGAAAGCAGCAGTCCCTTCCAGTGTGCTGCGGCTGCAGAGATGCAGTTCACTTTTTGCCGTCATATGTTAATCTAAACTTTACATGACTTTGCATAGCTACTTAGACTTGCATTATCTTCAGTTAATACAACTGTATCGTCATTTTTCCAAACAGTACATTAGAGGTAGCCTACCCTTTCCTGCAACAGAACTTTCGACAGCGACAACTCTGGTTGATCATTTTATTTTGTGTCTCCATACTTTAATATGTAGAATATCTCTTTCATACATGTACAGGCCTAATCAATCTACATACCACATCGCAACCAAAAATGCGTCACATACTGGAGTGCTCAGAGAAGCGTTTCGCCCACGTGGAGTCACTTATGCAGTACATTTCTAAGGCCCTACTTATTTCACGACCGTGACATTCATTCTTCACCGTGAAAATTGTCTATTTGGTGTACTTTTACCCTGTACTTAAACCCAATTAATTTATGTGTATCAGTCCAGGTTCACATGATGAGAGGCTTAACTTCAGGCGATCATAGTTCCGGCTAGGAGTACCGCATACACACACTGAATACATCATTGGAAAGCCGCGAACCAGGTAGGTGGCTTCTACGGTGCCAGAGTAATCCGTAAGCCACCCTAAACGCTTATCCGCCATGATCAAGCACTTCAGCAATGTTCGTTTATTATTGAACAGAGAAGATTAGTTCAGAGACTATAGATCCTACCAAAGTTTTCGTACGTTGTGTTGTATGTTCTCCGTGCGCTACCATTGCTGGTAGTGTCACGTGAGCTATTCATTGTGTTGATATGTACATAAATCCTGTTTGTCTGCGGGGCGTATCAACTTCAACCTCCGTCTCGATCTCCTGCCTGTCACTCAGCAGCGAATGCACGCATTCACACGGCTACTCCGTCACAAGCATTAATACCCTGTATCTTTCTAAACAAGGGATTTAAAAAAAGCTGAATCTCAAAAATATGTAATTGTTTGAATAAAGTAATTGTTACAGCTGTGCATAATGGTATTTAAAACAGGATTCATTTATCTGACTTTTTACATATCCGCCCTTACTCTGGTCCCACCCCATTTTTTTTAATCTTTTGAATGTATGGTTCATTCGCATGCAATCATTATAGGCCAGGGTTAACATGCCCTTCAGAGATGTGCATCAATCAAGCAGCTAACTAGTGCTGTCCTAACCAGCACTGCTTTATTTTCCTTGATTCAGGATAATATTACAAATCCATAATACAGCCATGAACAGCAAACTGTGGGTGTAGGTCAGATGCCTTGCCATTGTGGTTTCAAAATGCCTGTGATCACAATGGCACATGTACAGGGCTCCAGACAAACATTTTGCTTTGGGAGCCAAGGGCTTCTAGGGCAAATCCAATTGTTGGGTGCCACTTTAGGAGCAACGTGATTGCTACCACATTCAACTGCTTAAAATACAACAACTGGGACTTTATACACCATTGATCCCCGCTGTACAGCAGACACCTGCCTTACAGTATCTGAAGTCAGTTTTGTATTTGCTATATTATTTTTATTTTATGTACCGACTGATTTTCGTCATTTTCGGCCAATTGTGCGCGGCCCCCTGGGAACTCCCGTCCACGGTCGGCAATGGAATAGCCTGGACTTGAACCGGCGACGTCCAGACTACAGGGCGCATCCTGCACTCCACGCAGAGTGCCTTTACTGGATTCGCCACTCGAAAGCCCCCTCGTTTTAATTATTTTTAATTACTATTTTACTTATTTATTGCTTCATAATTGCCTTGGCCCAAAAGTTTTTAGTTGATTTGTGATATTATGTACATTATGGAATCTGGAAGGGATGCATTGGTCTGCAATTCTTGTGAAATGTACTGTATTCCTTCAAATTTAAGACACAGCCCAAATCTCCCACCATCAATTTGAGGAAAAAATAAAACATCAAATAAATATGCATTTACAAAGACACAACCTCAATTATGCATATGGAGTCCGTTTACAGCTGTCTGCTATCACACAAAGCATTACAGTTATGTGCTGCTTCTCATTTCCAAACGTGATTACTCCCAGTTTGTGAACTGTGGTATTGCTTGGCATGTCGAAAAATACGGGGGTCTGATCAGCATTTCCGATCTGTCCAAGCTGTTATTGTTTGTTAGAAACACTGAAATTGTAAAAGCTTCACTTTGAATTCCTCAGGAAGCTAATGACGCTTCTTTCAAAATGTCTGCCTGTATTTCATGGATGACTCAAGATCGGGCAGTAACGTTTTTGTTTGTGTATTCTGGTAGTCACATCTTTTGTTGGTGATTTTAACCCTTTGCGGTCCATTTATTAACTGCGCGTCAGGCACGTCAGGTTTAATTAATTTTCACACGTGCAGTTAATTTTTGACGTGCTGTTTAAAAGTATTTTTTTCCACAGTCAAACGGGTTTAAATGGCCCTGCATATCAACAAAGCACTCACTAGGCATCTCCAGCCCCGCCCCACCATTTCGTTTGCTATAGCGTTCACCTATGTAAGAAATAAATAATAATAATAATAATGATAATAATAATAATAATAATAATAATAATAATAATAATAATAATAATAATAATAATCGTACATACCGATCGATCATCTCCGGATCACTCGTTTTATCACCAAACTCCTCAATAATGCGATCCAACTCATTATTTTATTACTATAACATCTCAAATAATCTCTGCAAATGTCCGTGTTTTCTGTGCGCTGATTCAGTCAGCCAACTTGTTTACTTACGACCGCCCCGTTATCTGATACCTGATATGACTATTCATGAGATACGCCTTTTTTTTTTTTTTTTCCAACTTGTCTCGGCTCCTGTCGCTCCCACTCGGCAATTGAATGGTTTTCTCGGCTTTTTCCGGAGAAAAAACGACTAGACACCCGTTTATTGCGTTGCTATAATGATGTCGGACCCAGTCCGACAAAGGACCTGTGAGGAATAATTGCAATGTCGGACCCAGTCCGACAATGGACCGCAAAGTAATACACGCATCACTACTGTACTTGAATTGAAGACGCAGGCTATTTGAGAAGCAAAAAACAGTTTAAAAAGTGCATTTTAAATTTAAAGGAATACGGTATATGGTTGTTAACACTTCTTAATTTAAAGAAGATTTTATTTGCCATAAATTCTGTTTTATACATACTTTAATGAAGAAGGTTGCTGAACTTGAAATACAAATAGAAATACTAAATAAAAATGAGCAGTTTATTAAATAGTTTTCAGCAAATGAATGCATTTTGGATTCTGAAGGAGAGGCTGCAAATTATTTAGATTTTAACCTTATGAATGTGCTAATATTGTTATTAATTAGTCATTTAGCAGACATTTTTATCCAAAGCGACTTGGATAGAGACTAGGGAGTGAACTATGCATCAGCAACTGCTGCTGCAGAGTCACTTGCAACAGGACCTCGGATTTATGTCTCATCCTAAGGACGGAGCAGAAGGAGCTTAAGTGACTTGCTCAGGTTCACACAGAGCGAGTCAATGGCTGAGCTGGGATTTGAACTGGGAACCTCCTGGTATCAAGCCATTTTCTTTAACCACTGGACTAGTAGACAAACAACCGAATTTCTGAGAGGCCAAAACATGTTAAACAGTTTAGTGGCTGGCTGCACTATCAATTATTTATAATCACTTACGCTTCATTATAGTCAGATGGCTCCTATACGTTTGTTAAGCTGCAATGCTATACTATACCACGCCACTTGAGTCTAGCCTTGTATGTGACGCAAATGGTCCTGTTCCCATGTTATATTACTTTGCCCGGTATACTGTGAACAATCATTTCCCATCACAATCCTATCAGTCATCAAAATGCCAAAGGATGCCTCTAATCAGTGGTTTAATGCACTCATTTTAACACCTAACCTCCTCCAAGGGAAGACCAGAGTCCTTTCGGGGAGTGGGCAGCCAGCCAATTAACCACTCTAACGAGCACCTCGTTTTAATTTTAACATGGAAGAAATGAATCATTTTGTCTCTGAAAACTTCAAGCACCATTTAAATGAACTAACATCATGAACAGTAACATCTGCAAACACATTTAAAACTGTGACAAGTGTAAAGTCCCTTGACTGTCTCCTGGTGTGATTACTTCTCAGCATGCATTCTGTACTCTTGAATAAGCAGGAGCCCAGCTCAAGATGGGAGTTTACAGCCTTTCATGTCTGTGGAGCTCTCATCTTCGACTAATCAAGGAAACTGAGCAGGTTTAACGAGGAAGGCACCCAGGCATCTCTGCAACCAGTAGATGTCCTGTGACACTCGTGAGCAAGGCATTGAGGGAACCCACAGCACTGGAGCCCTGCCTGGATACTCTAGGAGATGCAATCCCCATTTACCCCCCATTGCCCCCCATTTACCTGCCCCCCATTTACCTGGCTTGATTCTGTTTAAGAATTTAATACAGTATAGTTACTGAATAGAAATGGCCTTACACTTGTTGCCAGTAATACAACCTTATTTAGCTTATAAATCTCTGCATAACTTAAACCTTACTATAATATCTATGAATTGTCCACCAAATATGTCCCTGACTTTTGGTGCAAAGGCCTTCAGATGCCATGCCCCTCAAACTCAGTACCTGGTATTAGTGCAAGGATTTCTAGTGTGGTAAGGATTCTGTACCCACAATATTTCACTCAATTTTTTGTGCAAGTCTCACAGTAAAACAGTGACAGGGGCACACTATACTAATGTATCCTGCATTAAATATTACCCCCCTCCGTTATGTAAGGTACAGTGTTTTTCCACCTCAAAATGTACCTGCCATTTTACTGTTGATGCAATATACAGGTCAGTACAGTAGTATGCCTGTCTCCTTGCTTTGTAGGTTTTCCAAGTTGGCATACCCTACAATATACCAAATCAGTTCAGAACGGGCACATCCGCTGATAATCCCAACGTCATAAAAGGCTAAGTACTGAAAAAAACCCTCCACACAGCTCCACTGAATCAAACTGACACCTGACCTGTAGGCCTCCTGTGAGACGATATCACAGACTAGTACTTTCAAATCGATGTATATCATTTTTAAATAATAATAAAACACTTGTACCAGATCATATCCAGATACTTTACCAGCATTTTGATTTGATATTTATCTACACTTGTTCGTGTTTTTCTTTTTTTAAATACTGATAGAGTAATCGTCATTTTTCCTTCACTGGTCCCTTTTGCAGCACCAGCATTTTACTGATTCACACTGTTGAGTGGCACTACAGTAATGCCGAAACAAATTACACCCTGTGTCAACAAAATTGACTTTATAAAGGTATGCTGAAAAACACTTCTTGCATAATTGGTATAAACTTGGGGGCTGGTTGTGTGTAGCACACCATCTCTCCTCACTAATACTACCACACCTTGACACGGTCTCAGACATTTATTCACCTGGGACTCAGTGTAAAATCCCTTGTGATGGTCCTGTCGGGCTACTTGTATGATGCGTAATCAGGCAAGTTGATCATTACATACCTCTATTATGATATATCATGGGAAGAAAGTTTAACGATTCATCGACACACAATGAATCGTGAATCGATACAACCCTACAGACGTGATCCATCAAGCCCGGCCCACTGTGCTCTGTACAGCTTAGTCATAACGGCCCTCAGGCCCCTCACAGCACTGAACTCTTTACTGAAGGTGGGTGTGGATATTTAGACTGATAGTGCTGCTGGGGAGTGCTTTGGGCAAGTGATAAAACAAAAATAATTCCCAAAAAGCATCTAAACGTGCAAAAACAAACGGCATGCCATCTGCTGAGGTTTATAATTGGTCCAAAGAAGGAACTAAAAACAGCACAGGCTTTAACCTTTTAAGTCGGAACTCTTGCTGGCCAGTTCAATTATACAGCATCGTCATGTCTTGTGATTCCACATCATCCAGCCCTGAACGCCGTCACATGTCTATTGCTATTGCAGTGCTGGAGAGGAAAAAGCACAGCTTTGTTGCAAATGATCTGTCCTATTTAATTCCACAACTGCTGTGGATGAGAATTTTTCGCTCGTCAGCCTAGTTGCCAGTTTTCTAAATATCGAACTTTAAATTCAAAACTATTACTGAAGAAAATAAATAAAATATGCCATTAAAACACATCCTGTGTCTAAAGGTTGCCTTGCTTAATCTTGATCCGCAAGACGCAGTCCCGCTTAAAACCACTAGTAGTGCAATTCATTTTTGATGAGTATTGTAAAGTGCGAGCTCATCTTTTATGCAGTGTGCTTGAGTCTTGTCAGGTTTGCTTTGGCACTGCAGCTTTAAGTTTACTATTTGCATTACCAGCTTCTACCATTTACAGCAAAACAGGCAGTTTTTATTTAGCATGCAAGCATGCTGTGAATAACTAAAACAAAATATTCCACACCTTATTGTGTTACATGAATCTATTTTTTGAAGATGCTTTAGTGAACATGTTTAAGTTATGTGGTTGTTTTGAGTTCATTTAAAAATTGGCTGCATGTAAAGCTAGTTTAAAATACAACAACTTGCTAAGGCACAATAGTGATACTTAAACTGTAACTTAATGTTTGTACACACTTGTTTGTTACCTCATTCTGCTGAATGGTTAATCTATGCAGCTGATGACTGCAATTAACTCAGCATGTTTATATTTGAGATATTTTTCCTATAGGTGACCGTACCTGTAATTGTGTCCAGTTGTAATATGGGGAATAGCATGCTGCAGCTCCCATGCTCAGCGTTAGTAAGTGAAGTCCTGACCACCTCTGGACTTCCAGGCATTTGTGTTCGGTCAGATTGTTACCATCCTTCTCACACTTCAGTTTAAAGTGATGTGGGCTTTTTTCCCCCCTTTACAGACCAACATCATTGCACAGCCATAAATATTGACAGATCTTTTTAAAAGGGAGTGGCAGCATTTGTTGCATTACAGGCAACAATGGTGCCTAACCCCAGAAAAAACACTTGGCAAAAAAGGTTTGTCGGTTTTATGTTGCAGTGTGGCGCCCCGCCCATAGGGCTGCACTTGCCATAGATACAGTATTATATCAATGCATATTAAACAAAGTATTTAAGCAACATACTGTACCTACCTGCAAACCAGACTGCAGGTGGCGGGTCCATTAAAAACGTCGGACCTATCCTACCTCCAGAGTACGGAACATCTTTAATATCAAATGCCCATCCATGCGCATCAAAATCAAAATCCCAAGGCTTCAATAACTCAGTCAATCCCAGACCAATACCTTGTAGGCTGTGGGTTGAGAATGTCCAATTAAGTCTCTGGACACCAAGTGAGGAATAAATGGGTTAACATAACATATATAATATAATATCTATTTTTATATAATGCCTTTCATAGTGGACCACCACCATAAAGCACTTTACAGAGGTAGGCTGTGAACTGTGTATTATATGCAGTCAATTATAATAGGACATTGATTTAACATCTCATCCGCAGGATGGAGCACAAGGAGGTTAAGTGACTTGCTCAGGGTCACACAGTGAGTCAGTCAGTGGCTGAGGTGGGATTTGAACCGGTGATCTTCTGGTTACAAGGCCTGGACTTTAACCACTGGACCACACTGCCTCCTAATGAATGGTATTGCTAAACTCCACACTTACTACAAAGGGCTGGAGCACTACCAGTATGATAAAACAAGGTATGCTGGCAACACAGTTACAGTTCCATGTGGAAAAGCCTCATGCCTTTAACAGCATGTTTAAAAACTTTTCCTAATAAGACCATGTAAATTCAGACCAGTGGTTCCCAGAATCCAAGCCTTTCTTGCCCAAAGGCCAGAACTCGTGCAAAAACCATGTGGAATACCTTCAAATCACCCTCAGGAATGTCCATACCAAGTTTCATTTCACAATCGGAAGAGCTTTCTCAGATCACTGCAGCTAAAACTTTGGTTGGCTTGCATATGGTCAAGGTTAACCACTAATGATATTTAATGGATGCCAAAAATACAGAGGCATGAGGCATTTTATCCTATACTATAAAAGCAATCTGGGCTTAATAGTACTGTTGCAGTGCAAGAATGATCTGCTATACTTTTTTGTCTCACTTGCCTGCATTTCAAAAAGCGCTCTGTGATATCCACCTGTCTGTCAAGTCATAAAGTTTCTACATGATGACCTGGATGTCATGATAGTAGCTGAACCTGGGCATGCATTTTTTCCAGCTGCAGCTTACACTGCAAGTCTGTGTGTGCCAAATTGCACTGTAGGTCTGGGTTCCTCCAGTATTAATTCTAGAGGGCGCTGGCGAGCTGCAGCACAGCGTTGCCATTATGTAAGCCTCCACAGACTGCCTTCGCAGCCTCTCCCTCCCTTTGCTATAGAAATGGCGCCTCCTATTGAGTCGAGCATAAAGCCTGATTCTATGGTATAAACTGCAGTCAATTCTGGGTGGGGGCTGGGGTTCGTGCAGGCATCACGCTATAACACAGCCAAGCACGGCGTATACAGAAAGTACTGGAACCCCACTAGTTCTAGATTCATTGAAGAGTCCACTGTTAGTCTGACTCGTAGATGACATGAAAACTTTGTAAACAGAAATTACGTGCACTGGAGTAAATGAGCCAGCTGGCTGTGTCACATTGACGGGGCGGCAAAGCAGCGGCAAGGCTGTGATCATTGCTGACACTAAACTGTGCAAGAGCATATGGGTTTCCTAAATGAAAACAGGGATGTAAGGGATGGAATCTATATATTAAACTTCAACCCCGCCATTTTCTTAAAAACGTCATCATCGTAGAAAAAATGGCTAATTAACAATTCACGGATTACTTCAATCGTGGGACTGTCACAGCATCAAATGTAGGTGATAAAGATGTAACTACTAGTATGGGAGGTATACTTTAATACGGACTGGGTTTGCAAGTGTGACAGCCCTAACAGTAATGACACAAATACCACAGATACAGTCAGCAGCAGAACATGGCTAAATTATAACAAATGTATGGGTCTGTGCAACTCACACAGGACAAAGATTATGCCGATTGAAAAACATCTGCACATAAACCCAAAGCTTCCGATCAATACAAATGCACAGAATATCACCCAACAACTATTATGTCCAACTATAAACACAACAGTATATGCACTGAAATCGACAGTCAAAACAAAAAGGTTGCACGTTTGATAATGTAACATGTCAAAAATTGTACTGAGTTCAGTAAAACAAACAAACAAACAAACAAAAACACAACTTCATCAATATACCCTGTGTAGCTGGCTAATCCCTCCCACCGACCGGCTTGTCTGAGATGTGCGTTGCACTGCCCCAGTGCATACAACAAAAGAACTTTGCTTTTCCAGAAAATAAGACAAAACACAAACTCACCAAGCTAGGGGCCAGTGGGAATCTGGGCATACACTGTGGTAAAAGGACGCACAGATTACCAGCACCGCGGCCAGGCTATGGGACGCGGTTCTTATTTTTTTACGTCTGGGTTCGACTCGCCACTCCAGAGCATGATTAAAAAAAATGAAAATAACGCATACAAGACTGCAACTGATATCCGTCAACCCTGCATCTTAGTACGCGTTACGGAGGGGGAATTTACCTGCTCAGGACGCTGTGGAGGCAAGTGTAACCGAGATGCAGTAGACAAAGGGCGGCCTCTCACTCACTCTCTCCTTCCTTCCTTCCTTCCTTCTTTTCTTTCTTCCCTCTCTCTCCTTCTCCTCTTCCTCCTCCTCCTCCTCCTCACCGAAAGCCCGAGTAACCGCCTTTCCGTGCCAGGGAAACACACCGAGCCGAAAGAGGGAGCTCGCCGGAGTTCAGTAAGACAGCGCTGAAAAGCCTCCGCTCAGACACCAGACGAGAGCTCTCGCTGGCTCTGCTTCTCGCTCTCTCTTTCGCTGCTGGGGCTGTTGTGCTACAGTAACTCATCTAGATAACCCCTAGATTCGGAAGGAAAATAAAGAAATGTTATTATATTTTTTTTTACCCAGACAATACACCCCAGCCTAAGCCTACACTGGCCAAAATGGCGTCTGAGAAAGAGCGGAAGTGACATATGTATTTGATTAGCATAAGGGAGCTTCATTGTCCAACGGAGTACAACTTGGATGCCCTAACCTTGTCCCGTTAGTTACCTGTATTCAGCAGTAATACATACTCACCCAAACACCGTGAAATACAGATCTCACTCAAGACATACAAGATGACAGGTTACTATATAAACCCAGAATATACACTCGCGATACTGGAAGGAGGGGGGTTGGGGGTAGTAAAGAAATGACACGCTACCGCATTTCCAGTAGGGGGCGTCGTGCGGTAGATTGTGATTACACCAGAACGCATGCGTTGAGATTGCTGCTGGCGCCTTCCTCTTGCCAATGATCGGCTGTGTACTGTGCCTAACAACGTTCCAGCACTGGGGGTAAGGTGGCGTTGTGCTATATAAGTACTGGGTGTAGCAGAACGACTTTTCCCGGCCACGTGATTTGCACTATTAAAAGTTCCCCAACACCTTGCCATGTGCTTGTCATTGGGAACCGTGAAGGCACGGTTACATTTCACTGTTCTTCATTAATTTAATGGCTGAAAAGTTCTCATGGAGCAGTATTAGGCCAGTGGCTTGCGGCCTGTTGCAAAGATATGGTGTTTTAGCATTAACCCTTGAATGTGTCTTCTACATTGTTGTATTTAATCTGTACTGTACTTCAAATGACAGGCCACGCACATATCAACACACAGTGTACAGATTAGACTTTAGAGTCCTGTTTTTTTGGTTCTAAAATGCATCCCTTGTATTTTCCATTACTGTGATAAAATGCTGAATTCTGTGCATGCATAGATATATATGGACAGTCACGTTACCAGATGCTGTGGCAGTGGTGTCCCGTAGATTTTTGGTACCGGTACCTTATCACATTTTGGTATTTTGCGTGTTTTTAAACAAACTGATTTCATAAATACATGTAGACTCTGAATCCCTTAAGTGACCTATACCAGTATTGTATTTTTGTTTTGCAAAAACAAAAACCAATACAAATATCATTAAAAATTATATTATAGTCCAGTCCTCTTTTCAAGTTGCTGTGGTGTTTAGTTTTTATTTTCAACTCAGATTAAACCAATTTGTCATGCCGCTTCCTGCAATGCATGTATTGTACTGGACTGTGGAAGTAAGAAAATGGTGTTTGCATCCAAGGTTATTGCCCCTCTGAACTTACTAAACAACATAATACTGAAATTATCATTAAGGATACGATTTTGTCACAGAAAAAGTGTGTAAAAACCACATCACAGTCACAGCTAAAAATAGACAATTTCACTGAATGATCACCCTACAAAGAGTTGAACATTTAAAATGTTTATTTATTATTTAACACACGCTCCTAATCCAAAGTAAATAATGTCAGCTTACAGAGTAAGTAACAGGGTTATAAAATATTGCAGGGTTATAAAGTCTGTTTCAAAGCTCTTTTCACAATGGCTGCTGTAGTGCACTGGGGTTTGAGATCTGT
Source organism: Acipenser ruthenus (assembly GCF_902713425.1). NCBI lineage: Eukaryota > Metazoa > Chordata > Actinopteri > Acipenseriformes > Acipenseridae > Acipenser > Acipenser ruthenus. The sequence continues at coordinate 9,394,489 of NC_081206.1, read as the reverse complement.
CCTCTAAATCACTGCAGGAAAAAGAAAAAGTGCTCAGGATTTTCTGTTCCGTACTACATCATGGCTCATTATTGCTGTGCTAACTGTTTGACAATGTGGGCAATAATCCTTATCAGTGCACTAGAGCAACCATTTTGAAAAGAGCTTTGAAACAGACTTTAAAGTTATAAGTGTAAGTTATCCGGATGTTAACAATGAAAACATATTTACTGTTGAGCTGCTTTTTGCATTAAGTAGCCAAATCAGAAAAACATTCATACCATTTATTTTCATATATTTCATCTGATTTCTCTTCAGGGTATATTATTATTATTATTTATTTCTTAGCAGACACCCTTATCCAGGGTGACTTACAATTGTTGCAAGATAACATATTGTACATATCACTTTGTTTTGTTTGTTTTTTTTGTTAAATACAATTACCCATTTATACAGTTGGGTTTTTACTGGAGCAATCTAGGTAAAGTACCTTGCTCAAGGGTACAGCAGCAGTGTCCCCCACCTGGGATTGAACCCACGACCCTCTGGTCAAGAGTCCAGAGCCCTAACTACTACTCCACACTGTATATGTACTGGAAATAAAGCCTGATTAACCCTGTTTTTAATATCTTAATCCAATTTAACCCCCAAAACTAATAAATGCAACCTGAAAATGTGATAGATCAGCCACAGCTGGATTTTACAGCACTAGGAAACCACTGTGGATTTAACCAATGGACATCCATGACTATTCAGGGATCACCTCCAGGAATAACTGCTTGATTCAAGTCAGGTGGATTCCCTGGTACTGTGAAAGGCATTAAGAAACCCAGGTGTGGCTTATCCTGGCTGGGCATTGGCTGATAAAATGAACCCTTATGTAGGAAAAGGTTGGATATCAAAAAGCCCCCTAAAATATTAATGACAGATATCTGAATATTCCCACAATATGAACTCCAAAGATAGTGTACTAAGCAAAATTCAAGGTACAGTACTACTATTCTATATTTCCAAGTGTGACCATATGACGAAACAAACCCCCCCACACACACATTTTCTGCACAATTTGTTTTGTGCTTTGTAGGGGAGTTATCGCTGACAGCTACCGGGTAGCTTTGGAAGGCAATTAAAAAGGGCAGAAAGAATGCTGGGTTAGTGAAGATTACAAACCATGTGGGGACAATGTGTTCAGTTCTGCTCTACACATTACAAACATGACAGCTTTGATAGATTCCAGCAAAAAACAAGCAGACTAATCCCTGGGCTAAAAAGTATGACGATAGATTTGTTTTCCCTTAACTTAATTACCATAGAATAAAGACTTGATTTAGCGAGACTTGACTAAGGTGACAAAGTTAACCTTAGCCAACATTTTAAGCCACCCACAGAAACCAGGACCAGAGGACAGCTGGAGACTTGGTGGAGAGACTAAAGAAACAGTGTAGGAGACACTTTTTTACACAGAGAGTGGTGAGGGTATGGAATGGGTTGCCAAGCCAAGTTGATGATGCTGAAACATTGGGATCCTGCAAGATCTGACTAGACAAAGTTCCGGGACCTATCTGCTACTCAGAACCAGACTGGCATTCATACACTTTTGTTCTTATGACTATTGTACAGTTTGAAAAATAAGTTTCATTTGGCCAGAATGGCTTCTTAAACAAACAAACAAACAAACAAACAAACAAACAAACAAATAAAACTTTTTTTTCAAGTTGTGTAGTTCATGTTTATTTCTGCATTTACACACATTGAAGGGAAAATCAAATTAAATAGTTTGTTTTGTTTTTAAAATGATTCATTTAATTAGAAAAATGATCAGATTTGTACAAGCTAAAAAATGCCCTAAAAAATGCTAAATTCCTGTCTAATTGAAGAATCTGCAAATCTGTTTCAGCACTCATTTTAGTCAATATTTTACAATTCATTAACACAGTAACAAGAAACAACAATTTTTTGACCTGGTAGCGTACTTGGATTTTCAGACTGAAGTGACAATAATATGCAAACCCAAACAAAAATATTTTAAATGGACCTACATAAGAAAATAAAAGGATATCCCAAGTTCTATTTTTTTTAACATTGGAAAAATATTATGCAATATTTACTAAACTTAGCACATACTTTTTTTTTATATACAAAGCAATCTGCAGCAAAACTACTGTCTGTAGCTCTGGTCTGAACAATACTAACCAGGAGTGTACCATTACTGATTGCATGTGTTTCAGGAGACATATGATCCCTGACAGGAATTATACTGATCAGGAAATATGTGTTCATTTACCAAGTAAAATGAGGTGGTTTCATGTCTGCATTCTAGTGCTAGTAAAACGGTACATTTATGTTAAACAGATTCATTGTTTAAATCCTTTGCGTAAACAATTATTTCTCATTTTTTATCTAGCCTTTACGTGTTTAATAAAAAAAAATACTAGTTAGTAATTATTGCCATATTTATATTTTACATTTGTATTTATTTCATATACAGTATTCAGTGGTTTACAGTGTATCAAGTTGCTAAATGTAGAATATTAGTCCGGGTGACTAATACATGTTTTATAATACATTGTTAAATAAGAACCAGGACGCATTGCTCATTTGAATGGGACATCAGTTCCATCCAATACAAACTATGGGACGGCTGTATCAAATCAATGTCAGGGTCTTATAAATTATTTTTTTAACTTTTTGAAAAAAAGCAAGTTCCAAATAAAACTCTTTGGTTGAGCATTTACCAAAATACTGTACTATCATTTAGGTTTGTCACCCCCCCTTTATAATGTTAACACTTGGACAGACTTTTATAGCTCCAGTCCCCATTCTGAAGTGCAGTGGTGGCCAGGAGTATCAAATCCCTTTGTATTATATTTCCTCCTGACTATCAGAAAGCAGAGTGCTCCAATCCCTACACCAGGCATGAAAGTCCCTGAAGAGCTGCACTACGGAGAGGCTAATCAGCATCATCAACCACAGCTGGTAGGAAAGCACAATCTATACAGCTATCTAGTACAGAGCCACCCAGTTCAGTACAAGCCCCCCCCCCACAAGTACAAATATTCCAATAAAACGAGTGTTAGCAAATGGAGTACTACTCAGAAAGGGAGAACGCTGTTTCCATGCTCCAGTGATTCTTCTCATACTATTTGTGTTTTAACACCCCATGGAGCCAGCCTACCAGTCCACACACTAAGATATAGTCAAACATGCTTAATGTCACCACATTGATATATACCAGACAGAATAGAATGGGAGGCAATGGGGACAGGCTCCTGATAATATCACTGTGATATTATCACACACCGGTTTACATTGATCAGTCATACAACAATTTTAGAACAGGCGTGTGTGTGTTAACGTGATTCACTCGCAGTAAGCGATGGGCGGTATAAACTCCCACACAATAACCTGACATTCAAAATGTCCCCCAATCACCAGTACAGTAATCAAAACAAACAAGCGTGTACGCGGTTAAAAATCTTTATGACACTCATTACACTAATAAAAAAGATGTATTAAAACCTATGAATGCAATAAAAAGTACAGTAATCCGTCTGCGATGGGACCAGAGTAAGGGCATATACAGACAAAGGTGGATAAATGAATCCTGTTTTAAATACCAGCTGTAACAATTACTGTACTATATTATTATGGTTCTGAGATTCAGCTTTTATTAGGGAGCTCCCCCATACCCCTTGTTTAGAAAGATACAGGGTATTAATGCTTGTGACTGAGTAGCTCTAAGTCTAAGTCACACAAGCACCAAAACACACAGAGAACATGAACAGATCTGAACAAGAACAACACAGTTTACAAACACACATTATTTACAGAGTACCCCCATCCTCTTCCCCAGTCCATAATCAGGTCCATTCCCACACTGTCCCCAGCTTTTAGTTGCATTGTTTGCTGATTGACAGAGTTCCAAGCATGCTTTAGCAAGCGCACAGCACCTAACAGAGACATTTTATTTACACTGCATTTCGTGCTGATGCTAATCGCTTTTCTCTTTTCTCTAACTGTAAATAAGAACATAAGAAAGGTTACAAACGAGAGGCCATTCGGCCCATCTTGCTCGTTTGGTTATTAGTAGCTTGTTGATTCCAGAATCCCATCAAGCAGCTTCTTGAAGGATCCCAGGGTGTCAGCTTCAACAACATTAATGGGGAGTTGGTTCCAGACTCCCACAATTCTCTGTTTGTGACCCCTGGTCCTTGTTTCGTTTTTCAGGTTGAAAAAGCCCCCCCTGGGTCGACATTGTCAATACCATTTTGAATTTTGAATGCTTGAATCAGATTGCAGCGTAGTCTTTTTTGTTCAAGACTGAATATATTAAATTATTTTAGCCTGTCTGCATAGGACATGCCTTTTAAACCAGGAATAATTCTGGTTGCTCTACTCTTTCTAGAGCAGCAATGTCCTTTTTGTAGCGAGGTGACCAGAACTGAACACAATATTCTAGATGAGGTCTTACTAATGCATTGTAAAGTTTTAACATTACTTCCCTTGATTTATATTCAACACTTTTTACTCTATATCCGAGCATTTTGTTGGCCTTTTTTGTAGCTTCACCACATTGTCTAGATCAAGGGTCTCAAACCGTGGTCCTGGAGAGCTACTGTGGCTGCTGGTTTTCGTTCCAACCAAGCTCTCAGTTACTTGATTGAACCAATTTTTGGCTTAATTAGTCCAGATTAACAGGTGTTCCAGATCTTTAGCCACTGATGATGTAAAGACACCTATAAAACCTGCAGGATAGGGGCTCTCCAGGACCAGGGTTGGAGACCACTGGTCTAAATGAAGACATAAACACCTAGATCTTTTTCATAAATTCCTTCAATTTCAATGTCTCCTACATGGTATTTATAATGGGCATTTTTATTGCCTGCGTGCAGTACCTTACACTTTTCTATATTAAATGTAATTTGCCACGTGTCTGCCCAGTTTTGAATGCCTTTGTTGCTGCAACGATGTTTGCCCCTCCTCCCAGTTTTGTGTCGTCTGCAAATTTAAAATTTGCTTACTATACCAGAATCTAAGTCATTAATGTAGATAAGGGAAAGCAGAGGACCTAATACTGATCCCTGTGGTACTCTACTGGTTACCTTGCTACATTTTGAGGTTTCTCCTATAATCAGTACTTTCTGGAAATCTAAATAAACCATCTCATATGCTTTGCAATTATCCATGGGTTAGACACGATCTCCCTTTCCTAAAACCATGTTGTCTCCAAGGATACTGTTACCATATAGGTAATTTTCCATTTTGGATCTTCTTATAGTTTCCATAAGTTTACATATAATAGAAGTCAGGCTTATTGGTCTGTAGTTACCTGGTTCGGTTTTGGCTCCCTTTTTGTGGATCGGTATTACGTTTGCAATTCTCCAGTCTGTTGGTACAACCCCTGTGTTAAGAGACTGTTGCATGATCTTGGTTAGCGGTTTGTAAATAACTTCTTTAATTTCTTTGAGTACTATTGGGAAGATCTCATCCAGCCCAGGGGTTTTGTTTATTTTAAGAGCTCCAAGTCCCTTTAACACTTCTGCCTCTGTTATGCTAAAGTTATTTACAACTGGATAGGAACAGGTCGACATGTGGGGCATGTGCTATTTGTCCGATATACATCTGCCCGAAATAACCCTGTATAGTGTAAGTGGTGGCGACTGTATCTACTTTAAGATTAGCTGAAACATTTAAGATAAGCAAATTGCTGTACAGTATTAAAATGTTCTGAAATATATACAAGTAGCACAATCATAGCAGTTTCTCATGATTACACTGTGTTATGCAATAGTAGACGATTGTTTTAAAATTAGAATTGATTTTAAAATAATGAACACTATATTGTTTTAAAATTAGAATTGATTTTAAAATAATGAACACTATTGTAATCAAAGCCACACCTAGCTCTATATTTCAAGTTTCACAGTAAAACACATTGGTATTATTTTGCTTGGTTATTGGTGGACACCTGATAAAGTGAACTTTGATTGCTATCATTTTTGTGCAGTCTCTTTGAAGTGACATTAAAAGGGGTTGACTGTAGCTATTAAAACACATTGGCACCTTAAGAAGGACTGGAATATGCAAGCGCTGCTGGAAGATTCAGAGAATACCACTTGCTGTTTTCAAACACATTCTATATACATTTTTCAGTCTGCAGATGCTATATGCTAGATTACCAGAAAATAATTTGAATTAACAGAAACATACCAAGCAAGCCTCAAGAGATCCCGATTTGGAGATGCAGACAGCGGTCTAGGATCTTTAAAGCTACACTGCACCAGGGCTATTCAGAGATGTGTACACCAAGTGCCCTCTAGTCAGCTTAATGCAGAACAGGCAAGATGTTAGGGAATACGCAAATATCTGCCACTATAGTCTATGCTGGAATAGGGGGACCTAATTAGGGGTGTTAGTGTAATTTCCTAAACGTTTACACTAACATGAGGGTGTTTCTGATTGGTTACAAAACATTCCTACTATAAAAAAGCCCATCACTTTTGATACACATCTCTGTATATCTGTTAACTGTTTGGGGAATGTTGTCAGACACCGTTTCAAATGATCTCTCCTTTTACAAATTAAGGGCAGAAATACAGGTGCATTAAATGGTATTTTATTGGAATACATGGTTATTTAGCATTATTCAATACATTTTAAGAAAGTAAAAAAAAGGTAACCATGTGCTTTTCTTTCCTGTAGTCACTTTCAAAATAATTTGCTTACTCAAAATGTTCCAATTAAAAACAACATAACAATGACATCGCTTTATCCAATGCCAGTCAGCACAGATCTATGTCGTGGCGAACAGTGTCAGCAGCCCTTTAACAAAGGAGATGATTTCATTCCCTCCTAGTTTGGATTCTCCATACACGCGATCAACAAACGAAATTGGAACCTGCAAAATAAAACACAAGAAAGTAATCAAGAGGGTTGATAAAGATGTCAGCCTTAAATAAGATGGTCTACTGTAAATACTGCAAAGGGGTCGATTTCATCAACCTGTACCCCACTGGGATTAGCCACAGCTGGGTTTTATATTTAATTTCATTGGGGGAGGAATTTGGATTAAAAAAAAAAAAAAAAAATCATGATAAAAAAAATATTATGTTTTAGTAAAGAGAAGCTGAAAACAAAGAATTTGTATAGAAATTATTTTATTTTGTTGATGCAAAAGTATTAAATTCCACAAGCGATATGTAAAAAGAATAAATAAATAAAATGAACAAAATAAAAATATTTGACACATTGTTACTGTAAAGGCTGCCACACACATATTTTAATTGGCAACAAGACACTTTCGCAGGGACATGACTAGACACACCAGAAGCGACACAGAGGCGATGCGACAGGTTTGAAAACTGCCAGCTCTATAGAACTGTCAAATTTCTATTGACAAAACTATAATCAAGACTGATACATATTCATCAACATGATGTAGTAATTATGAGTGTCTTCTCTGATGGTATTTAAACACATATGGCAATAAATTGTACATACCAGGCTTATCCAGCACCTTCGAAATGGACTCCCACACAGTGTCTTTGAAATCTGCATCTTTATAATTGTGATGAACATTATCATAAAGCTCTGGGCATTTTTTCAACAGCAAGTATTATTGTTTTCTCTGTCATTTAGATACTGCTTCACCCTGTTGGACAACGTGCATTGAAGCTGTTCTCTGATTGGTCAATGCCCTAGTTGACGTGCGTCAAATCACAAAAAATCGAATTCAATCCTATTTTAGAAGGCAGTACCTCTCCAATGCTGTATCCCAGCTGTCTTGCTCGAACAATCATCTCCATCTGAAACACATAACCTTTGGAGACGCATTTTTCCACCAGTTTTTGAAGCACTTCTTTTCTGTAGAGCCTGAAAAACATGAATTTGAGTTAACAGTTTCTCAGTGTTTGTTGCAGGATCGAACCAGCTAGTAAAACATGAACATAACCGGATCAGCAACAGTATAATTAGACAGCATAAGCTTGATTGCACCTGCAGAAATGAGATCGATTTTACATCACTTTTGTAGGATCTGTGACACCGAGTGTCTTGCTCAAAACTAATCGTATATTAACAGCCTTGCGATTGGATGAAATGAAAGGCCGATCACAGGTTTTTATACAGGTGAAATGAGATTGTTGTCTACAAGCACACTCAATGCATGCTCTAGTTATTGCTATTAGGTAACAAGTGCTGTGTACTTCTCTTTTTAAGCTGTTAAAGTCTTTAATACATTTTTACATTTTCAATTTTAACATCTAAATAATACGTATTATTTGTGGTTTTTATTTTGTAACATTAACATGGCATGCAGAAAAAATAGGAGAGAATTAAAAACTGGGCCTATTATATTCTAAATATTTTAGATATCATTTACAAACTCCAGTACAGTGAATACGCTATTCATTAAATAATGATCCTTTAAAAATATGCTTGAATGTTGTTTTAAAATAATGCAATCCGACACCGCCATCTACTGGCAGAATTGAGTACAGTGACAGATGCCGTATTTATTGGTAATGCCAGTGACTCCTGATTGGTTCGTGTGTTCCTCCTCCTCCTCCTCCTCCTCCCACAGTCAACTTACAAGCAGGCTTTGTTTTCTAAACTGCTTGCCCAAATTTGATAAAAATCACTGTCACGGTGATCAATGCACTGGCACCCGATATCAATTACTGGTGTAACATCCTAGTCAAAGGATATCCAGGTTACTCTGTAGCAGGGGTGTCCAATCACAGTCCTGGAGGGCCATTCCACTCCAGGTTTAACAGGTAAAATGAGATAATGAACCACTGCAGGGTTTGGAGGGGTTTAATTAGTTCAATGAAACAATTCAAACCAGGAGCAGACACCCCAGTTCTACAGCTTTCAGGTTTATTTGGTAGAGATTAACATGCTTACTGCGTCTTGTAAAGCGCTTTGTGATGGTGGTCCATATAAAATAAAGATTGATTGACTGCTTACCTGAAACTGCCAGTTAAATCGGACGCGCCTGGTCTCAGCAGTATCTGCGTAATGAAGTTTGCTCCTCGGCTGCAGAGGAAAAATTCAAATAGTTTAAATTAATAAAAAGCTTGGAGTCGCTTTTTAATTAAAAATGGATGATTTGAGAAAGTAGCCCCTAGCGTTTCGCTGTTTACCTGATAACTTTTCTTTTTAGATCCCAGCCATACACACCTCCATCTCCGCTGTATCGAGTCCCAGACACGATGTCATAATTACCGTCTTTCTGTCTTCTACAAAAACATGATATGAACGTACTTAATATGTTTACACAGGACCTAGGTTTAAACTATTAGAATGGTTTGTCATTGACATTCTAAGTGTGAGACCTGCACTCTCAGAGAAATCAGAAGTGTAATTGCTACTAAGGTTCCAATGGGGACATGACTTAATCAGGGGTTCACATAACTTCAACATTAGGTTCTCACAGGGGAACCAGCAGAAATGGTTTGGTACGCACCAAAATTAGTAGCAATCATCCAAGTCTCGATCTAGTTCCATCTTCTCCTCTGACAGTGACAGAGAAGTCAGAGACCACAACAATAGTTTCTGAATGTTTAACTGTGAGTCGGGATTACTGGTTATTACAATGTGTAACAAATCATCACACATTCTTATTTCAATAGACTACCACCAAATTCCAGCCCTGGGGATTCAAAAGCAAAAACCCAAACACTTTGTCACTTTATTGGTGTTGTTGAACACGTTAGCTTGATGGCACAACAGTATTTATATAAGGCTATAACTGAGGGCGAAAAATAGCGACACTTCTTCACCCCCGCTCAGATTGGGAAGCAAAGCGTCAGCAAGCTTCCTTAATGCCACTCCCCATAACTGCACCCCTCTCCTCTGAATGGACGGCTTAGTAGATCCCTGCTATTATTCATTGTTTCAAGTGCCCATTAAAAGAAAATGATTGATTTTATGAACTGGAGTGGTTCCACCTATCACTCTCCATTCTGTTTTATAAAAATCTGAAGCAGCCAATGATAGCGCTAGCAGGGAGGGGCTGTAGTTAAATTGGAACCCTCCCAGAGATTGTTGACAGAGCTCTGGGAAAAATTAGGCAGGTATGGCTCACCTTGCAAGTGTAAGCACCCTGGCTGCCTTTATGAAAAATACTTTCCTGTTAAATGTACTGATGGTATGCTTTTGTGTTTTAAACAATATAGAAGCCCGCACTTCTCTTTATTGGTTTGCATGCGTACCAGTTATGTGAACCTCTGCTATAACGAACTATATAGTAGGCCACATTTTCATCCTCATGTCCATTAATTTTTGTTTCCTGATTTTAATGTGGCTGTTGGCCTTGTTATCAACATTAATAAAAGTCTTGGCAAGCACCCCACCCGTCATGTTTGCATAAGAGCTATCAGCATCAAGATAACATTGATCACCGTATGGATGGAGGTGCAAATTCCATGACATCACCACCCTTGACGTTGATACTTTCAATTAGTGCTGCACGAACCAGGCTGTTCTAATTGAGCGCTTCACAGAAATCAGTCGCTGACAACCTGGGGAGGTTCATTGGTGTTGACTGGGCTAACGTACCATTCAATGTGAAACAAGTGAAGAAACAGCTGCTTGGATTTGTGAGGACTGCTGCTTTTCTTACTTTGTGGAGAACAGCAACCCACACAAATCTAAGCGACTGTTTCTTCACTTACAGTACACCCCCGATATAACGAACCTGTTTGAGTCCAAGCCTTTTGTTCGTTATAGCGAAAGGACAATCAAAATGAACGATAAACTGTTGGAGTAACAAGATGATATTGTGAATAACAGTAGAATTACATGTATCTGTTCGTCTCATGTATGCAGTATTCTGCCTTTGCTTTATCCAATTTCGTTGAAGAATCCCAAACTGAGCTTTTATTTCAAATCAGCCCGACATTAAAAGTTTATCAGATCCTGTTTTTTTTTTTTAGTCGTCTTTTTTTTTTTCTTGAATCAATTTTGCTTTGCCGCATGGTTGCTGAACTGCATTTCTCCTTTTTTCAAACGATCAATATAGTTTCCAGCTTTGTTGCAAGATGAAATGATTTTCATTTTGAAGGCATTATTACACAGCGCTTGCTTTTTATTAAGACAAAAGAGTTGAGTTCACTGCGGAGGTGGCATCCCGTGCGTACAGACCGGGATGTTGACCGTGTGTTTATATTATCTTTTTTTTTGTTTTTCATTTGGGGTCCAGAGGCCAGGTTCGTTATAGCCGAAGGTTCATTATAATGAAGGGCATTAGAGCGAGGGTGTGCTATATTTCATTTGGAATGGCAAATGAACCCAATCACCACCAACAACCTTGACCTGTGGAGAGCGAAATCCAAATAATCTATACATTCAGTACCTTGTGATGAATGTCCTAACCAAGTTTCATCAGAATTTCTGAAGATACAAGTAAAACACTAATGATAATATCCTTACTTGGATACATTAAGAGTCTGCCTTTCTCAGATCACACTTCACAAAACCACACACAATTATCATTTAATACCTCAAAAAAAGAGAATATCCAAATTCCTCTTAAATAAAAATACAAGAGTAACATTTTATTTTGTTAAAAACACTCACCTGATAAATTCTGGAATAAATTTGGGCTGACAGGGCGAAAAAAAAAAAAGAAACAAGTATTATTCTCCTGAGCAGTGTATTGAGCAACACATGAATTGAGAAGATCAGTTACAATACACAGGTGAAGTTACGTGGTGTGAAAGGTCAGCATCCATGATTATAATGTAATTTCCAGTAGCGTGCTGCATCCCATGTATGTAGGCTGTTCCTATGGAGAGAATAGGAAACAAGATGTACTTTACATAGACTTACATGTGCATAAATAACACCACGGTTTAAATCCTTAAAAGAAAGAAGGGGGCTTTGTGAAAATATAAAACAGTGTATTGTGGTCTTTAAAAGCAAGTACAATTGCTGGTTTGTCCTAGTACTTAAACAATAACAGTATTTAGATCACTGTTTAGAGCAACTGAAAAGACCTGTCTAGCTATTTATAATGCAAGTTTCAGGTGGGTCAATAGTGTATCAGCATTGTTCAAGGTAAGAGTATAGAGCAGCAATAAGGTCACAGCTTGTGAGAAGCCACTTTATTTTACAGAGGCTAATAGTAACCTGGAATCTACACTAAACCCCATTTTACCATCCCAACTTGCCTTATTATTATTATTATTATTATTATTATTTATTTCTTAGCAGACGCCCTTATCCAGGGCGACTTACAATTATTACAAGATATCACATTATACATTATTTCACATTATACAGATATCACATTATTTTTACATACAATTACCCATTTATACAGTTGGGTTTTTACTGGAGCAATCTAGGTAAAGTACCTTGCTCAAGGGTACAACAGCAGTGTCCCCCACTGGGGATTGAACCCACAACCCTCCGGTCAAGAGTCCAGAGCCCTAACCACTACTCCACACTGCTGCCCCTTATAAATAACTACATGTACTAGGAGCTATCAAGCACTGTTTAGATCAATTAATGTTAGCAGACAACGCTGACAATACAGCTCCAGTAAGTCTTACCTAACAACATTAATTATTTCATAGCTACTATTGTTGTCGTCCCCCTGTCCCCCAAGTTACTATTGCAGGGGTGTGCAATTCATATTGTCCGACGTCCAGGACAACAAGATTTGTGTGAGGGACAACAGGTTTTGCTGTTAGACTTTGCCCATTGGACGAGTAGCTTTTATTCATTTATTTTTCCTTTGTTCGTTCTGTTGCTAGAAAGACACTCCAGGTATATTTTTAGAGAACCACGCAAGTTTCTGAAAATTGAATTGCGGAAGTCTAGGATCTACACAAACATTTTAAAAAGTGTTTACGTCCCACCGCTATCACTTCTGATTGGCTAGCTGTGGAAGAAGCCGATCTTCTATTGGTTACAAAGAAACCCAGAAATGGCTGCCTGAGAGCCACTGGCAAGGCACAGACTAATCTTTTAAAATTAAGGGATTATTTACGTTTTTTGTAAATTCGCAAATAAGTGATACTGCTTTCTAAATACATGAACCTGACATTTAAATGCAGTAATCTAGTAAAGTTACAAAAAAAAACAATAGATGCTAAGCTATTAGCAGATAAGAAAAAATCATGTTGTGTAATGTATCAAATTATTTCTGAATCTACTTTGTGGTCAAGCGTGTACTTGTTGGGATGTTTACTGGATTTGAACAGCGACATTAGTTATTTATTGGACATGCACAATCCATCGATTTATGAAACTATTAAACATGAAGATTGTCAAATGTGTATAATGATAGAAATTAAATTCTTATATATGAGATTATCTGTACAATATAAAATAAAATACAGATTAACAATATTAATTAATTTATGTACTTATTTTTCAGTGAGAGTAGTGCAGGGAAAGAATGTTGAATAACTCCCAAGTATTGCTTATTATAGTTATACTCCTAGTATGTTATTTAAAATGTACTAGCAAATGTGTTCCAAACTTTAATGAAAGGAACATTTCCTTAAAGTATTGTAGCGTGCACGGGGGTAGGGGTCAGGGCTGGTAGGTGACGCAATCTGAACATGAAGACATAAGCCCGATATCTGCTCCTGCAAAGGAGCAGGCTCTTTTGTACAGCGGTATCGGCGCTATGCTTTAAAAGCGGGAGGTCCCGGGATTGCGTCCGACCTCCGCCTGCGAGAAACCCCTGCCTGCGGGGAAACGAGGTTCACCACAGTATGTTATAAATGTGTTGAGGTGAGGTGGGGTCACAGGTAACCTTTTGTGTATCCTGAAGAATTTAGTTAGCCAGTCAAGCTACAAGGCTTGATCCACCCCTGTTAAATCACCAATTGATTGATTGTGTTCACTGTTGAATAAAACCAAAATCCTATATTTTAGTTATATTCTACTTTTTTTGTGTATGTGCGACAGGGAAGAGGCAAGTAGGTTTTTCAAAAATTGCACACCCCTGTATTGTAATGTATCTTTTACATGAGAAAATGTGAGACATACGGTACGTAGTAATGCCAATACACTGAGGTAGCCCAAGATTTATTGGATTTAAAAAAAAAAATTAGCTTTATGTACTTTATATGTTAATTACAAATAATTCCATGGAGAGATGACAAACCAGAACGCAGCTGTGCTAACGAATGTCCAGTCTTTCATCACAAACCACACCCTCCTGTAAATTTGGAAGTAGAGTTTCCCCTTACCTAATCCCAGTTTCTTTGGTCTGGGTCTCAGAACCTGTCAGCCAGAAAATAAAACCACAAGTTATTATGTTGTGTGTTCAAGCCATTTGTTTTGAACAGCCATTGTATCTCTGCATGATTTTCACTTCTATAAAAAATGAACAACGTCCTGTCCAAGCAAAAACAAAATCCCAACTCACTTTTTATACTGTAAATAAGCTCTTCTTAAAATCGTGTCTTCTTTCACAAAATGTATTTCTAACGCTGTTCCAGCAGTGCTAAACACTGCTATAGCAAGTATCAAGGTCTTTTATGGATTAAGGCGGCATTAATTTGCTCGTCTGCTTACTTACAATTTTATCTGAACCATAGATCTTTTGCAACTGTTCAGCAATCTCCAAAGTCCCGTCTGGGCTTCCATCATCAATAACAATCACCTCGTAGTTGTACCCACTGCAAAAAAAAAAAAAAGAAAACAAACAAAAAACACATACTTGTACTCATCATTAGATATACTACTATTAATACGATTTATAATATTAATCTGTGTTAATGTCTTTGTTAGATTACATTCCTAATTCTTACATTACTAAACACAGCCTTGTGATGCTGGCAGTACATCCTTACTTTGCATTTCACATTCTAATAAACAATGCTGACAGACAGCTACATTAACAACAGGGTTAACCAAGCTACCTAACAGTATGTGAACACTTACGTTTCACCAAAGTATTTGACCAGCAGCCACACGATTAAAGGTAGATTCTCCCTCTCGTTATAGGTGGGTAATAAAACTGAGTATTTGTCGGCTCCTTCTTTGCACTTATCCGAGCTTTTTCGACTAGCCATTTTGGAAGTACAGAAACCGGAAGCTGGTGTTACAATAAATATTGTCGTTGTTCCCAGCTGACCAAGCGGTGTTCAGTGTGACACTACCCTTATGATGCCGAAGCACTTTAAGGGTGTCTGTTTAGTAGCGTGGAGTTCCCATTACGCTATTTAGGATGGTGTATCATTTTGAAGTAACACTATTATACGCCACTGAAACGTTCAGAAAATGTAATACTTTTAGATTATTTTTATGAAATCTTTAAAACACCACCTATAAAAGGTGCTGAATCGTTTTGATAAATCACCGGTGTGTTTCCATTTTGACGTGTGTATGATAGAAATATAAAAACTCCTTTACAAGTACAGAACAGTTAGGTAGTCTCCTTGTGACTATAAGAACGTGTTACTGAACAAAGCACAATGTATTTGTTAAAAAGTTTTTTGGTGGCTGTTTTCATATTCAGCACAAGTGAGCATGACGGAAATGTTAGCATAGACCAGCGCTGGTGTCTGCAGCCTATGGTTGACTGTCATAAAGTGCCGTATTTTCAGAGATGTTAATATTGAAGCTAATTAGGCTAATTTTGGCAATAGACCTTAAATATCGCGAGACTTTGTTGTCCTTCTTCAACAACAACCACTAAAAACTTTTTTTTTTTTTTTTTAATATATACAGTACCTGTGTATAATTTTTGATTATTCGTATCTAGTTTTGATTATATTTATCCAAATATTCCATCAGAGGGCGCTACCTGATTACAGATCAGATTCTACTAAACATGTTTACCCTCAACATGCACAGGGATAGGCAGTGTACTGTATGTAAGACTCAAACCAGCCCTGAAGAAAGTAAAGGCATAATAATTTAAGACTCATGTTGAAATCAGTTCCCTTCTGGTTGCCCATAGTAGACTTTCACCCTGTTGACAGCGTTATGGCAAGTCACCCTTGTGGAAATCATATAGACAGCACATCGAAGCAATATCTTTTTTTTTTTTTACCTGCAGAACTGCATTGTCCACTATGTCAAACTTGAGAGGCCCAGGACTGAATGGCAGAAGGGGTCCAGGTCTGGATTGTGGTGTGCTTGCAGAGAGGTAAGGGGGAGTTCCCATGGTGTCTGCCTGCACCAGTGCCCAAGTCCCTCACTAAAATAAAAAGCACTAAGTAAAAAACGACATGCATGTATACACTGCTTGGCCACTTTATTGGGACCTGTACCTAGCACTGGGTTGGCAGCCGTTTGACAGCCTTGACACAGCATGGCATCGACTCCACAAGGTGCTGGAAGGTGTCTTGAGGGATGTTATTCCATTCAATCATTAATGAATTCAGACTCATCAAGCTTACCAACATGACTGCCTTTGCTACTGTGGCACCAGCTCCAGATGTACCCACTAGGATGCCTCTTTCGAATGCTGTTAGATCTTTGGCTAGTAGACTGTTTGCAATTGTGCTGCTCCAGCAGCCTTATAGTGCTGCAGGGATCACATGTCACATCACATGATCAACCTAATTTGAATTGCTAATTCAGGACGAAGCCAAATCCAACAGGTCCTAATAAAGTGGCCATGCAGTGCATTTGCAGTATATCATCTATAACTTAGGAAGCAATTAATTCTGAGGTAACAATGAACTAAAGCTAATGTCTTAGTGCACTGCTTAAATAGCTCACAATTTAAACTGAGAAGTCTCCGCAGTGACACTGTGGTACTGTATGCTAGCTGGCACCTTCAGTTGCTGTTAATTAAACAGCGAGGAGGCCAATTTTAGAATGTGTTTCCAGCGTCTGAGCCAAGAACTGTGACAATAAAGCTTCAGAGTAGAGCTGTGATGGTGCTTGAGGAACTTGTAGGGTTTTGTATTGAAGATGCTGTGTCACATTGAATAGTGAAATAGGATTCTACATACAGGGCTCTGGATACAGCACTGTGCTTGTATTTTACTCTTCACTTTATGTGTACAATACCCATTTGCTGATGGTTTTTAATAGAGAACACTGCTAATACACTAGCATTCGAGATCATAAAAAGTCTCTTCTTCAGACATGTTAAAGAAAGTTCTTCTTAGATATCAGTGACTTTGTTTAACTCAGTTTTCAATTCTCACCTGAAGAACAGGCCCCTGCAGTCTCAAAAGCGAGTGCATTTTATATACACTTTCATATGTTGCCATGAAAAAAAACCTTGTTATACTTCAGTCGGGAATTTAAGACCTTGTCTACTTGCCTCCATAGTTTACCATTCATTGGAAACCAGGCAACCCATTGTTTATGTACTCTAAAGGTAGTTTCAGTTCACAGGGAGTCCTAAAACAAACACTTCTTAGACACTTTGATGCTAAATCTGTATCTATTTCATTCCTGCTGGCACAGATGCTTCAAAAGAACACTTCCTGTTTGGGTTCTTGTTTTTGTGTGTATAGAAAACTTCTAAATGAGTTAGTTATCTATGTAATAACTAAATACTACTGATACTCGGACATAGTCTACTCGAGTAGAACATTAAGCAGGACCACATTCCGGTGCCTCCTTAAGACTCACCTCTTCAAACAGCACCTGTAGAACTCCTCTGTTTGTATCCTGGGACACTATCACCCTTCATGTAAATGTGCTTTATTTTGCTCTTATCTGCCCCCTATTTTACTGCATTTAATCCTGTACTTCAGAATACTGTAATCTGCCAAGTGTTTAACCTGTAGTATTTTGTATTTAATCATATCCTGATGTAACTATCACTATTATCTGCTGTATTATTGAATTGTGGTTTGTCACACTTGTACTTTTCTTGAACAATAGTTATTGTATTTCTTGCTCTTATTGTATTACTTGTATTGTAACACTTAATGTATTTGCTTACGATTGTAAGTCGCCCTGGATAAGGGCGTCTGCTAAGAAATAAATAATAATAATAATAACCTATAGCACAGCTGGATTTTATTAAAGCATTTTACAGCTCTGGGGAATCACCCTGAACTGCATCAGCCACTTGTGGTTATCCCAGGAATAACCCTAAAAAGTGCTGATGCAATCCATGTGTATACCCTGGTGCTGGAAAATCAGCTGTGACTTATCTGGTCTGGGTAGAGGTTGATTATTATTATTTATTTGGCAGATGCCTTTATCCAAGGTGACTTACAGAGACTAGGGTGTGTGAACTATGCATCAACTGCAGAGTCACTTACAACAACATCTCACTTGAAAGACAGAGCACAAGTGACTTGCTCAGGGTCACACAATGAGTCAGTATCTGAGCCTGGATTTGAAGCGGGGACCTCCTGGTTACAAGCCCTTTTCTTTAACCACTGGACCACACAGCCTCCTACTGATCAAATCAACCCGCAGTGTCAGACTGTTTGTGCTTTACCATGTATTCACCATCATTTTTCACCATCAGCTTTATAAATCTTTGCTATGCTTTTAGCATAGATTGCTACAGATTACCATTAGCTATCAGTAATAGATCTGGAGGTGGCAGATGGAGGTATATAACTAAAGGGTGCATCGGGTAGGTTATAACAGTATACAATCCAAGATGGAGTCAAGGATGTTATATGAGTGAGAGAGGCTGTTTTCTCTAGTTATAGATATTATATGACTAACAGTCTTTTATTAAGGTCTCCTAATAAAAGTGAATGGCTGAAACATTCCACTTATGTTAATTTTATTAGTAGAACAGTCAGTTTCTATGCATTTACATTTCTTTTGGAGCTTCGTAGAATGAGCAGTAGTAATGTACATCAAAGATTAACACCCGACATTGCAGTCTTGAGACGTTACTTTGAGTAGAACTGATTTACTAGATTCATGTAGAGGAAAAAATGAGGCTGCATTAACTGAATACAATCCACCGTCGACACAACTCTGCATGTACAGGACATGCCATTCATAAGGGAAAAGTTGATTCAAAAGAAGTTATTTATACTTTCCAGGGGGGTATGCGTGTTACTTTCATTTTTGAAACAGATCACAGATCACCTTTTAATTAATCTGACTCGCTTACCGTCTTGTATGTAAATTGAAACACTTCTTTCCACTGCTTGTTAATGAATCCACCTGGGACATCCTTCTAATTTTTATTTATTTGTTTATTTAGCAGTTGCCTTTATCCAAGGCGACTTACAGAGACTAGGATGTGTGAACTGTGCATCAGCTGCAGAGTCACTTACAATTAACGTCTCACACAAAAGACGGAGCACAAGGAGGTTAAGTGACTTGCTCAGGGTCACACAATGAGTCAGTGGCTGAGGTGGGATTTGAACCGGGGACCTTCTGGTTATAAGCCCTTTTCTTTAACCACTGGACCACACAGCCTTAAGGCACGGCTTCTCGAGTAACGAAAGACCTCTCCTCGTGCCTTTGAACTAAATCAATACGGCAGCACCAGATCATATATCTTGCAACCCGGGACGCTGTTGCAATACTAATGTGATTATCGGGCCTCAGTGGGAAGGATATAAATTAAAACATAGCATACCCTTGTCATTCTCGCTTTTTCATAACCCCCATCTTGATAATATTTCAAAGACATTTCAAAATAATTAGAGTGCTCATTTTTAACCCCTTAAGGGAGTGTCATCCACGATTAATAAACATGGTCTTATCTCTTAAAAGCCTATTTTCTTATTGGATTGTAGTTTTCCAAGCTGTGTTTTCTTGGAAACTCTCCACAATCTTCAGATTTTTCAAGCCACAAGTCACCGACCAGGAAATTACAGGCCAGCGATCCCCAGAGAAGACCAGGGACTTCACACAGCCAGGAGGCAAACCTAGGCTTCCCTGACCGCATGACTCTCCCTGCACAACACAAGGCCATGCTTTTACTCATATCAACATGAATATCAATGTTTTTTAAAATAGAGCTTGTTTTAAGTGATACCCAGCATGCTTAGCAATAAAATGTATTTGCGTTGCAGTATGCCACTGACTTTTTATGACATAAAAATAATGAATGGAAATGTAGCTACATGAGTGGTATAAAATAGAATTAATGAATATTGTCTATGCAGAACTGTGATGTAGCAATTTCTGAATCCTCAATCTGCACTGTGAATAAAAGGGGAGACTGCTGTAAAATCAATAGTGGGGCAAAACCTTTTTTTGGGAAATGGTATTTTATTATTTACAAATCACACATTCAATGAGAGTCAGCAGTTGACCCATTGTAAGTGCTAGGTGTTACAGTTGACCCATTATAGGTGCTATGTGTTATTATTGACCCATTATAATGGCCATTTAATAAAGCGGTCAATAATTCACCCTCGTCGCTCCAGGTTCACACTGCCTGAGGATATTAGAGGCTCAATTTAATGCAAAAAAATATATACATGTACAGTTCTTGTTCTCAGTCATTATCTCTCATTTCAGAAGACACACTGTGGAACAGAATGTCACTCTCCAGAGAAATGTCGCTAAGCTGGGACTTGGTCTTAAAAAGGAAATGCGTTCGTCTGCGCATATCCCTCTGCTGTTTTTGCTTCAGCTCTATGTAGGACCTGGAGAAAGTGTGGAAGATGGAAGTCACAGGGAAGGCCATCAGCAGAATTCCACTCAAAATGCTGCTTAGGGCCACCACCTGGCCAGGAATGCTCCTGGGAACCATATCTCCATAGCCTACCGTTGTCATGGTGATCACTGCCCACCAGTAACAGGCAGGTATGCTTGTGAAGTCTTGAGAGCCTGACATTTCGTTTTCAATGAGGTATAACAGAGGGGAGAAAAGCGCTATAGCCACACACAGGAAGAGCAGTAGTAGGCCAAACTCTCTGGTACAACGTCTCGCTGTTAGTCCTAGCGTCTGAAGGCCCAGGGAGTGTCTAGCAAGTCGCATCACGTATAAGATTCTCAAGGCCCGGAGGATACGTAGCACTAGGCCGACCTTGTCCAGGTAATTATTGCCAGACCCTGGCTTTTTATCGTCTGCTGAGGTGATGTCGACCAGCAAGGTGATGTAATAGGGTAGGATGGCAAAGATGTCAATGAGATTCAGGGGTGTTTTCAGGAAATCAAATTTGCTCCGTGCTTGGATGAAGCGCAGAGTGAATTCTAAGGAAAACCAAGCCACGCAAACGCTCTCCACAATGAAAATGTTGTAGCACATCTGTGAACACTCGCCCTGAAAAGAGAGACAAAACAACACAGCTTTAAGTTAGAAGCACGTTTTCATGGTGTGGGTTTAGCATGGTCAGTGCTGGCTGGTAATCTGGTTGGCATACCGGTCTTGTCAAGGAATCAAGGGATCAACAAAATGAGGCCTTAAAGAGTAAGTAGCGGGCTTCCCACAAATATAGCGTTACACGTCCCCACGTGTTACTACAACTGTTTAAATAACGTACCTGTCATTTTTCTTTTCGTTGTTAACATCCTGACAACGTTTTACACTTTTTATAATTTTAAAGTCTGTTTCAAAGCTATTTTCAAAATGGCCGCTCTAGTGCACTGATAGTGTAAGGATTATTGCCCACATTGATAATCGCTCTTCCTGCAGTGATTTAGAGGACAGATCTCAAACCCCGTGCACCAGCAGACATTTTTAGAACAGCTTTGAAGAGTCTTTATGACTTTAAAGTTATAAGTGTAAAAAGTTGTCAGGATGTTAACAATGAAAGAAAAAATACAGGTACATTATTTAAACAGTTGTAGCAACACATTAATGAATCCAGCTACATTTTTTGGAACCCTGCTTCTCTTAAAGAGGGGGGTGACCTTACTAAGGTGTGCTGTAATCATGTAAATGTAATGGCCATGTTTTGTAGCTTTGTCTGTTTTTTTTTTTTTAATTTTTCTTACTGACTTTTTTATGATGTTTGCAACCATTCTTGGTTCTGTTGTTCAAATCAGTGATCCTTTTATGTATATTTGTTACCTCACTTCAGAACATCAAGCTTGAGCAGTCTTTTCGGGAGCACCTTTTGCTAGAATAGTTAGTAAGCATGGTAAATAACTAAGCAGAAACAACTATGGTGAATCATACAGAACCCACATGATAAGTGAAATGAAAATACTAGTACAATGCAGACGATATACATCTGGTATCACAGCCTCTATTAGTCCAATGTTAGATAAGGCAGTCCAAGATTAGGCCAATCGAGGTCTGTCAAACGAGACAAGAGGTTGCCGTTTCAAACTTACATTCTCTTCTTCTGCTCTCAGAGCCGGCATGGTGCTTATGGACAGGTTAACTGCAGTGATTGTCACAAACAGCACAGACAGACAGGCAAAGATTTTTCCAGGCAGCCCAGACTGTGGCCTCTCCACCATGTCTCGGAGTTTCCCCATGCAGTGCCCGAGCCTGGTCGCTGGTGGAACCTCGCATGGTTGATCGGTCTCCGTCAACTCCTCCCTCTTGTACATCTCGTTGAACTCCTCGATTTTCTGGAGGTACTTCCTCTTGCAGCACCAGTCCAGACTGTCCTCCTCAATCCCCCAGTAGAGCAGCTCTTCTTGGAAAGACAGGGCGCACACCTCGCGGAGCATCCTCAGCTTTCCTACCCTCAAGAAGGTCATGATGGTCCGGAAGGCTCCTGGGTTCCGGTCGAAGAAGAACTCGTTGCAGGTCACGTCGTAGTCATCGCATAGGCTCATGATCTCATCAAAGTTGGTGCAGAACTTGAGCTGTCCAAGTCGGGTCAGAGGGAAGTCTTCTAAGGTGGTCCATGGCAGAAGATACTTGATCCCTCCTACGTTTATGATGACGTGATGCTTCCGGTCTCCAGGGCACACTGTGCTGTAGATGTCCTTCCCTGGGGAGATCAGCTGTGCTCTTTGGTAAAACGTTCCCTTGACGGCCTCGCTCTCCGTGAAGGGGCGTTGGTTGATGGAGGTGTCCGAAGCACAGCTGAGAGCGCTGTAGTCGTAGTCAGAACCTTCTCCTGTCAGCAGAGTCATCTTGAGCCAGTTTTCACATCACTGGAGGACGATGTCGGCTAACAGAGTGTATCCTGTTGAATGAAGGCAGAAATGTAGAGTCACACTTTGAGTTAAACTCGCTTTGTGTCTGTATGTGTGTGGCAGTGTGGCGGGGTGAAAGCCCTGCCGGTGCACAGGTGTGTGGGGAATATTGGGTGGCAGGGAGGGGGTTAAAAAGGGTGATCATGCATGTTAGTTTAGAATTGTGATGGTGAAGGAACGGTGCGGTGGTTTTGTGTGTTTGTTGTTTTTGTAGTTTTTGTAGTTTGTGTAAATAAATGCGTGTGAGCGCTTGAACTGCAGCATTCTGGTCTCTGAGTCTCATTGCCGACGCTACCCGATGACATCATGTTATAGATGTTATACAGGCTAGACCCAGCTTGTCTTTATAGAGGAGCCAGCGCCATCTAGTGCACAGCTACAATGGATCAAGTTTCTTTTTGCATTGCTGGTAATACACAGCTGTGGACTAGATGACTTTTACTTCTATAAAGACACTTTGGCTGAACTAGCCTGGCTTACATACATGACAGGTAACTAGAACTAGAAGTAAACAAACCAAAAAAATGTAAATATTTGAGTAAGTGCAGCAAGAACCACTCAGAAGTGCTTGACATCTGAAATGAGCAGCAGTAACATTTTGATATATTTCGCCTTTGTGCCCTTTGTGAAGGATTGTTATTTTCTTGTGCTACACAATAATTATATCCTGAACTTCCACTTTCAAGACCCAGATAATGAGCTGTAAAAGGGTTCATTATATGTGAATGTACCAATGTAGGCTACTTTGGGGTTAATTGAACATGGTTGACAGCTATTACATAGTACAATTATTTTGTAGCAATTTAAAAATATGATGCACTTAGATGAAATCGTCTTGGATATGAAATGTCACAGTCATCTTTAATGTACTCTTCTTGTTTAGACTCACTGTGTCTAAACAGTTTGTTGGTTTCAGTCATCACATCCTGGGAACTCATTACAGCACTCACTCAATACTGCTTTCAGACATGTCTGATTGACAAGTACAGCAGGTACACCAGTGTAGCCCTTAACTTTCATTCATTACATACGTCTCAAATGTCCAGTTATAGTAAACTTGGATTTTTATTTTAAAACGTGACATATGGTACTACACTTGGCTAAAGTCTCTGTCTGCAAGCCTTGCTTTCAATTGACCAAGTGAGTGAAATTGTCCCCACCCATCAATGGCATCTTTCCTGTCATTAACCAACCAGCTGCTTCCACGATTGACTGACATGCCTTCTGCCAGTAACATGCTGACTCAGAAGACACCGCTGAGGTGATGGAAACAGATAACCCGAGAATAAGGCATAGCAACTGAGAGCTTCCTTTAACTGAAAATAGCACCAGATATCATGTTTTAAAATCAAAATACATGTGTGCTAAAACATGTTCTTCTTTCAAAACTCCACATTTGAGACCTAATAGAAGTGCAAAGCAGGTAAGATTGATGACATTACTTTGTTAGCTGCAATTACTTTTGGATGAAATACTTTGTGAAAGTGACCTTCAGAATGCTTGCCCTTGTAAAATACAGTCTAATCCATGTAATCAATGCCGTGCAACTAGGCAGTCAAATGAAAAACAATTAGACCCCACCACCGGCTTTTCCCAGGGCTGAATTGTTCATCATATAAAACATAAGAATTTCTGGCAATGAGAAAACATTATTTTCCCCAGAGAAGCTCAGTCTTTTTAGTGGATTGCTCTCCCTCAGGGTACATACTAATTGCTTCTTGGACAACCTGTGTTTGAGTGTCTACAACCTTCACACTTAATGCAACACATTTATTTCCCTGCGTAAAAAAGGCAGTTATGGGTGTATTACTGGCTTGTAACAGGGGGAGACCTGTACTGACTCTTCTGATGTGTTTGAAGTGCTGCAGGAAGAGGGCAGCAGCCCGTCAATATTCGCCTGTCAGAGAGATGGGAGAGTGGGGGTGCGGGCTTTTCTTCCATCTGAATGGCTGAGAGGCGGGTCTTGGGGGGGATTGCTATCCCTATAAAATAACATTCTGCTGTTCCCTCAGGTCTGCCCCTTTGAGAGGAAAAAGACACTGGTCCCGATCCTGAACACGGCCTGGGAGGAAAACCCCAAAAGAAATAAAAGAGAAAAGGAAGAGAACAGGGTTAGCGGGGAAACCGTGGACAGACCCCATCAGTATTTGTTTTAGCAGTCTGAGGGAGCTGAGGGAGGATGCCAGTTCGCCACCGCCCGGGGATGCCAGCCTCGCACCGCCCAAGGATGTCAGCCTCGCACCGCCCAAGGATGCCTGCCTCACACCGCTCGGGGATGCCACACCCGCTCCGCTCAGGGATGCCACGTCTGGATCACCTGGGGCTGCCTGTTGCTCCACATCGCCTGGGGCTGCCTGTTGCTCCGCATCGCCTGGGGCTGCCTGCTGCTCTGCATCACCTGGGGCTGCCTTTTGCTTCGCCTGGGGTCGTCGAGGGTCCTGCTTCGCCTGGGGTCGCCAGGCGCTCTTCTTCGCCTGGGGTTGCCGGGGATCCTGCTTTGCCTGGGGTCGCTACATTGTGGCCGGAGCCCCATGAAGAAAGGGGGGGAGGTCAGGAGACCAGCTCCCCCAGCCGCACTTTCGTGGCAGGAAACACTGTGGCCAGAGCCCCACGGAGGGGAGCTGCCAGCCACGAAGAAGGGGGGGGGGGAGGAAAGGAGACCAGCTCCCCCCGCAGCAGTTTCGCTGCCGGAAATTGGGTGGCCAGAGCCCCACGGAGGGGAGCTGCCGGCCATGAAGAAGGGGGGGGAGGTCAGGAGACCAGCTCCCCCAGCCGCACTTTCACAGCAGGATAGTGTGTGGCGGGAGCCACGGAAGAGGGAGCTGCCAGCCATGAAGAATTGGGGGGTGCCGGACCTCCCACCATGGCCACGGTATAAAAAGCCTGCAGCTCTCCAGCTCGGGGTGGGTGTTAGTGAGGAGAGAGCGAGCGGAGTGAGAGGAGTAACAGAAAACGAAACTAAAAATTAAGCATAGGAACAGTGAAGGCAATCTGCCCAGCCTGACCTGTGTTGTGTTATATTCTGTGTTCGTGATTATTTTTGTTTTCCCTTTTATTTTGCTCTGTGAGCACAGTTTCTTTTTGTTAAAAATATTTTATTTATTTTTTGTATTTAAATAAAACGGCAAACGCCACCTTAAACTGCAGTACTTGCCTGGTGTCAGTTTTCCTTCCTGCTTCTGGCCTGACGTCAGACAACTCGTCCAGCCTGTCACACGTGGTGTCCAGCGTGGGATCACCAGCGCCTCCTGGACTCAGGCAGAAGTGGGGTACTGCAGTTTTTTCGTTTTTTTCGTTTTTTATTATTGTGTGTGGAGAAAGGAGGGTGAGGATTTATCACATTTGAAAGCCTGATTTGGTCAAATGATAAGCAAATGCATTCATTCATTTGTAATCGTACGTATGTCGGTGTTGGTGTAGGAATGTGGTGCTGTCTGTTGCTGTACTGTTTATGTCTGAGTTTTTTGTATAAACATTTTGTTTTGGCCCTTGTGCCTGTTTATTTTGTTAATGTGTTTTTCTGTTTGTTTGTCTACTGTACTGTGTGATTGAAAGTGCACGATAGCGTTTCACTGCAGCTTTCTTGTCTGAGTCTCTCTTCCTTTTCTTTTTCTCTCAACACTGTACTGCACCATACTGTCTATTCCAGCGTTTCTCTTGCGAGATTTGTTCAAACACTTTAATACTTCTAATTGCTAGTGTTTCCCCCACAAACTTGCTTTAATGATCAAATTTCCTCATCCTTCCTAGGGATTATAGATTTGTTTGTTTACTTGTTTGTTTGTCGTCTGCCAATATTGCTTTCTGAGAGAGTAATTGTAGCCCTGTCCCCATCGGATGCTGTCTCCACGGTAACACCGTGCCAGTACCAGATAGGACAGGGTGCCAAGAAGGAACGGTGCTGGCAAGGCATGGCACAGCATGGAATGTAAAACATGTGGTGGGTACGATGTGTCACGGTAAGCAAAGCGTGCGAGTGCCATGCCAGCACAGTGTCACACAGTGTCATGGAAACCAGCTGCTATTGAGAGAACAACTGAACACTGTTGTAAACAACTGTAGACACTCAAAGTGCATAGTCTGCCTCATTGACATGGCCAGGTGTTAATGGAACTTAACTAAGAAACCGAAGCCACTATCTTGAAGAGTTAAGACTTTATGATCCGCAAAACAGAGCCACCTTAAAACGGCAACCAAGTCAGAGGTCAAAGTAAACGGTTTGATTTTCCACAACGCTGGAAATATGAAGTCAGCTTCTATTATGGTTCTTCAGATATAGTAGTCACCACAGCAGGGTTTAAACAAGTAAAGCACCACTGCTGCATACACAATTAAACCTCAGAAAAAAGTTAATAGCAATGACCTACATGCACAGTAATACAAATGTGACAGGTACACATGTATCAGAGCCATACATGAAGACATACAGACAGGCATGTTCTTATAATCTCATATTCTGATGCTCTCAGGAACTCAGGATAGAGAATGTCCTGACCAAGTCTATTCACAATTGGTTCTCTAGATATATGTAAAAGTCTAAAGTGTGAGATACGTACAGCTGCTGTCTCCAGAATATTCATTTCCATCATTCCCAGATTGTGAAGGAAAGGTGGCAACAAAACGGGGGTCCCAGGAGAAAGGGGGTGTGCAAGGACTAGTTAAAAATCATGTAACCCAAACTGTTTCGGAGACATACAACTGTTACCTCTAATGACAACACAGTACGAGGGTGAGTGGTCTAGCAATGTGCCCCATCTTTTTATTAGTCTTTGTAATTGCTTCTCCACATGTTTCCAAACCACTGATGTGCTCCGCTCCAGCACAGACGCCTGGGTGAGCTGTAATGTGTTATTTTCAGAACCTCGAACAGTCCCCTCAATCCGAGCGATGAAGGGGCCTTTGTGCTTCAGGACATCTGCTCTCAGCGGGTGTGCTCTTGCAGGAAAATAGTGTCATAAACTGGAGTGGCCCTCATGTCTGCAGCTCTGGCTTCAGTGATTTCATTATCAGCCAGGGTGGTAATTACGATGGCTCCACTGACATCATTCCCCACCTGCACACAGCTTCAGGGGACTGACATTTTGCACATGATGCAGATAATCGAATCGAGCATTGCTAGAGAAATGAAGGCCCCAAGAATCTAATAAATAATACCACATGTCACTACTTCTGATTAAGACTTGTGTTACTGCACTAACAAGTTTATAAGTGCCTCTGTGAACTCATTAGAACTCTCAGAATCGTTTCTAAATTTCCAGCACACCAGGTATAACCATTAAAGGTAGAATACTCAGGTCATAGAAAATTAAATAATTTTCTTACCCACACATCATTCATGTCTATAATTATTATATTGGGTCCGTTCCTTGAAACATATTTTAAAAAGTTTGATCCCTGCATGGTTTATTGTTAAGAATATAATAAAAATGGAAACAAAAAACTTGTCATTTGTTCTATGTGGTATTTCTTACTGTTATCCAGTAGGAGTGTTGCAGGGGGACAGGTTAATGGTTACACTCAGGTGTACCAGGTTAGACATGATTCTGAGAGCTCTACTGGCTTGAGTTTAAAAAAGCTACCTGGAAGTGATGACTGAAACAAACAATTACACAATGTGAATTTAAATAACTGAAAGAGTGCATTAGTTAAGATAAATGTGCTTTTTCATACCACTGCTGCTTGACAGCCCAGGAACATGTGTATAATATCTTGTCACTTTGAATTGGAACTGTAATTCAGAGAGACCGGAGGAAATTTTCAGCAGTATATCTGAATCATTTTCCTAGTGTGAAAATATATTTGATTCAGTTACTGTGTAAGCAATCTAATATTGTTTGATTATTACTGTTTGAAAAATGTCTTAAGTCTACAAAATACTAACAAATGGCGAGACAACTTTACACAGGACTTATTAACTTGGGAAATGCATGCGTTTGCTGGGTAAGGATTATCAACAATATTCTTATCATTTTCTACTCACGTTGAAGATGTCATTCATTTTTGTTTCAGTCAAACGCGATTGCTAATTAATAAAGTAATATATATTATAATTCTTAACAGTTGTTTACTTAGCTAATACTTTGTGATCTTTTCCAGTCATTCGCTTCTGTAAGCTCCAATTCACTCAGATTCTAATACACTGGAACAGCGCATATCCGACCATCACATAACCGCCCTGATCAATAAACCGCCTCACTAAATAAATAAATAAATATTAAACGTAGACTATGAGAGTAATGGCATTGGCAGCAAATGCAGAGTCCGCGATGGAAACAGAAAGAAAGCGTTATAGCAACCAGCCTTTCGGTGCGTTCCCCTTTAAGAGAGGCGGGCTACACCAATACACCAGTCGAGAAAGTTTTTTTTTATGTGTTTATATGGTGAAGCGCACGCTTGCAGATATTGGCAGCGTGTTGTTGCAGCTTTTAAATGCATTTGAATTAAACAAAGCAAGCCTCATAAACGCAATGCTTGCCGGCCGTTTGTTTAAAATAGACGAAGCAACATTAAAACCGAACTGCTTATCGGCTTTTGGAAATATCAAGAAAGAGCGCAAAATACCGTGACAGAGATATTAAGAAAGCAGAACCAGTGAGGCAGGGACTTCTTGAGTTAAGAAAGAAGCCATCAGTTGCAGGTTACTGTAAATTTACCGTTTGTTTTGTATTTATTTAATTTTTTTTTTTTTAAAAGAAGCTTTGGGTGGAGATGGCTTATAGCAAACCTTATAGCAACACTGTGTATTTGCATTCTCGTTTACGTTTGCTTACTTTTAAAGCAAAAAATGTCCCCATGTTTAAAGCAGTTTGCGTGTTGTTTTTGTTCACTAACCTATTTATGGATGTGTAAATGCTTTTTCTATAGATGTTCGCAAATCCGACTTTTTCACATATGCGCTTACACCCCAGTCCACAGGGGGTCGGATATGCGGCGTTGTACTATACTGTAAACTTTAAATTGTAGAAAACACCACTCTACAACGCTCCCCTGCTGGCCAGCTGCCAGTGAGTGCAAGAGGACCCACAGGGCTGGCCTTTGTCCTCCAGGGGGTGCTAACAGCTTGCCAAATCCGCTGTTGAACTCCAGGATGTAAAGATTGGCTCTGTGGTTACTTATTATATTCAGGGCTTCTGTTTATCGGTGTTTATTGTTTTCCTTTTTCCTGTATTTATTTTTAAAATAATTTCCAGGCTTTTCAGATGGCCAAAATTCTGTTTTCTTTTGTCTGAAAAGTGTATTGACTGGTTCTTTTTCATATTGCCCACAGTTGCTGTTCTGGAGCTGTGAGAACGGCTTAAATCAAATAACAGCACAGATGGCAATCACAGTGCGGGCTGTACCTCAACAAAATATAGTAAGCTGCTCCATGAACACACTTAGTGGAGACATTCTTTATCGCTTCATTCAGTTTCATTCTTTATCGTTTCCGGGGTGTTTAATCAGTGTTTGTCGGTTAAAACTTAAAACCAGAAACTATAACGCTTTATCTGTAATTGGTAGTTAAAAAAATAATAAGAAAAGATGATTAATGAGGGTCTTCTATTCAGATCCATTTAGAACCAAACGTAGGTGAAACGCTTTATATCTGAGGCTTCATTAATGAATCTGTATAGGGGTGTTAATAGCGTACAGTGAAAGCCAATGTATTTCATATTCGAGGTTTCTGTACAGTATTTTCCATATACAATGCTATACACAATGTTGCTGTAATTTATTAAGTGATGGAGAGCTTCTATGAAGGATTTTCTGAATAGTTACACACATCCCCACAATATGTTAATGTTTAAACATTTGAACGTGTTTAATACTCAAGTTTAAAGGTTTAGGAAATGAAACGGAAAATAACAACCCTAGCTCTTTATAGAACCCAAACACAAAAGAACTTCTGACTCTAGATAGAACACCTGCAGGAATCCTCTCTCCTAGAATACTTCTGGGTAGCAAAAACATTTTATAATGGACCCTATTCACAAAACTTTAGGGCTTTTTTTAAGGAAGGTTTTGTTAGTTTTTTGAATGCCCAAATGTGATTAATTAATCAAGTTTGCCTCTCATAAAACACATTTCAATTGTTTTAGAGAAGGTTAGAAGTGTATTTATGTTTTTGAAAGTGCTGTTTAACCTAAGAGAATGTATATAAACACCCTTCAAAAAACACTCCTTAAAAAAGTAATTTAGTTGAATACTTCACATCTTAATACAGCAATATGTTATACAAGTAATATCTTTTTGGGCAGTCTTTAACCACTTTAAGTTATGATAGAATTTAAGTTTGTATATAGCAAACTTAAATACAGGGCTTTCTGTGTAAACTACTAGTAGTTTTAATTTGGTGGCTGTGTGGTCCAGTGGTTAAAGAAAAGGGCTTGTAACCAGAAGGTCCCCGGTTCAAATCCCACCTCAGCCACTGACTCATTGTGTGACCCTGAGCAAGTCACTTAACCTCCTTGTGCTCCATCTTTCGGGTGAGACGTAATTGTAAGTGACTCTGCAGCTGATGCATAGTTCACACACCCTAGTCTCTGTAAGTCGCCTTGGATAAAGGCGTCTGCTAAATAAACAAACAAAAAAAAAAAATTAATAAGATTCTTGCAAAACATTTAATTCAAACTAGTATACTAGAAAGACACGTTTAGATAACATTGTTGCTACATACTTGTATTGACGTTTTATCTTAAAGAGTCACTGCATTACAGAATTGGAAACTTTTTTGAAGAAACCCTTATCTTTGCATGCTATTAATGTTTCGAAAGAAAAAACTAAAACAATAATGCCTGTATTGAGAATGACAGAGACGTCAGGCCACCACATTCCCCAGATCTCAATCCAATTGAGCATGACAGAGACGCCAGGCCTCCACACTCCCCAGATCTCAATCCAATTGAGCATGACAGAGACGTCAGGCCACCACACTCCCCAGATCTCAATCCAATTGAGCATGACAGAGACGTCAGGCCACCACACTCCCCAGATCTCAATCCAATTGAGCATGACAGAGACGCCAGGCCACCACAATCCCCAGGTCTCAATCCAATTGAGCATGACAGAGACGTCAGGCCTCCACACTCCCCAGATCTCAATCCAATTGAGCATGACAGAGACGTCAGGCCACCACACTCCCCAGATCTCAATCCAATTGAGCATGACAGAGACGTCAGGGCACCACAATCCCCAGATCTCAATCCAACTGAGCATGACAGAGACGTCAGGCCACCACAATCCCCAGATCTCAATCCAACTGAGCATGACAGAGACGTCAGGCCACCACACTCCCCAGATCTCAATCCAATTGAGCATGACAGAGACGCCAGGCCTCCACACTCCCCAGATCTCAATCCAATTGAGCATGACAGAGACGTCAGGCCACCACACTCCCCAGATCTCAATCCAATTGAGCATGACAGAGACGTCAGGCCACCACACTCCCCAGATCTCAATCCAATTGAGCATGACAGAGACGCCAGGCCACCACAATCCCCAGGTCTCAATCCAATTGAGCATGACAGAGACGTCAGGCCTCCACACTCCCCAGATCTCAATCCAATTGAGCATGACAGAGACGTCAGGCCACCACACTCCCCAGATCTCAATCCAATTGAGCATGACAGAGACGTCAGGCCACCACACTCCCCAGATCTCAATCCAATTGAGCATGACAGAGACGTCAGGGCACCACAATCCCCAGATCTCAATCCAATTGAGCATGACAAGATGTCAGGCCTCCACACTCCCCAGATCTCAATCCAATTGAGCATGACAGAGACGTCAAGGCACCACAATCCCCAGATCTCAATCCAACTGAGCATGTGTGGCAAAGTGCCCCGCCCCTGTGTGCATTTGTGTGTTCTGTGTATGTATGTATGCGTGCGTATGTTAATGTTGGTGTATAGATTGGTACACGGGATATAAACGGGTCTGTGTTTCACGTATATTTAAAAAGTGTAGATTTGTATTTAGGCACGAGGAGAGCACAGATCACTTCACGTGCTGGTTAAATGTAATATGTGAGCACGGGGTTGCACAGAATTAATTCACGTGCTGGGATTCAAGTGAATAATTAATTAGTAATTGAATCCCAGCACAACAGTATATATAGAGACACGTAGCATGCAGTCGGGGTTGGGTGTTCGGAAGAGGAGAACGGGTGAGAGAGAGAGGAGAGTTAAAGCAGTAAAAACGTAAACGTAAAGTGTTTGTTCTCACCGTGTCTGTTTGTCTGTCCGTGCACCGTTTGTTTAGTGTTAGTCCGTTTTGTATGTCTGTTTATTTTGGCGCAAGTGCCGTGTCCTGTTTTTGTACTGTTTACAACCCTTTTATTTGTTAATAAACGCTGAGTGCAGCCATTGCACTCAGCTCATCACAACCACTGTCTGTGTCTGTGTATTCCATTCTGGTCTGACGCCACCCACTCTGGCCGTCTTTGTGACAGCATGACAGAGACGTCAGGCCACCATACTCTCCAGATCTCAATCCAATTGAGCATGACAGAGACATCAGGCCACCACACTCCCCAGATCTCAATCCAACTGAGCATGACAGAGACATCAGCCCACCACACTCCACAGATCTCAATCCAATTGAACATGACAGAGACGTCAGGCCTCCACACTCCCCAGATCTCAATCCAATTGAGCATGACAGAGACGTCAGGGCACCACAATCCCCAGATCTCAATCCAACTGAGCATGACAGAGACGTCAGGCCACCACACTCCCCAGATCTCAATCCAACTGAGCATGACAGAGACGTCAGGCCACCACACTCCCCAGATCTCAATCCAATTGAGCATGACAGAGACGTCAGGGCACCACAATCCCCAGATCTCAATCCAACTGAGCATGACAGAGACGTCAGGCCACCACACTCCCCAGATCTCAATCCAATTGAGCATGACAGAGACGTCAGGGCACCACAATCCCCAGATCTCAATCCAACTGAGCATGACAGAGACGTCAGGCCTCCACACTCCCCAGATCTCAATCCAATTGAGCATGACAGAGACGTCAGGCCACCACACTCCCCAGATCTCAATCCAATTGAGCATGACAGAGACGTCAGGCCACCACACTCCCCAGATCTCAATCCAATTGAGCATGACAGAGACGTCAGGCCACCATACTCTCCAGATCTCAATCCAATTGAGCATGACAGAGACGTCAGGCCACCATACTCTCCAGATCTCAATCCAATTGAGAATGACAGAGACGTCAGGCCACCACAATCCCCAGATCTCAATCCAATTGAGAATGACAGAGACGTCAGGCCACCATACTCTCCAGATCTCAATCCAACTGAGCATGACAGAGACGCCAGGCCTCCACACTCCCCAGATCTCAATCCAATTGAGCATGACAGAGACGTCAGGGCACCACAATCCCCAGATCTCAATCTAACTGAGCATGATAGAGACGTCAGGCCACCACACTCCCCAGATCTCAATCCAATTAAGCATGACAGAGACGTCAGGCCACCACACTCCCCAGATCTCGATGCAGTTGAGCATGCTTGGGATGAGCTTGAATAACTTTCCTCTGCCTACCGCTCAGCACCAGTTGCATCAGAAGGATTCCCTCAAGACACCCTCCAGCACCTTGTGGAGTCTATGCCACATTGTGTCAAGGCTGTGATCAGAGCAAACAGTGACCAAACCAATACAGGTCCAGCTCCTCAAAGAGAATGAACTAATTTAGCTTTATAAAGTCGAATGAAACCTGCTCTATAATGTTACATAACATATTGAATTACAAACCGCATTGTAGTTTTCCACGTACTTAACAAAAAGCTGACAAAAATGGAAAAAACGTGACATTTCAAAACATGAAATACTGTACTACTATTATGGTGTTCGGTAGACTTTTGCGATATAACAAATTAGTTTGTTTAATAACATGATGTTAAATAAAATATCTAAATTATGTTCATATAGTTTTTAAAAAAAAAATTATGTCTCAATCCTAAAATTCTAGCTGATTTAAGGATGTTACTCATATGAAAAAAAGATGCACCTGTTTTAGGTATTTATTTATTTTTAAATGGTGTTTTTGTTGACATCATTTTACAGACCGAGCTTGTAATGTAAAGAGATCATACAATAGAAACCCTATAATATATCATTTAAATGTAGTTATATTTTAGCAAGTCAAATAAAGCAGTGCAATAGTAATTACCAAGCTCTAACATTAAATTCTCACCTGCAACTTGTTCTGGGAATGTGATTTATTTAAACACTTCTATGTATATCTCTGTATCTATATTTTTATACTGTATAACTGGTGAGCATTACATTAAATATACAATACATATAGGATATGCTACACTGATTTACACCTGCCGGTTCTTTAGATTAGTTAGCATTTGAAACCCATGACCCGCATCTTCATGTGTAAAACACGGACCACACACATAAAGTACAGCAATTTTACAACAAGGTTACATCCTCAGTGTTGCACGAAAGAGGACTTGTCATTTCAAAGGTTAGAAATAAATTAAAATACAACGTTGGAGTGTATTATATATACAACGTTGGAGTGTATTTTATATATATATATATATATATATATATATATATATATATATATATATATATATATATATATATAATTACAGTTTTCTCTGCCGAGTTTATGAAAAGTGTTGCTCTTGCTTGAACAATATTTATAAATTTCAGCTCGCCTACCACTAGTAGTAGAGACCTTTAAAATGTAAAATATAATATTTATCTAAACTGTTTTAATCTAAACTGTACTGTACAGTGATTGAAAACCATAGCATATCGGAATCGCGTGTATTGTATTGTGTAACACAAATATATAATGCATGCAATAAAGTTAAACAAAAAAAAAAAAGTGCTATCTGAAAAATAACCAAACTAATGTGAAATATACATCAATTGGAATAATTATGCAAAATGTGTAAGAAACGTTCAGCTTTTAAAATAAACACATCCCCTTGCTAAACAAAACTGCACTTACTGTGTAAAGGCATATTTCTTCTGGACTTGTGTCCGGAGGTTGATCTGGGCTGAATATCCCGGCTACATCTGCAGAGCTCCTATCTGATGCACTGCGTGTACTTTCAGTCGGGTTCGCTGCGCAGCTGAACAAAGGTGTCCAAGATCCAGCTACGAAGTTGATTATCACAGGCAACAGGCTACCGGATAATCAAGACTCTGCGTTCTGACATCACCGGTATGTGCTGTTATTCTAAAAGCGTTTGAGATAAATCCATAGCAACCCGAGGCCGGCAAACTGAGAATTCCCGCTAAAATGGTAATAATCACTCAGCGCTGACACTCATGAATCACCGGGTTATATTTATCTCAAGTTTCTCAATCACATTCAAGTGGGCCGCTGCTGGCTAACTCAATGAGGTTTATGAATGCTTTTGTAGTAATTAATGTGAATGATTTTCATCAGACATACTGCAGCTATGACCAACAGTTTTGCATCACCCTATAGAATTAACTCATTTTGCTTCATAAAGTGGAATGAAACCTGCTGAATAATGTTAGCATATTGAATTACACACCGCTTTGTAGTTTTCCATATACTCAACGAAAAACTGACAAAGATTGAAAAATGTGACATTTCGAAATCTAACATGAAATACTGTACAATGGCTTCTGGTAGACTTTTGCGATATAATTTTGTAGTTTCTTTGATTACATGGTGTTAAATAAAACATCTAAATTATGTTCACACACACACACACACACACACACACACACACACACACACACACACACACACACACACACACACACATATATATATCTATAGTTTTAATTATATCTCACTCCTAAATTTATAGGTGATACAAAACGTTTGGCCATAGCTGTATACACTCCTGTACACGTTTGTACTAAAGGCATATTTTGCCAAAGAGATATAGCAAGTTGCATTATGTATCAAGGCTATCAGGTTCAAGCTGCTATGGGGTGCAGCAAGAGTAAGGTTTGTCCAAACAACACCAAACAGATGTTTATTAAGAAAACGAATTTTGATTAACAAATAAAATATATCATGAATAGAAAGAAAACAACATTTTGAGACTTCAGTAGATTGTATAAGGAAGCACCTGCCAACCAAGCACCTCAATCCTCTGTCAAAGTCTGTCAGATCTGTTGTCTAGCTGTCTCTTTGTGACTGAAACTCCCATCAGGGAGATGCACCTTTTATATATTACATGTGACATTTCTATTCTATTCTATTCATTACAGCTTCCAGAGTACTGATCAGCGATTACAATTGTGATAACTGATCTGCAGAGGGTGTGCTATTACTGGATTGTAATACACAAACACTAGCGTTCAGGACCCCAACTGTATCTTCTTCTGGTGTAAGTACAAACTGAATTGTTTTTTTTCAGATCTTATAGTGCAGACATTCATGCATCAGTAATGAGGGGGAAGCAGAGATGGAACAATTAATCGATTGATCGCCATGGCTTTTATTTTACGAGGCTCAATTAAACATTCATTGCTCAATTAATCAGCCTGGTGCCTGTTTGGAGCCTCACATTAATACCGTGTTTTATTGCTATGCATGTTTTCAGTTGCTGAAGGTTTTCATTAAGAGTCCATTTTTTTTGCTTCTTTCTTTTCAATAGCAAAGTTGAAGCCATCGAAAAACAAAAACAAAATCTTCGTTATGTGGAGATCACGAGATCATTTATCTCAGGATCTCGATATTAGCATATCCTTATCTCGAGATCCTGGGATAAATGATCTTGTGATCTTCACATAACGCAGAATGTGTTTCTTTTTTTCGATGGCCTCAACGAGACGTTGTATTGTATTTATTTGAAGGCATGCTGTGATCCGAGGGGCGAGGCTGCAGTCTCCCTTCGGTGCCATCATTGGTTAAACCACTGTTAAATACAGTGGCTGCCTGCTCCCATAATGCCCTGCAGTTCCTTCTCCTCTCCTCCTCTTTGCAGCAGCATCTCCCTTCCAGCAGCCAGGCTTGGTTGACCCCTGACAGCGTCCGTCTCTCACCTCAATTGAGGGCGGAAAGTGAGATCCTGGGCCAAAGCTGTCAATCAACCCCACCTGTAACAGGTGCAAACAGTGACCTGCCTCACTTTGGTGTTGTGCCCAGTGATACTTTCTTAACAAAGTTACAATCTGACACCCCGGCCTGATTTTGATGGTCTGGAAGCAAGCTGCCCCACCCTCTCACATACATTGGGTGAGGGATCGTCTGTGTTTCCTAAAATTGGAAAAAATCAAATCCACTGAGGGGATCCAGGGAAAAATTATTCAAGGCATGGCGACCTTTTCTGCTATATGTTGAGCAACTGACTCCAATCCCATTATTTTACAATCTCCTGTCATTGAAAAGCATGACTCTCTCTCTCTTCATCTCTCATCTTTCCTGCCTTCTCTTTCCCCCTTTTTTCTTCTTTCTCTTAGTTTCTGTTAGTTTCTCTTGAGATAAGCTTGTTTTTCACCTGCTATTGATTGTTATTGTTATACATTAATGAACATTCTATAACAATATTTAATTGCAATGGTGACTCATTCCTACATTCAATCTATAATACCTGTCTGAGTGTTGCCTCACCTGTTCAATACCAGGTGTAATTAAATGCACATGCATGTTTTAAGTTGTATTTGAAGACTTTTGGGAAGTCTACACATTTTTTTGTTTCTCGCTCTTGTGTAGTAAAGTGTTCTCAGTGCATCGATTACTTTTGATTATTAACTGTTTGATATTCATAAATTGGTTTTCTCTAGAGGAAAGTATTTTAGTTTTGTATCCATCACCGTTGTCACAGTGAACACAGGACACAAATCCGATATTTTTAGAGCAGTAGTCACTCGCAAGGTAAATTCAGGTAAGACAACTTGTTTGCTTTGAAAAGATTCCACAGGATTAAGTGTATGATTCTACATTTTGACAAAGCTCCTGTGTGATAAATGCTTCAGCCAGTCAGCGTCATGCGGTTGTCTGCAAAATTTAAAAAAAAACCTGAATCATTTGTCATCATTTCGGTTGTTTTTTGCTGTTGAGAACAAATCTGTATAGATCTCAAAGGAACTCAGAACTTATTGACTGGAACCTATGGGAAATAAAAGCAAACGGCAGCATTATTCTGTTAAGAAATACTAATTGAGTTAGGCAGCATTCCCTCCATAAATCAGCATAAAAATTAACAGAGCTGCCTATACAGAGACGATTGTAAAATGCAACTGGGACTCCAATATAATACTAGTGTAGAAACCTGAGGAAGCCCACGCTAGGAGAACCTTGGACAGACCACAGCATAGTCAGCAGCATAATAGATTGGTAACAATTACTGCACAGTGTTCCTGACACATTGAGACAGTTTCTGCAATTCCAAGCACATCCTTTCACTATAGAGGTCTCAAAGGTGTAGCTTTGAAAGAAACACATCTTTTAGCAAACTGTATTTTCCTTTTGAAACATCTGGTACTGCACCAGGTCTTGTTTTCAGATAGTCTTGCACTTTCTTGATTATTTCACTTGGAAAGTAAAATTGGCCCCACTCCTTTTTCCTGTCAGTGACAGATTGAACTATAGTTTACCTAGTGTAGTACCACATGTCGTGTTTTAAAAGGAAAATACATGTTTGACTCGAGTTTCTTTCAAAACTGTGCATTTTAGGTCTACTGTATATAGTGAATGGCAGACTGGGAGTAAGATTTATGAAATTATTTTTTTAGATACAACCACTTTAATAGAGGAAATTAGGCTTAATTAATATGCAATTTTAATTATAGCTTAAATTGAGGTCATGACAAGAGACTCGAGTTTAGCATGATGCTAATGAATTTGAGTTATAATGTTCTTTATGCAAATAAGAAGACTTATTCAATGTAATTGAATTAGTTCTGATTAAATTGAAGTATTCAGTAAAAAGTTTCAGATTTCCCTTTTCAGTGCCAGTTTTTAAATAAAGATGGATGCCGGCAGTGTGAAAATACAGATTTATCATTATTGTAGCTTATATTAGTGCACTGCACTCAATATGAACATTACACATGCAACACTATAGATATGAGACAAACCGTGCTGCATCCTGGTACCTTTCTGTCCATGGTGACAGTGTTATAGCAGGTGTTTCTATGTTTTCATCCAATCCGTTTTCCTTTACTGATTCTTGTATTAGGAGGTAATTCACAGTTGCCCTGCTGTTTTCAGAAAGAGTATATTGATGAGCAGCACGTAGGTCATGATGACCTGTGATTCCTCCAGTCAGTGTGAGCAGGAAGTGATGATACATCTTTCAATGGCTTTTGATTAAATACCACTGATTCTTGAAGAATCTGTCTAAATTCCCACTTTGTACTTGAACGAATCCAAAGTCATGTAAGAAAGCAGGAGACCTTCAACAAAACGAAATACAGGAAATAAAGCAGAGAGTGATGAGTAGCTCAAGGGCAGCTGCAATAGGATGAGCTGTTAATGGATTTGCCCCTCAAATCCAGGACAGGTTAAGGCAAGGAGACTAAACTGCTCCCTCCCTCATGCCCCTCATAGAAAGGGTGGTCCCCTCCAGTCCAGGGCAGGATTGAGGTATGGAGACAGAATGACTCCAGGGCAGGATTGAGGCATGGAGACTGAACTGCTCCCATACCCCTCTAAGAGAAAGGTGCTCCCTCCAGTCCAGGGCAGGTTTGAGGCATGGAGACTGAACGACTCCAGGGCAGGCTTGAGTCATGGAGACTGAACTGCTCCCTTACCCCACTAAGAGAAAGGATGGCCCTCCAGTCCAGGATAGACTTGAGGCATGGAGACTGAACTGCTCCCTCCCTTCCTAAGAAAAATGATGGCCCCCCCCTTTGTGGTTATCTTAAGACGTGGAGACTAGCAATGAAGAAAAGTACAGATTGCCACTACTTGATTATCCATTGCATTTAATAAATCCATAATATTCACATTCATTTAAATCACATCTCATATACATTCTTCTTTTGCTTTTGTCAATTCACAAGCTTAATGTTTTATTCATCAAAAACACAATTATCATTGGGCACTTGCATTATCCTATACATGAGCACAATGAATGATCTCATAACTACACTGTAGATAATGACATGGAATAAAATAACCTTGTTAAACAATCCCACTGCTACCGTATTACACATCTTCAATGAGATGGCACGTGGTGCAGTAATCAGTGATGAATGTGCTTTAGGTATACCAGGAGGTTGTGTTCCTAATGAAGGAGATGGACTCTGTGGTACCACTGTAGTTGGAAAATTAAGTACATCAGTAAGCCTAAGGTAGCAGATGTTAGAAGAATGAATTCTCAGCCAAGAGTACATACAACAACAGCTTTCAAAACTATTATGCACAATAGATTCTCTGTCTATGCATAGTCTTGCTTTATGTATTTGATACTTAGATTTCAGCAAAGCATTGCAGCGGTCCTTTCAATTATAGGGTGTTAAATAACAGAGAGAGGAAGAGAGGCTATGATGGAAGTGACACTCAGAGCAATAGGACGTGTGAGACTGGAGCCAATTGCATGACCTTCAATATATCATCATATGAGACTTTTGTGATGTTATTTTCAAGTGCAGAAACCATTTTCCTTCCCTAAAAGAAGGTTAGTACGTGTGCATTTGAGCACTAGCATGATTATTCTTAATTTCATATACCAGAATACGCCACCAAAATATAGCCTCTATTATTGCGACGTCAAGCAGTACTTGGAGTATTGTCCTGGCTTGGTATAGGGTTAATCAAACCAACCCATTAGTACTGAAAGACTTAACCATATCTATTATGAACTAAAACAACAGCTTGTGTATATGAATCAATGCTTATGTGCTGGATCCAGTCTGACCATTGTACATTAAAAATGGCTGAAAAATCAAAGGGAATTGATTTTATATAGTGAAGATGGCGCATCACTGAAGAGTGTAATAACAGAGCAGTGTACACTATTTTGCTTAGAGGCAATAAATCTGCGTAATTTGTATAGCCCGGTGTGACTAAATGATCCAATCATCAATGTGTCTGAGTGATTTCTATTGCCATTGCTATCTGTGATGACGGATACTCCCTTTCACAATTGGTTTTTATCTGTCAGGCATCCTCTTCAGGGCCTGGAAATGAAGAATAAATCTCATCAGCTGTACTGGGAAACTAAATTCACCAAATGACATTAAGCTATATTGCATTTCTTAATCCGGGCAATCACTGTACCATTAGTGTGTTCCAGTTCCAGCTCCTAACAATTACAATTGTGTGTTTGTCATTCTGTTGAAGCACTGTTAGACAAGGGACTGAATCCTTGGCAACATAAACAACAGAGATTAGGGTTTGTAATTCATCCATACTTCAAAACTTCAAACTAGTGAAACATACGGGCAGCGCTGCAGATAAGGCTTTGGGTCATTGAGTAATTTACTCTGCAGTTCAGACACCGTGTGAGTTAAATATATTTTGGGTGAGTAAAATGCAACATTACCTTGAAGCCATGAGTACTTTCAATAAATACAGTACATACTTTAATGCTAACTTATATGATATGCATTCACTACAGCCTTACATTTTAACTGTAATGTAACTTTGAACTACTGTACAAAAACTTGGGTCTTACAATAAAAATTAAAAAAAACAACAATTGTTCTTGTTTGCTTTATTGACCACAAACAATATGGATGTGAAGCAAATAAACACAGATGCAGATTTTTTTTTTATTCCAACGCTGCAGGTGGAATATACTTAACAAGAGGCCTGTATGTGCAGCTTAACTGGAGCGTTGCATGCGGGCGTACGAAACGTCAATCTCTGTTGAATCTCTGTTTTTTGGAAGAGCAAACCATTGTGTAATATAATGTAAAGGTGAATAGTAGTTGGTAGGTGTATGAAATATCAGAGTTTTCTTAACTACATACTCTTCTTGTTCATATTCACACTTTCGCTGCGACACTACCTTTCACACCATTGGCGACAGACGCACGCAATGTGATAGGCGACTCTCCTCTGATTGTATTATCAGCTGGAAAAAATCACATGTATAACAGTCCTGTTATACATCTAAAAAAAAAATAGAATACATACTAGCTTATCAGAATATTTCAGTAAAGGTAAATGAATCGTTCACACCAGCTATATCCAGTTCCCTGGAAATGGACTGCCAGATGTTCTCCCTCATTGCCGTGTCTTTATAATTTTTGTGTCCTTTATTGTACAGCTCTGGGTATTTTGATACTGCAAGAATGATCTTTTCTCTAGAGATGTGTGAACCGGTTCCTTTGAAACTGGGTACCTGGTTTCTGCTTTGGAACTGATAAACCAAATACAAATATCAAGGATCCAGTTCCAGTGAGTACCATTATGTTTTTAATAAAACTGATTATTAAAAAAATAAAACCAATAAAAAGACTTTTAATTTCTGTCAAAAGTACAGTTGATATGTTTATACTTAGAAGAAGAAAAAAAGAAAAAAACATGCACTTAACTAGACTATATATTTGCGTTTTGTTGTCCTACTGACTGATCGCGGCTGTGGTGAGTTTAGTTTGACTTTTTTTTTGCTCTGTGATTGTTGT
The DNA here is from genome assembly GCF_902713425.1 of Acipenser ruthenus. NCBI lineage: Eukaryota > Metazoa > Chordata > Actinopteri > Acipenseriformes > Acipenseridae > Acipenser > Acipenser ruthenus. The sequence goes on along the minus strand of NC_081206.1, from coordinate 9,351,012 downwards.
GGTCTTTCTAATGGTTTTTATGCTGATGTAGAACTGTAGGGCTAGTGCTTGTTTACATGTATATAACATGCCAGCCCCGCTCAGACATTGACATACGGACATGTTTTTCTAAATAGTTTACTGAAGGCACGCAAGGGAAGCTGTTCATCATTGGTCAGTTCCCTAGCTTCTGCACAACAAAATCTCAAAAATAGACACCAATCCTGTTTTGTTGCTTCAGTGCCGCTTCAGTGTCACCCGTCGCATCGCAGGCAGTGTGAACGGTTCTTATCAAAAATGCATGTTTTATTTTTTTTGTTGTGTGTCGCTTGTGACTTATAAAAACATCAGGTACAGACTCCAGTTAACTGCTAACCCAGGGATGCAAATGTGGCGCTATGGCGCTAGATTCTAGTGCCAGGGTACCTCATATGATGCCAGCAACATAAAATTCTGGCGCTAGTATACATGTTTAATGAATGTATTTATTTTATTTCTTAGCAACATTAGACGATGATAGTTTCTCATTGGGTCTGGACTACTCACATGACTCACCCACACTTATCCATATACACAGGAGAGAAGATTTGTGTCGTGTGGGAAGTCTTGATTAGGACAGGGCTGATAATTTAGCACCAATAGGCAAAACAGTTTAGCACCATTTTAAAAATGATTTGCACCCCTGTAAGTCTGCCCCTAGTGGATGAAAGAATAACCATATTTTTTTTCTAAGAGTAAGAAATACTCCATAGCAATGGTGGTGTTCTTAGTAGGATTAGTGTAGAGGGCTGAACCGCACCCATACAGTTATGGCAACCCTCACAGAGAAATGGTTACATTGTTAATGAGTGTAAATACATTAGCTAAACGAATAACTTTTTAAATTGTCAAAATCCTATGGTAGTCATTTTCTATAGGGAATACTAGGTACCCTGAGTAGTATATTTGTCGTATTTAAATATGATATAATATTAAAAAATAAAAACAGCTTAAAGTTTACTGCTTGGAACTTCCAGAGGGACATGTATAATGAAGTTGTTAGGCAGAGAGGAAGACTATGAAGAATTAGGTTAATGAATACTTTCTTTCAAGCAACACATTCAGTTTTGAAATCCTTCATAGAGGTGACAGTTTGAGCATCTGTTTTGAGGCAACAGAATAAACCAAAGAGCCACTGTAATTAATTCTTCTTAACAGGCTTGTGGCGCTGCATTTAAAACTGAAAACAGAGCGGAATTAGAGAGACTGATGTGCCATCACACTTGTAATGTAATCATTTATATTCCAGAAGTGTCACGTCAGTAGCCTTTGGGGATACAAGCTGTATTTTAAATTATTCTTTTATTACTGCACACACCTTTCAACTTTTTTGAACATTCAGGCTAAAGAATTCCAGCAGTCCAGAGGTGTGTGTGGGGGGGGTGGGGAGTCTGGTCTTGCATAATTCGGAAGGAGCCAGCTGTGACAGAGTACCCCTGCGTTTCTTTGTATTATTTTTATATTGTTGGTGTTATTATTGTTATTGTTTGGGTGTATTGTGGGTATTATTAGTGCAGGTGTGTGACAGCACAGCAGAGTGTGTGTCTGGGGAATAATATTGGGTGGCAGGGAGGGAGTTAAAAGAATGGGAATGTGGGAATGTGGCTGGAGCCCTCAACTGAATAAATGTTTAAATGATTCATTAAGGCGCCAGCCACGGGTGTATAAAATAGGTGTTCACGGGTGGTAGATTTAGTTTTGAGAATTGATGTTGGTGTTTCTGGTGGTTAGTGTTTTGAGGTGCTGTGTAAATATATGTATGTAGAGAATTATCGTTGGGGTGTAGGGGAGTTTATGTGTGAAACCGGCATCTCATATTTATAGTGTTTTGTTCAACTGTTTGTTTTGGCCACTGTGCTGCTGTTTGTTCCAGTGTTTTGTTTATTGTTTTATTATTTATTATTAAAAAGCGCAACAGCGTGTTTAAGCCTGCAGCTTTCTTGTGTTTAAATTATTTTGGCCATAGCTGTATATATTAACAATTAACAGTAAAACAAAACAAAACATTTGAACAACATTTGTTAATCTAATAAAAACACTTCAAACAAAGTTTCACCCAATTTGAACTTGTATCAAATGAGGCTGCCTGCGGTTCACCCTATTGACAGTTATGGTGGACATTTTTCAATTTGTTGCCCAAAACATGTTGTGGAAATGGACTACAACGCCCTCACATTCATCAGCTGCTGAGCGCATTGTGACAACTGCAAGACAAACAAGCAGAACGGTCCTTGTTTCTATTATCATGACACACGAATAGCACAGCAGCAAGCAACACATCCACCACATTAGTCAGGGAAACCACGAATGTTACTGGACTGGACTGGCCTTCTCTAAATGGTGTACATGACACAAACAAGAGCCCAGTCTGGAATCTGAAGCTGTTCATTTACAGATGATATCACTCTGGTTCTGGGTGTTAAAACACGATGCTAAACATTGTTCTGTGTTATCTTTAGTACCAAGTCAGTTTTGTTACAGCAGAAGAAAATAATACTGAAAGGTTTGTTTTCTTCTTAACAATAATAAGTTAGTCTTCTTCAGGTAACTTCAATCAAAAGAGTTTTATTGAGGAACAAAGCAAACCCAAAGACCATACAGGACGCAATCACAAGATAATACTGTAGGCAAAGTTACAGGTCTCAGCAGGTAGAATCTTGAGCAACAAAGCTGCAGGTAAACCTTCAGGTCTCAGCAGGTGGTATTCAAGCTCCCCAGCCTGACCTCAAGGTGTTGTCTGAGCTGCCATGGTGACAGAGATGGTATGTCTACACCCTCATGGCATCAGCGAGCTTGTTCTGTGTACTTGTAGTTTTCTGTGCCCCGAAACATTAGTTACAGACATTAATATACTGTAATATACTGGGCAGGTTACATCCCACTGGAGAGCAGCATGCTCTCTACAGGACTCGAATGTTGGTTGTGAGTGAGTCCAGCATGCAGATACATGCAGTTATATATATATATATTTGAGACAAGAGGTGTGGCTGTCTTGCTAGACAAAAGGCAATCAAACTCTTTACAAATAGGGGTGCACCGTTGTGTGGTGGGCAACAATGGCAATGACGGGGGAGACATGTCTGGCAAACAATGTGCTGATTGATTTAAATAAAAGGCCATCAAGAGTGAGTGCATAACATTGAAGATATGTTAATCACTTCAGGACAAGCAATCACCACCTCTTCCAGATCATGGCTGTGAGACGACCTTTACACCTCTCCTAGGAACCACATTATGCCGGTTCATACAACACCCCCAAAATACAGTCTGGCTCCATGACTGCAAAGAACAGTCTATACTAATTCAAACAGTACAAAAATATCCTTACAATACAGTAAAATCAATCAGAAGACCAACCCTTTTTTAAATCAATGACAATTCTCCATTTTTGTATTATTATTCAATACATAGTAAGTAATTAGGCATTCTAAATTAGTTCAAATAAAATATCAAGAAACATCAAGAAATGTGTGTCTGAGGTTAATGTACTTTCAGGCCTTATGCAATGTCAGGTATGGTTTACAATTACTCTCTCTGAGCCAGGACTGAACAACCAAGTGATCCTTGAAACTGTGAATTGAAGAGTTAAACACATATTGCAGAGCCTTTCAACTAGTGACTTTCATCCTCAACTTACTGCAGATTGGCTCTGTATGAGAAGCTGCCTGGAAGAATACAGAAACAGCGTTAGAGCTGAGGAAGTTTTGACATTCACCAGGGCAGTAATCGGCAGGGCTCACACTAATCAGTACCTGCCGTACCTTTTTGTTTTGTTCTCCAGGTTATAGCTTCAGAGTGTGCAGGCTGAGGCACGATGATGCCTGTCAAATAAAGAACTAGAGAGGCTTGCTATGACCTGAAAGATATGAGACTTATTGCTGAGAAAACTTTGTCTTTTTGTATCTTCAAAGAACCTGTACGGTTGATTTTGAGGCATACACAGCTATGTAGTAACTAGTAATAACTGGGTAACGCCCAATAGCTTATATATGGTAACTACAGGTGTAATAAATGTATAATTACATGGAAATGGCCTTTACTATTGGATGTAACAATGTCATTACAGCAGGTTGTCAGGAGAACTGAGGATGACAACGACTAACCTAAATAGGATGTCTTAAAAAGCATTCCTTGTCCCTTTCAACCTCCCCACAACGAGTTTTTAAAAGAAAAAAAATGAAGTCCAAACCGATTATCACAACAAAAGAAAGAAGTGTTTTATGTCGAGAGGACTTAAAGAAAATCAATAAATAAGTGTCATTAGCATTTCAAAGAGGATAAAGTTCTCATGGATAAAGTTCATTGTGTTTATTAAAGTTTGCAGCATAGCAGTCTCTAAGCAGGCCTGAGCAGTTTCTGTAATGCAGGTATACAGCAGGGTTTCTCCAGATTCAGTAACACAGGGACAAAATGGGCCTAGTCGAGTTGGGTAGGCCTTTGTGTTTTGAAGCTGGTTTCTTCAGGTGAGTCTCCGATGTCTTGAAAAGAGGTCATTTTATTTTTAGTCTGTGTAGCTACATAACATTATTTTGACTGAAATGTCAGGGAAAATTGCAACAAATACTGTGCCAGAAGAGTACAGACTTCAGTTTTATATGTCTCCTTAAAGTGTAAACAAAATGATTCCTCTTCCCTGTCTTCCCTGAAAATAAGGCTTTGAAACAGTGGAGCAATTTCATTCTCAAGCTGAAATTCTAAGGCTTTCATACAGAGATATTGCATGACATTCTGTCAGGAAATTTAGGCTTAAACACATGGATTTTTACAATACGGGTCTATCCATATAATCCGTTGGGAGAAGCCCGCAGGTCTCTAGTTATATAAATGCAGACATAATTAGTTTCCTCACATCACCCAATATGGAAAATACAACGATAACCTTTTAAAGAAATGATGGAAGTTTGTCATTTATCTCACCTTCTAACTTTTATAGTTTAAAGATTTTACCCCTGCTTCAGGACCGCTGGGAAATTACACAGTAAAGCCATTGATTATCTTTCAGCGAGTAAATAGCATAATTATGAGTTGAGACAAGCTCTTCTGACAGAAGAACAGAACAGAAAATGTAGTTATCCAAAGATTCTTCATTAAAGGTGTTAAAACCAAACTGAAATACATTTCTCATCTCTTATTCATACAACAGCATTATCAGAAGCCTCTCAACATTTTGCTGCAAATTATATCCTAATTGGCTTCACCAGAAGTCAAAATCTTATAAAATGGAGGGACGTGTGAGGTGTTTGGGAGGTAATTGTGTTTTTTTAATGATGCATTCCACAGCTACTCATACTAAACACAGTTCATCATTGCACAGATATGGCTTTTACTATATGAATAAACGTTGATACATCATTATGTTTCTTGTCATGACTTCAATATGGAATCAAGTAGGAATACAGTTAAGTTAAAGTTAGACTGGGCAGGATTTTTAAGTTACAAAACTAGAAATAGACACAGCAAGTATTGAATTAAAGAAAGTCATTGAAAAAAATGAGTAATTTACAATGTGGAGTAAAAAGCTGTGAAAATCAGCCCCACAAAAATACTATTGTACTGTCCTAAAACATCATAGTTTCCTAGTATACTACAGTGTTCCTTAACATTAAGAGCAATGACAGTATTTTCAATGAAAACAGCATATACCCAGATATAAGCGTAGGCACCTATTTTCAAACGCAGTGCAAAAGATTTATGTAACCTGGCTGATCCTTAGTAAAGTGAACAAAACTATGACACAAAACAAAAATAAAGATGTTTCGTTCACCCAAATGTGTCCATTTCATGTTTATGATTAACCTGTCTGTCAGTGATTTATTCCCCCCCCAATTCAATACTCTCATTGTTATTTCAGTTGTTAATGACCCAGTTTGAATGCAGGGAAATGCTTAGAGGCAGTTTCAATGTATATGGAGACAGGGCTAGAATAGGATGTGATACAAACAGAGATAATGACTCGCAAACAATGTTTCTGTCAACATTAAATTGATGCAGAATGTGTGCTTTGGGATGTGGTAAGTGACAGCCATTCCTCTCTAATTCAGTGAATTACTGAAGTCAGATAATTGAGCTATTATTGTGGGAGCTGCTATTCTCAATTTATCCCTGCAATGCAATTCCAGTTTTATTCTCAACGTCTGACATGTGACAGTGTGAAAGCTTTGAAAGCTTTTGTAACACCTCACGTCCGCCAAGGACAACACAACTTGATACGTTTTCCAGTGCGGCAAAGCAATTTGATTTCTGGCTGCTGTTGTCTGAATTTGTAAAACAGTTCACTATATATAAGCTGGTTGTTGTCCTACACAGAACTGTAAATGCTTAAAGGGGAGGTAGCTTCGAAGCCATTGTGCTTTCCCAATGATATTTGCAATTGTTCGGCGTTCTGAGTGCCATTGCACAAATACAGATTTTTATTTTTATCTGTTTTGAAAAGCCCAGCATTGCCGGAGCTTTTGATTTCTCTTGCACTTCCTCTTTGCAGTTGGTAGATTGCGTCTCCATGGCTACCAGTTTGACCCTCACTGACGCCACTTTGCTTTCTGAAAGTGTTGCCTATTTTTAGTGCAGTTTTATTCAAGTAGTACTCAGACGCTTCAATTTAGCTGTACTTGTTAGATACAGCTGGTCTCAGATACCCTGATCTTGGACTAGCTACAGATACCTCGGGTAAGGGAGACCAAAGCTAGTGTTAATCGGGTGGGGAATGTTTTCATTCCTTGTGTTTTTCATTGTGAATCTTCAGTTAATTAAAATGTGATATGTGTGTTTCATTTGTAATGGTTTTGGGTGACTTCAGATTGGTTTCTATTGAGATACACAGAGGCACAGCTTGAAGCTCCCTAATGCCACACTGGAGAGCTGCACAGGAACAGGCTTACACTGTCTATTAGAGAGCTGTACTGAGGAAGCTCACATTGCCATTGCTTGTGCTAGCCCATTCTGCAGACACATTATCCTAGTTCTATGTTTAATGGTTGTTCTATCCATTTTTATATTGATCTCAATGCGGAACAAAAATATTATGATGGTCCTCATATGAAAACTGCCCAAACCTCCCAATTCAGTAAGGTAACTTTAGAAAATGAAACTGCTGTTTCTTGGAAGTCCTTGAAAGAAATACGTATATTTCCTATTAAAGTGTTCTCATAATCGTGTAATATGAACACGGTACTAAATATTTGTGTTGAACCGAGAGTGTACTGGATTACATTACTGGTCTATAGGAGGCTAGTAGTGTGTTGTAAACGTTTGGTGAAGACTAGTGCAAAGGCAGAGACAGTATCATTGTTCAGAGCAGAATGAGAGCAGCAAGGGTGCTTTGACGTCTTTGTTGTTCAAGGTGTTACACTATGAAATGCATTACTTTACCTTTCCTGTATCAAATGTTGGTAACACTTGTTATTAAGTATCTCTGAATACTGTGTATTTACATAGTAGTTACATAGTAAATACACATGTAATTACACATAATTATATACGTTATTATGCATGTACTTAATATGTAAATCTTTTTGCACGATATATGTAAGTACACAATTGTATCAGAAAAGTGTTAGGGTTAGGTTTAGAGTTAGGGTTAGGATTCGGGGTATATCATGCAAAATAATGTACACGTTAAGTAAATTGTAACTATTATTATTATTTATTTCTTAGCAGACACCCTTATCCAGGGCGACTTACAGTCGTAAACAAAAATACATTTCAAGAATCACAGTACAAGTATTAATACAATTAAGAGCAAGATAAAATACAATGACTTTGGTTCTAGCAAGTACACATGCATTTACTAAATAAGTACTCTGTAAGTACACAGTAATAAGAGACACAATGTAAAAGTTGCCCAAATGTTCTCCATATTGGTGCAGTACGTTTTAAACACAGTCCTGATTGTTTTGATATTTTTTTCACTCGTGTCATAAATGCGCTGGGGAATGCAGGACTCGGCTTCTAATCTGGAATGTTCGCCAGGAGAAATGGAATTTCTGTCATGAGCATTGTGTTGTATCCAGATCAGGCTCCCGTCTGCAAACAATTTCCATTCCGTCAATACACCACTCATTTCTATCAGAGCACCAGCATTGCTGCAGGAGGGAGCATGAGCCGGACACACAACACAATATATGTACTGGGAAAGGTTTTATGGGAAGAACTACTGTTCTTCCAAAGTCTAAGATCCACTGTCCCCTGGCTCTCTGAATCATGCCTTCCCTGACAGCCAGTGCTATTCTGCTTCTCTACATTCCTCTCCCTTACTGTTGGAACGTAAACAGGAGTTTTCCAGCAGTAGTTATGGGAATGAAGTTTGCATTGGTTTTGCAGTTCTAACCGCAGGGCGTAAGTACAAATGTTGCCAGTTCTGTGTTTTTTGGATTAACTGTTCCCAATCTGACCCACTTCTGCGTCTTCTGCTTGCTTTTAATTGCAGCTTCAGGGGTAAACAAAGGAAAGAGTAGGTAACGTCTGTTTGAATATATCTGATTCCTTTGAGTATGCGTTTTCTAAACACTAAGTTATACAAACGCCATTTAAGCCACGTTTACACCTGCCTTACCTTTAGTACTTTATTGTGAATCAGGGTCAACAGAGTTGAAAGGTCATGGTATCACCTGATTTCTCAAGAACCAGAAACGAGACAATGGCCACACAATACGGGATACTGGATATTTGTGTAATTGTATCTAATTTTGTAACCCTTCTCTTATTATTAACACATTAAAATGTCTCAGTCAGACTATAATGGGAGGCAATGGGGACAGGCTCCTGATAACATCAATTTGGTGATTATCATTAATATCAATCCCAATCACATATATCAGTCAACCACATGATTTCCACATTATCACTTTGAGAAATACACGTAATATAAGAGTTGTACATGGAAGTACGTTTCTGCAGTGTTGACAGTTTCCAACCCTAAAGGACTGCAATATATTTAGAGACATTTTTATTACTGAACACTATGTCAGCCAAAGTAGCTAGTATTTGTTGTATCAACACTGTGTTTCAATGCTGATAGTCAACTCTACTTGCCACTGTTTGAGGTGATATTAAAAAGTATAGAACCACTGTACTGTTATCCAACAAAACAACTCAAATAATGCTTCCGAAAACACTGTAAGAAGTTATTGTGAAAATGTAGATGGGAAAGTATCCATTTTAAGATGCCTAATTAAAGCATAAAGTGGTCTGACATTTTCACATGAGTGCCTATTGTTTCTATATCACTGATTACTGACCGCAAATTGAAACTCTCACGCCCAGAGGTTTTCATGCAGGTAGGTATATAAAGGATATACATGACAAATCTTGAGCTGTTCTAATGAATGTGCACACCACTGTACATGCTGTATATATAGCGACACAACTTTCTGTACACTGCAGTTAAACCATCTTTTGTTTTATAAACATATATATGACATCATAAACTTGACACCATCTCATCTTCCTCTCTGTGCAAACGTTTTGCCTGCTGTAAAATAATAGCTTTTTAAAACCAATCAAAGCGACAGCTAAAGAATAAAAGGTCCCAATGCATTTCATTGGTCTTGGTGATAATGGACAGATTGTCATCCTCGAACCTCTCTTGTCATTGAAGGATAGATGGTAATTGCAGGGCCAGTCATGGGAGTGCCGGTTTGTATTCTGGCTGTTTTTTAAACCACCTATAATGTTTCATTTCTATTTCGCAAAAGGCTCCTACAGTGCATTTTACAATGACATTTTTTACCATACATACAGAAAACATAAAACTTCAATTTTGTCAGTTTTCAGATAACTAATAATCACTCATGCTCAACTGTTTAGGTTTACATATTAAACTGTCCTTAGGAACAGCCAATAGCAAAGGGTCAGGTTATTGTCCATTATTGTAAAATCAATGGCTGTCGACTCTGTAAAACTCAGCTGCACTTAGCACATAAATTAGCAGATTGATAAGGATTGATAATCTGTCATTTCAGATCAATGATCCAATAGGCTCCAGCATATAATGATTTCACTAGAACACTTGTTTTTCGTTTTGCTTTCATTAGGATAATTCCAGCTTTTTTTTGTTTGCAATTCTCACAGCAACATTTACACATACAGCTTTTTAATTTTCTACCCTTGGAACATGTTAAAATTGATTTTTTATGTCAAGTGCTAATCAGTGAATATTGTCAAAAGTGCACACGGCTTCACACATCACTGCCTGCCAAACATTGCAAGGTGTCTTATCATCTTATTATGAGATTTTTCAGACTTCCAGAAATGATTTGCCTTTAAAAAGGCTGCCATTCAGAATGGTGAAGAAAACACAATATCTTTCAAGGAATCATTAGACACTAAAGGGAAGCAGTTTGGTTTGTCACAGATCACTGCATACATGGATCTGACTTTTTATTTCTAAAGTACACCTGGAGTCTGGTGTCTTTTCTAAGGCTTTTCAAACAGAGTAGGGGAAAGATCACATTAAAGACAAGATCAGTGATAACCCTGGCCTGGCTTTCTACTTAACAGCTTAAAAGTAAATATGTGAAGCTGACCTTGTCTATTACAGCTTCAATGACATGTATGGAATTGTAAAACTGCTGGTGTTACTATCAGACCAATAATGCAGTCCAGACCACTTCACTTTCATGAACACTGCAGTGCGGTATTTAAAATAGTGCAGGTGTTATTGCTGTGTTTTAAATTTTTTAACTATGCCCTGTGTTCCATACACAGAATAAGATGTATTTTAATTTTGACAAATCCTTAACGATGATATATAATGAACGTTATTAGGTTGTGTGTAGGGTTATTTAATAGTTTGGACAACAGGTTTGGGATGTGAAAACTGTAAAATGATTTCTTAATATAACGAGATATACTACACACAAAGTATTTATTTATTAAAAATCACAAAAAGAAAGATTGAACTCAGGAACTGCAATTAAACATAAAAAAAACTTGCTATTTATTTTTACTTCAGAACTATGCTGTATGTTCTATGCATGGAAATGACATCTATACACAGGATTAGATGTACTGGAGTTGTGACAAACCCTTAACCTTCATTGATTGATTTCTCAGATATGATTTATAATACAATACATACAGAAAGCAACAGTCTCACTTTCCCAGCAGCTCCAGTAAGTATTGTTAGTTTTTTTGGTATTGTCATATTAACAATTGGCATGTCGCAGAGTATTTGCACAGACTTCACTTATTAAATAAGCATCGTTCAGTACCTAAAAGCCTGGAATCAGCTATCTTATACATCCCTGCCAACACTGAACCCAGCACCAGACACTCTGCCCTGAGCTATGAATAATACTGAACCCAGCACCAGACACTCTGCCCTGAGCCCTATGAATAACACTGAACCCAGCACCAGACACTCTGCCATGATCCCTATGAATAACACTGAACCCAGCACCAGACACTCTGCCCTGAGCTATGAATAACACTGAACCCAGCACCAGACACTCTGCCCTGAGCCCTATGAATAACACTGAACCCAGCACCAGACACTCTGCCCTGATCCCTATGAATAACACTGAACCCAGCACCAGACACTCTGCCCTGATCCCTATGAATAACACTGAACCCAGCACCAGACACTCTGCCCTGATCCCTATGAATAACACTGAACCCAGCACCAGACACTCTGCCCTGAGCCCTATGAATAACACTGAACCCAGCACCAGACACTCTGCCCTGAGCTATGAATAACACTGAACCCAATGTATATAAAGATAAAAGCAGCAAGCACTCACACTGTGTCCATAAGCAGGCTACAACTATCAGCTTGACAGAATGATTTTCTGTTTGCTTAATGGAATTCTTCCCCTGCGGTTAAAAAGGGTAAAAAATGTGTTTTTACCCTTATCTACAATATAGGAATGGCAAAGACATGGATTGTATTATGGTTGTTGAATATGTACAGCAGCATCTTTGTGATTTCTGAAAAATATGCTGAAATACTGCACTGGGTGACACATCTAACCACGATATAGAGCTGCTGCGGGGTCCGCATAGGGACTCCTGATAATGCAGAATGTTTTAAGTTTTAAAATGCCATGCTGGTTTACGGCAGTCCACACTTCATCATAAGAAACACTATTTGCCACCTTGTACAGTATGGGGCTTGTGCCTGGTGTATTGAGATAACGACTTGATAACAAGGATTTGTCTGTGGTTTTTAAAGGCCAGGTTGACTAAGCCTTAACAACAGCGAAATGCTAGCACTGTACTGAAAGAGTAAACAGCGTCATCATTGCAATGAACTCCTTGACTTTCTATGACGTTATCTCAAAGCTATCTGAGTTCTGTTGCACACATTTTGAGGTTTATTCATTTTTCCAGTAACAATCTTCAGTTTCTCAGAGGTATTTCACTCACTGTTGTATGTTGCCTAGGCAACAGAGTCAATTTAAAGAACCCTACCACTTTTAAATCTTGAAATAGGCCAATCTTGACTGGGAATCCTACAGGGATCATGGCATTGCTGTTGGCAGAGGTGAAATGCTCAGGGACTGCATCTCCTCTAAAGCAGCCCGACTAACCAGGCGCCTGATGAGCGCTAATGGACACCTGCAAGGCTGACTCTTGCCCTCCCTGGTGGGAGGTAGCTCGCCAACATCCGCGATCGAGTGTCTGGGTCTAAAGAGGCGATTGGGTTGGGCATAGCAGGACGCTTACTGATCTTCAGGTCTGCTGAGCTGTTATGGGAAGTTGCAGTGGTGAAGGAACATAATTGGACGTTACGAATTCGGGAGAAAAATGGATGTAAAATAATGAAAAAAAGGGGGGAAACTTATTTTGGAACAACTTATTACAATGCCAATTTTTAGTTTTAGCATCAACTGTTTTTCTTTTAGAAACTGTTAGAAACATACAAAGAAAATCAGTAACATGAGAATATCCATGCTGGTCCACATACAAGATGCATGAATACATATACATTTGCTTTCAACAACACAAAAGTGGAAATTGAAAGCAAAGACAATGCCTCTCACAGTCTCAGAACGAAACACAAGCACTGTGAGCTAGGTTAATAAGGAAATGAGGAAACAATAATTAAACAAATTATAAACCGAGCTTGAGAAGTGTAGTTTAGTATGGCTAAAAACAAGAAGCACTGTATTCCACAGCACCACGGAGAAGCATGGAGAATGGTAAACGTCCATAAGAGACTAACATTGAACTTTGCAGCATTTCTAAAGGAATGGGTCTGATTTCAAACAATGATGTTCTGCTTTTGTTCCTCGTACTATTATTGGAACGTATTCCCTTGAAGCTGCCTTGTCCTTACTGTGTTGATTGACCTTGAAGTTCACGTTGTTTCCATAGATACTGTTTCCAAGAAAAGGAATTGGATTGTTCAGGCCTAGACTGACAGCTGAACCATGTGAATGTTTTCTAAAGTATATCACTGGGGTATAGTTTTCAATGATGCACAATTAAGATTCAAACGAGCCCTAATTCTGATGCAATCCAAGTTTGTCACCTTTAACACTGGTAAAAACAGTATCATTTCCAATCCCCAATCCCATGACCAAGCAAACTGCTTCTCTTCACCCAGGAACTCGAGAGCAGATGTAGGCAAGCTACTAGCCTCAGGAGGACAAAGGCCAGCCTCTGTGTTACTGTCCCCTGTTTGAATATTGACTCACTTACCAAATCGGAGGTGTGAAGACAAATTCATGCCCGCGAAGCCAGGCCATGGTGCCCATGGCAGCTGTTCTTAAATCATGGGTCGTGAACACATTTCTGGCGGGTCATAGCGTGGGAAAATAAATAAAGCTTTAAATATGTTTTCCAACAAAAGCGTCACAGCAGTCTGTTGACAGTGCTGCTCACTTATGCTGTGCTTGTACACACTCAACATTTTTTTTTCTGAAGGTCATCTGCGATACGATCAACCAATTGAATATCTGCATTTTCTCTGCAGTAGCCCAAGTTAGCTGGGTGGGACATAAACTGTGTCTGTTTCAGTTGCAAGTACTGACAGTAAGTTTAACCAATAGGAGAGTCAAATACAGACGTGCTCAAATTTGTTGGTACCCTTACAGCTCATTGAAATAATGCTTCAGTCCTCCTGAAAAGTGATGAAATTAAAAGCTATTTTATCATGTATACTTGCATGCCTTTGGTATGTCATAGAATAAAGCAAAGAAGCTGTGAAAAGAGATGAATTTTTGCTCATTCTACAAAGATATTCTAAAATGGCCTCGCACAGTGAAGAACTTATCTGAAGCAGCAGAGAGGAGCAGCAACTGGCTGTGGTTGAGACGGAAAGATTCTGGCTGGGGACAGGTAAGTAAGCTGGGCTGAGTTGAGTGGGGAACGGAGGGGGGTGATGCTGGGACGCCAGAATCACCGTCGAGCCCTCTTGAGGTGTCGTGGGCTAGTCGACGAAACACTGAGGATGGAAGGTGCCCACTTGAAAACCCCAGAGATGTACCCTACTTAGCTCAATCCAGACGGTTGTCATGCTGATGCGCTGGGGAGGCCGCACTTTGGTTGATCCCCGGAGCCAGCATCGCAGCCGTTGTGTGTGCTGATGCGCCAGGGAGGCAAAATAAGCTGATCCCTGGAGCCAGCATTACACTTCAGCCATTAACACCAGACAGAAGGATATCTACATCATCATATGGAAGGAAACGTAAATGGATGGAGACACATATGGATCACATTAGTTTACTGTAAAGCTACGTCTTAGTTGGTGCTTATCTTGGCGAGAGCCGAGTTCAAATCAGCATGAAGTTTTAACATCTACTCTCGTGTAATGGAAATCATGTTGGTACCCCTTAGAAAAGATAATAAATAATTGGATTATAGTGACATTTCAAACTAATTAGTTTCTTTAATTAGTATCACACATGTCTCCAATCTTGTAATCAGTCATTCAGCCTATTTAATTGGAGAAAAGTAGTCACTGTGCTGTTTGGTATCATTGTGTGCACCACACTGAACATGGACCAGAGAAAGCAAAGGAGAGAGTTGTCTGAGGAGATCAGAAAGAAAATAATAGACAAGCATAGTAAAGGTAAAGGCTACAAGACCGTCTCCAAGCAGCTTGATGTTCCTGTGACAACAGTTGCAAATATTATTAAGAAGTTTAAGGTCCATGGAACTGTAGCCAACTTCCCTGGGCGCGGCCGCAAGAGGAAAATCGACCCCAGATTGAACAGAAGGATAGTGCGAATGTTAGAAAAAGAACCAAGGATAACTGCCAAAGAGGTACAAGCTGAACTCCAAGGTGAAGGTACGTCAGTTTCTGATCGCACCATCCATTGCTTTTTGAGCGAAAGTGGGCTCCATGGAAGAAGACTCAGGAGGACTCCACTTTTGACAGAAAAACATAAAAAAGCCAGACTGGAATTTGCTAAAATGCATATTGACAAGCCACAATCCTTCTGGGAGAATGTCCTTTGGAGAAGATGAGTCAAAACTGGAGCTTTTTGGCAAGTCACATCAGCTCTATGTTCACAGACAAAAAAATGAAGCTTTCAAAGAAAAGAACACCATACCTACAGTGAAACATGGAGGAGGCTCATTTATGTTTTGGGGCTGCTTTGCTGCGCCTGGCACAGGGTGCCTTGAATCTGTGCAGGGCACAATGAAATCTCAAGACTATCAAGGCATTCTGGAGCGAAACGTACTGCCCAGTGTCAGAAAGCTCTGTCTCAGTCGCAGGTCATGGGTCCTCCAACAGGATAATGACCCAAAACACACAGCTAAAAGCACCCAAGAATGGATAAGAACAAAACATTGGACTATTCTGAAGTGGCCTTCTATGATTCCTGATCTGAATCCTATCGACCATCTATGGAAAGAGCTGAAACTTGCAGTCTGGAGAAGGCACCCATCAAACCTGAGACAGCTGGAGCAGTTTGCTCAGGAAGAGTGGGCCAAACTACCTGTTAACAGGTGCAGAAGTCTCATTGAGAGCTACAGAAAACGTTTGATTGCAGTGATTGCCTCTAAAGGTTGTGCAACAAAATATTAGGTTAGCGGTCCCATCATTTTTGTCCATGCCATTTTCATTTGTTTTCTTATTTACAATATTATGTTGAATAAAAAATCAAAAGCAAAGTCTGATTTCTATTAAATATGGAATAAACAATGGTGGATGCCAATTACTTTTGTCAGTTTCAAGTTATTTCAGAGAAAATTGTGCATTCTTCGTTTTTTATGGAGGGGTACCAACAAATTTGAGCATGTCTGTATCTGCCAAGTTTTACGCAGCTGTCCAATCATAAGCAAGCAGAGGCCGTTCACAGTATTCTGCATGAAAATTGAAGGCGAGTGAGTAGCCAATGGGAAAGTGAAATATCTGACAGCTGTCCAGCCGATTTTTCTCCCATGAATCCCATTGCAATCCAAGCAGTTGTGCCTTCACACGGTGAGCAAACACTTTGAAAATATGCCCTATTCTATTTAAATAGTTCTATTTTTGTTAATCCTAATTGAAAAAGGGCATTCGTATTATGTTATTTTATTTCCCCTACTTGAAGAGACACTTTAGATATAAATAGTATTTTTTTTATATAATATGTCAATAGAATCAAAGTTATTCAAATCAATTAGTGCTTAAAAGCAAAAACGTGACATGTGAAACAGAGTTATTTATAGAAAAGGCATGCAAGTGGGTGATACGGAAATTACAGATCATTTCTCTGAACTTGTTTCCCCCTGATGTGTAGGTCAGAGTAGATCTACTTATCCTGCCCTTAGGTTGCATACGATTGAATGCTGCAGAATGTCACTCTGCAGAATGAAATGCATATTTACAAATCCTTGAAGATGAATTGAAAATCCGTTTTAGCGCAACAGTTGTAAAATTCATTGATAGACCTCCCTTTTATTTTTTACTGCTCCATTACAACGGATCTTCAAACAAAGACACTTGGAGCAGAGGATCTGTCTAAATTTATGTACAAAGGGAAGAAGATCCTATCCAAACCATTTAATCTAGAAAGAAATTAAAAGGAAAAACTGATCAGTGGAAATGAACAAAGGTTTGTCGTTTTTGATCCTGGCTTTTAGTGCAATGAACTCCCAGTGTGTGTCAGACAGAGTTCACTGAGCAGAAGACAGAGAGCATTTCAAACAGCAGGACTGTTCACACAGGGACTGTTCAGTTTCCATTCAAATGCTTTTAAGCAGAACATTACAGGTTTGTCTGAAATGCAAATCATCTACATATAACAGCTGAATAAATTGCGTGACATTGTTGCTGAAGTAGTGTTTTACTCTGCCCTGAGACACACTCTATTTTAGGATCACTTTCATAATGTATTTTAACTGTTAACAACCAGCTAACAAACATATTATCAACTATAATTAATTTCTTGTTAATGGTAAGTGATAACTCCAGAAGAGTGGAGATGATAGTTGGAGTGGATAAAATCCCATACAAATGTAGCTATTATATGACTTTGTGCTTTGGTCTTTTCTTGTTTTAAGGTCCTGTTTTGTCAATACAATAAAATTAAGCAAAGTTTGAATTCAACCATATCTATGACAATGCTGTCAATGCTCTTTATGTCATGTGATCACCCAAACTGTACCGTATCGTTTTAACACAATGCAATTTAATAGCAGAGAGATTTATATAGAGCATTGGTTATCCCCCATTGGTTATAATTTGGCTAGATCAGCCTGCGTGTTTTTATTTTAATAAACACACACACTATCCAGAGCACAGCACTGTACCGAGAAGGAGGAGGAGGAAGAGGGGGAGGAGGAGGTTTTGGGGCATTGCCACCACGTCAAGACCAGTCTGAGCCCTTTAAACAGGAGACCCAGACACAGAAAAGGCAAATTTTAAGCATGTTTGCACACTTTTATTATTTACAACAAATAGGCCTTTCACAGGCAATAAGACATTCTAGCAGCAGACACTGCCCACACACAGCTGCATCGTCAATTCTAGTTTTGTACTTATCATTTATTCATTAACTTTTTCCAGTTTTGTTTTACTAATTTTGGCTGATCTAGCCTACATTACATATGTGTATGGCAGGGTTTGAGAACAGAAGAGCAGATCCTGAACTCATGGTCAAAGCACTTTATACATAAAAAGGTAGGCGGGCCCAAACTATGATGGCGATACCTGTAGCTTATTAGAGAGGTGATTTAACAGTGACATTTGGGATTGCTGATAGTGGTCTTAGTACAAGCACTAGGAGCGGTGTTTCAAAATAAGCAAACCATTTATCATAGTCACACTTTCAAATGCATTCCTGTTCATGATTAATGCATGTTAAATTGGCAATATCGAATGGGTTTAATATAGTGGAGTTGATGTTTAATTCAATAGGAATTTAATGGTGAATCTCATGTTAGGCCATGCTGGTATACAGTTACATTCACAAAGCTGTAAGAAAAATAATTTGATTGTGAATGTATCAAGTGCTGAAAACGTTTTAATCGGTGAAGCTGGACCGTTCTGTCTTGAAATATTGGTTTGTGAAACAGGTTGCTAAGTTTTGCTAGTTAGAGCTTATTTTAACTGTGGGTGCTTAAAGAGCTTTGTAAAATATTTTAACATGTTTAAATGTTAATGTAATAATGGTACAATGGTAGTGAATTTCCTTTAAGGTTACAGTGTGTGTTTTTTTCATTTGAAGCCATGCCTACTCTCCCAGCCAGGCTCATGGTGCCTGTTTGGGAGCTTATAGGATTGCTCTCACTGTGTTCCAGTCGCCCACTGCTTGAATCGCCTCCAGTAAGATAAATTACTTTGGTTATACAATATGTGATGCAGACAGACCTTCTTCTTGCAGTTTGAATATTAATGTTGTTAGTCAATACTTCTAAATGACCTGTTCTTCTTACAGGAACACTCCCTGCTGCAGGGGTTACAGAGCTAGTGCCAAAACCATACCCCCAAAGAAATTACATTTAAAGATGAATTTCCTTTTAAATAAGGTATTTTTGAATAAAAGCTATAAGCCACTTATTTGTGTTGATATTTCTTCGGTGGCTCATTAAAAATGTATTTAAAATGAAATTATTATTATTATTATTATGTATTTCTTAGCAGACGCCTTTATCCAGGGCGACTTACAACTTTAACATTATACATTATTTCACATTATACAGATATCACATTATTTTACATACAAATACCCATTTATACAGTTGGGTTTTTATTGGAGCAATCTAGGTAAAGTACCTTGCTCAAGGGTACAACAGCAGTGTCCCCCACTGGGGATTGAACCCACAACCCTCCGGTCAAGAGTCCAGAGCCCTAACCACTACTCCACACTGCTAAAATGATCTCACATTCCAAACGTTATACATCAATATCAGATGGAAACGACACCACACTAAGATTAGCTATGCTTTTTAACTATTCTTATTTAGCCTTATATAACATATCATAAAAGGTGCAGTATAAATTTATATACTCTCTCTCTCTCTCTCTGTCTCTCTGTCTCTCTCTCTCTTTCTTTCTCTCTCTCTCTCTATATATATATATATACAGGGTATCATAAGTCCTCATAGGCAATGTCATATATTATGCAGCATATTTACAGACTGTATTAAATATGATAGCCCTTTTTTGCATGCTATATTCACATTAAAATGATCTGAATGCATTCCTCTTTGCAGAAAGACATTTCACACCTGAAAGAAATAGAAAGAGAACCAATATTAACATGCCTATGCCTGACTCCACTCTGATAAGTTTTTATTTACTTTTATTTAATATAGCAACCATTAACAGATTTTTTCCTAATACCGACTGTAGGAGTCAGAGCAAAGCAATCCCTTTAGAATGCAAGTAATAAGCAGCAGTGTTTAGTTACTGTCAGTATTTATTTTTCTCTTCCTTCGGGGTTGTATGTGAATGCATTGTATGTTTAAGTAACATTCTGTCAGCATTGAATGACATTTCATTAAAACAGCTCTGTGCTAGACCCCCCAACTGCTGGAAAGAGGAAACAGACAGCCATTGGAGAACATTTTACTTAGACTATTTCCTTCGCACTGTGCCCATCTTCAGATTAAAGTTTTGCTTTCTTTTAATCAAGGAGTAAGAAGTATCGAAGCTCTCGAAACAGCTGTTAGACATGATACTCAAGCCCCCCTGATGTGTTATATTCCAGCATTGCAATTTGTGTCTTTTCTTTCCCAAATTGAAGTGCCGGGGTCGTGTTTTTCCAGTATACCATCTGTCTTTTTACAGAGATTTTTTGAAACAATGTTATTATACAATCAATACTTGGTTTTAAATTAAAAACACCATATTTTTTGGAGAAAGCTGCAGTGCGCTGCAAGAATACACTTTAAAATGTAATTTGAATTGCTTTTTTTTAAATATATTTCCAGTAGTATTATATGGTGTTTAATGGTTCTGAGTTACTAATGCTTTAATTTACACCGAGAAAATTCTCCATTAATTTAATTATCTCACGAAAATGAAAAGAACCAGAAAAACGCTTTAACCCGACACACAGTTTCAGACCATAAATACAGCACACCTGTGGAATGAGGATTTGGTGCCTCTGATCTCGGTTAGCTGTTAATGTATTCATTCACAGGTAGTACATTATGCATGGAAGTGTGCCTTTTATAAGTTCCCCTGAAGGACAAATCTCACTGTGGACTACATATTCTCTTAGACCAGAGGAATTCTGTATTCTGCATGTTATTTACAGTTATTATATAACGCATCATGTATCCGGTTAATATCCCACTCCGCTTACTATCATCAGATTGAAATGTCCCGACCGCAATGTAACGAGAGTCGATGGGAACAAGCTCCTGATAATATCACTTTGGTTAATATCACACTCCGCTGAATAGCAAGGAAATGTAACAGTCATACAATTGATTACCACCCCACTTAATATCACTCCAAATGGTCTGCATGCACTGACCTGTATTTTGACACATTCTGTATACACTGTATTCGACAGCCTTGTGGTCACAGGATCACCCAGCTTGGCTCATAGAGATCAGAAGTGCGTGTTCAGTGTTTTTTGGACCATTGCATATTACAAATTAAAAAGTCTTAGAAACTAAAAGATTTAAACAAAGGCATGAAGGCTGAAGTAATTGTTCTATCCGAGAAAGGAGAGAACAAAAAACAAACAAACTCTCGCTTACAAATTTTCTTCGCACCTGTCAATGATCTGAAAGACTTTTCTGAGTCCCTATTACAACTCTCAAGTGGCTTCCTCTACAAAATAATGCAGGAGAGTACGAGGACTTAGAAGAGAATTTAAACTGGTTTCAATGTGTACACGTGTATGCAGGTTGGACTGTGTGTATATCTATCTATCTATCTATCTATCTATCTATCTATCTATCTATCTATCTATCGATATACTGTATATATATATATATATATATATATATATATATATATATATATATATATATATATATAGGCTTGCTACTATTCAATTTTTTTGCCAAATCGACGATTAATATCGACGTTTATTTTAGAAAGAATTTACCATTTTTTTCGATCTTTATTTTTCAATCTAAGCAGAGAATAGATGAAATCAACCTTTATGCTTTAAAAAAACACAGACTTTTTATGCCATTGAGAAACGTCTCATTTAGCGAAGCCCCTTTATCATGTTTTTTCATTCTAATTGAAATAACGTTTGGTCACTACCTTGTAAAGATAAAGATCCTACACAAATTAAAAAAAAAATGTCTCAAATAAACCGTAGAAAACGCAGCATATAAAAGTGTATTACACAGACTTTTATAGCATAAATTTATGAGTAAAAATAATATGCACAGAACAAAACATTAGTTGAACAGAACTGACTTGCACTTTTTCTTCAGCACAGCTGGAGTTACTGGAAGGTAAGGCAGACTTCATCCTGCCGTGGAGACGTCGGTCAGGGGATTGTGTACAATACTCAAGTGTTTTCCTCTTGCGCCCCATTTTCAAATCAAACAAGTAACTGTCACCGTATACCTAGCAAAAGCCTACCTACACCTTAACCCTCTAATTTCAAAAGCAGACACTTTGATGATTGACAGTCATTTAAACAAATGAAAGCATTCTGGCACTGCTTCTGTCAACGAGATCTGTCAGAACTGGGTGAAATGACAATGACAGTGAAACTATACTAACAGATCACTGAGACGATTGACAGCGACACCTAGCCATTCAGAGTGGAACGGAGACGGGACAGACAGCAAGTATTAAAACTAAACAAACTACAGGTGATTTCTAAATTGTTATTTTGGAACGAAAATAAAAAATATATCGATTAATATTGAATGTTTACCCTTAAGGGTTACAGTCTAAATATGAATCCTTATTTTAGGCTGTATATTTTATACGCAGGTGTTGTTTCTGTATTCTGTATTATTTGCAACTCCAAAGTTTCTAAGTATTAAGATTTTATATTTTGTGTGAGTAATAATACATTATGGAGCACCATTGCTTCTTTGCTCTAGGGCAGAATGTATTATTGACAAACCCTGCAATCTTAGCCCATCTTTCTGCCAATTCCCTTTTAACTAAGGCTTCAAAAGAGACTCCCCAGTGGTACCATTGAAGCAGGCTCTTTTTTTCTTCCTTTTTGATCTAAACAGTGAAAAACATAGTGTCAGTTGTACAGTCTCAATGTCAAAGGTTGTTGTGTTGGGATGAACATGAATATAAAACTAAATACTGCCTCACCCACAGTCCCTGATTCGATATATATATATATATATATATATATATATATATATATATATATATATATATATCTATATCTATATCTATATATATATATATATATATATATATATAGCTCTGGAAAAAATTAAGAGACCACTGCAAAATTATCAGTTTCTCTGGTTTTACTATTTATAGGTATGTGTTTGGGTAAAATGAACATTTTTGTTTTATTCTATAAACTACTGACAACATTTCTCCCAAATTCCAAATAAAAATATTGTCATTTAGAGCATTTATTTGCAGAAAATGACAACTGGTCAAAATAACAAAAAAGATGCAGTGTTGTCAGACCTCGAATAATGCAAAGAAAATAAGTTCATATTCATTTTTAAACAACACAATACTAATGTTTTAACTTAGGAAGAGTTCAGAAATCAATATTTGGTGGAATAACCCTGATTTTCAAGCACAGCTTTCATGCGTCTTGGCATGCTCTCCACCAGTCTTTCACATTGATGTTGGGTGACTTTATGCCACTCCTGGCACAAAAATTCAAGCAACGGCTTTGTTTGATGGCTTGTGACCATCCATCTTCCTCTTGATCACATTCCAGAGGTTTTCAATGGGGTTCAGGTCTGGAGATTGGGCTGGCCATGACAGGGTCTTGATCTGGTGGTCCTCCATCCACACCTTGATTGACCTGGCTGTATGGCATGGAGCATTGTCCTGCTGGAAAAAACAATCCTCAGAGTTGGGGAACATTGTCAGAGCAGAAGGAAGCAAGTTTTCTTCCAGGACAACCTTGTACTTGGCTTGATTCATGCCAAATCTGCCCGATTCCAGCCTTGCTGAAGCACCCCCAGATCATCACCGATCCTCCACCACATTTCACAGTGGGTGCGAGACACTGTGGCTTGTAGGCCTCTCCAGGTCTCCGTCTAACCATTAGACGAACAGGTGTTGGACAAAGCTGAAAATTGGACTCATCTGGGGGTGCTTCAGCAAGGCTGGAATCGGGCAGATTTGTCTTTGTGAAGGACGCTTGAATCAAGGTTTGTTGCCCCTTTAAAAATTGACCCAGACACAGAAATTGGAGGTTCAGCGCTTCCGCGCACTTTTAATAATACAAACAAAAACACAAAAACAAAAACAAACACCTAGCTCCTTCGGAGCGCTTACTACACGGTATGCTGGTCCCTGACTAGCTTGCAGGACGGCTAAGCCGTTTGCCTGCCATACACAAAACAAACCACACAGTTTTCACAAAACCCTTACTTTTTCCCTTGACTGCTTGGACACAGAACACACTACCTGTCTCCTTCTATACAGCAGCCCTGAGCAGACTGACTGCACCTCTTATATACCCTGCACCTGGTCCTAATTTAACAATAATTACCAGGTGCAGGGGATAATTAACAATTAACACAAATGTGCATTCGCACATGTTTTCTTCCATGCAGGGAGGATTAACCCCCTCCCTGCTGTGTTACAATATATAAAGTGGATTAAAAAAAAAACAGCATAGCTTTTCAGTTGTTTAAAGTCTTTTTTGAGGGACAAAGTAAATAATATTTGATAATTATCTGTGCTCAGAAATTTTAAATCCATAATAAACATCATTAAAATTAAAAATCCCACACAGGCCCCAGTATCACGAAAGTGCCACCGGTTTTAGTGATGCCAGTATTAAGATCTATTTAAATTGACTTAATACAACTTTCTTCCAAAGCCTTCTGCTCAATGAAAGCTTCTCGTCACCATTTCATTTTAGGAGCCAACCTTATTATAGCTCAGGAGAAGTAAAATGATCAAATAAAGGAATTGCCTTCCCCCTCACCCATTATGGGCTTGATTCTCAAATTATTTTTAATGTTCAGAATTGGAAACCCAAACAAACATGAGACAATACATTTTCAAACTAACAAGTATGGTTTTTAATTTCCTATTCAGTCGTTGGAAAACATATGTAAATCAATGTAAACTGGTAGCAATGTCACATTTTCTACTTGTATGGGCAGCAGGGTGGAGTAGTGGTTAGGGCTCTAGACTCTTGACTGGGGGGTTGTGGGTTCAATCCCAGGTGGGGGACACTGCTGCTGTACCCTTGAGCAGGGTACTTTACCTAGATTGCTCCAGTAAAAACCCAATTGTATAAATGGATAATTGTATGTAAAAATAATGTGATATCTTGTAACAATTGTAAGTCGCCCTGGATAAGGGCGTCTGCTAAGAAATAAATAATAATAATAAGGTAATATAGTCACTATAATGTGCAGTATTGAAAACCCATGTAACAGTAAACATATATTTTCCTTTAAAAGAAACAATATCTGCTACAACATGTGCTTCTTTGAAAACCACACATTTCAGTCCTAATGGAAGTGCACCACATGTTATGGAATTAGCTTGTTAGCTACAAGCACTTAGTATTCAGACTGCATGGGCACTGTGTCTTTAATAGCAACCAGGCTGGATTGATTACAGTGACCTTGCTGTCCTTTTCCATTTGGGATGAGGAAGTGATGTTTGTAAGTAAAGGGAAATACCTAAACCAAACATTGAGTCCAATCCAACATGACTGGACGCTGACCCTTCACCCTCACCTCCCTAAGCACTTTCACTCTTAAACAGAAGGATGCGTTTTCTCCTTTTCTTTTAAATTAACAAAGGGTTACTCTGCATTCAGGATGCTCAACAATAACTATATCGTGTTTAACAGATGTCCCTGTCTTTGGATAATACACCACACTGAATTACAAAGTCAAACAATACACACATTGAAAAACAAACAATGTATGTCCCTTGGTGTAGATAGGATTTTGCAGTCTAGAGACTTCAGCAGATTTCCACCTCAGTTTCCGATTAGATGAGTTAAACATTGAGGAATGTATCCTTCCAGAACAACACCATGCTGACGTGTTGAATCGGTCCTGGACGCACATGGTGGCAGAACATATTGACAGTGGCATGGCAGGTGTTTATAATTTAACATATTATATCATCAGGTCTAAGATCCGAGTATTAAAAAGGCTAAAGTACCAGAGTTCAATATTTACACTTTATGCAGTAGTCATACAGAGCCTCTGTCTGTTGCATCAAATCAATCTGATCAGTATTCAGAACATAAAGTTGGTCAAGTCCACTTAATTGCTTTGTATTTTAAATTTGCACTATTTTACAGATTAACAATCAAACAGCCATGGCAGACCACATAAATGAATTAGATTAAATTAAACGTAATTAGGAAATTGATTCTAACAGCTTTGTGCTCTAGAACAATAACAAAAAAACACACAAAAAAACCCATGTACGAATATTGTAAATAACAGCACCAAAATTAACCTTCAAATATCTTGTGTCAAACTCTGTAAGCTATACTCTAGAGATGGAGGAGCCAACGCGGTTGAAAAGAGCATGATCTTCTGGACACTACATTCACATCTCTGCAGTAATGCAATATTAACTAGTTATACTGGTAGTTATCATTAATAGCCTCACTGAATTTAGCTGAAATGAAGCCCAAAGTAGTTATGCATTATTACTGAAAGTTTTGATTAAAATATTGAATATTAAGTGAATCAGTGATCATGAATTGGTGGTCTGTAACATATCTAAATGAGTGCATATATATATATTTCTTACATTCAAAAAGTGATCAGACAGTGCTTTAAGTTAATGTGATTTTTGTTTTGATATCATTTTTTTACCATCAAACATGGGTGACTTAAAACGGAAAAGTGCCCTAAAAAACAAGTATGAGCAATAAGCTGTGTGTCCATTTATTATGTATCGGTTACTAATACTCATTTGTGATTTCTACTCGGCACACCCCTATACAACTGAGTCAAGTAGATGTAATGAGCAGTGTTGTGTGATGCACTGCCATTGAGGATTCTGTCCCCTGTCGGTGAGATGAGATGAGGTTAAAAGCTCTATAAACACGAAACAAAAATTCAATGACAAATGTTTCACATTCATATGTACTTGACATTCCCTTACAGTACTGGTAGTATAAATCTAGGGATTGATGGTACGCATGGCCCGCAGTGTGTGTGAATCTAAGAACCTTCTCACTCAGCTTTCTCTGTTGATGAATCACTTTGTTTGGGATAAAATGTGCATACACACTGTTTAGAATGGAGACTGTGTCATGGGATGAGTCGATATCCACTTTGGCGTTATAGTGGTGTAAACAGAGAACACTATTCCTAACGAAGACCATGTCTACAGTAACGCAGCATTGTACAACCATTGGACCTTTGTAGCGTGAAGTGACAGTAATTGGAGAGTGTGGCTCAGATAGAAGAAGATACCTTTAATCCAGCTCTCAATACAAGATGTTTTTTTTATTGGGATAACCTACAGCATATGGTGAGCCCTGACACCCTGTGAATCAGAAATGATAGCCATCTCCTCTAAAAAAGCAGAGATCCGTGTAAGGGCCTTGATGACCTTAAAGGTGTTTGATTGATCCCAGCAAAATTTCGCTCAGCTTTGGCAAGGTGCTGATTCCCTTCATAGATCCAATCTCCAAAATTGGCAAGCGTATCAGTCCTAGCTTGAAGGTGCTGTATCTGGAAAGGTTATCTCATTATGACTCGGACCTTGGGAAATTAGCCAAGAGCTTCTGTGATTTAGTCCTACAGTATGTCAGTTTAGCAATAATTCAACCCATTATTAGCCATCATATTTGACATGCTTTATTCACACCCAGTTTAAAAGACACTTTCACTGGCTTAAACTTACCCAATGAATATTTAAAGACGATTCCACGAAGGAATCATTTGTAGACATAAATCATTTTATTAGAATTATTATTTAAAAATAATGTAAAAATAAATGGTATAAAGGTTTTTTATTGAATTTTTAAGATGTATTTAAAAAAATATATGATTAATAATGAAGCATGTCCTGTAGGTTCTTTATAGTCTGCAATTCAATTTGTCAAAATCAAGAAAAAGTAAAATACCATAGGCCTCTTTTAGCAAAATATTTTAGCATTCAGTTTCACTTTCAGCTGTTCTGCATTCCACCAAAATAAATTGCATTGCTAATTTTTTATTGGTTTCATTCTGATTCAAATTAACAGTCATCATCAAACCCTGTCCAGTATTTAGGGCACAAACTTGCAGGGTTTGAATCCACATTGATCAGTCACAGATTCAGCATCCTCATTGAAGGTTTTAACACATTGTCAATTCTGCCATCAGGTTTGCGCATCCCTTGTGATAGTGCTAGATATTGATTCAGCTCAGTTTGATGTTTGATGAACATTGTTTTTGTCTAATTTTTTTACCCTTGTTTTTTTCCCCCAATTTGGAATGCCCAGTTCTATTCCCTCACTTAGAAACTCCCCACAACAGCTCAGGAGAACCAAATATCCCTGGGAGTCCTGCGATCCCACCGCCAGGACACAGTGTTCTGCAAGCTTATTTACTCCATTGGTTGATTCAAAATGTCACATTGTAATTTGTGCTCTCCGCCTGCCACTGTACTGCTGTGTTCCATAGACTCATGCTTGTTGCACTCCTTTGTGTTTCTTGAGGTTTATTAATTAGCAGTACCTGACTCATTCATGCTTCTATACACCTCAACAAAATCAAAAGGCTCAACAACAAAAGCAGAGACCATTACCAGAAAAAAATAATTTTCCAGAGGCTTGCAAAGTGAAATGACTCTTTTCAGTGCTTTCTATAAATAAGTGGCTATAATAAGTGCTAAATATGCTAGCGGTAAAGGCCAAGGTAATAACATGAGCTGTTGCATGTGTATTAAAAACACAGTCTCTAGCTCTTCATTTAACTTTTTATTTTTTTCTTTAATTATATTGAGGTACTACAGTACGTTGGTCTTGAATCTGGAATGCTGCACAGCTTCACAGGTCACCAACTCCCCCCCTTCTCGAACTTTCCTTCTCTTTTTGAACGCTGCTTTCCTTCCCAGCATGCATTTCAAAACAGTAGCACAAGGGGAATTGTAGTTCTTTCAGGACGAGGCTGCATTGAAGTCTATGAACATTTTGTAGTTCAGCAACAGCAATATGAAACTAAATGCAGTTATAGTTAAAACATTTTCAAAAGAATAGCAGAACAATTTACAAGGGACTGCACATGACAATTCTATTATGTACATCTAACTGAGAAACTGAAAATGAAATAATCAATTGTTTTAATATATTACATCGCTGTTTGATTCTCTAACTTTATTACAATTTAACCATTGCTACTTCAATATCAGGAAACTGTCCAAATATCAAATCCAGATCACTTCAAATTCAGTTATCTGAACATCACACAGTATAGTTTTAATAAAAACAAGTCACAAAGGCTTCATGGCTAAAACAGGCTGTTGCTGAGCTGAATCAGTGATTCAGTTTATGTCTGACTCACAAGTGGTACGTAACTGACTTTTTAAATAAAAAATATAGGTAAGACAAAAACGCTTGTCAAAGCAATGACTTGGAGACAGGGCACTTAGAGACAACAGTCTCTCTTGCTAGCATAACGTCCTCAGATTTTATCCACTGGAAAGAGCGCGTCCAGCAGTTATCACGCAAATAAAAGCATGTTTAAAATGTCTTTAATACATTTTAAAGGGCTTTACTGTCAATGCTTTCTGAAGCAAAGCAAAAAAATAATTTCCACCGCTGTAACAGCATCTCCATTTTAAACCCGCTGCTGTTTATAGTTTTTCTCACAAGAAGCCAATCAGATCAAAAAGGTTTTCCATGTGACAGTGGTTTTGTAATTTGCCCCATATAGGCATTCAGTACATTGGAAGACACCATACAATATTAGTAGGGCTCTGTGGCAGGGCGGAAGCCCTACACATGGGGAAATATGTAGTTTTATTGTATATTTTTGCATTATTTGTTGTAAATTGATTTCATTAATTGTTTAACTGATGTTGCGCTCCGCCGTGGACGATGACCTGTCTGCGTGGAGCAGCAGCTGAAAGCAATGAGCTGTTCCAGCAGGCAGGTGGGCGTGTCTCGGCAGAGCGTTAGTATAAAAACATAGAGATCACTGTGATCGGAGCTGCTGCAAGGCCTGCCGTTTTCACGGCACCTTTGATTTAGAGTTTGTTGTATTGTGTTTTATTTTGAGTGTTTGTACAGTCATGTATCGTCCTCTGTGCGCTACCATCGCTGGTAGTGTCACATGACATTATTGTTTACTTTTTGTTTATGTTTATTGATTAAATCCTGTGCGCCTGTGTCGGCGTATCAACGTCAATCTCTACCTCAGTCTCTTCTGTGTTCTCCTCGGCCGCCTGAGGCAAGTATACCAGGACTCCATCACAGGCTCACATCATCATCACAGGGAGATTTGGTGGAAAATATTGTAGCTGACTACTTCAAAAAACAACAGGCGGGATTTCTCAAGAGATAATGAAGACTGATAGTTCTAAGTTAAACTATTGAATGATATAACCTCCAGCAAGAAGGTGGGGTTTTCATATGCTACAGAAAATTAGAAATCCCATTTACAACACTAATTCACACGAGGAAAGGCTCATTTACACAAAATCATGTGCCACATGTCACATGCAATTTCTCCCATTTTGAAATGGGTGTGATAGTGGGACTAGTCAGAGCATCTGTATCTCACACTGCAAGTCAGCCATATATCTTCCAGTGGTTAAGGCCAATGAAATACTTCCATAAATTGTACCTGTTGTGCTCTATATAGGTCTTATTGTTCTGTTTGGAACTCCTATAATAAACATGTGTTTTCTTTTTTTTGTATAGGTGATACAAAACAAGGTTAAAGAAAGATCTCTTTACACGACTTACTTTCAGGTAGTCTTGCACTTTCTTAGTCATTTGGAGAGTGAAATTATCGCCATCCTTTCCAATGTCTTCTTTCCTGTCATTTGCCGGCCAACTGTTTCCCCTAAAGAGTGACTTGCTTTGCAGCCAGGTGATCCTGCTGAGTTACATTTCATAATATTATGGGTTGCAGTTTCTGATATGTGTTTGAGAAATACTTCCTCAAAAATATTCAGAAGACACTGCTGAAATGTTCTACAGTATGAAAAGTGCAATAGAGAAAAGGGCTTCAAACACAACAAATGCAGAAAATGAACATTAAGACTAGCATACTGACACATACCGAAGCACTGTTGAAATGGTCCTCGTCTCACAAGTGGTGCCTGTCAAAGGTTTCTGCAGTAGGGAAATACAGTTGACAGGACAAACTCAACTCCCCATTTCCGGATTCTAATCACAATGTACACTGAAACGGTGCGTCAGTCATCAATTATCATCCATTGTTCCCTTCCCATTCAGGAGAGGTGGTCCCAGGGGGAAAGCATTTTTGTTAATAACAGAGGCTGGAGGATAAAGAAACAGATGCAGATATATTATTAGGGTTTTGTGTGCAATTTTCACAAGCAGATTTGCCGGCAGCTCTATAATTGCCAGGGAGAATCAGTGAAGAGGTTGGATACCAAATGACATGCTGATTG
The DNA here is from genome assembly GCF_902713425.1 of Acipenser ruthenus. Lineage (NCBI taxonomy): Eukaryota > Metazoa > Chordata > Actinopteri > Acipenseriformes > Acipenseridae > Acipenser > Acipenser ruthenus. The sequence continues at coordinate 9,319,910 of NC_081206.1, read as the reverse complement.
TAAAGACGTGTACAATTTGCACACAAAGGGACCATGTCACATTCCTGGCTAGCTGGGCCCACTGTCTTCAAGAGACTTGTTACAAGCAGGTGTTGCTTCTTTTGTAGAGGAGCTGCAAAGACGGCAATTTTAGAAGCTAGTTTTTTGTGCTTTTTTTTCGAAGCAATTTCCTGTATGACATTGTATCTATTTTCTGTATCTAGTCACAGTACCAGATTTTAACAGTGTGCTCTTGAAAATGACACATCTGAAGGTTAGCATCACAAGGATATTAGATATTTATCACTCTTGCAGCTTTGAGTTGAAAAAGATACAGAACATAGTGCTTGGAAAACACGTTGCTTATTGTTTCCCTTTTCAGTAGATATTTATTTCTTCACCCCTGAATAACATAAAAGGCCCCTCTTTCCCTCACTGAATATACAGGTATAGTGGAGGCCTGAGTATGTCCCTATGTCAAAGAGTTTTGCATTTCACTAGAGAACTGGCTGTCTCATTTTTACAAAGCTTGCACAAGAGCTTTGTGCAGACACCAGTCCCTGCACACCTTCAAAGGTTGGGGTAAATGTGCACTCCACTGTAAAATGTAACACAGAGGGCAGGACACAATTCACACACAGAGAGTGGTGAGGGTATGGAATGGGCTGCCTAATGTTGTTGAGGCAGAATCCCTGTGATCCTTTAAGACCCAACCTGACAAAGTTCTGAGATCAATCACCTACTAGGAACTGGATGAGTTTAGATGGGCTGAATGGCCTGCTTTCATTCTTAAAATTCTTATGATCTAACACATAGTATACTGGTAACTCTTTTTATGAATGGGACACTATGTCGGATTCATAAGACATTCTAAAGGAACAATGGCTGCCAATTCCTCTGCATTTCTCCAATTGAATTCACTAGGAATGGGTGGCACATTTTTTCAGGACGAGAAAAATAGATATAAAAAAAAACAACAAAACATTTGCCATTCAGATGTTAGTCCTATGCATTCCTGTGACATTCATGTGCATTTTATCAACTACATTTCATAATATTGAATTGTGTAGCTTGGTTAATATACCATTATACTGTATATGCTCCCTGTCTCTCTAATGTTGTTTATGCTTAGATTAGTATTCAGAGAACAGGATAACTTAACATGGGAGAAATGGATCTCCTCTCAGAATAATTGTAGCCCTTATTAAAGTTTCCCATAATAAAAGCATAGTCGTGTACTAAGGAACAATGAAAGCATGGTAAACATAGGTAAGCATTGTAAAGAATAGAGAGGTATGGTAAAGCATATTAAAAACCATGGTAAGCTATGAGAAATGCAAACCATAACCATGGAAATTGTTAGCATTGCCGTGGAAATTGACCATGGTAAAATGTTATGAGGGAAGCACCATTAAATATTAAGGAACATGCAAAAGACAATTCAAATAACGTTGCTCTTTCTCTTAACTGTGTTTCCCTGACAAAACCCTTATTCCACTCACCAAACTTTTAAAAAGAGTTTTAATGAGGGCGAAAGAAGATGCACTCCAATTAATCTCCTGTGGATGTCTTGTTTTTGAATGCACTCAGCACTAGGTAATCAAAGCCTTGTTTTGTAGCTGTGTCAGTGTGTCACTTGACAGTGCTGTAATTGGAATGCTTTTACTAATGTAGCCACCAATCCGGTCTTAGGTTTGGTTCCTTTAGTTTCAGCCACGGCTGCATTAGCGTTGGTTGTTGTTCAGACAGTTACAAGCAAATAAACTCAATTTGTTTTGATGTGTAATGCTAAAATGCATTTTCTGTGTTTTTGTCCAGGGGACAATATTTGCATTATTGAGAGTAGATAAATTGTATTGTTATTATTATTATTATTATTATTATTATTATTATTATTATTATTAAAAAATAAACCGTTTTTATATTTGGTGACTTTTGATATTATTAATAGAAAGAGCAAGTAGTTTTAAGTATCATTTGAACTTTTGTTTCCTGTTTCTCTTGTCTTATTTTATGTTTGCAATCATTGACAGGAGCTCTGTGGCTTCAATACTGAATTATGATTATTATTTTTCTCTATATCAGCCTTTACCTGATTTGAGTTTGTCAGGAATCCTAAGTACCGGGACTGAACAGCCATCCTCATTTTGTATTCATGCAACAACTCTTCCAGCTCCACGTGCTCTACATGAGTATCTATCTATCTATCTATCTATCTATCTATCTATCTATCTATCTAGAGAGAGAGAGAGAGAGAGAGGCTGGCAGAGTTGCACGGTCACATCGTCCTCTGATCCACAACCAGGCCAATTGCCTCTTTCCACCCAAGAGCTTTAGCATGGATGCGGCCCCTTGGCGACAGAGGCCAGTCCTGCAGGTGGCCCCTTGAGCTCACCAGCCGCCTGGCCAGTAGGGTGCGCTGTAACACAGAGAAGAGAAACAGTTGCTGCCTACCTAACCTGCAGGAGCACCAGAACCAATGTAACACTCCGTCTGGAATCCCCAGTGAATGCTGGGAACTTTGCACAGCAAGAATGCAACCCTGTGCCAACCCCACTGCGTGACTCATCCTGCACACTGTACAGACATAGCTTTACCAGCTGAGCTACTCGGGCAACTCCAACCAGGATAACAGAGTGATGGGATTTTGAACTCTGAAGAAACCATGTTTTTCAGAAATAATTATTCTCCAAAAGTGAATGTGAGGTAGAACACTCCACTGTTAAATAACTGAAGGTGTATTGATAGGATAATTAAACTGAAAGAATGGGGTGGTTTTCAACTGACCATATTTTCAGAATTAAGATTGCCTCAGGTACATGATTACTTTTGTAAAATTTGTCTTGCTAGCACTATATACACTGTAATAACCAGCTGCTTCATTTTAAATACAAAACCTGTTGACATTTAGCTAAAAACAGAGCAAACAGCAACAAGAAACATAATTGCTTGATGGCTGGGTTGTGCCATAGCAACGGGAGGGGGGCAGGTTTGTGGAGATTGTTTTGAGGTATGGGAAATAATGTTTTGCATACAGATTACCAGGATTCTGGCTGCATGCCTGTACTGAAGAGGCAGACCCCTGAGCACAATATGGAAATGTTAATTAATTCAGCATTTTTGGATTTAATGTAGGGTTTAATGGGTGTCCTCAGCCTTCTGTAAAAACAAATTCTCCCATATATGAGAAATGCTTGAAAAGTTTTTGCCAATGAAAAAATGAAATTGTGTGGAGCTTGTGATTACCAGGATAAAGTGTTCCGAATGCTGTACTAATATCTTAATACATACCAGTACTGTTTAGGGTACACTGATGTCTTACATTTTCAGCCATTCCTAGTGCTTAAATATAACTGGACCTTATAAAAGTTTCCCATAGTAAAAGCATATCAAAGTGTAATAAAGCAGGGCAAACATAGGTAAGCATGGTAAAGCCCATGGTAATGTTGTAAACTTGTATAAGGGCTAGTAAGAATCAGAGCCAGCGCCAGCACCCAGGCAACCCAGGCAAGCGCCAGGGGCCCCGACGCCATAGAGGCAGGCCCACACACATACAGAAATACAATATGAGTAAATGTACTATTTATGTGCCAGCTATCCTACGCAAGCAGCTTTTAGGTCTAGAAACCTTTCGTTTTCACTAAACTAAACTGTATGCGTGCAGGGCAGTGAAACATTCAGATCTCCCCTTTTTCCTTTTCTTTTTTCCTGCTTGCATCCTGTTCCCTTAGTCCCGCCTCTTCTCACTCCCTATTGGTTTCCGTCCTCCCCACTTCTTCGTAAAGCCGAAAGCTATTGGCTGATCTGAACATACAATTATACAAATGTGCCAGTTAAGCTCTTCAGGAGTCTGAGGATGATTTAATTGTCCTCGTTACATGACCAGCTGATAATATCTCTTGACTTAAGCCAAAGAAGCAGGCTTGGTAATTTAAGATGTTACCATTTTAAAAACAGTAAATGCAGTGTGGGTTTTGTACTAAAGCAGGGTCAGCTGCTCCAGGGCAAACTGAGTTTATTTCTCAAACTGACCATTTTAAGGTGACACAGAACGCATATAAATACTTGGGACTGTAATTAGAAAACATTTAGCAATTAAGAATGAAATGCACTGCAACTTACTTGATTGCAGTAGAAAAACCTCCATTCATTAAACTGAGCGTTCAGATTGTGATACTGAAAAAGAATGGTTTGGAAATATCTAAAATATACGATATTGTGTTTACTGAGGTGTATTTAATATCGAAATAACAGAACCAACTTAATGAAACTTAAACTGTTTTTTTTTTTACTGAAACAATAAATGGTTACATGTACAGTGAAAAAAAAAACATAAGAGCTGGCTGTGTTGCATGCTCTCTGACCATCAGGACTCGACTAACTAACGCTGAGCATGGGAGCTGCAGCATGCTATTTCCCATATTACAAATGGACACATTAGAGGTGCGGTCACCAATTCCATACACAACACTTACAAAATACCTAAATATAAACATGCTGCGTTCATTGCAGTCATCAGCTGTTTAGATGACCTATTCAACAGAATGAGGCAACAAAAAAGTGAGTAAAACATAAGTTACTGTGTTAGTATCACTTTAGTGTCTTAGCAAGTTGCTATATTTTAAGCAGTTGAATATGGTACCAACTTGCTCTTAACACTAGAACGACCTCGTTTACAGGCACACCTAGAATAACCATGACCGGGCAATTTGACCGGCGTATTAAAGACAACGTCAATATTATAATGAAAGGACAAACAATTGAATATAAGTCGTAGCTTTATTCAGGAATGTCATATAAAGCATCTTCACAACCAAAACATTGTAAATAAATGGACATTTGAACAGAAATGTGTTTTTATACAGACATATTACATAACCTCAAAAAACATTTAAAAAAGGAAATATACAAATATTTGAAAATAAATGTGTATATACAGGTATATCATGTACATACAAAACTGTACAACTGAAACAATGGTTATTTACTCTGCTACGGTAAAGATAATGTTTGAATGCATATCATTACTGGTGTCTAATGTGAGCCAGCCTGTAAGAACAAGAGGGCATACATGGAAGCTGAGTAAAAGTAAGTTTAGAACAGGAGGAGGAAGCACATTTTTACACAGAGAGTTATATATGCATGGAATAGCCTACCAGGTGAAGTAGTGGGATCTAAAACACTGGGGACATTTTAAAAAAGACTAGATTCTGTGCTTTTAAATGAGTTCCCCCCAGTAGGGAGACTGGTTGGTGTGCTAACAAGGGACGAGCCTTTTTCCCAGAAAGATATGTTCTGTTGGCTAGTACAGGACAGTACAGTGCATGTAAACAGGTGTATTCAACCCGTTGCTGAACTCAGTAGTACAGAGTCGTTGGCAAAGGAAGACCAGTAAGTAATGATGGGAAACTTCTCAGGTCCTGACCAAACTTGACTCGTTAAAACCATGGGTCAGCTTATGTCAAAATGAAGCTGGGATTGGTCATTTTGGCTCACATCAATAAAAATAGTGTTCTTGCAAATGTAAATGACAGACACTGTGTAAATAGACCTGCATGCTTCAGAACGGTCCACTTGCTTGAGCTGGCATTATTGTACAGCAGCAGCAGCTTTCCAAAGCCTGTGATGGTTTGAACATGACCTGCATATGGGTGGCTTGAATTAGACTCATTCACGTTCAATGTAACTGCTTGCATTCAGATATTCCAAAGGAGAAGGGTCTTGACACTGTCCACTTATACATATTATACACACTGAACAATGAAGCAGTCACAGCAGATTAATAGCATCACCTTGTTCTGTATGCTTAGAAGGCATTCTAGAATGGAACACTGAGAAAGACTTCTAGTCCAAACCTTGTTGTTTATTAAGTTTAATATTAATTAAACTTAAATAGAATACACAGATCTAACCATTGCTACCACAATCCTCATAGCAGATGTTATCCTCAGCTCTGCACAGATAACACAAGGCATGAAGAACCCCCAATCTGCAGCAGAGGATTAGTACCAAGCTGTACGCTCAGGCATTGCATTGCACTGCAGGGTTCGTTTTTAATATTTCTAGATTAAAGCTTATTAACAAAGAGAAAGGCTTCATTAGTCATGTTTTTTCACTGTACCAATGCACAAACCCAAGCCAGCCAATTTACATATCTAATTGGGAGTGTATAAAGCACAGGCAAAGGAGGGAACAACTACACTCCCATCATCCAAGCAGTCTATAGAGCTCATTGAATCGAGCAGGGACAGAGACAAGAGCAGCACAATACAAACCCTCTCAAACCCTCCGTCAAATGAGATCTCATGAACAGCCTCTTCAAGGTTAGAAATGACAAGCCATTCATGTTGACAAGATTGGAGATTTGAATTTAAAAATAAAACCAGGTAAAACTGTCCTTGAAATGCATTGATTGCTCACAATGAAATGCTCTTTCTCTTACCTTTCCTAGCTTCTTATTGAAAAGTGAATACAACTTTCTGAAAACTGAAATATCCGTGGGTTGTTGAGTATTGTATTCTGTTCTGGTATATGTAAAATATTTCTGTTTACTGTAATTGGTTATTGCAAATCCTAACACAACAGTAGATCTTTTGACTGTTTTTGGTTAAAGAACTGCACTAATATATATATATATATATATATATATATATATATATATATATATATATATATATATATATATATATATATATATATATATATATATATATATATATATATATATATATATATGTACTGAACTTCTACCAACGGCTACTGGTGGCTCTTGTAGTCTTTTCAAACCTATTAGGAGCCTTCAATGGGGTACCTTAGTTTAGTCAGGAAACTCATGCGATAGATTTTTTATTAAAACATAGACTAGACAACACTACTACATTATACATATTTAACTACATTATTTGGTCTTTGGCCTCACCTTACAAGCGACCCCATGCCCATAAATGAGCTTGCAGGTAAGTGGAGAGGCTGACCATAGGGAGGCTATGTGCATGGGGGCAGGATAGCTGCCCTCTGCCATTAGTCAAAGCCAAAAAGCTGGGGAAGAGGAGATGAACTCTGGCACACAGATGTAATGGATTGACTGTGCCAACTGTCAGACAGCCTTGGCTCAGTGTGGATTTCTGCAACATCTGTACTTGTTTTTGAGCTATTGTTCTGCTCAGATAGTAAAGAAAAGTTAGATTTGCGTCTGCCAGCACTGACAGCCATGGCTCATTCACGCTGAGCCATGGCTGTCTGACAGTTGTCACATTTGAATTGCAAATACTGCAATTTGTTGTGGGTTTGGCTGTAATTAATTTGAGTTGTCGTTTCAGTTTGTTCTGGATGCACAACTCCACATGAAAGCACCATGAAGAGCAGTCATTATGAAGAATGTATTCAAAATCAACAGAGAGGAAATTAAAACAGATTATTTTCCTTGACAGTTCCTGTCTTCTACTTTGCCATTGTTTTACTAATTAAACCAAAACTGAAATATATCATTTTCTATTTAGTTTGCAACTCAGTCAATTAGAACATGCAGCAAGAACACACAGAAAGCATTTCATCTCCATTCTTTCAGACTCATTCTTTATCCCCTTTCTTCTTGTAGGAGTACACAAATATTATTTCAGAATCGATGGACAGCTTGGGAGAATTAAACAGTTTTCAATGAGTAAAATCAAATGCATTCATTTCTGCAGTCTTGGGATATTAACAATTCCCCACATATCTTTGAATTTCACAGACTTGTGAATATATGCAAGATATTCACAATGCAAGCAGAGAGCTGATTGTAACACCATTACATTATTAAATATGTGATCTGTTTAACAGAATATGAGGCAGTCTTCTCTTTGACATCCCACTTATCTTCAGTTGTTACAAGAGAAGTACGTAGAGCTAATATAAAAACATTTGTGGTAAATCTTCTCTAATAAGACCAATTACTTTGCAGATCTGATCTTTTCCTATGTAAAAGATGCACACCTTACATGAAGGAAAGCAGTGATTGGTTACTAGAGCTTGGAGGAGTTGCTTCTAGGAGATCTAGTTCTTGTTAACAATTCAGAACATTTATTTATTTATTTATTTTATTAGAATATGACTGTTCTTGAGTGAAATTCTCTCCACCCCTTCAACTTCCTGTCCTTAATCAAACAGCTTCCCTTAGTTGGCACGTGTGGCAAGACTGAGGCGTTGCACATGAAAAAGTATGTTTTTATTATGTTTATTTTCGATCAGGGGTTTTGTGTTGATTTTTGTAAATAATATTGTAAATTGTTTTGTGTAAATACTTATTAGAGAACGGACGCTCCATTTGGGACATCCTACCTGCTGTGATTGGTTGCGGGGAAAAGCAGCTGGTGAAAGGGTCATGCTGCTACACCTCAGGGCTGCTGCAAGGCCATAGGACTCAGACAGTCCGCACTACTCAGTGAAATCTTTAGACTCCTCTGATTAATGTGTGTCTAACAATGAAGCTGAAACCGCAGACTGTGTGTATATCCGAGGCTGGGGTTTGATTAACTTGTGTAGGAACAGAGATTCATTTTGGGATTTAAGTCCCACAGATATAGGAGTGAGGTGTGGAAGTGCACGCTGTGTTGTATGTCCTCCCTGAGTTACCATTGCTGGTAGCGTCACATGATTTGCTGTTTGTATTTATTTATTATGAATCCTGCGCTCCTGAGCATGCAACAGGTGGAAGCTGGACGTGAACCATAGACCCTGCACGCCACGTGTGAGTCTCTTAAAGAGCCAGGCTCGTCTGTGTTGCGTTTGAGGTTATAGAGTTTTTAACCTCCTCTCAAGCCACTGACAGGGGTCAGAATCACACAACACTCCGGCAACACTAAGAACTGCAACTAAAGCCAAGGCATGCCAACGGAGAGCTTTCTTTAAGGTAGTAAGGCACATGTGATACCTAGAACATAGTGAGTTCATTACTGGTAACGCTTATGAAATGATTTCATTTGCTCTAATCCCTTTAAAGTGATTGGTATTTTTAATACATGCAAATACATGTTAATAGGCGATCAATGACATAATCCAACCTAAAAAAAAATAAAAGACTTCTCCCCAGTTGTATCCAACAATATCCCAAGCTGCTGGCAAATCAGCTGTTGTATTGAACCCCCGGAGAACAAAGCATCCACTTTGCAGGGCTTTGTGGAGCTGGGCTCTTCAAGAGGCTGAAGTCTGTGTGATTCTGATCAGAACAAGGTCAAAGAGCTGAGCAGTAATGACTGTGGTTTTAAAGCATTACAGGGTTTTCTTACAAATCGTTTTCCTCCTTGTTGACTTCTCAGGTCAACAATATCAAACATTTACTACAGATACAAAATTCATAAAAGGGTGCCAGGTACTGACCAGAAAATTAGAAAGGAAATTTTAAAAAATTCCCCCTTCTGACATGCACACAAATGTATGTGGTCTTGTTACGTGCCAAAGGACACAGGATGCACCTAGACATGAACTGATTAAAAGGATTTCCTTTTTTTAAAGAGTAAGGAGCTAAGTGTGAAAGCGGGGACGCGTATTGTTGTAACAATACGATACATTTATAAGCTTACTGAGTGTTTGTGTTTTCCTCTAAACTCCTCAACCGCGGCTACACTAAAGCAATCATTCCGAGCGGTTCTGTGTTGCGCTGTTCCAATATTTAATTATTATCATTTTTCTCTAAATATCCCCTTAGCTGGCTTGGACCTTGCTTTGAGCTGGGCTGGAGATCCCAAGTACTGTAGCAGCTGAGGTAGCCTTCCTCATTCCATGCAGGGCACATGACTATATTACCTTTCAACTCCAGCCCAACCTGCTCTACATTCTACACACATAGAGAGTCACATGACATTTGTGCAGTAACTGTGTTTCAACTGTTTTTCCAATAATAATAATAATAATAATAATAAAAACCTGTCAAATAAAATAACCTAAACAAATTTTTTACCTGGATCCAAATAAAGGGGACTTAAAACCGAATACTAGGCTCAGACTTAATAGTGAATGTGACTTTACATTGCTGTCAACAGGAGAAAATCAGGACTGTAAAACAGTGGTCTCAGTTGTGAGCTGGCCTTACTGAATTAAGCTCTAATATTCTTCATTGTTAGATCTGAAAGTACATACTTATAAAAACCCCATGACCCCATGACAATGCTTTTAACATAATTGTGGGCCCTAACCCTGAATTTTAATTTACATTTAATGAAGTGCTCCATTTTCCTAAAGAAAAAGCAGGATGATCTTATTAGCCTCGGGTACAATACCCTTTGAAATCCCCATTTACGAACAAAAAAAACTGAAAAGACTTTAAATCAACAGGCTACCGTTGCTTTTTCTATACCAATCTACATGTATAGTGTCTGCAATCAAAATGTAAAACAGTTATCCAGTTGGTTCTCAAACAGAATAAAGTAGTTAACAGTAATGTTAATATGTGAGGAACATTGCCGAATTGAGATCCATTCTATCTGATAAAGATTCTGAGATGTTGGTTCATGCTTTTGTTATTTCTCGGCTAGATTATTGTAATGCTTTGTTTGCTGGCCTTCCTGATTCTAAACTGCTTCGGCTCCAACTGGTTCACAATGCTTCAGCCAGTGCTGGCTCGCACTCTCCGTTCACAACACATTAATCCAGATCTAAAATCACTACATCGGCTCCCTGTTAAGTTCAGGATTGATTTTATAATTCTCCTTACCACTTATAAGGCCCTATATGATTTAGTGCTTCATATTTGCATAGCTGTTGGTACATTATGCTCCTAGTCGTACCCTGAGATCAGCATGTGTTAGCCTTCTGGCTGCTCCTAGAAGTTGTCTGAAATCAGGAGGGGCCGGGCCCTGTCTGTGGAACGCTATTCCAAATCATAGCAGGATTGCTGGCACAGCTGACATTTTTAAATCCATTTTAAAAACATATCTGGTTGAGTTTGCTTATTTTTGAGCTGGATTGCTTGGCTGTTGGCTTCCTTTTTATTTTATTGTTTTTATTGTAAAGCCCCTGGGATGCTTGCATGAAGAGCACTATATAAAAGTAAGTTGTATTGTATTGTAAAGGGAAACACAAGTAAATACAGCACTCTTGTTACTCCTTCCTCCACTATGCTATTATTGTCAAAATGCATGTATTTTACTTTTGATTGTCTTTTTCAAGTAAAACAAAAAACAGTATAATCTTATATCAATACCGTTAACTAATACAAGTCATAGTCAAGATTCTGCAAACATAGTAAACCATATATCGTTTTTAATGTAACTAGGCAACAGTTTCAACTTTCATTTATAAAACGGGTCTATACAAAGAACAGCAAGGCCGCAGCTCTGTTCAGCTCAAATAATAATAGAATATTATTTATACACAGAAATATGATCTACTGGTTTCTCTAGTACCCCGATGCATTAATAACACATTTATATCAAGTATGAGGCAAATCAAGTACAGTTTCTTACCTAAAACAGACTGGATAATTCTAGTTCAAACAGTATATACGGCTTCTTTTTTCATTATTTCTGTCTATGTGGCTTTGTATTAATTATTACAATTAAATTGTAATTTTAACTTAACGCTCCAGAGAGGCCTGCCAATGCCCCTGGCTAGAAACCATCCCTTTCTATTTCACAACACAACTTGAAATATTTACTCCAAGCCTAATAACACAGTCACCAGGGAGCCTTATTGCACCATTGATCTTGTAAATGTAATTTACCTTCGACACTGTACAAGAAACCCTTGAGCGAACATTTATTTAACTGAAATCTTGACGTGACATCTCCTGTTTTTAATGTAGACTCCACACTGTTGCTGGCTGGGTTTGCTTTCCAGAATAAGTAAGGAGCTTTTAATATAATTTTATACGTACCACTATTTAGAAACTGGACTGTCCTGTCCTCTTACAAAACTAGTAAAATAACTGCAGTTTGGAGTGCAGGCTGTGGATTCGGCCACTGAAAAACGCTCCAGGAACATTGCGGTATCTACGGTTAAACTGAACATCACTAAGGAGTCAGGCTCATACCATAAGTGTTAGTGTCCTGTTTCATTATTGCTGTAAGCCTCTGAATGGTGCAGGGGTATACTCTTCGCAACAACACATATTATCTTTGCCCTTTGGTCTCGCCCATTGAGGTACCCCAGATAACTGCCCTCCCCCGTTAGATAAAGCTGAGCCTATACAGGTGGAGGCTGGGGAGGAGGAGGCGAACTCTGACGCACAACAGGAAGGAAATGGATTGAGATAAGGGTCTGTTGCTTATCGAATGATGAATGAGATACTAGCCATTCGACTGATGAATATTCTGGTAATGGAGGCGCCACATGTGCTTGATGTTTAAGATTTTAATCTAGTTTAACAGCGAGTTCCCTGCCTGAACCGCTTTGCTGAATTGAAATTCGGCATTTCAAAGAAAAGCAAGACACTGGTTTTAAAACCTGTAAGCAGAGAGTAGAGTGCACAGAAGGCTAGAGTACAGAAGAGTGTAGAACACACAAACCAAATCAGAAGTGAAGAGGAGACTGCGGGGCTCTGCAGCTTCAATCCCATGTCTTTGATGTGTTTACCTGCTTTGAAAACCAGAAGCCTTTTATCACCAGGTGTGCAAAAAGTCATTACAATGACAAAACATACACAGCTACTGTTCCGAGCTGCTGACACACAATTACCTTTCTTGCAAAGTAAGACCTCTGCAGTGTATTTGTGGGATATGTAGAAAGTGCCCAACGGCAGATTATATTGATTTCATATTATTCTTGTTTTACATTCTTTCAGAAATATTAGGAAGCATCAGGTGCTGCTGTGTAACGATCACTCTGCACAACTGAGAAGCAGTTGCACTGTCCTCCCTAAGGAGAGACTACTGGCCCTATTCCTATAGCTAAATAAGTCAGCAAGAGTGACAGACAGCAAAAGCAGGGACGTCAGAGGTGTCAATTTCAAGAACAATCGGTTTATTATTGTGAACAATAATGTCAACAAATGAAAAAATGAACAAATGAATGAAATGAATAATGATAAGAAAGGAATTCAAATAATTGCAGGTAACAGGTAAGAATAAATCTGGTACAGATGTAGGGACAAACAGAAGGCTAAACAGATTCACAAAGTAGAAATGAATGTAGTGTCCGGAGGGTCTCCAATAAACCCACACTCACAAACACAACACACACAGATAGACAAAAGATAAATAAATAGATACAGATGTGGAAACAATTACATTTAACAGTCTCTGTGGCAATGGTGGGAGAATGACAGGTAGGCCCAACAAGTCCAGTAATAGTAGGGTAATTGAAATCCATACAAAGTAACAAAATAACAAAAATACAGGAAACAAAGTATCAAATTAAAGTAGAAAAAATCCAAACAAAAAAGAAATGATCTCACCCACAAATAAGGCAGTCCAGCAAAGTGTCCCGAAATGATGGTGATTGTAGAAGGTTGAAAACATTGAGTACGTTGAAATTGTTGAGACTGTCCAGTAGTGTTGAGTTGAATGGTGAACAGTTGTTTGGAAAAAATCAGGAGGATCAGGAAAAAATGGAGGCTGTCACACATAAAACAACAAACACTAAACAGACCTAGAAAAACAGCTAAACTTAAACAAGTAACAGTGAAAACAAAAAGAGCAGCTTAGACAAAGCGCAGTGACAAAAGAAAATAAACGGATGCACTGGAATTATCTAAGGATGGCAATGGATTCACTGAAATTTAAGTAAAGAAAATGCTGTAGTTTAATGGATTCCTCTGAGAAAGGGAGTCTCCCTCAGGCCTGATTAGCCAGCTTTAATACAAGTGCTGGCTACTAAGGAGCTCTGAGATTGGAGGGGTGGAAATCTGAATGAGCCAATGGGGAGAGAGGATGAACAGAGGGTGGTTGCAAGGAACTATGGGAAATGAAGTTTTGACCTGGCCAGGCTACTGACCCTAATTAAAGGGACAGGTGGGTGAGACTTACACCCACATTATGTAGCATGGGAATTGCTACAGCTGTATTTCTGATTCAGTGTTATGGATTGTGACCCGGATGGCTTGTGGCTGATCTCAGACCAGGAAATACAGACAACAATCCTGCGGGTGGAAGCGCTGGTGCGCAGATTTATTAATTCCAAAAATAAAACAAAACACTTTCACAAAAACAGCTCACTGAGCAAAATAAAGATTTCAACAAAAACAACTCAATACCAGCATGATACTTGTTTGTTTGGTGTCAGTGATTTTGTGTTCATGAGTTGTAGCAATTGCTTATATTTTGACAGATCTTACTGTCTCACTCTCTCGTTCCACCTCTGAAAGCGATCCTTGCCTCTTTTATTCAGCTGTGCCTGGGCTCGATTGCCTGTTAATCATTCAATCAGGTCCAGGCACAGACTGCAGGTGAACTGCTTTGGCAATTCACTGCCGACCTTAAACACCCTTGCACAAAACCATACATTTAAAAAATAAAAATAACATGACACAAATACAAAAAAAACAAAATACGCACACATGGATGTAGTGTGGGCTTACTGCTGTTCTTTAAATCAACCTGAAAAGAACAAAATACATGATTTAATATATTATTATTATTATTATTATTATTATTATTATTATTATTATTATTATTATTATTATCATCAACAATATGTGAATTCCCTGCCAAGACAAAACATATATACATTAGAAAGTATAGCATACATAGAAAATGTAACTACAATTATACATGCAGGACTAATATTAATGGTTCAAATTATATTTAATATCATCAACAATATTTTGCTGTTTAGTTTCTTACCTTGTATAGTGCCAAATGAATTAGTGATCATATCAAAAAAAATTGTTGCTAATGTGAAAGCAGTTTGCTGGAGGTGACTGCGAAAGTAGCGTTGCTCAGGTAAGTTAAGGGTTAAAATGTGTTGCTAATGTGAAAGCAGTTTGCTGGAGGTGACTGCGAAAGTAGCGTTGCTCAGGTAAGTTAAGGGTTAAAATGTGTTGCTAATGTGAAAGCAGTTTACTGGAGGTGACTGCGAAAGTAGCATTGCTCAGGTAATTTAAGGGTTAAAATGTGTTGCTAATGTGAAAGCATGTGCAGGAATGAATGGGAATGGAGGAAATATGGAAAACAATTAACCATAGTAACCTTGTAAAAGAGAGTTGCACTTGAATGGAGGAACAGCTGAATAGCTCATTTCTATTATAATTAGTAAGATAGCAGAAATAAACTGTAGTCACGTATGTTCTGAGCAAACTGAAATATAAATACCCAACATAGAGGTGACACAGACAGAGAAGCTCCCAATACCTCGAGGATCACCAGTGAAGCAATCTGAGGGGTGAGCGAGTCCCATCAAAGCCCTATCTCTGTTGATACCAGTGCCATGTATTGTAATCTAAGCAATACAGTTCAATGAAGAATGGAATGTGGGTGTTTGGAACTAATGCATGGTAAACATTGTTAAAATTTGAAACATGGTCTGGCCTCATCCTTCTAGCGTAACAAAGTACTTAACAAAACATGTTTAGTAAAAACAACAATTCCAGTAAATCTGTTATTTCATAGGTATAACATTTCCAGTATAAAAGATGCACAGGTTTTGGAAAATTCCTATTTTTAACAGTCATGTGACCCCTTGAAGTCCCTTATTATTTGTTTATTTAGCAAACGCTGTTATCCAAGGCGACTTACAGAAACTTGGGTGTGTGAACTATGCATCAGCTGCAGAGTCACTTACAATTATATCTCACCCGAAAGACGGAGCACAAGGAGGTTAAGTGACTTGCTTAGGGTCACACAATGTCAATGGCTGAGGTGGGATTTGAACAGGGGACCTCCTGGTTACAAGCCCTTTTCTTTAACCACTGGACCACACAGCCTCCTATATCATTTATCATGCTTTTCCCGTGGTTATATTATGCTTTACCATACCTCCTTATTCTTTATAATGCTTACCTATGGTTTATCGTGGTTTTACTACACTTTATTACGCTTTTTTATAATGGAAAATACAAGACCTATGAAGTGACCTATGATGACCTACTGGAATTATTTTGCTAGCTCTGTGTACTTTAAAAACCTGTCGTGTGTGCTCTCTGTCATTCTCTGTGGTTGTTTCTGTTGAGATCATGTGATTTACCAGGCTTACTACCATTCGAGCAGTCCTTTCTGAAGTGTGGTAATTTGAAAAGTGGCCACTAGGGGTGTGTGTAGCTTTAATCATGACAAGTGCTTTTCATACACAGTGCACCGTGCACATTATACCAAATTGAGTTGCTTTGATGCCCTACTATAAATAATTAATTCTTTTTTGGATTCACCAGAAATTGAAGATGTGTTACTCTTTTGTTTCTGCGGGTCTGAAAGATCTGTATCTGATCACCATAGACAAGTCATTAGCACTGCTTCTGTGATTTGATTTGATCTCTTTTTAGAGTGCTTCAAAGCTAATACTTAAACCCACAGCATTTTTCTTTTTCTGTGTTGTGTTTTCTGAAGCCTTGCCTTCTCAAATTGTCAAGTTTTTGGATTGCTGGAATGCACCCCCTTGTGGTCATGTGAGTAATAGATATTCTAAAGATTGATAGAAATTGATAGAAATAGCAGATATGAGGTGTATGACAAAAGTCCTTTATTTATTTATGTATTTATTTATTTATCTGTTACAGACTTTTACAGAAAAATCAGAACAGGTAACATACTGTAAATAATAAGTTATATTTAGTAGAACAAGGCTATCTGGTTTAAATCCATACAAGCATATTAAAATGGGTTGAAAATGTAGACATGTATCCAACTGTGTGTCAATATTAGCTCTGATATTTACCCGCAAAACTGGGAAATTAATTATTTGTAACCCAGGAGATGTTAGTGACAGAGCACATTTTTAATTAAACAGGCACCAGGTAAGGGAATGTACTCCAGTTCACTAGCAACCATGGAGATTGCTTTAAATATAGGACTGTGAGTGAGTTAATATATATCTTTTCATATTCATATGTATTCACTGGCAGGTTCATTTAACCCCTTCCTTCCCAACAGAAGTTCCTTCAAGCGTCTAAATCACCCATATGAGAGGTAATGTGCCAACATTATGTCATCCTAACATATACTTTGGTTTTCTTCATCCTTCAGTTGCCTTCTGTGAACACTGCAGATGAACCTAACTTTAAAGTCACGGCAGTATAAAAGCCACCACAATTAAAGCCACTTTTAAAAGTCTAGAATTTATCCTATCCAATCATTCTACAGTCCCAAACTATTCTCTAAGACAAGAATACAAACAAAGTGATAATAGGTCATTAAAACCCATCATATATTTAAAATAACAACAATTCTGTTGCAATTGATAAAACTATTATGACACAATAAACAAAACATGCCCACCAGGGGGCGCTGTTGAAGCCCATTTCACATTTATAAATACCTAACAAAAAAACAAACAAACAAACTAAAAGATTGATGGTAACGCTATCCTTTCATTTATTTGTTAGGAGCAGCACCTAGTGGCCATTTCCATATAAGTATTTCCAATTCTGCTTGTAAGTAATAAAAAGTGCACCATCTGTGTGTGTGTGCGTGTGTGTGTTAAATGCATATCATGTAATTCCATGTCTACAATCATAAATTGGGGTTACAGTTAAGATTTTAGACAAATAATTCATCAATGTACTAGTTTATATTTTACTGCTGATATAGTAGTGTGCAAATGTGTTAGAGCACCTAGTTTTGACTTGTGCCGCATATGAAATCAAACCACTGTAACTGAAAATCTTGGAAAATTGTCAAAATAGTAAAATTAGTGATTGTGTAATGTAATTGATGACTTTAATGGGGAACACATGCAATTCATTTAAAATCTGTAAAAATGTATCAGTGTAACCACTGTATTAGCAAGCACATCTAAAAGCACGGTCAAATTACTGCTGTGATATTTCCATGACACTCTACATTATATTTTTTCTTTTAATACTATTTATTTAAAAACTACAGAATACTGCCTGCAAGCTAGGAGTGAACAATTCCACTGATCATGTGAGCGCTGTCTGCATTTCCAGAACGCTGAGATGGAATTGCATCCTTACCCGTACAGCAAGTACGCTTTATTGTTTTTTTTAAATTGTTGTAAACAATCTAATGAAGCTGTAGTTCCTAACGAAATCGAATTAAATTCATTATGAACGCAATAACACACGACAGGGTATATTCATAAAAGTATTTGCCGACTGTCCTAGGTAATCGAATATCGTTTGTAACTAACGAAAGTCGCCCATATTTCGATTTAGATTTCCAGAAAGCTTTTAACAAAGTCCCGCATAAAAGATTAATTCTCAAACTGAACACAGTAGGGATTCAAGGAAATGCATGCACATGGATTAGGGAGTGGTTAACATGTAGAAAACAGAAAGTACTGATTAGAGGAGAAACCTCAAAATGGAGTGAGGTAACCAGTGGTGTACCACAGGGATCAGTATTAGGTCCTCTGCTATTCCTAATCTACATTAATGATTTAGATTCCGGTATAGTAAGCAAACTTGTTAAATTTGCAGACAACACAAAAATAGGAGGAGTGGCAAACAGTGTTGCAGCAGCAAAGGTCATTCAAAATGATCTAGACAGCATTCAGAACTGGGCAGACACATGGCAAATGACATTTAATAGAGAAAACTGTAAAGTATTGCATGCAGGCAAAAAAAATGTGCATTATAAATATAATATGAGAGCTAATGAAATTGAGGAAGGGAACTATGAAAAAAACCTCGGAGTTTATGAGAAGTGTTGAATTTAAATCAAGGGAAGTAATGTTAAAACTTTACAATGCATTAGTAAGATCTCACCTAGAATATTGTGTTCAGTTCTGGTCACCTCGTTACAAAAAGGATATTGCTGCTCTAGAAAGAGTAGAGCAACCAGAATTATCCCGGGTTTAAAAGGCATGTCGTATGCAGACAGGCTAAAAGAATTGAATCTATTCAGTCTTGAACAAAGAAGACTACGCGGATATCTGATTCAAACATTCAAAATCCTAAAAGGTACAGACAATGTCGACCCAGGGGACTTTTTTGACCTGAAAAAAGAAACAAGGACCATGGGTCACAAATGGAGATTAGATAAAGGGGCATTCAGAACAGAAAATAGGAGACACTTTTTTTACACAGAGAATTGTAAGAATCTGGAACCAACTCCCCAGTAATGTTGTTGAAGCTGACACCCTGGGATCATTCAAGAAGCTGCTTGATGAGATTCTGGGATCAATAAGCTACTAACAACCAAACGAGCAAGATGGGCTGAATGGCCTCCTCTCATTTGTAAACTTTCTTATGTTCTTATGTTCTTATGTTCTTATGTTAACCTATTGTTTACCGGCAATCCAGATGTTGGGTTGTGAAGTGTGTGAAAATGTGTAGGCACTAGCTGCACGGCTTCCTATTTTAATGTATTATATATATATATATATATATATATATATATATATATATATATATATATATATATATATATATATTCTTTGAACGATAGCTACAAATTGAGATTGCTGAGGTGTTACTGGTAGTTGCGAGCTGACACAGTTGCATTTTCTAGCATGTGAGAATACGTGGGTACATGTTTCCAGTTTCTCTGGTAAAATCTGTGTACTGTTGATGACAGTACCCAAATGTGCTTAAATCCGGTGCAAAATTTGCCTACTTACAATCCCCACAGCGGTCATAGAGTTTATTCACTTCCTTAGCTTTTATCTACAGTAGCTTATTCCTTAGACAATGTCGACCCAGGGGACATTTTTTTGACCTGAAAAAAGAAACAAGGACCAGGGGTCACAAATGGAGATTAGATAAAGGGGCCTTCAGAACAGAAAATAGGAGGCACTTTTTTACACAGAGAATTGTGAGGGTCTGGAACCAACTCCCCAGTAATGTTGTTGAAGCTGACACCCTGGGATCCTTCAAGAACCTGCTTGATGAGATTCTGGAATCAATAAGCTACTAACAACCAAACGAGAAAGATGGGCTGAATGGCCTCCTCTCATTTGTAAACTTTCTTATGTTCTTATGTTCTTATATTGATATTCATAAAATGATCTATGCAGACCGGCTACTGTCGCTAAGCAATTTATGAATGGGATCGAAATCGGTCTCCTTTTGATGACATCATCAGCTCTATAAACATTCGCTCAGTTCCGTCATTAGCTGTTGGGAACATAAACAAATAGAATCTACCGACAGCAGCACCTATCGTGTTATTAACAGCGTGCCTGTATGATACGTGATTTATATACTGGAGGATGTAGCATCCATCGTGTTATTAACAGCGTGCCTGTGTGATACGTGATTTATATACTGTAGGATGTAGCATCCATCGTGTTATTAACAGCGTGCCTGTATGATACGTGATTTATATACTGGAGGATGTAGCATCCATCGTGTTATTAACAGCGTGCCTGTGTGATACGTGATTTATACAGTGCCTTGCGAAAGTATTCGGCCCCCTTGAACTTTGCGACCTTTTGCCACATTTCAGGCTTCAAACATAAAGATATGAAACTGTAATTGTTTGTGAAGAATCAACAACAAGTGGGACACAATCATGAAGTGGAACGAAATTTATTGGATATTTCAAACTTTTTTAACAAATAAAAAACTGAAAAATTGGGCGTGCAAAATTATTCAGCCCCTTTACTTTCAGTGCAGCAAACTCTCTCCAGAAGTTCAGTGAGGATCTCTGAATGATCCAATGTTGACCTAAATGACTAATGATGATAAATAGAATCCACCTGTGTGTAATCAAGTCTCCGTATAAATGCACCTGCACTGTGATAGTCTCAGAGGTCCGTTTAAAGCGCAGAGAGCATCATGAAGAACAAGGAACACACCAGGCAGGTCCGAGATACTGTTGTGGAGAAGTTTAAAGCCGGATTTGGATACAAAAAGATTTCCCAAGCTTTAAACATCCCAAGGAGCACTGTGCAAGCGATAATATTGAAATGGAAGGAGTATCAGACCACTGCAAATCTACCAAGACCTGGCCGTCCCTCTAAACTTTCAGCTCATACAAGGAGAAGACTGATCAGAGATGCAGCCAAGAGGCCCATGATCACTCTGGATGAACTGCAGAGATCTACAGCTGAGGTGGGAGACTCTGTCCATAGGACAACAATCAGTCGTATACTGCACAAATCTGGCCTTTATGGAAGAGTGGCAAGAAGAAAGCCATTTCTTAAAGATATCCATAAAAAGTGTCGTTTACAGTTTGCCACAAGCCACCTGGGAGACACACCAAACATGTGGAAGAAGGTGCTCTGGTCAGATGAAACCAAAATCGAACTTTTTGGCAACAATGCAAAACGTTATGTTTGGCGTAAAAGCAACACAGCTCATCACCCTGAACACACCATCCCCACTGTCAAACATGGTGGTGGCAGCATCATGGTTTGGGCCTGCTTTTCTTCAGCAGGGACAGGGAAGATGGTTAAAATTGATGGGAAGATGGATGGAGCCAAATACAGGACCATTCTGGAAGAAAACCTGATGGAGTCTGCAAAAGACCTGAGACTGGGACGGAGATTTGTCTTCCAACAAGACAATGATCCAAAACATAAAGCAAAATCTACAATGGAATGGTTCACAAATAAACATATCCAGGTGTTAGAATGGCCAAGTCAAAGTCCAGACCTGAATCCAATCGAGAATCTGTGGAAAGAACTGAAAACTGCTGTTCACAAATGCTCTCCATCCAACCTCACTGAGCTCGAGCTGTTTTGCAAGGAGGAATGGGCAAAAATTTCTCTCGATGAGCAAAACTGATAGAGACATACCCCAAGCGACTTACAGCTGTAATCGCAGCAAAAGGTGGCGCTACAAAGTATTAACTTAAGGGGGCTGAATAATTTTGCACGCCCAATTTTTCAGTTTTTTATTTGTTAAAAAAGTTTGAAATATCCAATAAATTTCGTTCCACTTCATGATTGTGTCCCACTTGGTGTTGATTCTTCACAAAAAATTACAGTTTCATATCTTTATGTTTGAAGCCTGAAATGTGGCAAAAGGTCGCAAAGTTCAAGGGGGCCGAATACTTTCGCAAGGCACTGTATACTGTAGGATGTAGCATCCATCGTGTTATTAACAGCGTGCCTGTATGATACGTGATTTATATACTGTAGGATGTAGCATCCATTGTGTTATTAACAGCGTGCCTGTGTGATACATGATTTATATACTGTAGGATGTAGCATCCATCGTGTTATTAACAGCGTGCCTGTATGATACGTGATTTATATACTGTAGGATGTAGCATCCATCGTGTTATTAACAGCGTGCCTGTATAATACGTGATTTATATACTGTAGGATGTAGCACCCATCGTGTTATTAACAGCGTGCCTGTATAATACGTGATTTATATACTGTAGGATGTAGCTCCCATCGTGTTATTAACAGCGTGCCTGTGTGATACATGATTTATATACTGTAGGATGTAACATCCATTGTGTTATTAACAGCGTTCCTGTATGATACATGATTTATATACTGTAGGATGTAGCATCCATCGTGTTATTAACAGCGTGCCTGTATGATACGTGATTTATATACTGTAGGATGTAGCTCCCATCGTGTTATTAACAGCGTGCCTGTATGATACGTGATTTATATACTGTAGGATGTAGCTCCCATCGTGTTATTAACAGCGTGCCTGTATGATACGTGATTTATATACTGTAGGATGCAGCTCCCATCGTGTTATTAACAGCGTGCCTGTATAATACGTGATTTATATACTGGAGGATGTAGCATCCATCGTGTTATTAACAGCGTGTCTGTATAATACGTGATTTATATACTGTAGGATGTAGCATCCATCGTGTTATTAACAGCGTGTCTGTATGATACATGATTTATATACTGTAGGATGTAGCATCCATCGTGTTATTAACAGCGTGTCTGTATAATACGTGATTTATATACTGTAGGATGTAGCTCCCATCGTGTTATTAACAGCGTGCCTGTGTGATACATGATTTATATACTGTAGGATGTAACATCCATTGTGTTATTAACAGCGTTCCTGTATGATACATGATTTATATACTGTAGGATGTAGCATCCATCGTGTTATTAACAGCGTGCCTGTATAATACGTGATTTATATACTGTAGGATGTAACATCCATTGTGTTATTAACAGCGTTCCTGTATGATACATGATTTATATACTGTAGGATGTAGCATCCATCGTGTTATTAACAGCGTGTCTGTATGATACGTGATTTATATACTGTAGGATGTAGCATCCATCGTGTTATTAACAGCGTGTCTGTATGATACGTGATTTATATACTGTAGGATGTAGCATCCATTGTGTTATTAACAGCGTGTCTGTATGATACATGATTTATATACTGTAGGATGTAACATCCATTGTGTTATTAACAGCGTTCCTGTATGATACGTGATTTATATACTGTAGGATGTAGCATCCATCGTGTTATTAACAGCGTTCCTGTATAATACGTGATTTATATACAGGAGCATGCAGCTCCCATCGTGTTATTAACAGCGTGCCTGTATAATACGTGATTTATATACAGGAGCATGCAGCTCCCATCGTGTTATTAACAGCGTGTCTGTATGATACATGATTTATATACTGTAGGATGTAACATCCATCGTGTTATTAACAGCGTGCCTGTATGATACGTGATTTATATACTGTAGGATGTAGCATCCATCGTGTTATTAACAGCGTTCCTGTATAATACTTGATTTATATACTGTAGGATGTAGCATCCATCGTGTTATTAACAGCGTGCCTGTATGATACGTGATTTATATACTGGAGTTTAAAACAGGCCTTCATAGACGAAAATCGTTGGGGCTTAATGACCCATCTCAATTATTTCTTATGAATAGCAACTGCCGTTAAATAGGCCGCTATCCGATCATGTACTCCTGTTTTCTCATTTCGACAGGCGTTAACCCTTTATGATCATGTGTTCAAACAGAGTATAATATTCGCAGGACTAGGGGTGTTAAATAGCCGAAGACCATGTTTCACCACCCTGGAGTGTATTACTGCTTTTATAAAATCACACTCCAAAGTGAATGAGGCAGCATGGTTCTAAAAGTTCCAAGCAGTGCTGGTTTGGTCAAATATCTGCACAGATTGGAA
The DNA here is from genome assembly GCF_902713425.1 of Acipenser ruthenus. NCBI lineage: Eukaryota > Metazoa > Chordata > Actinopteri > Acipenseriformes > Acipenseridae > Acipenser > Acipenser ruthenus. The sequence continues at coordinate 9,295,814 of NC_081206.1, read as the reverse complement.
CACATGTAGCCAATTCTGCCTCTTTCCTTGCCATTTTATTAGAAAAACAACATGGGCCAAATACAGTATCATACAAATGAATTCCACATGACTTTGAGTTCAGGATTGTCCACATGTATTGAAAACCTACAATGAACAATCTCCTGACAGATTTGAACATCAGGAAGCTCCACGACGAGTCTCTGCTCCCCCTAAACAGTTCTGGTAAAGACTGAGCAGGCGACCCTACAGCAGCAGTACCCTGGGGAATATCGCTTTTGACTTAGAGAGCACCTATCATAGAAAACATTCAAAAGGAGCCAAAGCAAGCAGTTTCCTTGTGGCTTTGCAGCTGCAAGTGGGGTGGTTTCTGTGCAGTGTGAGTCATGCTTCCTGACAGGGGTACGGGAGATTATGTGAACTGTAGCGTCCAGCCGGGTAGCACAGCTCCTTCTTGTCCTTGTGCCCTACAGGAAAGACCCCCTCCTTATCCTCTCCATGAAGAAACGACTTGAGAACACGTCGCTGTGAAACTAAGGTCATTTTAAAACAAACAAACAACCGTGTGCTTCTGAGTACGAAACCATGAAGGTTGCAAAGCAGGTCACCATTGTGTGTTTTGACCTATGAAATATTCCGGAATGGTAAAACTATATAAAACTAAAACAATTTGGACAGACATATTTCAACTGAGTGGCTTAGTAGTTTAAGAGATTGTAACTAAGACTCAATGATCTGTGGAAGGTGAACATACTGTATACAAGAGTTGTTTGAAATCCAATTAAAACATTTCGAGTCCACAATTATTTTACCTCCACAGGGCTGAAGGTCAGTGGACATCCTAAGATCCCACTGCCAACACACTCCCCTCCTTACACTCAGGAGCTCCACAGTGGATGTTGCTGTGCTATCGGCCTCGGTATGACAAAGACCAGGCCTGTAGGTGCCCTCACTGAAGTGTGTAGCACGACGCTCCAGTTGGAATCCCCAGGCACAGCCTGGTTTTGAATCTGCGCTCCTTTGACTGCATGACTCACCCTGCACACCACGTGGTCATGACTCTAGCAGGTGAGCCACTCAAGGAACCCAGCAATGGGCTTCTATGTGTGTGCTGCGCTTATTGTATATACTACTGTATATGAAACCAAAGTATGTCCACGGCCATACGCCAATGTGCACAAATATATTGTAATCTATTTCCAGTGGATGACAAAAGTTACAGACATTGTGTTAATATGGTTGAAACGCTCCAAAACCAGTCAATATTCTATACATAAAGTCATGTTATGATGTCACCACAAGAGCGCTGTGTAAATAGTCCCGCCCATGGCATGTGACATGTGACGCGCCTGTGGTTAGCCTCTGAATGAAAATCAATAGGAATGTCTACTGGCTTCTGCTCTTATGCACTCACACTTGTACAGCAGTCTGGAGTTCGTTGCCATGGCGTCGTAGTGAACACATAATTTCAAAGGCCAAAATTATAGTTGGAAAGAATTGTAAACCACAGCCATTCATAAACAGCCCAGAAATCTGCAGAGCATAGCAGCAATCGTGACTGCATCTGTCGGCAGACAATTCATATTAATTCAGTACATTAACCAGTAAAGCCGTGGAAGAAGACCGCCCCAGTACAACTGGTTTTATATCACTTATTCATCAAGCACTGAGCATTCGAGCATTTCACAAACATTACTGAACGTATGCTTATAGAAGTAAACCTGGTTTTTCTGCTGTACTTATTCACTTCAGTTCTTCTGGCTGCCCCTTAACATGCTATGCATTTGTGTTAAATAATCCTGGAATACCTACAATATTAAAACAAAAAAAATATGTTCAAATGAAACTGGTATGCAAGCAGACATCCAGACACCCAGAGCTCACCAAAACCAGCTCTGTCCCATGCTGACTAACCCCAGGAAACTGACTCATGTCTCAGAGGAACCCGATTTAGGATTTAGACGACATGTCATGAAATGTAATTCTTTATTGTTGGTTTGTCTTTGGGTATTTCTTGTTTATTTTATGCCCACATCCAGAAGAGATTTCCTACAAGGTTTGTATTGTCCTGCCTCTGAGGTACCACCTCATCCTCCCATTGATCTCAGATTTGTAGTTTAATATTTTCTGTTGAAGTCATCGTGTCCTTTTTAAAACTCAGAAGTTTAAAGCACCCTGCAGCCCAGCTCTCAAACATCCCATACTACACTCTTTGTGTGACACATCCAACAGACCTGTGCATGCAATACACTCTCAACTTGATTAGAGGTGGCCACTGAACACGTACAAACATACAGGAAGGTAAAGCATATTAAGAAACACGAGAAACCATGGGAATCTATGACAAATGCATAGTATTACCATGGTGTCACAAAGACGGCCGGAGTGGGTGGCGTCAGACCAGATGCAGGAAATAAACAGACAGAGAGATGTGGTTTGGTGAAGCTGGGCGCGTGATCGCGCTCAGCATTTAATAAACAGAACAGAAAATAAAAGGTTTGTAACAAAAACACAAAACAGGACACTGCACTGGAGCCAAAATAAACAGGTAAACAAAATGAACTAACACACAAAACAAGCGGACGAACGTTTAACAAGTACCGTGCTGGCACTTCCAGCACGCTGTAGCAATTGTTATTCTTTAACCTCCTCTCTCTCTCTCTCCCGTTCTCCACTCTCGAACACCCAACCCTGACTGAATGAAACGTGCATCTATTTATGCAGTTGTACCGAGACTCGACTGCTAATCAATCATTCAATTGGAGTCGCGGTACAACTGCACGTGAATCAATAAAAGTACAATTCCCCGTGCTCACATATTACATTTTACTTGCACGTGAAGTGCTGTGCCATCCTCGTGTCTAAATACAAATATACATTTTAAACACTCGTGTTACACAGACCCGTTTATATCCCGTGTACCAATGACTATACACCAACATTTAACACACCACACGCAACATATAACAGAAAATACACACAGGGGCGGGCACTTCGTCACACATGGACAATACAAAATGACTGTGCACATTTACCACAGTAAAATTATATAACAGAATAGTTTAAGGAGGAGCTTTGTAAATGCCAGAATATTTCCTTTGACCTGAAGTTATTTCCGTTTACACAGGAATATGTACTTGAGATATTTTACATGTTATTGGCCCTTCAGTTGTGGTTATTGTTGAACTACAGTATGAAAGAACCCTATTGTGTATGTATTCCTGAGCAACTGTTCTAAATATAACTCTTGTTTTAATAATAATAATAATAATAATAATAATAATAATAATAATAGTTTGCTGAAAAAAAAAAAAAAACTTTTATTGTTTGTTTTTACAGATATGAACAGTCCAGGATGTTTTTGTTACTAGGTTTGGAAATGTAACTGTTTTTAATTCCACTTAGCTTTTGCCACCTGAGCCAGATTTTAACAAATCTCACCCGCTGTTGTGAACATTTTACAAGAAACAAAAGGTTACATTATACGTGATACAAAATGTATGTATGTTGGTGTACATTGCTATCTTTGTACTACTGAAAAGGTTAGCCTCTAATCTGGTATGATATTTAGTAAAAAAGGGCCACATATGACTCACAATGTATCTGCATACACATGAAGAAAAAGGCTAGTCCAAGTAGCTTTATTCTTTTCTTTACAGAGAGTGATGTAATAATGAGGGACTTCCTTAACACAGGGTTCATTCAGAAATTACTTGTCGCGCCACAAGAGTTTGGATCCAAACATGTGGTTGCCTAGCAACGGGGAAGCACTACAGCCTCCTTGTTGTTATTTGTTTGAGGAAAATTGCTGCCTCTGGCCCTGGTGGTGATACAAACGTTTTTGTGTTTTTTCAAACGTGAATGTCTCCAGCTGCACTGCTTCCCCAGACTGAGGGCACTGGGGAGCAAACTGACTCACAGGCTCCGACGTCAGCTAGGCCTGTTTTCCTAAACACACACACAAAAAGCCATGAGCGCTTTCAAGCGAGCAGCTATTTCTCTGAAGGCGGGCACACTGCCATTCCTCAGAAGACATTACTGACATATTTAAGAACCACAAACACTGGTTCCCATAGAAATATTTAATGCATTACAAATATGTGTAGGCCTCTCAGATATGAGCAGGCCTCTCTCCGTGTTGGTCTGAAAGTGTTATGGCCTACCGATGCTCCCTGTGCAGGAGAGTGTATCCTTTGCTAAGGGAATATTTAACTCTTTCCCCTGTGGTTTCAGAAATGAATCAGAAGGTCACACCATCTGTTAAATATTCTCACTGGGGTTAGGACTCTTTAGACAGAAAACCACGGAGGACTCTAATGTATGTGAACAAGCATGGATTATAAGGGTGTATTCCTTTGCTCTTTTGGAGGAGCGATAGGGTCTACTGTGTCTCTCCAGTGTCTCCTAACCCTCCCAGAAGACCTTTCCTGCTCTATCAGCTTTCAGCCTGGCAGAGCAATGAGCAGAGGTCTTCAGCTCTGATGCCAGTTGCCATGGTGCTGGCTACAAGTGTAACCCCATTCTGAGCATTTCTTTGGGGTGCCTTGGCTGGAAGCAGTAGCGCTCTGCCCGTCCAGGAAAAGGAGTACCCCCGAAGTCAGCGCCCTTTTACAGTTACATCAACTAGGACCAGAGTGTTGCAGGTGGACAGATTAATGGTTACACTTCTGAGTTTTAAAAGATTACCAGGATGTGATGACTGAAACCATGGAAACTGAAAGGTGGATCTAAAGAAGGATACATTACTTAAGCGTGATATTTCAGACTCCTACCAAGTTCCTCTTTCAATGTAATACATTAGCACATAATACCCATATTGAGTTAATAGGGATCCTTACTGCCAGTAGCACTGAATGTGAAAAACTAAAAAAATATATGAAAAATATGTAAATTAAAGAAAACAGTTGACAGACACATTGCAAATGCATTTTTTTTCTTTTATTGCTAAATGATATAGATACAAGGTTTTAAAAATAAAAATAAAAACTTGTATTACAGAGATAAATGCATTCCAAAATTAGCAGAAGCTGTAGTTTGCACAGCAAAATGCAAAAAACAAAAAACTAAAAAAACATGGCTTATATTTCAACCTCCTGAAGATATTATTAAAATGCTTATTTTTTAATTTTGTATAAAAACAATAACGACAACAACGTAAATCTGTGTGCCAGATCCCTCTTATTAAGACTGCAGCAGTAGATAAACTAGTAATATATATATATATATATATATATATATATATATATATATATATATATATATATATATATATTATATAGCAATACAGAATGACATTAAAGTGGCCAGGAAGAGGGCAGACAAATTGCTTTAAACAACTGATGCAGTTTGTAAAAAATATAACTTTTCTATACTTTTAATAACATGCTTTTCAAATAGGTCGTTTGAGAACTTTTTGTACAAAGTGAAGCTGCAAACATATTTACAATGGAAAATATAGATACATTCAGAGAACCTATTGCTTCTATAGAATATTATCTGGTACATACATCACAGATACAAACACACAGTGCTCTGCTCTAGAGTAAACCATTTCCCTTTTATTTTGAAGATCTGAATGTCACTGTGTATTTTTATCATGCCGCCAGACAGGAAAATATACTAATTTACCTTTCTGCCTAATAATTTCATTTTTGACATTTTGATATAAAGTTTTTTAGTACAATTAACACCTCGTTAAACTATTTGAAAAAAAAAAAAAAAAAACATTAATGAAGGACTCCAAATTCTGAACTTTAGCTAACATTCTGCTAATCAGCAAACTTAATACTGTGAATGAGTTTACACATTTGGAAATGTGAAATTAATTTCTACTCCCACCTATTTAAATATCAAACTAATTTTGGCTGTTTTAAAAGCCTCCAATGCCAATACTAAAATACCTGCCAGGCTCAAACCCAATGGCCGGCCAGTTTGAAAAGCAGAAAAATAAAATGATGATCTGAAAGAACATGTCTGTTTCTCACATTACAGGATCGCTATGGGTAGCTGCTTTCCAGACTATGACACTTGGCTGTGAATGATATGACTTTTTTATTTTCTTTGGATGCTGATGGAAAAATTCAACACGAAGCCTGTCCGGCGATGGATTTGGGGATCTTTGGTACAATGGCAGGAAAGCACTGAGCAAAATATTTAGATTTGTGAGGAAGGACATTGTTTCCTCAAGTGCAAGTATGGCTTCTGCCCAAATGAAGCGAGGAGTACTTCACACATAGACAGCACTTTTCACTAGAATACATCATCTTCTTTTTAAATATTGAAGCTCCCCCCCTCCATTCTGCATTGTCACTGTCAGTAATAGATATGATTACTGCACGCACTTTGGTATTTGGACATTTTTCTACACGTTATATATTTATTGAGTTTCCTAGGACTGTGGAGATCTCATTTTCAAAAGTGTCCTGGCAAAAAATGGGTTCAGATTTTTTTATTTTTTTTTGGTTACATAACTTTAAGAAACACGATTAATCAGGATTTTAGGAAGATTGGGTTAAAAACAAAAAATCTATTTTTAAATTGTTTAATTTAATGCACTTTAACTGCTATCCAGTTCAGTCTATCTGTGTATAGCACACATATGTGATATATTCTGTTAAAAGCAGGCACAGTAAGGGTTGCACTCTGCAGAACAAATACTGTACACCATTAGCGAATATATATATATATATATATATATATATATATATATATATATATATATATATATATATATATAAACAAGTCTCTAGAAAACCGTGGTGAAGGGACCCTGTTAGAATCTTTGGATTTTCTTTCCTAACACAATATAATTACACAAAGCCATTTAAAAAATCATAGCGCTTAAAACATATTATGTAAGCTATAATTTAAAGCGCTACATTCAATGCCTTAACATGTTAAATTTATTCAAAAAGAGCGTTTTAATGATATATTGCTTGTCACGAAGCTGCTAAATTATGGTTTCGTTTCCACAGTTGCCACACAAAGCTGGCGCAATCTCCTGTTGTTTTATTAGCAGGGGCAAAAATATCTAAAACAGTCACTTTAAAAAAGTCAAGATTCTTACAATAAAATAAGTACAAAATAGGACTGTTATTGTAGTAAAAAGAAACACCAATAACTAAAATATTCATGAGTTTCCAAGCCACGTTTCGTGATGTGTGTGTACGTGGTTGGGAAACGTTATTGCATATTTTATTGGTAAGACATTATAATTAGTGGCAATATAATACCCATTTTGTATGTCATTGGAATACTGCCACGACTGTAATGTGCCAGCTGTTTTATTTTAATGAAATGGCAATATTCGGAAACCCATATGAAATAAAGTTGAAACAATAACTATACTGTGTATCTCAAAGCTACTGTACTGGGTGTGTGTGTGGGGATGAGTTGTTGAATGCATCTTTTGCATGTATACCAACAATATAAAAAACAAATCTGACTTTATTAAAATGTTTTTTTTAAGTACAGCAAAGCAAATAATTCTTTAAGAAGATACTCTATTTTATAGCGTTTGTATATATTACCTTCTCCGAGAAGAAAAACAATTCTTAATGAACTGAAATGCATCCAGACATTTAGCTTTGCTGGTAATCCGCTGGCCATGTACTGTAATTGCTATTTAAATTCTACAGAGAAAGCATTAAAAAACATCCAGTACACACTTTTTTTTTGTTGCCAAGTGCAAGTCATTTTTCGCATTATCATAACATTTGCTTTCTGTTCTATTTACATAATAGTCTGCTTCAGCTAACAAACCTAAAGCTCTTTGAATGCAGTAGCTGCATGACTCCTAAACAAACCAAACAAGAGGCCTCTTGTTATTCATTCTAACCACTGAAAACCACCAGCATTTCTTCACCAACTGCTAAGCATATTATTCAGTCCCCACAGGGCTAACTCTAAAGGTAAATTCAAGAGACAGGACGATGGGAAGCTTGGCCTGGGTGACGTCCAGACACCAGGCCCGGGCCCAGCTGGCCTTGATAAGTACCCTTTTGGGGAAAGGCCTGACACCACTAGCTGGACCTCCAAGTCATGGTGCCACACTGTGGGTCATTATCCTGGCTCTGAATCACAAGTAGCTTAAACACAAAGGGACTGATATCATTGTGTAAATGATCGAGAACAAGGCAGCATTAAATGGAAAAACAATAACAGCTTCAAGTGGCAAAAAGCTTTTGTGTACCAGTACAGATGATGGACAAAGACCAGTGATGAAAATACCTGTATTTAGCAGATTTCATAATAAGTGTCTGTAATTTAAATGCAGTTTGTTTTCAACTCTAATTCATATCAGATTCTGTTTGGAACATTAATTCAAGGAGTAGTGCACACTTGCTCATAGAGGTGACTCTTAACAATAAGCGGTCATATAGAATTAATTCGTTTTGGGTTAAAGGTATATATATATAAATCTACCAGGCTAATGAATAAATAGCTATTTAAAGTCTGTTGAAATAAATACAGTTTGATATCCATGAATCTATGAAAATATATTTTAGTTAACACAATCTGTTACTATAACCTATTCTGTAGAGATTTTGGTCTTCGTCCATCATGTATATGTATGCAAAGGTGTGACACATCTCCTGCGGTACAGAGGACAGTTCTTCCTAACAGTGAAGTGCTCAGGCCCAGCACTGGGAATGCTGTAAGGAACGTTGTGAATCCAAAGTGTGGCGGCAGAGGGAAGCTGGGGTGCTGCCTCGGCGCAGGGGGGGGGGGGGGGGGGGGGTCCTGGGGTAGGTGTGGAAAAGCACTTAGAGAAGAACTTCTTCACAGATCCAGCATCTAGGTTTGGCCCCTGCCCTGGACTGCAGTCAGATCCTTCCGTATGATTTCATTGACTGAAAAAAAAATACAACAGAGTTAAAGAGATGGCAACCAACTTCTTATTAGCAACGGTAACCTTATCACTGTTTCATGAACTAATGGCTTGAATTAATTTCATATTAGGAATGGTACCCTTATCACTGTTTCCACTTTTGCTGTTTCTGTGATATTCGGGGTCTTCACTGATGTAAGCAGCTTCATTCTGTTCAGCTTTCCCTTACTTTATGATGTTTGTAATCCTTCTAAGCAATAATCTTGGATTACCTTATTTTACCTAGATTGGTGCTACCCAGGGTCATATATATTTAGAAGGTTGCTGCAGATTCTCAGGACTTTTCAATTCCTGTGCGACAGCTCACTCTAACCTGCATGACAACAGACTCATATAAAGGGCTAAAAGAAAGAATATTTTTGAGGCCCTGCAAAATACATTTGTGTTGAAATGTCTACAAGACTAGAAATGTACCACTTTGGTTTTCTGTTTTATCTTAAAAAAACCAGGATAGTGTTGCTAATGGACCTTCGCTTTAAAAGGGAAAGTGCATGATGACTGCAGTCATTTTTCTTTGTTCCTTCATGCAGTAGCTGCAGTTGTCCATGGGGAGGCAGAGTTATTTCTTGCCACATTCACCAGCCCCATTTGATTTTGTAACCCTTCCTGTTGTTTCAATAGAGGAAATGATGAGAGGGTATAAATGGAAACTTTTACCGCCTCATCGTTCTAAAAATAGCTGCAAGCCAAACGGGTCTGTGTGTGTGTGTGTGTGTGTGTGTGTGTGTGTGTGTGTGTGTGTGTGTGTTTTTCTCCTAAACAAGGGGGCACAGCTAAACCACAAAGGTCATTAGTTCTTTTAGCTTATGTTGACTTTTATTAATCGACAAATGTTAAAATCTAGATTGTAAATGTAGTTGACACAAACCAAACATATACATTAATAAAGAAAAATAAAATGCAATTACTGATATCATGTATCAGTGGTTTACTTAAGCATTCATACAAATAACCAATAACCTGTGTTTTACACATCTTGTAGTCTGTGCACGGTTTAATCAAAGTCAGACAATTTGGGAGTGCAGATGGCTGACTTTATACTGAGTACAGGGGTGTCTTTAATATGAAAAATATGTCAAAAGGAGGAAATCGAGACTGTAAAAATAACTGTATGGTGCTGATTTTATTCCAAATCAAGAATTTACTGTAACATTCACTAGATTAAAAAAATAGTTCACCATCCATGAAACCAATGCAAAATTTACAGGAATGCACAGACCATGCTTTAGCACACTGAGTGGTTCTCAAGATGCAGCTATTAACAGAAGTGTAGTGTTTGTACGTATTCTAAACACTTCTCTTTATGCTTATTAGCAGTTCCTTTCCCATCTGTGTTTTTCTGATTCATACTAAGTTAATCTGTTGTGTGTTAATGCAGTAATTAATAAAGCTGAATTGTTATTATTCAGGAATTACCCACTAATCTAATACAGATACATCTGTTTTCTTTGAGTCTGTGCTCTGATGAAATCTACGGAAGCAGGGAAGAATTTCTTGAATGTTTAGCATGCTTTCACTCTTTATCCAGCCCAACACTATGCACTTCCTGATGTGCGATTCCGGTCCTGAGCCATTCATCATGGAATTATCCTCTTCCACCCAGGCACTACATGATTAAGCTATCTCACAGTATACACTGGCACACGGACACAATTCTCCGGCGCCACTGGTTTGTTATGGATGGCACATCTGAACTCATTCAGGCTAGAGGAAGTGTTTTGCGAGTGACAGAAAACAACACCTCAGTGAGTGTGCTTTGTAAAGCAGCTTAGGCAATCTCACAAAGTACATCTCCAATTAAACAAACCTTTAAAACAGACTAAAGAGAAGAACGAAACCAAGAAACAGAGGCCGGTATTTTCAAAGAGTTTCCTCCATTCTTTAATTAACTCCTATTTTTTGAAAGAGAAAGAAATCACGTCAATGTTACAAAATTAAAAAAACAAAAACCTTGAGAGTGCTTAAGAGAACTTGAAATACATATCTTGGTGGATTTGTTCTAGTTTTGTAGAAATAACAGGTGTTTCAACAAAGTAAGAGTTAATTAAAGACAGGAGTAAACACTTTGATCCAATGTATCTGGGTGGCAGAAATCCTTTCCACTGCAATTGGTTGGTGCTGGGTAGGTTAATGACTTGTTTGCAGATATGAGCTAATTTGTGTAAATTACTTTTATAAAATCTATATATATTTGGTATTTGGTATATAGATTTTAAGTGCAGTGGTATTCCAAATATGATCCATTCACAATGCAGAACTACTGGAAAGATTATTTTTCAATGGTGACAGTCAAGACTGGTACTGCATTCATAGATCTATTAATATACTATGGAGATTAGTTACAGAACATCTAGAGAAAAATGGTAATATTGGAGCAACAGAACGCCTTGGAATGACTGCAAACAAAATCAGTAATATAAAAAAGAAATTCAAATGACATTGGAAGCTGCTTACTATTCCAAGCCATCTAGAACAGTTGAATTTGTCTTTGTTAATAGTTCTCGCCCACCACATCTCAGGACTAGTTTGCTTTCAATAGCCTATTAAAAGCTCTGACCTAAATTCAGTGAGAAGTGAAAGACCACAAGCACCCACTAGCCGAGGAGAGAGGGCTAGATTCACAAAGCGTCTGCTCCGGTGCAGAGTGGAATAAAACATCTTAATAAACAGGTGGTGATTGCAGGTCATTGGCCTGCATAATCTTGTTTCATTCACTCGTTTTGGAAAATAAACATTATACATAGGGTTTATATTGTTTTTTTTTTATTTAAAGTTAAACAATGAGAGTAAGTACAAAACAACGCTGAAGGAGAATTATATATATATATATATATATACACACACACACACACAGTAGTGTGCAAATGTATTAGAACACCCCATTGTCTCTGTAGTTTTGATTTATTGTGCATATGAAATCAAACCACTGGAACTGAAAATGTTCAAAAAAATGCAAATTAGTGATTGTCTAATTTAATTGACAACTTTAATAGGCCACACGTGCAATTCATTGAAAACAGTAAAAGGAAATGGTAAAATGTGTGACACTTTTTAGAAGTTGTTTAAGATGCCTAATTAAAGCACAAAGTGGTCTAACATTTTCACACACGAGTGCCTATTGTTTCTATATCACTGATTACTGACCGGAAATTGCAATTCTCACACCCAGAGGTTTTCATGCAGGTACCGGAAGGTATATAAAGGATATAAATGACACACCTGGGGCGTTCCAATACATTTGCACACGGTATTAACATATCTTTAACTCATAGCCATCAATATTCATGCCTTTACTTGTACTCTCAAGGGAGAAGCAGCAACAGATTTACTGTATGAACTAGTCCAGATTCCCTCTGACATTCATCTAAGGCTGGTCTCATAAAGTTGAGGCCATGATCACTTTTATATCTTGATATTTTAATAGAGTACTAATTCAAAACGAGCGAGCGCTCAAGAGCACCAGGTGGTAGATTTAATATCCTCTTTGGGGATCACTGATCTAATGAGTAACATCCTTTGTGTTCTTTCCAATTCAGAAAGATTCTGCTCTTAGCTGTCACAAAGCTAACGGCTGTATTAGGTAGATGCCAGATTGCGTTTCTGTCTCAACTTCAACAGACACATCTCTCTTTGCATTCGGGCTCGCACTATTGAGATGTATCTGTGCTGGCCCTGCCTGCGGGCACAAAGTGTATCAACTAAACTAAACGACAGTACAATACACCAAAAAGAGATACACCAATGCCAACATAAGTCAGAATGATTTCTATTTTCAGTATCATTGATGGTGTTATAATACAATATTTTAAGATGATAAGCACTTCTTCCAGTTACCAATGTTAAATATTTACAGTTATTGGTGCAGCACTGGTTTCAAATACAGTAGTTTACAAAAATAAAACGTACAAGGCTGCAAAAGCAGGCACACTCCTTACAGATTTCATAGGGTCCTCCTGAGTTCTAATGCATATCATTTAATGTCAGGCTGCCAGAGCTGAACTTGATATTATCCTCAGAAGCTTGGCTGGGCCGTGTGCATTAATCTACCAAAACCCAGGACAGGAATACTTACAGAACCATTGCATTACCTCTGCAGTGGAGTTACTTCATTGCCATTGAAGAACGTGCAGTAAGTTCATTGCAATATGCAGGAATTAAATTACTGGTAACCAGCCTTTAGCAAAACTCACAGATTTTAATAGCAATTTACTTTGCATTGTTAATTGGCATTGAGCAGTGGGGGACTGCCTTTTGAAACCTTTGTCATAAAGAAAAGTAGAAGAGTACAGGGTTAATTTTGGAACTGCGTGTGACTTCCTGTTCTGTTGCCTGGTTTTAGTACTTTTACCACTTGGCTCTTATCTGAAGATGTTAAGATATGCAGGAGCACTACCTATGCCAGGCTTACAAATGAGTGTCAGCCAACTGGTGAGCATGCTTTTTCAGTACAAAAGCCCTTCTGTACTTTCCCAGGGGAGATACGAGAGGCAGCACTATCATCATGTGTGTATAAAAATGTCATACATTAAAATGAACCCCTGCATTTATAGCACACACTTTTGTTTGAAATTAGCTCACATGACTAGTTGCTCATTATTTGTTATGCAAACAGCATCTCTGATATGTGTTCTGTATTATATGAGAAGTGGAATCTCTCAGTTTCATTAGGATCCTGCCATAGTGTCGGCAAGATAATCCACTGAGATATTACATACTGTACACAATGCATGGTTGTGTATTGTGTTCATTTGTATGTAAAAACAATACTGTAAAGCTACTGTCTTATCCCAAAGTGATATACGCTGGTAAGGAAAGTTGTATGATTGTATCCCTCCAGAACAATTTCCCTGAGCGCTGTCCTGTCTCGGATACAGAAGCTGTTGTGGGTTTCCGGATGTTTACGAGTTAGTTGGGGACACACTTATTCACTGTACAGAGCTACACATTGACCACTCATCTCGTTAGGCTGTTAAAAAAAAAAAGACTCAAAAATAGCAACATCAGACAGACAGTAAAAACCACACAGGGTTCACTTCTCTTCTCTTAATACGATTTCATCAGACTGTGAGAAGGAGGGCGAGGAGGAAACAGAAACACATGCTTGCAAATGTCAAGAGCTGACCAAGTACAGTACACATCTGGGCAAGTTCTCAGTACCAGCGTGTTAGATGCCTGTTATCTGTACCTTACTGAACATGCTTCGTCTGGTCTTGTCTTATGTTTTATAATTAAGGTAAGCAAGTGAGGTTAGTATCATGGTAAAGAATATTAGAATGACTGATTTACAGTATGTGGAATAACTTCTATGTCCTCAAGATACACGTACAAAGTGTGACATACAGATGGATGAATGTACAGGCAGAATGACATCTATACATATCCACACAATTTGATAATCCCTGATATACGACTGCCTCTTTCCCAATCACCGTTCCAATAGTGAGTTTCTATCATGCTTTATTCTCAATACGATTGACACCACCTGTTTAAAAAGCCCTACTTTTCATCACCTTAACTGCAAAGTCAATTTAGAACATCCTGGCACTTACCTAAGCCACTTAATGTAATTCCCTTTCTAAATCTTTTTGAATGAAAGGGCCAATTGACTAAATAAAGGTGTGTCATGGTTAGAAACACTTGTAATTACATTTTGTAAAGCAGTATAATGTATAATTAGACTTATACATAGGTCCCAAGTTACATCAACTTGAATGCTAGTCTAGACTATTTGCTGCGGATGAGCCGGAGGGTGGAGGGGGGGAGGGGGGGGAGGGGGGGGGGGGGGGGGTTGAGGGTTCCTTCAAGAAGATTTTCGACATGATTAATCTGACCTAAAATATGAATTACATAACATTGGTTAATTAAAAATGAATGAATTTTGCGGGTTGTACAATGACTGCAGGTTTAAATGTCAATTTGCGGGTCACTTGGGGGGGATTGTAATGGGAATACTGGCACTAGCAGAAGTGAAGGGATGAGGTTTAAAACATTATTTGGATTCGGTTCAGACTGCTGGTGTTCAGAATAGAGAGGGTCTGCTGTAATATAGAACTGGAGTAGGAATTGGGGGTACATCAAATAGTCCAATAATACAGTGATGAGTCCACTTCAGAAACTAGTAGTCTACTAATTGCACATCACGTGATTGTGATGCTTGGTGTTTTACATGGACAGAACTGCAGCGGGGTTAGAACACTGATAAACAGTTTAAAAAACAGTTTTAAAAAACAGTTTTACCTCAACTATTCAACTGTCAAACCAGTAGTTGTTCTACACCTCGTGGAAATGACACATTTATATGAGCCTTTATTTCCGATCATGTATCTAATTTAGCAGCTCCCTCGTTTCTTGTTAATTATTTCTTTCAGATCTGCAGAAAAGGGGATTGAACCGAAACGAATAACTCCAAGCCGTTCTCTTTATAGTCTGCTGGTAGTTTTGCGTGCTTTATCTCAGTCAAGGGGTGCTAGCTGGAATAATCCCACCCTTAATTTAACTGTATATTCTTTCCCGGTCTGTATTTACCGTACGTACAGTAACAAGCTTGTTGTTGAACTCCAGAGTACAGTCACTGGGCTTCGCACAAATCATCTGCTAACATTGTTATTTAGTATTTGACACATTCTTTACTGCACAGTATCCTATGAGAAGCAACTACACCTACACTTTTGTTAAGAGCACACATTTTGAGGTTACAATAGACGTACAGAATGAGCCTCCATTTGACCCTGAATATGCATTCCTAACCCACACAAAATTAATGCTTAGAATAAGGTAGAAGGAGGCATTAAACTTAGATACATTATCAAACTTCAAACTGCAACAAAAAATAAATAAAAAACACTTGCAACTAAAAGTAGGGTATGAAAGCAGCTAGAACAGGAGTGCTTGAATCTGGGGTTTCAAGAACCAAATGTAGTCCTGTTCCTCTTAAACCAAAAGACTTTCAGTTTGAGTAAGTATCAATAAATACCAGTCATTTAATAATGCGATTTCTGTGAAACCTGAAGGCCACACCTCCATTTTAACCACAAGCAGGAGCTGTGGGTGAAACTGTATGCTTTGCTTACAAACTTGCAAGAGATAAGATATAAGAGTCTTAAACCTGCTCATCAGCTAGGGTGGTCCCTGTTTGAATTGTGAAGCCAAAGTAAAGTAGAAAAGGGTAATGAATGAGGGAATTACCATCCTAATAACACTACATGGTATACAGCATGGTATTTTGCCATGCGTCATGAAATAATTGCTGTAAACCACTTTTTTTTTTAATGTAGTTGTCGCCAATGGTTTTTACCCTGGTTTTCTCCCCAATTTTGAATGCCCAATTATTATTTTTATCTCAGTTCAACTCCCGCGCCGACTCGGGAAACGGCGGCAGACACACGTGTCCTCCGAAACGTGTCCTGCCAAGCCGTCTTTTTTCACGCTGCAGGTCTACAGCGAAGCCACCAGACCCATAGTGCTGGAGGACAACACAGATCTGAGTGGCTTCTACAGCAAACCCGCAGGCGCCCTATAAGCCACAGGAGTCGCTGGTGCGTGGTGAACCGAGGATTACCCTGCCGACCTGAACCCTCCCCACCCGGGGCGGCACTCGGCCAATTGTGTGCCGCCCCTTGGGAACTCCCGGCCACGATCGGCGATGGCACAACCTGGACTCGAACCAGCGATCTCCAGGCTATAGGGCGCATCCTGCACTCCACGCAGAGCACCTTTACTGGTAAACCACCATTCTGGTAAAAATAAATACATCATTTGATTATTTAAAATCAACTGCTCTTACCAGCCAGTAGTACCCAGAATGGTTTTCCTCCAATACTACTTATTATTGTATTATCTTTTAAGCTGCTTTCATGTGATACTAATCTATATGTAAGCCTAATCATATCATATAAATAAAAAATGTCTAAATGTATAAATGCTTTATATCTGTATTTATAAATCGCACTAGAATCGCTACTGACAGTGACAGTTGCTGTGGTGAGGAAGAAACAGGAGACCAGGTCTCCCAAAGAAGTGATGTGCCAGATTGTGAAACAGACCCGCATAAAGGGATCTGTTTATGGTCTTGCAAATCCAATGAGATTTCTTAAAGATCAACCAGAAGTGTCATCCTCAGTGAGCAGACGAAGGAGATTTAGAAGAGAATAGCATGCAACCTACTCGTCGTATGAATATAGTCCAGCACTGGTGAACCATTTCATTTACCATGGCGTTTATTTGGTGGAGGTGGGTGTACAGAGGAAACGTTTTGTACGAAAGGCTTTGCAAATATGAAAAATGCAACCGAAGAAAGTAGCGATCACCAAAAAAGATTCAGTAGCTGTGAAATTTTTTATTGTATCCCACCTATGGTAAAATGTAAACTCCCACGCATTGTAACAATGCATATTCTACATAGGGGTTGAAACAAAAGAGGAAAAGAAAAACACACCATCTTTAGCACACACTTTTGTGTAAATGGACTGTTCCTCGCATAATTGATAGAATCTGTTCCAATTTTATTCTCTTTCTTCAGGAAAAATGTATCAGTCTGCAAAAAAAAAAAACATTTTCAAACCAAATCACTTGAAAGTCTGAAGCCGCGGGATCTGAATCAAGTACTGAAAGCAAAGAAACTCTAAAAACATGAATGGTTCTTTCTCAGATAAAATCAAGCCTCATACTGCCAAGCTCCAAACTGACGGCCCTTTGAGAACAGACTGGAGAGCTGGGAAGTGAAATGCTTCTAAGCTCAGTTTACTTAAAGTTGATGCAGCAAACAAAGTGGATTCCATGAATATAACTTCTTGTGCACTTCCATGAACTACTGTCCATAGGTCTCAAATCCATGACTTATACCATTCTACATTTTAAAACATGATATCTGGCACTACACTAGGTTAAAGAAATCTGTTTGCAAGCCATTCAAAACCTTTCCTCTGAAGAAAATGATTATGAGCCGAAATTAAATTTGATATGCACGAAATGGTTCTAGACTTTTTCTGGCAGTCTATAAGAGTTTCTTGCATAAAACAATGCTTATTTAATCCAATTTAATTAAAACAAAAAAACAACATAATTTTAATCTTTGTGAAAAGGCCCCCAACAATAATTCCTAATGTTGAATGAAATAAAAAATATGTTACAGACTGACAGTTAAAGGGGATTGCCCCCAGTGCACAGGGGTGAATTCCAAACAAAATATTATAAAACTTACAAAACAACCACCTTTGTAGTTTGGAAATCATATATTATGTGCCTGCTTTGTGTGCTGTTTCCTGTTTATTAAGCAGTGCAGGTTGTCTAGTTTCTTCTTCATGTGTTCATAGGAAAAACAGGCGGCCCAGGTTTCTTTGAAGCTGGTGTGGGGGATTCGAATAACGAGAGGGGATTCCCCATAAAATCTGATTGGATTTCCAGGAACACATCCAATTACAAATAAACAGCAGTAGCACAAGAAAATAATTAAGCATATATTATCGCATACAGAAAAACCCTTGCTTATTGTTTTAATAAAAAGATCAACAGAGTACAACACGACATGCAACCCTGGCAACTGGATGTTAATTTGCTAACAGCGCAGTAGCTGAAAAACACAGTTGCTGTTTTTAGAGGGAAACCCTAGTAAGTGATCCAAGCGAAATCCAGTGCAAGCCCATTTTGGTGTTTCAATTTTTCCATCCCTTGCTATCTTTAGGAGATCAGACAAGTTTGGAGAGGGAACAGCTGCAAATAGAAGGGATGTTTTGTGCCAGATTGGCAGAATTGCTGGTATGGAAAATCAAATTCTCTTGCTGGGTCTCCCTCCCGCTGTATCCAGGAGTGTGAGGCCAAGGGAATCCCAGCCAAAAATAACAAACAAAGAGGCTTTCCCCAACTCTCCTGGGCCGGCCGTTCCACTGTTTGACAATGGTTGCCATAGAACTTGTTTTCATATCATAACAGAGTCGACATATCCAGGCAATAAGGTGAACACTCAGTTTTGCAGACAAGAAATTTAATTTCCTGGTTTGTCACTGCGCCAAGGTCTGTCTGTATGGGTGCCACATATGGGGACTCCGAACTTTAACCAACTGTTACCTTACCAGTATTGAGCAAGAGGTTTAGAATGGCTCTCACATTCATATTCTTGAGAATTAAAAAAAGCAATAAGATCTCGATTTGAGGGTCTGGTAGTTGATCAAGTCAAGAAGGTCAACAACCAAGGTAATGCCCGATAATGAGGGTTTATTGCCTTTATAGTTTTAAACATTTTAACTATTTAATTTAAACAGGGGTTGGGCAGTTCAGGCCATTGCAGACCTTTGTTTCATCTACTTCACTATTAAAGCTAGACATTTGATCTGAGTGTTCCTCGTTCCTCTGCTGTGTGAGTGCCCTGGAATGGAGCTCCCTGATTGGTGGACAGGTTCATCTGCTGTGTGGAAGTGCCCTGGATTGGAGCTCCCTGATTGGTGGACAGATTTCTGATGTTCATGAAAGGTGAAGGACACTGACTACAAGTCAGGTGCCAGCAAGGTGAGAGCTTCTCAATCACAATACAAGAAGCTTCCAGCTTTACCTACAGCTAATCATACAAGAGCCCATGTCACTAACAGCACAAGCAAAACTCCAGACCATGTCAACCAGTAATCCACCAGCAATCACACGAGTAGAGTGGATTGCATCTTAGGCCCAGTACTCTGGACAGGGTGCATAAGCGTAGGAAACTAGAGGCAGTTTAAAAGCTTTCTTCTCATTTCATAAGGCGCTTTGAGACCTGGATTCACAGTACAAATATACCATATTTAACTCGATAAATGATACATCTGGCCCAAGGAGTCAACCTTATGGTCTATTACAACCACCATGGATAATGAAAACTTTGAGAATCACCCCTCTATTTTAATCTGGAACACTGAAGATGCCCCTCACCCAGCAGGGCTGTACAGTATGTCCTCTACCTTACTCGAAATTTAAGTTGCAGTGAGACTCCAGTGTTCACACGCCTCTAAACTGTGTCTGTGAAATAAGCAACATCCTCTCTGTCTCTGTGAAACAGAATGCTACAAATGAAAACTGGTGCACTTCAGCCGGCTCCACCACACCAGGCATTTGTAACCTTTGTGCCTTCATCATTCAGATAGATTATGATATTTCAGGGGTACAACGACCACTAACAGTTGAGGTAAAAATAATATTAAATCATGTATTTGATACATGATGCTGTATTTGGGAACGTACTGTTCTGTAACACCTTGATGTGTGCACACTATGCTTTAAAACTAACCGGAGTTGTGGTTGCAATCTTACCTGCAGAGACAGGCTTATCAGTGACTTTTTCTGCCACTCAAACTGCCTTCGGTAACAGCCTTATTCAGTTATGCTGTTGCTTTACCTTACTGCAGAAGCACATCAAAAGGGCCCTGTCCTCGATCCTGTGCTTACTGGAAACGCACGACTTTGGTGCCACTTTAAACAACCAGCATACAAAGAAGAGGCTGTGCTCTTTGCAAACATGGCAGGTTTCTTTACTCCCAAACGGCACCACTCTGTTATGAATTGAGGTTCCATATTAAAACAAACAGAAGTGGCATTTCCGAGCAGTTGCTTCAGAATGTCAGAAATTGGTACAGATTTACTTGATCATATTATTATTGTTATTATTATTATTTAGGAATTCAGAAATAACCCTTTTTAAAGTCTTTATGGGTGCAATCTTCAGTCTAGACAGTCATATATTTCCTTGCTATTTCAAAAAAGGTGCTGCCAAAAGCCAAAAGGGATTGTAAGGTTTTAAAAAGGCTTTCAAAAGTCTGTATCTGCTCAACTCTCCTAGAAGCTGTGGCTTAAAGCTTAAGGATTGTAAGCCCCTATTATTAGCTGCACTTTCAGAAAAGTACAAAAATATACAACAGCCAAGCATGCTTAATATCACTCCTGTTAATGCTCTTGCCCGTTGCTTCAGTCTCACACTCCGGTTAGTTATCAATCATACAACTGGCAGCCTGTTGCAGGAAACAGGTTTATAGCTACGCTCTGGTGTTTCTGCTGTAACAGGAGACACTTGAGAGCTGTAGTGAGGCCATAGGGGTTAAAAAGTCACCAGGATGTCGTGACTGAAGCAGAAAAATGACATACAAAGAAGACGACAGTTGATATAACTGATATTTCAGACCCAGGTTGTTCTTTAAGGTCTGGCGGTGGAATACTATGCAGATGGAGATCTCATCTATATGAAAGAAAAGGGACACCCGAGGTTAGAATTAGGCTGCTCATAACATTTTCGACAGATGAATGACTGGCCGCAAAATTCAATCCAGCTAGGGATGACTAGACTGTTGGAAAGGAAATTCGTAAGATGAGGCCAGACATTCACTCGGTCAATAGCCATGGCCTGGAACAGTGGTATTACGCTGGAAACTATTCATAAAATGATTGACAGCATGTTGAAGAGAACAAATGCTTTTGCTGCAATAAACCAAATGTACCTTAAAGGTCTTATTTCAAATAAAAAAAAACAGACAGGCAGTGGGACCCAAAACGTTATACTGCACTGTATCTGTTTTAATTATACGGCACGGAACAGAACCGACAGGCTTCCAAACCATTCTGATAAACAATACCATTTATATAGAGTTTATATGCAAGGCCAGTGGTGCCATTGGGCCCCATTCCATGCATTTTGACAGATAGTAAAAACAAACCCTGCAATTAATAATATTTAATGAGGTGTTCAATATACCACTGAGAGCTGGCCTTCTGTTTAGCCAGCACTCTGGAATATTCAGTATAGGAGAAGGAAATGTTTTGTAACCCTAACTAGGCAAACTTTGAATATGAATATGAATACCAAACACTGAATTTTAACCCTATTGTTTAAATACTGGATCATGCTTAACTTTAAAAACTCAATACAAGGATAAACTGCATCTTTCACACTAATGCTGGTGACAATATAAGTAAAGGGGTATATAAATGTAAATATTAATGTTACACAGAAGCGTACACGCCTGCTTTGGCCACCTTTCTTCCTCCCCACCCCCTACCCCCCAATACAAAAAAGCAGAGCACTAAAATGAAACGAACCTAAACTTAGAACTATAGGAACCGATTCCGTTTTAAGCATCCTCAGTCTCGGAAAAAGGGAACCCTTATGTACCGACTGCATCCGTCCATCTGTCTGTCTGTCACAATCGGAAAGGTGAACACAATAACCCCAACCTTCTCATACACTCCTAGCCTCCTGCAGATGATTCAAATTGCATTGGGCTACAATGCAATTAACTCTCAATTGTATACAAATATGTGTAACCTTTCAGGCAATGTGCGATTATTATGTGATTATGAGACCCTCTGTACGTAAGTGTGCTGGCTGCCTCATAAAATGATGCTACGTCTCACAGTGTATCAATTACAGTCCACAAGGCCGAACACACATCTTTTTTAGGTAATAATATGGACCATATTTCAAAGCATTTACTGTACTCTTTATTTAGCTCCTATTTTTTAAAGGCAGACAACGATAATCTTACAACATCAGCAAAAGAATAACTTCAGAGAATTATATTGCGATGCTTCGTAGTTTAATGTTTGTTGTAATTCAAGTGAATCAAGACGGCTGGTAAATGCTTTGAAGACATGCCAGATATATATTTTTTTTGTCTGGCTCACAAAATCTCTCAAGACAGGCTCTGCTTTGATACACACGAAAACAGCCCCAAAAAACCCCACAAAAATAATGACAGTCTGTAACTAGAGGAGGAGACACAGACACACACCTAGACTGCTGCACTAAGTATCCACATAACACAATGTACGCATCACCACTTGGATGAGTGCCCACAAACACTTCACTTACGTTTCTAATTGGTCAATTACATGCTACCACCAACCCTCAGCAACCAGAGCAAACCACAGAAATGCAGCCGACACAATGCAATCACAGCTAGAACTGTGGATTCATTCATAGAGCAGAGTGTGGGCTTCCAGTGCATTGGAACGTATTCATTTTTTTCTACCTGCGGATGACTTCGCTTCAGTAGACAGACAGTGTGATGCTGCATCATTGTATTGTGCAATATCTGTTCCACATCCAGTGTGTTGCAATTACAATTTTTCAAACGTGTCTGTAAACTACTACAGGAAAGGACTTCAAAGTGCTCTGGATAACCATGCAGGTATTGAAAACTTTAACCATAACTAATAAACACGCAATAGTGCTGAATTAAAAAATACTAAAATAAAAGACGTGGAAACGATTGTCATTGAATCTTAGTTTCTTTTATAAAAAGCTTTGCTACAGCCAGGTAATGACTACCTTTCTTGAATAATAATGCAGTGTTGATTATATAAAGGCCACCCCAGTAGTGTACAATAAGACTTAAAAAAATCCAGCTTGCTCACCGTCATCCAGATACAACTGGTCCAAGTTCTCCTCTTTGACGGTGACTCTCAAAGCCCCGGACCTATCCTTTGGATTGTCAGAAGACCTCTGTTCTTCTAGTTGGCTGGGGGAAGACCTGTTTTTTGGCATCTTCTGCACATAGGGCTGCTGCTGAATCACTGTTGGGTAGTGACTGGGGCTTATCCTCTGAGCCTGGCTGGCAGACGGAGCTGGCGAGCAAGCAGGAGATGTCTGGTAGTTTTCACAATACATGATGCGTTGGTGCTCCTGTAGGCCCCCTCCCCTCAGCTGGTGATTGGTGGGGGAGAACTGGATGATGGAGGTGGGGTGGTGATTGGGCGAGGTTGACTGCTGCTGGTGGATTATGGTGGACTGCGCTGGAGAGCTGGCGTGGACCAGAACTGAGCGCTGGCCGTCTGCCATGGGAGGGACTGGGGAAGCCATCAGGCTGCCCTGCTGGTAGAGCAGTGGGCTGGTGCTCAGGCTTTTGCTCCGGGGATAGATGACTGCTGAAGTTTGCTGCTGGTATCTGGAATCTGGGGGAGACAGCCCAGAGCGGAGCGGCTGACATGAAGCCATGCTGGCTATCAGGCAGCTGTCTGAGGTCATCATTCCCTGGGGGTGGTAATAGGGCTGCGGCAGTGTTCCCAGACTGCGGGACATTTTAGCTGTCATCAGGTTGGGTTCGTACTCGTCAATAGGTTCTGTTTTAATGGCTGGAACTGCAACATATATACGAGAGAGAATTATTTTTTGCTGCTAAGGTAGTATTTTATTAAGCTGAACTGGTTTAAAGACTAGAATCAATCAATGCGGAGAAGGTTGTGTAGAAAATCTCTTTTTGGACTTTTTGGTCTCTACTGATTGTAGTTGACATCACTATCATTTTTGTTTTCTCCAGCACAAAGAAAAAAGAAGCCAACCTGGTATTTAAAGGGTTAATATACGGCCACTGTTACAAACCACTCCATGGTTATAATGTTAAATGTTACAAAGCTTTGTTATTCCATGATTCAGTGCTCCTCTAATTTGGCTTATTCACAGTTAATAAACATTGACAGAACTTTTTACATGTACGGTAATACGCTAATTTACATACAAAGTGTCTGCCACCTCTTTCAGGTGTGTCCAGTGTTTTGGCCAGCTCCCACATTGCAAGCAACCCTGTGGTAAATCCATACCTGGCAGTGGCATGAAGGTGAAGTGCTGAGGCTGGCTTCGTTTTCTCTTCCCATTGATCACGTAGAAGTTCACTTTGACTGCATGGCGCATTGACAGGTCACGATATGGAGGAACTTCCACAAACAGCATGTTCTGGAAATATGAAATGAGTCAATTCTGCTTTATTAATTTAATCACTCCAACAAAGCTATACCTACTTTTGTACCTGTCATTATGTGTTATGTTTAATTCTCCAGGTCCTGAAAAGACTCCTCAATGCTGATTTTCTGAACTGAGGGAGGAAGCATATTAGCGTTGCACAAGCTTCAGTGCATAATGCTTCACCTTTGGCCTTTAGTGCAATACTAATATACCGTCCCATCAAACTGCCCCACACTTAGCTTTAACAGGAACTTTGTCAGCTAAACAAATTGAATCCAGCTTTAATCTATCAAGCTATGGATACTGAGAGGGGAACTGTCTGAATACTACTACCAGAAATCAAGTGATAAAGCAGAAGTTGTGCTTTGTGATGAATATACAGGACACTGCATTATTAAGCCAACCCACAGTATATCTTTCATCAACCTACAGTACAGAAAAAGCGACTTTCTACACTGGATCCTGTAATGGAGTCTAGTGGGTGAGCAAGCTGCATGAATGAATAAGGGTTCTACTGTACAGCACGCTTTACAATTCAAATAGCTTAGTGTAGCTGTGTGTATATGTGTGCGAATAGGCTACTGCTATGTACACTTACAGCCTGACTCTTATCTTTGTCCACACTGGCCTCTGATTCCCAAATCTGCTGCCCATCTGGGAAACAAACCAAAAAAATAGTTAGGATGACATATACAGTACAAGACAAAGTTTCAAAGCAATGTCCGTGTGACGTTACAACAAACTGTTCTGAAGTTATTACCACTACTTCCAGAATCCAGAAATAAAGCAAGGTCTTTAAGAGCATGTACTGAGGAATGTCCATCACAAGTTTAATCCCAAATGGACGAGCGGTTCTCAAGATATAGCTAATAATATAAAGATGACATAATAATCACATTACCCCATTGCCTGGGTAAATATGAGTAAGCATCAGTAAATACCCGACTTACATAGTATTATCATTATCTATTATAACGTCAAACACTTTTAAAATCTTAATTAAATAATTGCTGCTTAAAAAATAATACCCGTTTTAGATTTTCAAATTATACTGTATGTATTTTTTGGTGTGCAACACTTTTTGTTAAATTGTTGTTTAGTCATTGATAACAGTTTAAAGGGGTAAATAGGAAACATATGGTTGTATAGCAAGTAACCTGCCGCTATATTTAGCAAATAATACAATTAAAAAAGTGCCAGGAAAAGGGATTTTTGTCCTCTTAGTCCCCTGGACCCCCATTTATGAAGCCTACGTTTTGCTGAAATGTTGGATTGGTCAAGTCCTCCTTTGCCACACTTGAAACATTTGATGAAGCCCTGATGCACTTTAATAAGAAAAGCAACCAGAATTATCCCAGGTTTAAAAGTCATGTCGTATGCAGACAGGCTAAAAGAATTCAATCTATTCAGCCTTGAACAAAGAAGACTACGCAGTGATCTGATTCAAGCATTCAAAATCCTAAAAGGTACAGACAATGTCGACCCAGGGGACTTGTTTGACCTGAAAAAAGAAACAAGGACCATGGGTCACAAATGGAGATTAGATAAAGGGGCATTCAGAACAGAAAATAGGAGACACTTTTTTTACACAGAGAATTGTAAGAATCTGGAACCAACTCCCCAGTAATGTTGTTGAAGCTGACACCCTGGGATCATTCAAGAAGCTGCTTGATGAGATTCTGGGATCAATAAGCTACTAACAACCAAACGAGCAAGATGGGCTGAATGGCCTCCTCTCATTTGTAAACTTTCTTATGTTCTTATGTTCTTATGTTAACCTATTGTTTACCGGCAATCCAGATGTTGGGTTGTGAAGTGTGTGAAAATGTGTAGGCACTAGCTGCACGGCTTCCTATTTTAATGTATTATATATATATATATATATATTCTTTGAACGATAGCTACAAATTGAGATTGCTGAGGTGTTACTGGTAGTTGCGAGCTGACACAGTTGCATTTTCTAGCATGTGAGAATACGTGGGTACATGTTTCCAGTTTCTCTGGTAAAATCTGTGTACTGTTGATGACAGTACCCAAATGTGCTTAAATCCGGTGCAAAATCTGCCTACTTACAATCCCCACAGTGGTCATAGAGTTTATTCACTTCCTTAGCTTTTATCTACAGTAGCTTATTCCTTGTAAAACTTTAGTAATGTGTGTCGCCTTGGTTATGGAAGCCGAGAGCCCTTTTTCAAAGAGCGTGGCTGAAATTGACATACCACAGGGAGGTAAGCTTTCTTATTACAGAATACAGGACACTAATCCTACTGATATTCATTAAACTGTTCTAGAATGTTATTGGGCTACCTAACAACAAAATACAATAAATAGCAAACTTGATTTAATTAACAAACAAACAAAACAACATTTTTTAAACAACTTGTGAAACCTCACAGATACTAGACATCCATGCCATTGTGGGGTAGTTAAAGGCTACAAGGTCAGGGTAGAGACAAGTCTGCACTGCCAGATACAGATCCAGTAGGCAGCTTTTTAACAGTCAAAAGGCTTCACAGGATAGAAAAACAGCACTATAGAATGAATTTAATGTGAGCTGACATTACTGGGCTTGATCAATTTTCTATAATTAAAATGTCAGACAACTATTTAGCCAACAAAAATAAATACAAAATTGTAGTCTACGGTTCAGCCCTGTATGCGAGGAGTCCTGCAATGACTAGGAGCTGTGGGGACAGCACCCAAGCACATGCACAGCAAGCAGACACACCAGCACTGAGAGAAGAAAGCTGGGCCCTGTCCAATTATAACAAAGAGGGGGCAAGAATGGATGCCCAATTCCACTGACCCAGTGTCAGGGTGTGTGGAGAGGCGAAAGGGAACGTCTGTTATTATTATAAAGGAGACAGTTATGACAGACACGCTTTTCCTCCTGTTTTTCTGTGAAATTATAGGAAACAGATAAACCCAGTGATGTCGGCAAACCAAATATAAATGTACTATAAACTATCATTTTATTCAATACATATTTAAAAACACAAAGAAGTTATTATGACACCGTGTCTGTGTTTGATTTTGTAATTAAAAGCCTACACATTAATTGTATCTCAAGCTAAACAGACTAAATCCCTTTGCAGCAGCTACAATGATACTCTATCTGTCAGACTGCCAATGGTAGTTACAGAGGAAACATTTACACATTTTCACATACTATAACTATTTTTTTCAACATGATACGCTGGTGGTCGTAATATTACATTGTGAGAATGTTGACTGTACACACACATTACAATCATTAGCCTCTTTATTAGTACTGCCAGGGTCTGCTAGGTGGTAATGCTGTAGATGTTATCAAGAGGTAGCAGTGTCGATTGATAGTGTGAATGTCTGTTTATTACAGTCTTTAATTCCTCTCTGAAAATCCTTCAAAACAGGGCCCTTCTCGGTTTATAGAAAGGAGAGGCTCATTTAACATTTGGTTGGTCCAGTAAAGGCAGACTACAGTGTTTATCTTTAAGGAGCGCACACATTTTGTATTAAAAGTATTTGTTTGTTGTTGAAACCTACACGCTGTCAGATTTCATCACCTGCTTCAACAATGACTTAGTGTCGCAAAGTAAACACGTCACTCCAAAAGATGAGCGCTGCTTACAGTATTTTGCGTGCTCCTTAAAAATAAACACTGCAAAAGAAACTGTGTATGCAATAGTCCTGAAGGTCTACTATGATATCTACAGAAAACAGGGAACAGTGAAATGAGGCAGAACATGTATTCATACCATAATATATATATATATATATATATATATATATATATATATATATATATATAATCAAATGTATCCATCATTCAAGAGCCATTGAGAGGACTAGAGGTAGCTATGTAGTGTCTTAGTTATCTGTCATCTGATTTCAACAGAAGCGATTTCAAGTGAAGATAACAAAACCAACGCGAGAAAGCGAGACCGTGTCACTTACTAAAACTACCCTTGAACATTTGAAACCATTTTTTTGTCCTGTTTTTAAAAAGTGGGAGTTATCAAGTAATTGCACCGAGCGGCTTGATTGTTAAACCCCTATGTATAAATCTAGCAGCATAATCAGACTCCCTGTTCAGCTGGTTCAGATCTAGGAGTGGGGGTGGAGGCTTTGAAAATTGAACAGTGTTAATAGACTAGACTTGAAGCCCAGATTAAATCACAAAAACATGTAACTATAAACATTACGCACAATATTTCATGGCATTACTCATGACATGTAAAGGTTCCAGTCACCACAATAGATTATGCGGGATCCCCCTGTCATGAAGAAAATGAATGGCATATGGATGCAATGAGTCAAGCAGGCGAAAGGGAAATTTCACAACCACTGCCAGCTTTTTTTTTTTGGTTTTATGATGAATTTGCTCCCCTTTTGTAGCAACAGGTGATCGCTGAATTGTTTTATTCCAGAACGACTGAAAACCTCTTAAAGTAATTAGCCATTAAAGCCTCTTGACTGAATCCAGGCTCTGCTCCATTTTTGCCCCCGTACAGAGAGGACAGCCAATTAACTTTAGCCAAAGGAAGCTGCCTGAAAACTGTGTGTCATCCAGGGAAACCTTCCAAAACAATGGTTATCCCTCTTTTATTATGAGCTGTTGCAGCGTTTCCATAAGTTAACTATATAATGGACAACTAATTTAAGATTGCTTTTAAAGATCTTAAGACGGGTCCCCACAAATTTGGCAATTTTTGTTGGCCAACATTGTAGACTAACCAAATTGTATCGTGTGGATATGTTGGGCTGTCTTTTACAATTTAACAAATATTATTCATATTTAGTTGTTTTGTAAAACATCCTACAGTACTAATACTGGTTTCTTTTTATGAGTTGGGCTATATGTTGCTTTGGTGTGGATGCATAAAGTTGATAGATTCTTTCAGTAGTGTTACAACTTTTTCACTTTGACTCAGATTCACTTCCTGGGTTCCAGGTAACAGGACCCAACCTGCCTCTGTTGAACACAGGAAACTACTGTTATGTGGGGCCGGGCAAGGTGGAACAAAAGGAACGAATGGGGAGAGAAACAGACTTGCATCACACTTCAATTCAAATAATCTCAACGGGGACGGATATCACCATCATCTAAATGTACCAACATTTGATCTGAATAGGACCCTCTCATATATATATATATATATATATATATATATATATATATATATATATATATATATATATATACTGTATATACAGTACTGTGCAAAAGTTTTAGGCAGGTGTGAAAAAATGCTGTAAAGTAAGAATGCTTTCAAAAATAGACATGTTAATAGATTGTATTTATCAATTAACTAAATGCAAAGTGAGTGAACAGAAGAAAAATCTAAATCAAATCCATATTTGGTATGAGCACCCTTTGCCTTCAAAACAGCATCAATTCTTCTAGGTACACTTGCACAAAGTCAGGGATTTTGTAGGCATACAGTCAGGTGTATGATTAAACAATTATACCAAACAGGTGCTAATGATCATCAATTCAATATGTAGGTTGAAACACAATCATTAACTGAAACAGAAACAGCTGTGTAGGAGGAATAAAACTGGGTGAGGAACAGCCAAACTCAGCTAACAAGGTGAGGCTGCTGAAGACAGTTTACTGTCAAAAGTCATACACCATGGCAAGACTGAGCACAGCAACAAGACACAAGGTAGTTATACTGCATCAGCAAGGTCTCTCACAGGCAGAAATTTCAAGGCAGACAGGGGTTTCCAGATGTGCTGTCCAAGCTCTTTTGAAGAAGCACAAAGAAACGGGCAACATTGAGGACCGTAGACGCAGTGGTCGGCCAAGGAAACTTACTGCAGCAGATGAAAGACACATCATGCTTACTTCCCTTCGCAATCGGAAGATATCCAGCAGTGCCATCAGCTCAGAATTGGCAGAAAACAGTGGGACCCTGGTACACCCATCTACTGTCTGGAGAAGTCTGGTCAGAAGTGGCCTTCATGGAAGACCTGCGGCCAAAAAGCCATACCTCCGACGTGGAAACAAGGCCAAGCGACTCAACTATGCACGAAAACACAGGAACTGGGGTGCAGAAAAATGGCAGCAGGTGCTCTGGACTGATGAGTCAAAATTTGAAATATTTGGCTGTAGCAGAAGGCAGTTTGTTCGCCGAAGGGCTGGAGAGCGGTACACGAATGAGTGTCTGCAGGCAACAGTGAAGCATGGTGGAGGTTCCTTGCAAGTTTGGGGCTGCATTTCTGCAAATGGAGTTGGGGATTTGGTCAGAATTAATAGTCTCCTCAATGCTGAGAAGTACATGCAGATACTTATCCAACACGCAATACCATCAGGGAGGCATCTGATTGGCCCCAAATTTATTCTGCAGCATGACAACGACCCCAAACATACAGCGAAAGTCATTAAGAACTATCTTCAGCGTAAAGAAGAACAAGGAGTCCTGGAAGTGATGGTATGGCCCCCACAGAGCCCTGATCTCAACATCATCGAGTCTGTCTGGGATTACATGAAGAGAGAGAAGCAACTGAGGCTGCCTAAATCCACAGAAGAACTGTGGTTAGTTCTCCAAGATGTTTGGGCCAACCTACCTGCCGAGTTCCTTCAAAAACTTGATGATCATTAGCACCTGTTTGGTATAATTGTTTAATCATACACCTGACTATATGCCTACAAAATCCCTGACTTTGTGCAAGTGTACCTAGAAGAATTGATGCTGTTTTGAAGGCAAAGGGTGGTCACACCAAATATTGATTTGATGTCGATTTTTCTTCTGTTCACTCACTTTGCATTTTGTTAATTGATAAATATAAACTATTAACATGTCTATATTTGAAAGCATTCTTACTTTACAGCATTTTTTCACACCTGCCTAAAACTTTTGCACAGTACTGTATATATATATATATATATATATATATATATATATATATATATATATATATACACATTTAAAAGGTTCACACAAAGTTTTTGCTCAACAGAAATGCAGAAAAGAGAACGTTAGATGTAATTTAATTGCAATTAGTATTTCGATCCATCGCTATTTAGGTTTGTCCACCCAATACCATTGGAACAGGATAAACAGACCCTACACTAGCTCTATAAACTATATAGACGATACACCTCAACCGCTCAAGGAGTACTGCAGTTACATCACTGGACATACCCATGCGCGAAATACCATGTACATCATTTTGTGATGTACATGGTATAAAAAATCATGTATGTTTAAACCTACATTAAACAGCTGCTTTTAGAGAATGACTTTCCTTAGATCAAGCTCTGTAACTGCTTCGCAACGCAAAGTCATTTGGAACAGTGCGATTCGCCTGGTCAGTCTTCCGTTGAATTTAAATGAACGCCAGATTCCAAAATGAGATCTGGTAAAAGATCTCTTAACATAACTCTTTACTCAAAGTCCAATTCAAACAAATGCCATGCCTACTTACAGTATAGTACAATCTGTGCAGTACATTTAAAATTATTATTATTTCTTTTTCTATTTTTACCTGACTTAATTTTCACTTTGAATGGTTTCTCTTCTTCAGACGAGAAGTGGAAACTGAAGGTGAAGAAACTTTCTTTCTCCTGAAGAAAAAACCTTTGTGGTCTTCAAAGCCACTGTGTTTTATACACACATTCAACTGATCCTATTAAATGGCATAATCAAAAAACCTTGTTATGCCGTCTTATACAAATGTATACAGTGTAAGTATATTCAATGCAACCTCAATTATCTGAAATCTGAACACACTGAGTACTGCCAGATGAATTGTGAAAACAGTATCAGCTTTGTAGGAGTTTCTTATAAATCGACATCAATAATAATAAAAAAACAATCTGTTTTGCTTTCTGATCTATAATAGATCAATTGGTTCACAGAGTGGCAAGAAGGATTTATAGTTAGAATGTAAACCAACTTGACTGTCTTTGTTTCTGATAAAGAACACACAGATATATGGTGTAATACATTTAAAAAGACACTAAGGCATTGTATTTTAATGTGAACATTAATTGTGGGGCATGTTCACTTTAAGGAAGAGACATGCAAACTTCATGCACTTGAAGAATGCTATAAAATAGAAGGTGTCATATTAAACTGATAACTTCAGATGAAATTCAAACAGAGTTGTAAATGGACATTCCTTTAGCATGTGAAAAATTAATTCAGTGATAATCTGGCATTAAGGGGAGGATACAGTGTGATAAATGGGCTGTGAGGTTCATAAATGCCAAGGCTGCATACCAAGCATTCACTTTACTTGCAATTATTTTATCAGTTTTTTTTTTTTTTAATAAGATATGATTCCTGGTTGACCGTTAAATTCTTACCATCATCCCTAACTTTACTAATTATGTGGTAAACGAGACCCTTGTTTAAATGCTTCTTCTGTGTACTTAATGAGAAATCATACCTGGCTGGCATTCCAGTTTGTTTACATCCCCTAAATGTAGTTTCAGCTGCCAACGGACAAACCTTTCCCCTCTTTGATGCCTTGTCACTCTGAGAACTAAACACACCTGCTCCTGCTATCACTTTCAGCAGCAGGAGGTTACGAGGGGAATCTGCAAGCTCTGTTCTAGCTCAGAAAGCATACATCCATGCATCAAAAATGGATACAGGACTTTAAGAGAAGCTTGGCATGGATATGAAATGTCACATTTGTCTTAACTAATGTATTCTTCTTTCATTAGGTAACTTTCAACATCTCTGTGGCTTGGTGAGTTTTTGTCTTAACTAATGTATTCTTCTTTCATTAGGTAACTTTCAACAACTCTGTGGCTAGGTGAGTTCTGCCAGCCCACAATCTTAACTGGAGCTAACAAGAGTCTCAATTAAAATAAATTGGATCTCGATCTGCTGTTGCTAACGTAAATGAACAAGCCTCATTTCAGATAAAGTCAGTCCTAGTGTCAGATGGGGCATTTCATTCTGTCTCTTGCTATTGAAGACACTGGAGCCACATCAAGAAGGATGAGGAGTTTAAAAGGGTTTGAACTCAGTAGATCACAGATCTGATTTGTAGAAGGCACACTAAATCATTTCTCCTATTGTGCATGTGCACCTTTGTGTATGGTAGATTTTCTGCTTTGTGATTGGCTGGTGATAGCGTAATGTCATGGTGTCTATCTCGCATCTCAACTTCATG
Source organism: Acipenser ruthenus (assembly GCF_902713425.1). Lineage (NCBI taxonomy): Eukaryota > Metazoa > Chordata > Actinopteri > Acipenseriformes > Acipenseridae > Acipenser > Acipenser ruthenus. Next base: position 9,262,140 of record NC_081206.1, on the reverse strand, counting down.
CAAACCAAATGCTTCCCTGATTAGTATAAAGGCCAGAATGCAAATGCAAACCAGACCTTTGCTTCTCTACTCAGATAATAATTTGAGATACAGGACACATGAGGCTGCTGTTTTATTGTGTGATTTTTCATGACGTAATTAAAGCTGCAGTGCCCAAAAAACGTGTCCAATGGTCCCTATTTGAACTGTGTTGTCATGATAAGGCATATGCTGCATTATAAGAAGCATTTTCTGACTATTTCATAGTTTCCTTTTTAATCTTAAATTACTTGATTTTCATATTTTGGGTTAAACTAGCATTAAACAAAAGAGCATCTTTAACTCTTTAAGAGAAAATGGAAAATCCAGCTCAAGCTAATAATTTATACTTCTTTATCATGCTGGAAAAAAAAATTCAAACATTAAAACAAACACATGTTGAAATGTATTTACAGGAAGAAATTATAGACATTCTACCAAAAATATATATTGCGATTATCATGGATTTTTACTCTAAGTGCAAGTTACTGTTTCTAAATTATATAAACCTTTTAAACCAAAAGGCATTTTAATTATATTATATTATTATATTTTTTCATTTCATAATTTTAGGGAAAAAAAAGTAAAAATGCTTGGTAGAGCATTGGTAGAAATAAATGACTCTTTGGTCAAAAGGAATGTAGCTAAATTCTTTAATTTTTTTTAGTTAGGCTATTTTTGATAAAAGTGTGCAGGTGCTTAAATTATAGAATAAAAATATAGCATACAGAAAACAACCCTTTTAAAAGCAGCTTTACTTGGGATAGCCACTAGCAGACCACAGCATTACTAGCAAAACACATTGGATCTGGAGCAGATCTTGCCCTGTGGTTCTGACATGGTTGTACCCTGTCTGGTACTGGTGTGGTATCATAACACTGCAATGGATTAACAGTGTGTATTGTACCATTATAGATGTCAATATGCCACTACATACAACAATTGCTGATCATTGTAGTGGTGGTTACTTTTAATTTTTCCTGTCCTGAAGTAAAAGCACAGCATGCTGGCTCCTTGCCTCAAGACTGAAAGACAGTGGCGGATATGATGACTGTTTGCAGCATCACGTCTATCTGCCTGCCTGCCTGCCTGCCTGCCTGCCTGCCTTCCTTCCTTTCTGTCAGTCCCTCCTGCACTCGCTGAGAGCACTCAGAGCAGTCACATGACACCAATGTTGACAGTGTGCACAGAAAGAGCACCCGGGCAGGATGTACAAGCAGATCATTAAAGTCGTGGCTTCTTCTACATTTTAAAAGCAGCATCATATCAAGAGACTGAGGCAGATCTTCTATCAAGGGATGTGAAAAAGGAAAGGATGTGTTATTAATTCAGCTAACTATAAACAGCCCTTTTCTCATAAATGCTCACTATCAGCATTGTTGCACTTTAGCAACTTTGTGAGCGTCCCATTAAAAGATTTTAGGACATACATATAAGAAGGATGTCGGTAACATATCTCCCCTCGCCATGGCTGTAAATTCAAAATTAGAGCAGTATGATGAAAAATGTGATAACCGTATCAACAATATGTACAGAATAGTTCAAAATAAGAAATGGCAATACATAGTTTGACAACAACTGGATAAGTGGTACTTAAGAGGACATTAGGTAAGCAAACGAGGTGTTAGCATGGTAAAGTATAATACAATTACTGATTTACAATATATACAATACACAATTACTTCTTGTGTTCTCAAGATGCATGTAAAAACCTCCATATATCCCCACAATCTGGTACTACCAATAATTTATGCTAAATAAAGTTAATACCAAGTTTCATTACAATAGAATAAGCGTTTTTTCAGACACATGCAAATATGGAGTGTGACGTACAGTACAGACCCATACATCCCAGAATCTAGCACTCTCAATAACTTTGAAGGGAATCTATAGCACACACTTTTGTTTCAATGGATTGTCCCTGGCATGTCTGATTATTATGCAAATGGTATCCAACACATAAGAACATAAGACATTCGAGAACGAGAAAAGTTCATTCGGCCCACCTGTGCTTGCTCGTTTAATGCAAGCGTGGTCCGTTAACACTCAGGAGAGGAAAAACAAAAAAAAAACCCTAACCAATGTAAAATGGAAAAATAATTGTCTGTCACAAGTCTGTTTCAGACAGCACCTCTAACCCTCTGACTGATAACTGATGTTTCACAAGGCACAGTGTGAAAAAGCGATGGCAACAGGCCATGCTCCATTCAAGAGAACAGATTTCACCCTCAGCATCCCTGAAGGGGATAAGGAATGAGGAATGGTTTCCCTTCAGAACACCTTGCAAGCTTGTCTCGTGGGATCAGTGCTACCCCTATTAACAGTGTTATGGGAGGTGTAACCTTTCTGCCTTGTTCTGATATCACTTAATAGATCTCACATACTATAATAGCCTGTCTTACACTATTACATGTAACATTTGAGCTTGTGAGTAGCAAGCCTTACCATGTGTCTTCTCTGTGAACACCACCTTGGAGTCGGAAGTGAAGTTCTGGCCGGTCAGGATCATCTGCTGCCCCCCCAGCACGGAGCAGCATTCCACATCCTGCTTCTCCACCATTGGAAGCTCGTGGGCTGATCTCTGAGCTGTGGATCAGACAGGAGACAGCTTACATCTCTAGCACCTTCACCAATGTGGAAGTTATCTTGCTAACCAAGTTTTTAAAATCCATGTTCTTACCTGTAGCTCTGGCAGCTCACATTTTCTCAAGATCTTTTGGCTTTTTAAATGTTCTTATTTGGGATATATGCATTTATTTGAAATACAACAGTATAGGTTAAATATCCCTGCTGTTTCCTGGTACATTAGCACTTTATTTGTTGTAGTTCGTGCCAATTGTTTAGCTTTAATAAAACTATGTGACCTGCAGTGGAGGAACCAGGATGCAGCACTTTATCTATAGTGTTGCATTTTAAATATTTTCATATCCTGAATTAACATAAAAAAAGAGTTATAACCTTATTTTTACCAGTATATTTTCGTCTGGTTTCACAGACCCTAATTAGCACTAATCTTAGACGACCTAATGTTATTTTAGGTAAGGTGATGAAAGATTAGGGATTGTGCAAACTTATAAGAATGTACCAGTACATTTGCACTGTAAATTTAAAGTTTACCACACTTGTACTGTGGTTTTACTGAGCTTAACCACTTGCCCTTTTCTCCATATTGCAGTCAACTTTCTTAACAAGCTAAAACTGGACCTAAATTAAGCAAACATGCATACATAAACAAACAAGCTGTGAGTCATTAACAACTTTCTTCTCAATTCTACTGTTTCCAGCCAGCATCTGTCTATTTACATCCCACTCACATGGGCGGGTGTGTCTGTGTGTGCGTGACCACTATGACTTGTTTGGTGGTTCGCATGACCTTATATTATCTCGACGTTTCCCACGTATTGTGAAGTCTTCCTGTCATGGAGAGCTTCATGTAATAAGGGATTGCAAAGGGCAGGGGGAGAACACAGCCTCGTCTGTGTCATACCAGGGGCTAGAATGGACGCAGTTGGCATGTTGTTTGGGGAAAATCTCAGGGACTCAGTATGCTGGATTGAGAACCCTTAAAAATGAGGAACTGCTACCGAGGGACCACCCTTTCTCTTCAGGGCTAAGGGGGTACTTCAGTCACCAAGCACATCCATGTGTAGCCTCTCTGAGAGATTGCAGTGGGGGATTAGTGGGGTTTAAACATGTAGACGCATCAGTTTACCAATATTAAATGTTCAGTCATTCATTAACTTAAACTGTACAGCCAACACTAAATGGTATTCATTTGTTTTACTGTGAATTCCCTATTGCTTAATATTTATTTTGACATTGTAGGGCCCTGTTTACAAAAGGAATATCTTTTTTTTAATTAAATTTTTTTTTTTTTAAAGCCCTTGTTGATTCATTAAATCAAGTTAGCAGTTAGCAAAACCGTTTTAGAGAGGGCAGGAAATGTATTCTCTTTTTTCAAAAGCACTATTTAGCCTAAGAGAATGTTCAAAAAACGACTTCAAAGCAGTCCTTGTTTAGCTCCTGGGAGCTGTTACCATGGGGGAATAAGACTTTCTAAATTGGGGCAGGGTAAAAATTATCTACCCAAATCTTTTGTATTTAGGACGGCAATTCTAGATCACAAAAGCTAATTTATGCAATGCGTTGGTTAAATACTTGATGAAGCCAATCTCTGTGCAGTGTACATGTGTCTATGAGCAGAGACTCTGTGGAAAGTATGGTACATATAATAGACTTGTGATAGGCTTGTGTTTATGGTCTATCTCTAGGGGAGAAAACCTGGCAGATGCCACCATGGTCTTTTTGCCAAATCACTGGGAACAAAATTGTAGCTCTCCAATCTATGAAGGATGATACCAATAATTCAATTTGTGCTTTGGACTGGACTGTACAATAGGTACATGTTATTATGGCTATATATTTCATATGAAATTTAGGTGGGCGACTTTTGTGCAGTTTTGTTTTTTAACCCGTGACACATTTGAAAATGACATCAATCGTCGAAGGAGTTCAAAGAACTTTATTTATTTCCATACAGGACTCATTTATAACCAACACACGTAATCTGACACCCAAAGAAAGTGTCTTTGAAAAAGAATTAAATTGAGGAGTAATTTATGCAGATTTTATACAAAATCTTAGATAGCAATGAATTCCAGGGGAAACTTTTGCCACTTTTATCAGATACATTAAATTCTTTGTGTTTTTTCATCCAGTAAACTGGACAATACATGCATTTGTGCAGACAGTGTTTTATTTATGTTTATGCTCTTACTGTATGTTTAAAACATTTTTTCTTTTCTTTTTTTAATGACCTGGTAAGTATTAGGGGTTTGATAAATTTTTGATCAGGTTTGCTGTTTTGAAAAATGCATTTTTAAAAGACATAATAAACATTTGTTTTCATCCAAAGTGATAAGTGCACCCCATGCATCTAAATGTGGGATCTTACTGTGATGCTACAGTGAAAGGATTGTTTTTTTCTAAATTATAGAAACCAGATTTGAACCCAGGTCTCTTGAGGTGAAAAACCTTACAAGGCTAGTGAATTATCCTGCTTTATCCCCCCTGTAATAGGACTTATATTTTAGATGGGTTACTGGTTAAAAAACAAAACAGATTTTAACTATTTAAAATCACTTTTATTGTGTGGGATCAAAAGATGACTTGTCCCTCTGCGTATAATTTGACATAAAAAGTGACTCGTTTCTGATTTCCTTGGTATCAGTAAGAATCATTGGAGGCTTCCGTATAGTCTAAGAGTGTGAATGTTACATATGCATCCATAAGAGGATGGTGCATCACTTTCAACTGTTACATCATCACCGTTCAGTCACAACAATCCGTTATGAGAAAATGAGTTATATTATTAGAAATGAGGAAGGAGTGGGTTTTTAAAGTGTTTTACATGTACGTATGCACACAATGTAAAGCAATTTTTTTTGTATCTGACCTTTAGGATAATTTACTGAGCAGTTTCTTTACATATAGTACCGCATAACAGTTATTATGGGAAAACAGCATTCAGCAGCAGTTCTTAGCAATGACTTAAATTTTAGACAAAAAAAAAAAAAGTGGTGTTTACTATATTCACATCAATTTTAGCTTGCCTTGTTTTCTTGTTGCACAAAATTATTATTTATTTCTTAGCAAACGCCCTTATCCAGGATGACTTCCAATTGTTACAAGATATCACGTTATACATTATTTCACATACAATTACCCATTTATACATTTGGGTTTTTACTGGAGCAATCTAGGTAAAGTACCTTGCTCAAGGTTACAACAACAGTGTCCCCCATCGGAGATAGAACCCACGACCCTCAAGTCAAGTCCAGAGCCCTATCCACTACTCCACGCTGCTGCCCAATCAGTGGTATTCCTTATTGGATTTCTGCCAGAGGTTTGTGTTGCTGGGCAGATTCCAGCTGCTCACCTATACGACTTTTTTTCTGCTTTAATTTAAAATTTTCATCTTTCCATGCAAAATGACTAAGCAATACCTACAGAACCTATTGCATGTGCAGAGAGTGGATAAAATCTGAGATAAGGGAGGGTGAAAGTTTGTTGAAAACACTAGGTGAAACGTTTGTCTTTACGTGAGTTGGTAAAAAGAACTAGCACTGGTTACAGTCTACGTTCTCAGGATTCTGTTCATTCGGCTGTTCCAAGGGTTCGTACACACTTGGGAGAATTATCTTTGTGCTTATTAACTCCCGAAGACATGAAATTCTTTCCATCATAGTTTGAAAATGGAATTTGATAATTTGTCTTTCTCTGGCTATAAGTATCGTATTTGTGATTGCTTAGAACCACCTGACAATGCTTCTGACCGTTGTTGAGACATTGTATTTTATTTGTATTATTGCATTTTTCGAGTTTTCAATTAATAGCGCAGGGATTTCCCAAACAGCAAACTCAATTTCGGCTAATCCGTATTTTTCACTAATTTGGGCTCAAATTTGTCCTAATCTGTACGGATTAACGGGGGTCTATGGTATCTTAAAATGTAATTTGAGATATCTATAAATGATCATTTGGCTTGCCATAGAGAGGAAATACAATGCCTCTCACATCACTAGTATTTGCAAAGCACACAAGGTGATTCCACTGTCTCCAGTTATAGCTGTTATGTTAAAAGTGCTGTGGACTTTTCTGTTATAAGGTCCTGGATTTCATTTAGAGAAGTCAAGTATGTTCCGAGTCTGATTTAGAATTCCAATGAATAGCAGAGATTCCACTTGTCATACAATAATACCCTATTAGCCACGGTATATCAGGTCACCAGAAACCATCTATGGAATTCCAGCCTTATATTTACAGTTTAGGTGTTGTTTTATTTGTTATAATACTATACATGTCCTTAGGTTAACCATGGTACATCTGCGCAGAAATTTAGCAGTTTTCCCATGCTTTTCCCATGGTTAGGGAATTTACTATTGTTTACCATGGTTTGCTACAATGCTTACCTGTGCTTTACCATGCTTTCACTGTGCTTTATTACACTTTGCTATGCTTTTACTATGGGAAGCTTTTATAAGGGTGGTAACGGAATATTTAGTGAATTAATTTGCTAATGGCACGTGTGTCAGATGAAATTTTACTGACATTTCTCATTGTGGCTCATTGTTTTTCTTAAGTGTACTATCCTTGCTGTTTACTTTGAAGGCAAATTATTTCTGAAATGCTGATGTCAGACAACTGAAAACCACTGCCTTCTTAACTGCTGTGTGTGGTAAACATGCTATATAAATACGAAATGGGTATATAGTGAAAAAATGTAATCAGATAACACTGGAGCGTATATAACACAATTACTGTACCATGCAGTGCATGTGTGCTGATCATAACTCACTTTTATTGAGATGCAGCATGCAGAAAAGAAAATTGAACTTTGTACAGTTAAAGCCTACACTGTTTTGACTATGTCAACAAACCATAATATGTACTATGTGCTTACAGGTCTCTTTAAATAGTATATAACACCAATAATCCACGCACTAGCTGTTCATCATCCCTTTCAGTCTGATACAAGTTGGATGATGTAAAACAACTTGTGCAAATACAGGATGTAGCAACACCAATGTTGCAGAAGCACACGGCTGCAAGGAAATCTGTTTTGTCTAATGATTCAATCTGTATATCAAATGTGTGGGAACAATGCAAGGAACAAGATCTTATCAAACCCCCAGAAACATAATGGCCAGCACTTCTTCACTATAACTGTAAAGCTGAAGCTGGGCATGGCCTTATTCCAAGGGACGTTTTAAAAACAGCCTGTGCTGTTCGGCTGAGAACTGAAGGGAACTGAGCTTTCAGGTTCTATGCTTGCAGACTCACTTCTTAAGGACACATGTAGAGCCCCGTGAAATTATTTTTATTTTTTATAATTTTTCGTTTTATTTTTCATAAATGTTGTTTTATTACAAATGCACATTAAAAAACAACGAGATGTATATCTATAATAGTATAGTATACATCATGTTTTAACTACATACATATTTTTAAATGAAATATTATCTGTTTTTTTAATTTATTTTTTAACATTTTGACAAACAGACCTCACACAGAAAAATAATTTAGTTACCATAATTTCTCATTAGGGGCAGTAATGGTAATGTACAGTCCTCCCACTCTTTTTAATCAACTGCCTATTTACAGTAAATATTGCCCACGCCCTCTATAAAAATACAATAAGATACATGATGCTTAACGACGGTATCTTTTGACTCCCATTCCAGCCGACAGTTGCAAAATCTGCACATCATTATTTTGTCACCGTCAGCTGCACACATCCCCTCATGCTCAAATTCTTTGCAGCGTTGTTTAATTATTATGCACGGTTTAGGCATTTCAGAAACGCCCTTTAGGAGCCTTGAATGGGATATTTCACCTTCCAATCAAGAGAGCAATATTGGGGAGCTCAGCTCTGCACAACATTGGCTTACATCATCATTTACAAAGCTGGTGTCCTTTTCCCTGCTTTTAAAAAGCTGATTTACCGACACTAGGCGATTTAAATCATAACCACTGAATGCGCAGCTGTAAACTCTGTTCCTTCGGAAACTGCAATGCATATTTTCCATTTACTGCTGTTGTTAAAGGGGGCAGGAATTACAGTTGCACACTCTTGTTTGTCCTTCCTAAACCATCCCCCCCCAACCCCCAATTTAGAAATCCATGAGTTTTTTCAGAAGCAGGGCATTAGTTAGTAATAACGTTTGAAACAAAAACAGCCATAGGGAATGAAGGAAACACATATAATGGGATATTACACATACAAAGCGAAATATTAAGACAATGCAGATGGTGTAACACATCCCTTTTCAAATAGCAGTGTAAAATGCTACTTACAGCACTCAATGGGAGTGGATGCAACCTGCAGTGACACCACCCCGCCTCCAGGTTGTGGTATATGAACCCGGAATACCATGCGCACTCTGGTGTTCTTCCTCCCAATATCAGTCTCCCCTTTCCTGAGCTCAATATCAGCATTCCTTAGCTTCAGGATTCCAGCACAGTCAATACTGCAGGGAACACAATGGAGGTAGCTCAGGTGCTATAGACATAGCTACCATGGTTCTATTAGTAGTCTAGGGATACCGTACAATAGTTACTCCAGCCACGTTAGGAAAAGGGGAGTAACCACAGGAACAAACTTTATGGCAAATCCAGGATATTGCCACAGTTTTTCCAAATGTCATAAAAGGCTGGGGTCTAGTAACACCGTGTAAAAATATATATTTTTTTGGGGGGGTCCTGGGTAGTAAGTGTTATTTCCTAATTGCTTATGCCTCAAAAGTATAGAGAATGGCTATTATTCCCCACAAACTTTGCTTTTGTGACCAGGACAGTGATATTTTGAAATTTACCTATTTTCCAGAACATTCCAGATAGATTCAGTGCTGAGTAAACTTGGAGTAACTTCTAGAACTTTCTAGAACTTTCCAGTAATATAAATAGTAGTATAAATACAGGGACCTTAAGCCCACCAGTTCAGTTTAGTTCCAGCTGCCTAAGTGGATATATATCTGCATTTTTCTGAGATGGCATCAAGAGGCTGCAAGCATCCGGCAGACGCATTTTGCTATGTCTGTGGCCAATTTATCAAGACAAGAGCGAAAAAGTACTCCGTGGAAGCATCTGCTAAGATGTGTGAGGCCTACAAGGCATATTTCGGCATGCCTGTCGGGGATCAAGACAAACCATTTCACCTGCGAGCACTGCAAAAAAACTCTGGAAGGTAAGATGGACAATTGTTGCTCTGAATTTTATGTTATAAAATTTGTTAAAATTTTTAAAATTGTAAAAGTTTTTAATTTGAAAATGTTTTACAATTTTCAATGTTATTGAAAAAATATATCATATATGAAAAATGTTGCGAGAATCTCTTACACATTAGTCATGGGTGAAATAAATGTATTTTTGTAGGATGGTACAGAGGGGAAAAGAGAGCCATGAAGTTCGCTATTGGCGGGAACCCACTGACCACTCAAACAACTGCTACTTCTGCATGGTGGACCCTTCCAAGCGGACCGAGTTCTCTGTGGGGAGGAACAACGTCAAGTGGGAGCCACTGGTGGACCCCCGGAAGGTGCTGATGCCACCACTGCACATCAAATTGGGCCTCATGAAACAATTTGTCAGAGCTCTAGAAAAGGAGTCGGCAGCCTTCAAGTACCTTCAAGACTTCTTCCCTAAGCTGTCTGAGGCAAAGGTCAAAGCCGGTGTCTTCGTCGGACCACAGATAAAGAAGATCCTGGAGTGCAATGAATTCCCCAAGAAGCTCACTAGTAAGGAGAAAGCGGCTTGGAACAGCTTTGTCGCAGTGGTTCGGGACTTCCTGGGCAATCACAAGGCCGAAAACTACGTGGAGCTGGTTGAGACTCTGGTGAAGAACTACGGCACAATGGGCTGTAGGATGTCCCTCAAAGTCCATATCCTTGATGCTCATCTTGATAAATTCAAGGAGAACATGGGAGCGTACTCGGAGGAGCAAGACGAGCGCTTCCACCAGGATATACTGGACTTTGAAAGCCGCTACCAAGGACAGTATAACGAGAACATGATGGGAGACTACATTTGGGGGCTGATTCGTGAAAGTGATTTACAGTATAATCGTAAATCTCAAAAAACTACTCACTTCTATATCTTTTGTAGTCATTTTTGTATTACTTTAGTATAAATAAATGTTAATTTGGATTCATAGGTTGTTTTTTTCTGACTTTATGTGAACAAAATTCGCCCGTTTTCTCATTGGAAAAAGGTAAATTTCAAAACATCACTGTCCTGGTAACAAAAGCAAAATTTGTGGGGAATAATAGCCATTTTCTATACTTTTGAGGCATAAGCAATTAGGAAATAACACTTACTACCCAGGAACAAAAATTGTGTTACATAGTGTAATTGGTTGTGAAAATGATGAATAAAAAATGAAATCTGGTGATAATACACCTGGATATGATTTTAAATGCCCCATATCGCACAGGTGTACAAACTTTTTCTACTGTACATGAGACCACTCAGACACAGCATATATCACTTGATTTGGTTTGACTCAGTTAAATATCCCCATCTTAAGGGCAGTCAAAGCGCAAATAAATGTTACTAAAAGGAAATATTACAGAAAGTGTGATTATAGCATCATTTTTTGTTGGCCTTACTAAATTGAATCATTACAGAACTTGTGACGTTAAATGGACTAGGTCTAATGGGCTTGGTCTAATAGATTAGGTCTAATGGGCTTGGTCTAATGGGCTAGGTCTAATAGACTAGGTTTAATGGGCTAGGTCAGGCCTCGCTTGGGTGTGGTGGAAGCGATGGCTGGTTCTAGTCTTTCTTACATGGCTTTCATGTTGTTTTTGGGCTCCAGTGGGATCTCCAGGACCTTGGAGCTCCCGATGATCTTCTCGTAGCTGGTGGTGGTGACAGTTTTGCCGGTGATGCGGTGGACCTGGTAGAAAGCGTGGGGTTTGAGGATTCGCTCGTCTGCCGTGCCGATGAAGATGTGCAGGCCCAGCGGCTCCTTCCCCCTGTAGCCATGGAGCTGACGAAACAGAAGACATGCAGTTACAAAATATGCAAACAGTAACTGGCTTAGGCAAATGAATGCAGTCCCATGTACTGTAATAGAGAGAAAGCAGCTGATCATGCATGCATACCTTCATTTTGATCAGATAAAGGAGGTGGATTTTGTATCAGGTGGATAGCAATGGGAATCTTTTGATTGTTATATAATTAGCAAGTGATTCTATTAAGCATTTTTTTTTTTTTTTTAACATGCACTGCTAGTAGTTCATTCCTGAACCACATGACTGTGGTTTTTAATGGCAATTGTGCATTGCACTTAGTATAGAGGGGCTGGACAGAAAATTAGAAACACATATGTTTAAGTTTACACGAAAATGCCAACATCTGAAAAGGAATCCATACACAATCTATGGGAATCTTCATTGCTCAGATGTCACAATGAACAAAGGAAGGCCTATTCAATACAATTTGACCACAGACAAGCATAAAGGTAGTGATAAAACTTTGAGGGCGTCTAGTGCCAAAGCAGGTGGACTGTTTAAAACATTAGCACCCCTTCTAAACCTTGAAACACTAATGACGCCTACGAGTCTTCTGGTAGGAAGAGACACTCTGGGGTCCCATTGTGAAGCATGCTATTGATACGTCCCCAGCCAAATGCTCCAGGAAAATCTAAAACCAGGCATCTTTACAGAAACCTCATTCCTCAATCACAGTTTCACCCGAAACCTTAAGCCTAACTTTAAATTAACAGTCAGTTTTCAGAATTGATTTTGAATATTGTTCCCTGTATGCAAGATAGCTATTCAAAGTGTGGATGACTCCAGAGCATTTAGAACTACACAATTTGTAAAGAGATCTTATACAAATAACAGGGGACTAGTCCGGGACCATCACAATGGTTGCTGGAGATTGAAACCGGGAATCCTCTTAAAAGTCCTGCTAACGACAGAAAGAACTGTACAACTTTCTGAAGTGCCTTCAGCAGCAATTTGAAATGCAGAACTCTAGGCTCTTCTGCTTTTATTAGCACTGAACAAGTTTCAACCAAGGCTTTGAAGTCCATTCTCTTACCCATTGTTAGCATTAGTATCATTATTACCATTCCCCTTTTTTCTGTGCTGAGAATCTTTCAGTTCTTCACTTTTTTTTATGGTCTGTCAATATTTAAAACCGAATACTATAAATAAGCTGCTGAATGTTGGTACCTCTCTGAATTTGAACTTGTTTTTGAAATACTAGATAAAAAAAGGATTCCAGTACTGCTAGAGCTAATAATAGGTATGTGTATTTATTTATTAATTCAATATAAAAATGATTAAAGTGTGAACACATGAAATAATGTAATATCTTAGAACTAGAAACATACATTTGCTGGTGGCACAGTGGTTTAGAGCACTAGCCTTTCATCTAGAAAAATTGAGATCTGGGTTCAAATCTGCCTTGTGCACAAGGACAGGCAGACAATTCTACATAATAACGGACAGGCTGGCAAAGGCCCATGAGTTGTCTAGGGTGGTACTTTTGAAATGTCTGCAGCGTTATGAAGAAGCTTACAGTACTTGGGCCTCGCAGGCATGGTGCCTGGCTATATCTATCAGCGAGGGTCACAGTAGGGTTGCCTCCTGTCGCTGTTTTCCCTAGATTCTGGATCATCCCGGTTTTGAGGAAGGTGTCCCGGGATTCCAATATGCCTTCCTGGGAAACTGAAAGATTCTGTTTTTTAAGCCTGTACCAGTTTTTAATCTCATGCCTCCACATCCATGTAGCTCACTACAGCAACCCTGCAATGCCAGCACAGCAAACTGAGTTAGATAAGTCAAGATGCAATATCAATGGCAACCGACGCACAATATTAATATGTTGTTAACACTTTAGTACTAATGTTGCTATTGAATGAATCTAGGATTCATATAAGAGTTTCAACTTTTGACAACCCCCCCTTCCGTTCAGACATCCTATTGTTTGGGTTTTTTTTTTTACCTCAAGAGGTGTCAACCCTAGTTCACATGTTTCTGAAAACAAAAATAAAAAAAATACTGGATCTAAAGAAAAGTTTTAAATTCATTTAAAGCACACCGTGGGTGCTCTTTGGTTTCACGCTGGTGAATAGGTGTGGTAAGAGCAAGGAGAAAAAATGCAAAGCATATGGAAAAAAGCCAGGCTTATTTATAACTGTCCACAGAATGAATAATGCACAACACATGTACTGTGAGCCAGAGAGGAAACAGCACAGTGGTGGGTTTGTTAAAAAAAATGAAGTGACATTAGTAAACATCACGTGACCAGCAATCCACTTAATAGGACGATGTATATATATAACAGGATATATAATAGCTGTCAGTATTACTTACATCAGGTTTCCATCCCCAAAACACTTCTACTTTCCCCACACTAGACAGGCTTCAAGTGAAAGCAAACTCAGCTAGATCCAAGCTAGAATAGTCCAGATGTATCAAGGTCTTAAACCTGTCAGTGTTTTTATTACAGAAAATGGTTTAAACATCCTAAACATTTATGCAGTCAATAATTAGTAAAGTGCCATTTTATTTTTTCTATTTTACAAATAGTTTTGTAAAAGGTGATCATGAGTGGACCAAACTACCAATATCTATTTGCTCAATATATTCAGTGAGTTCAAAAGAGCTTTACTGGAATATCAGTACATTTTGGACACTGTGTACAGACAGCGTCTGTGCTGTGTTAATGAATGAGGACTGCCACATTCACCCTTGTGTGTTGAGATAGAAGACTTTATTAAAACAGGCTGGGCTTGAAGCACTGTAGGCAGCTTGCTCGTACATATTGTGCTCACTGAGGATCCTAGATCATCTGGACTACAGATGACTCCCTCTGAGCCACTGACACAGGAAGCTCTTCACACTACAGAAACAGTGGGTTCTGCCTGCTGGCTTGAAGAAACCAGGCAAAAATAAGACTGGTTCATTGGCCTTCACAAGGAGGTAAGGCTGTAGAGTATAGGGCTTTTCCAAATCAATCTGCACTGGCATACAACTACATAGCAAGACACTAATAGACAAGATCCTCCTCTCTACAGATAAGTTGCTGTACTTACCAACCGCTAGGGATGAAATATATATGCCACACTTTTTACATGTATCCAGAGAATTGTTTATCCAATTGACATGAATTTAGTGTAAGTTACTGAGAATATCCGATTCTGGGGGTATATGGGGGTGTCTGTCTGTCCGTACATCTGTATGTCACACTTACATTGTTGCATATATCTAGAGCTGCTTATTCAGTTGTCATGAATCTTGGTAATTAGTTAGCTGAAGTGATGGCGAATATCCAATTACTGGCATTCTTGTTGTTATATACATTTAAAATATACTGCTCCAAAATAAGAGGCCACAATACTACATACATGCGGTGCTACTTTTTTCTCTTTCTTTTTTAACTGGCAGCAATCAAGCCTTCAGCGCAATACAAAACTCAAGGCAGCGTGCAGCATGCCAGCATTCTAACAAACCAGCTATTCTTCCCTCGTCACACAGCACAAACACAGGCTGTTTGCAGAACGCTCTGCAGCCCCAGTGAAAGGAAGCATGCACAAACCGCAAGGTCTGAAGCAAAGGATATGAACACAATGTGTGTGTGTGTCAGTTTGAATGCAGACAGCAAATAAATAGCATGCACAAATATAGGCCAAAAGGAAAGACAGAACAATACATTACCAAGTCTTTGAAGAAACCTTAGGACTGTTACAGTACCAGCGACAAATATGGTAATAGGGTAACAAGCATACCTGTGTGAAATGGTTCTTGACATTGTGAAACCATTGGTATGTCAAAAATGTGTCCTTACGATATGCAGTTTACAATATGTGTGGTCCTAATCGTGTGTATGTATTCAACCTAATATGAACTGCTGCTGGAGCTTTCCCCCTGCATCTTTAAACTCACAAGCCCTTAAATCCTGCTCAGTTGTTAATAGGAGTGCCTCTTCAGATCTAAGCTCAGAGGCTGTAATTACAAGCTTGTTGATCCCTAACGTACTGTGCAACACATACAGACCCCCAGGAAGGAAAGTATGTTAAAATTGAACAGCCGAATTCTGAGAATTCACTTCCTGAGATCAAGCTCAGCATCTGCTTTGGAACACAGTGTAATTGGGAACCGTGCGATCTGTCCAAGTTCAACGTGGTAAATGTGCACAGTTAATGATGGTACATTTCAGTAACCAGTGTGGTGTCCATGATTTCAGTGTATAGCTTACAGTGTATTATTCCACACTTGCAGTCAAACCTGTTTAATATCTCTCCTGTTAAAGTTACCCTCTGCTTATTATCACCACATTGTCCCAGAGGAGACAGGCTCCTGGTAATATCACTTTGGTTAGCATCACATTCTGCTTACTATCACATGTTTATAAGTGTTCTGTGGCTGCAGTACCTCTAATCAAGTTGAGAGTGTATGTGTCACACACTTTTTGCTTTGTCAGGTTGCTCTGTTATACAATGAGTGCCAGAGAAAGTGCACTCACTGCTCTCAAAACATATTATAATAAATTAATTCTAAATCAAAAAACAGATAAAACCCTGATATTAACGTTTATATAGACCTCTTTGAGGTTTAAACGTTTTGAGTGCTTTGTCATTTACATTCTAAGTGCGAGATCCACCCTCTCAACGGCATTATAAGTGTAGCTGCTGCTAAAACTGTAGCTTCCAATGGGGGGTGTGACTTATAAATTACATTTATCATGTACGGCCTGCTCAGAATTGGGAATGTGTTTTTGTTTGTTTGTTTGTTTGTTGTTTACTGTACTTGCGTTCTGGAGGGAAAGGATTATTAATATTGTTTTTCTTACATGTCCCCAGAGAATAAATAGTTCCATATGTGGCAGCGTGTGAGATACAGAGCTAAACCACTTCAGTTTTTTGGTGGGGTAGGAAGTCTTTGTTTTGTAAGGCGGTGGCAACACAGATAATAACTCATGATTATCTTATTAAAGGAATAAACAATGTCATATTTTACACATGCTCTATATTTGCTGCACAGAAAAATGAGTATAAAACATGTGCAAAGTTACAAAGAACTACAGCAAGTCCCCCATAATTTATTTAAACTAAATAATGAATGATAATTAATCCTCAAGGCAGAGGCACGACAATGGCAATGGTTCTGTGCTGAGAGGAGAGGGGGCTATAGTTACAATTGGAGGATTGCTGAATAACACATTGGTATAAGGGTCACAGCGTGCAATTGTAATGTAGTACTTTTAAGAAATGTATGTGAATCAAGTGAATCAGAAGTCAAGCAGACAAACGTTGAATCTGTTTCTTCATTAGTGTGCTGATTAACAATAGCACGTGAGGGTGTTGGTGATAGGAAGGACTGGCACCCTGTGATAACTAGGCGTAAACGGTGCCAATGATTATGACCAGGAGTGGGTTAGAGATGTGAAAGATGTTAAGGATGGGGAGGGGTAGAAATGATGGGTGCCTTTTCAACAGAATAAAAAAACATGAAAGGAAAGAAAGCAAGAGAAAAAAGTGTTTTAAGTGAAAAAGAAAAAAGAAAGGTTAGGATAGATTATTTTTTTTTCCGCAAAGCAGTTTGATTCGATTCATTCTGCAATTCGTTCTCATGCAGAACTTCACCACAAAAAGCTCAAAATAAAAGGCAAGGCCTATATGAAACAAAATAAGTAGACACATGTTTCGGCTCCTGCTTACATCAGTGTGACATCACGGCAAGGACCCCCTTGTGAGAGAGATGAAGCATAGCAAGGGTTTTTACATTGGCTCATTGAGGACATGGGGGAAAAGATGTGTCGAGATCACAAGATCATTTCATAACAGTTTGAAATGCGATCCCAAGATAATGTGTACAATGACTGAAATGTGAAGATTCTGAGATAACAATCTTATGCTCATGTCAACAAATCTGAATTTAATTTCCCTTAATTAGCCCTTTAGTTAGTATCCTGAAGAGCAAGAGGCTCCATCATTGCCATGCTGTATACAGCTGCTGCAAGGCCTAGCTTATATGATCGAAGAAAACAAATTCTAACAAACCAAATCCTTTCCTTGCTAATGTCACAATAAGAAAGTATTAGCACCATGGTACCAGTAGGGCTACGAATAGAACCACTGCACCAAAATATCAGAACAAAGTCTATATCTTTAATCAAAATTGTCATAAGTTTTTAGAATGGAAAAACAAAGCATCCTGTAAAGTTGTTGCTTGTATGTACAGTGTGCCACACTTCCATTATAAATACATCTGGAGAACTGCTTGTCCGATTGTGATTGAAGAGGAGAATTATTTAATTCTGACAAACTTTATATCTTGTGTGTTACGTGTGTACCTTGTTTTTCTATATACATTTAATTGAACGTGAGGTGCCTTTGCGACTGTAGCAAGCAGTGATTGCATCAGCTGCAGCTGGCCCTCGGGCTTGTGAACAACAGTACTCCCCACCCCCGGGACACCACCTCTGATAACTATGGGACTGTCTCTGTTTTGATATTTTCTTGTGTTGTAATAACGGAGAATTGCCTGAGACAGGAGAGAAGCTACACCACAGTCGACACCCCTTCAGACCAAAGGATTTACACCCTGTCCCCAGGAAAGAACTGCCCAGGACAAACTGGTCCCGGTAGGCTCCAGCAGAACTGGAACCACATGTAATGAACGAAAGGCTTTGTGACCCAGAGACACACCCTACCCTGTAAAACACTGTATAAAACCTACTGTAACCCTTGTGTACGTTAACAGTCTCTTGTAGACTCTTCCCTTGTATACACTGATTAAAATATCTGGAGCTGACAATAAACCTGAATCCTGAGTCTCTTTGGATAGCGGAGAATAAATCCACTACATGATGAAACCTGAAAAAGACTTCCTTGAGTATCACAATCTGAAAGTACTGTATTACATATAGAGGCTGTCTGTATGTATGTCAGATGTACAATACACAGAGTTGATAGAGGCCAGTTACAAAAAACTATGAAAGGGTCATTCGAAGCTAATTACTCTCACAGCTGGTTTCACAGACCCCCAGTAGCACTAATCTGGGAATACCTAATGTTACCTTAGATAAGGCAGTCCAAGACTTGTGCTAATCAGGGTCTGTGAAACCAGTCATTCATTTTTAAGTAATTAGTGTAGCTTCCAATTAGTGTGCTGATATTTCAGATTTTTAAGGTATAGCATCCCAGTCTAAAACAAAGCTTCTTGCTGCAGCTAGGACACAGCGATGACACTCACAGTTAATTTTCCATAGCACTAACACGGAAGCTAAACCCAATATGAGATATGACTCAATTGAATTTTTGCAATTGCGGTTGCCTGCATTTTTAGGGACAGCATCTGTACTTTGCAAGCGCAAACAAACACACATTTAAAAAAGGGGCGTAAAATGTGTGAAAAAAATGTAAATAATTATTTTGTTTTGGTTTTAAAAGTAAAATTACACAAAGCTTTATATAACACGGTATATTAACTGTGCTTAGAGTTTTCCATTGTATTGTGCGGCCGATATATTTTAAAATGTTTTTTTATAAGGTTACATTGATGAGACAACAGTGGAAGCCAACATACATGATAGGTAAGAACTAAACTGGATCCTGTTTGTGAACAGAAATCTAAAAACTCCATGCAAAACAAACTAAATTCAACACCTTTACCACAAAAGGGTAAAGCAACTTGAATTAAACCAGCAGCTAAAAGCCCAACACTACACAAAGATGACATTCAAACACTAAACAGTAACATTTTCCATCAAGTCAAACTAGACAAAAAGGAAAATTTACAAATAAACACAGAATACAAAAATATCATCCTTTAACCTGCTCCTAGATCTACAGAACTAACACAGCCAAGAGCAAAATCAAGATTCAAATACTCCTTGAATAATCCATTTGCCTGCTGAAAATACACCTGATAACTTTAGCCAATTCTTTAAGCACAGCACAGGTCCACAAGACACCGTTGGAAACAAAATGGAGACAGAGGGTAGAATGAGGGTATGAAATGGGTTACCAAGCCACAACGTTGATGCAGAATCATTAGCATTCTTTAAGACCAAATTGGGAACAGGATGGCTACTGGAGATCCGAAAAGCCTCCTCTTGTTTGTACATTTCTCATGTTCTTATGTTCAAATAGAGGGAACACTATTCACCTACAGAGAAAACTACCTTTGGGAAATGCATGCAAAACCTAATCTGCTTTTTGATAAAGCAGACAGCACAGATGATCCAAGTACACAACAATTTAGGAAAGAGACTCATTGTATTTCAACATTTAATATTAAGACCTGAACAGCAGGTCAGTTGTATGTTACCAGGCAAACAGCAGAAAACAGTTAGGAGAGTTTCCAGATACCAACTGCGTACATGGTTGCCTTAGTGATAGGGTGAGTGGCAAAGGAAAAAACGGAATACAGCCAACTGGCATGCCGCTGCCCTGCTATGCACTGTACTTGCTGTTGGCACTATATTGACGGCAACAAAGTTGTAGAAACTCTCAAATACTACAGCCTTGGACCCTGGTGTGGAAGTGGAAGTTAAACAAGGAACACACAGACCAGACCCAGGAAATAATACTCTACTATATAAAACTAGGGAGCATCAGAGAAACAAAGCCACCATTTGTTTTCTTGTTTGGCTGATGATGAAGGCATTATCAAAACTCTCCCTGACTTTATTCTCATGGTCTTTCATTTCCACATATCGGTCGTCTACCTGCTGATGCTGCTGTCTGGCATCAGCAGGTAATGATAACTGCTATAATCTGCAGTTCATAGAAAAATAAAAGTTCTCCAGGTATTAGAATAATAGAAATAATAACCAACAGCATTCCTTGTAAAATTACATTTTTTCTTAAACAATTTAAAAAATACAATAAAGTTCCTGCATATAGCGCCACCTTCTAACTATAGAAGAACAACAGATGCCCAGAGTACTGGAGCCAAGCAGAATCCTTTCCTAAAACTGCAAGCCCCTATCATATTAAACATTTGGAGGAGCACACGTAATGGCTGCACCACAAGATGTGACTCAATGTTGGCCTCACTTGCTAGGAAACAATGCGGTTTCACTACTAATGCTGGGGTGAAACTCTGTTCCCACTCCCAGCATCCAGTGTGTATTGACTGAGCCAATTACACAATCCTCTGCAGTTCTTGCCACTGCCTGTGCCAAGCCCTTTCCAGCTGTATGTTGACCAGGGAGTAGTTAGCCATTCCTTTCAATCTACTTGACCGACTAACAGCTGAGTGCTATAGGACTTATATACAACATACTCAGCTCCTCTGATTAACTTTGCCTCATAGTTTGCCTCATGTATTACTTTCCTATCAGATCCTAACAAAAGTAACAAGGTATTTCTCTTTTGCATTGGTTTCTATGCCATCATTTATATTTAGCAAAGATGCTGTCCTAAGGCTGTTGAAAGGACATGTACCCTGCCGCCACACTGTATTTTCACACCCTGCCCATAGGACTTTAGGTGCAATTGTAATACCTGCTAAACAGGGAGTGCCTCTAGAAGTTTCTGGGAATATAACTGGGATTTTCAAAGTTAAAATAGAGCATTCAATTCAATGTTAAAATACAGCACAAACTTGCAAGACAGGTGTTACACTAATGAGAGCTAATCTGTTTTTATTTAACAATCTCTAAGTTTTTGAAATTGCACAATAATAACCACTGATAAGCCTTTTTTTAAATCTGCGTACAAAACTCTCAGCGCTGCCATGTCATCAATTTATAGAGAAGCACCTGCTTCCTATTGTGTCTAAAAAAGCAGAACTGGCTGCCTGTTTCTCTCTATCTACACAAACAAACCCGTTGTTACATACATATCTACAGTAACTCTTATTATCTACTTCATATATTAAGGATCAACAAGAAACGTTTTATAGAAAAACACATTTCTTTTTATTGTCATTTATTTTGAACGTTATGATTTTTTGTGCACTTGGACACCCAAATAATAGGGTTAAGTTATTCAAAAACTACCAAAAATAAATACCTACAGTGAGACCTGTAGCCTCATGCTTTGACACTATGAAATAAAAACCTACAACAAGACCTGTAGTCTCATACTTTGACTTTGAAAACCCGCTCCAATATCTTACTGGCAGTACAAGCACTGCTTTGTGAAAGGCAAACACACAGACAGAGATGCACATGACTTTTCCATAGCACCAGCCTGGGGGTGACATTGCTGCATATTACATAACAGCAAGATGCCATCTCATGCATAGCAGCTAATAATGAAATGAGTTACCTGTATGACCGGATGCCCTCCTGTGGGAGCTTTCACTGCCCCTCGGCTTCCTTCGGTTTCGTAGTGAGCTCGATGGTGAGGTTTGGGCTGAACCTCAATTTGAAGATGGTACTGGTCCACTTGGCTTGGCACAGGCCACTCAAGGGAAGGAAGAGAGGCAACTGGTATACTGCACAGGAAGGAAACAGAACATCACATTTACCTTTACCTTCTAAGCACACTGTAGTAACTTTGTCAACCAAGCACTTGCTCAGCTTTAGTATACTTCCCTGTTCTTTTTTTGTCTACTAGACCTAGATGCTTGTTTAGTTTTCTATGATCTGATTTGTATGATGATGATGATGTTCTTCATGTCCCTAATATGCATTTGCCTGCCTCTTTGTGTGTTTTGTATGATTCTGTATTGCAGTTTCTACTTTGCTTACTATTCCGGTAAAACTGGCTTCTGAAAAGACTCCTGAAGACTGGGAGCAAATGCGGTGAGGAAACGGGTTGTGCTCTGCACTGAAGCCCATAGATGAAGCATTGTTCACTGAAGCCTGTGCAACACTGATATGCTTCCCCCCTTAAAAGAGGGGAGAGTGGTAACGTTGCTAGTGGCATTAAGAGGCAAGGAACTGATTCTTTCCAGGTCACTGGTGTAGTCAAGGCATTGGGAGTCAGGACCCAAGCTGGAATTTGAAACCTGTGTTTCAGTTTAGCTATCTTTAGCTCAATTGCAGTCAGCCATACCAGGTCATTCAGATGTAATTATAATGTATGGTTGTTGTTAGTCTTACTTTCACTAAGGACTGGGAAGGTTACATTTTTTCAAACAGCAATATTAAAGATGTTTAAGAAAACCAGGCACTGTATTGATATCTTGGTTTTCTGACTGCGAGCTTCAGCTTCCTGTTGAGATAGAAAGACCACATTCTTGAAGTACGTTTTTTTTTTTTTTTTTGTACACAGTAGAGTAGTAGTTTGTTTGCTTGGCAGTCTAATTAGCTAACAGAAACAAACACATGCACACAGAAGCACATCACACACACACACACACACACACACACACACACACAACTGCACATAACACTACACACAAACAAACAAACAAACACATGCACATAACACATAACACCACACACACACACACACATATAACACTACACGCATAAACACACATACACATATCTATACATCAAAGTTACCTTCAGGATAACTTTGTAACCTGAACGTATTACCATGGAGAACCATTTTGCAATCACTGGCTTTACCAGTAATAGTAACACAATGGATTTGGAAAAAGTATTTCAGTGCACTGTCTGGCACTGTACAGACATGGCACCATGGTACTGCAGTGGATTTCTCGTGTCTATTGCTTCATACTATTGCGATACCACTGATATGTCAAAATATAGACATTTTCTGGTTCGGATGTTGTGTTTGTTTATTTCCACGAAAGGTAGTGAGGCTTATAACTTCTGAATACCTTGTTCGATTGATCTGAACATGTGCTTATGGGGTTATGTACATGTACAGATGCAAATTGTTATAACTAAAGATTCATCCAAAGAATACTACAATGCCGATTAATAGATCTACAGGCTTGTTAGGCAAACACTCTCTAATTCTAATTCTTCTTCTTCTTCTTCTTCTTCTTCTTCTTCTTATTACTATTAATCATAATAGTCGTATAAATACACTAGTATTAGTATTATGATTATTAATATACCACTTTAAAATGGATTGTATTCATTGTTTTGTTTGAGCTTTAGCATTGTATTTTCATGTGTGACAGAAAGTGCAACAGATCATGAAAAACATGATTAGAAGTTTTCATTTTTATAGTAGACGCATTTATTTACATATATTCAAATTATTAGAGAACAGTAAGCTGTATGGGAACTGGGGACAGCATTGGGCGCGGTGCAATCAAAAGCACATTGGAAGATAATAACTAAGATATGTGGTACAAAAGCAGACCAAACCTTTCATTACCTTTTTCAATAGTAGACGGATGGGGTCTGTTTGAACGACTTAAATACTGGTGGATCTATATACCATACTAGGTTAAAGAAAGCTCTGTTCGAATGCCTTACGTTCAAGTAGACTTGCACTTCCTTGGTCATTTCACCTGGGGAGTGAAACTGTCCCCTTTCAACGCCTTCTTTCCTGTCATTGACCAGTCAGCTGGTTCCCCTAATGAGTGTCATGCTCGGCAGCCAGCTGCATGCTTTACCCTGGAGGCACAGGTGAAATGACCAAAGAAGTGAAACTGTACCAAACTTTCCCTAACCATTATAGATGTTATTTCGTGAGGCCAGACAGAGCTGAAATACCTGCTTCCGTTCCACTTTCCTTTACTGATACCTGCTGAACAGCCCAGTCTGCTCAATGAGCAGTTCCAAAAACCTGCTCCTGGTCACATCAAATAAGAACAACATGTCCTGGTCTGTGCGTATCACAAAATGACATCGATTATTATTTTTTTTTTAAATGGTGTTTTAAATAAGAAAACATTACCTGTAAAATGGTATCCCAGGCACCAGCTGTTTAGTCCAGTTTGGAGGCACGAGAAAGACTTGCTCCGATCCAGGTTTCCTCTTCACATCCTGCTCGCCAGAGCCCAGGTAGTTCTCCTGCTGTAGCTCCACAGATGTGTACAGCGGATACGACGGGTTGGTTTTGACAATCTTGGTCGGAATGCTGCAGGAAGAGCCGGTGTTGAGGCTATTCATGGCGTCAGCGAGGCTAGATGAGTAGGGAGACTGATGAAGGTTGAAAGCATTGGGGGTGCTATCATCTCTGAACCTCTGGGGAGAAGGGCTTCTGGAACGGTGTTTGGCGACCGGCGTGTTCTGATTGGTATGCTCATCATAGGTCCTTTTCCCCACTGGAGATGTGGACCGGGAGTTGGGGCGTGGGGAAGAGGAGTTTAAACCCAAGCAGCTCTCCTCTGTGACACTTGTCCTGGGAGAAGTGCCGGGGGAGGTCCTGGGGGATGTGAGGGTCTGGATGTGCTGGAACCGTGGGCACAAGTCATCCGCTTGGCCATTGTTAGGAGACACACAGGGCGAGCCCCAGGGAGAATAGGGAGAATAAGTGTCGGAATGCCAGCTAGTGGAGGAGTTGCTGCTAGCTGGACTGAGGCAGGATGGTTCCCGATAGGCGCTTTCGTAGCCAGGCACTGGCAGTGTCGACCGGGGGCTGGTGTTAGCTGGATTCATGGGGTGCCCCAGATTGAGCTCTCTGCCGTACGAGTGAATCAGTTCATGGGAAGGGGTGATCTCAATTCGTGGGCTCACGGCAGAGGGACCTGCTTGTCTGGCGGGATCCAGGTAGTATCTGTCGCCCAAATATCCACTGATGCCATCTGGGGGCTCTGCATAGGTGGACGAGTTGCATGATTTTGGGCCATAATGGGACACCTCCCCATGTGTGTATGGGACTCCAGATGGGTTGAGGACTTTGTGAGCTATATCTAGTTCTTCTGAGAGAGAAAAAAGAACACACTTATTCCACATGGTAAACAAGAAAAAAATGCCTTTGCATAGCTATTTAGAAACCGACTCTATTCTAATTGAAACAAATTGTAACTGTTAGCAGTTTTAACAAACCCATAGCATGTGTTTGGTGACTGAAATAAAAAAAATGACTGATGTGGTTTTCTCTGCATTTAAAACGTCGCCATTTTGTGTCATATTAAGCATTTGTCTTGCTTTTTCTCAACAGACATAAAAAAAAAAAACATACATGTATAATTGTTTAATTTAAAATATAATACAAACCATTTATCAACATTGTGATTTCCATTGAAAAGTTTGATAAAGAGAATATCATTAACCCATTAAGTGCCATTGTCCTCATTTGAGGACAGGCTACTTTGTAATTTTTGGGAGCATTTTTAACTGGCACCTACCTGTTATTTTAATTTGTCACCAGTTTGAATTGACTTTGTATTTGAAGCGGATTCTGAGCGGTGCTTCAGGTATGTTTTTTTTTTTTAATTAGGTGATGTTAAACGTACCACTATGGAGAATAAAGCAAAGCAGAAAATATGGCACGGTTGATGCCATGAATGGCTTTCTCTGGGATGTGTCGTGGCATACGGCAGTTGAAACTGGCACTCTGATTGGCAGAAAGATTCTCAGCCATCTGTAATGATGTACTCACATTTAAAAACACAGAACCTCCCTCAGTTTGGATTGTATTTGACTTACCAAACCCTTGGTCACATCCTGTAACATTATAAAGCCCTGCTACAAATGAGCAAATATAGGGTCAATGTAGATAGATCTATTCTATACACGGGTTCCCAAAGCAAAACAAACACTTTTTAATCAAAATACCCAATAAGATAAACACGCAACCTGCTCTGCCACCTGCTACAAACCTTGTGCAAATAGTGCTGCTTAATGAAGCAGCAATCTATAGCTAAATGAAGTAATGGGTGAATTAGGTCACTACCACGGACACAACAAGCACCACTTCTTTTGACCTACTGGGCTTGGACAAAAACTAGAAACACCTGCATTATGTAGCAGACACTTTTGTGCGCAGCATTCTTTATATGACGGACCCATTTGTTGTTATTTGTTATGATCCCTGTAATATATAAAAGCTGCATCTCCCTGAGGAGGTATGTGAGACCTTGTTGGCAGGTGCATCCGTGTCCAGCACAAAATACATGATACTTCATTTCAGAAATTAGAGACAGCAGTCACTGAGGATAGAGGAAAACTCTGCGTACTGAAAGTGATTGTAGCTAACTGATTGCGCTCTCCCATTAGCTACGCAGGTCTCGGGTGTGCAGTTTTGAAAGACACACACATTATATAACACACGTGTATTTCCATTTTGAAACATGATATCTGGCAGACTAAAGAATGTTTCCAGTTTCCATGCCTTACTCTCAGGAGTTATACTTGCACTTCCTAGGTCATTTGACCTCAGCAAAGTTTCTTCAGTTGCTGGCAAAACAAGCGTTGAAAGAAGCCGTCGATGGGATGGGGACGATTTCAAACTCCAGGTGAAACGACAGTGGAGGTGCAACACTACCTGAAAGCCTGGCTTGCAGGCTGATTTTTAAAAATGTATTCTAGTGTTGTAGCAGATCAGGTTTTAAAATAAAAATACATGTTTACTATTTTTTTATGACAGGGGTTTGTAATTTTCAGTCCATTTACAAAATCGCATCTATCCAGCCATCCCGGGACTCCTTGGTGTTCTGTAGCATGATGCCTGTGCAACCCAAGCCAAGCAAGCAAGAGCTCTTTATTGAAATCAACACTGGAGCTATAGTAACTGGTATTTTTATTGAATGCCTCCCTTTGTCTTCTTGTATATATAACTGTACCTAGCACTGGCCTTCTTGTATATATAACTGTGTCTAGCACTGGTTTCTTTGGGAGCAGTTTAATTTTAAAGGTGTAGTGGCACTAGGTTTAAAAAATAAAAATTAATTTTAAGGTTGGTAGACCACTGAACAAACCAAAAACCTAAAAAGTGACCCCCCCCCCCCCCCCCCCCCAAGATAGAAAATGAATGATGTACTTGTATTACAGCAAGTACTGTAATGTAACTAAAGTAGTCACAAAAAATTTTCAAATTCAGTTATGGCGCCACCATTGTCATGGCGGTTTTGAAAAAAATACCAAGTAACACCGTCTACAAGGTAAATGATAACTGCAGTTTTGTGGTCAGCATTTTATGCATTAAATCATCGCAGAGGTGTCATCGTTTTCGTTTTTTTGTACTTTTTAAAAGGACGGTAGCGTAATATTAATATACGAGGGAAGCAGTGTGGAGTAGGGCTCTGGACTCTTGACTGGCGGGTCGTGGGTTCAGTCCCAGGTGGGGGACATTGCTGCTGTACCCTTGAGCAAGGTACATTACCTAGATTGCTCCAGTAAAAACCCAACTGTATAAATGGGTAATTGTATGTAAAAATAATGTGATATCTTGTAATAATTGTAAGTCGCCCTAGATAAGGCATCTACTAAGAAATAAATAATAATAAGATTTCATTTAAGGGTCCTTACAAAACTATGTAAACAAGCTAGATAATCAACAAAGACTACTTTCTGACTACAAGCTAGATAATGAACAAAGACTACTTTCAAACAACAGAAGGCGACAGGGAAACCGATTTGGGGAAACTTCAGCTTTAATGATAGCGGAAAGGTGCACTGCGCTTCAAATAGTTTACCCTGCCTGGTTGCCGCATGGTATGTAGAAAAAAAAAAAAAAAAGATTTATCTGGAAGAACGTAACACTTTTTATTCCATTGTATTTTTCTTCAGGTCAAAGTATTAAGACTAATTTTATTTTGTTGTATTAGAGCCACAATTAGTTTTTACCAGCTTCCGCGGTATAGTTGTAATTGTTGTTTTCATGTGTCCCATGTTTTGTCTGCGTGTCTTTACAAGCGCTTGGTATGTATATCTTTTACGCTTCTGCTATGCAAATTCTTCCGTATGGGCTATATCTGCACACTCTGGAAGCATATAAAACGACCTCCGACAATGTTCAGTTCAGTAGTGTTTAAATATCTGAAAGACCTGCTCTGTTTCGGATTAAGATGCAATACAATGTACCTTAAGGTTTCAGCCTAATTAAAAAACAGCAAAAGAAATGACTTAAAATTAAACTAGATGTGTATCTTAAACCATAGTGACGTCAATGAAGAAAACACGACTTAGTAAGAAATGTAAACTGACAATTTACCCGCATACTATGTATATAAAACTAAAGCACCGCTCAAAAACAAAAATACTAGAAATCCTAAATATTATTATGTACTACAGTATACCAGGAAACTATAGGGAGTGCTATAGTATTCTATATGGGCCGGCATGTGGTTACTACTACTAGCAAACTGCAACTCATACAGACTAGGTGTATGTGTTATGTAACTTTGTGCACCTGTGGCATACCAACTTTGATAAGACACACACACACAAAAGAAAGCTGCACAAAGAGCATCATGTAAATCCAATAAAGTTAATAATAGTGTGTTACTGTGTAACGCTCACAAACCTTGCGCAGAAGTCTGATAATCATCGCAGAGCGGATATTCAAATAGAATTGAGAAATCTAGCTCCTCATCTTGACAGCTCCCATGGTTCAGATCCTCGCTAATCCCTAAGGTGTCAGGGTCCTTTTCGGTGTAAACGGAGGTCATCTGTTCTGGTGTATAATTATTATTTTTTATGCAGCCAGGTTAATAAAAAAAACAGGATATTCTTTTCAAAATGTATCAAGCAGTGTGTTTCATTCAAAGAAATCCAATCCAGATTGTGTACGGTGGTACATTAGAAGTTGTCTCATCCAAAATAAACGGTTAGAAAATAATAATAATAATAATAATAATAATAATAATAATAATAATAATAATAATAATAAAAGTGTGGTGCTTATAGTCGCCAAATAGGTTTTGTGACATGCACTTTCCAGCCGGTCTCTGCAGTGACAAAAAAGTGTGAAATTGACAAGCAGCACTATGGCAACTTCCTGTTCAAAATAAACCACACGTAAAAGCAGGCGTGCCCTTTTCATAAAGTAAATGGAGTATATACAGGGTATAAAAAGTAGCATGAACACGCCTCCTAATGTCCATATGCAGAAAGTCTTTCGGGATCTTTTTTATGGTTACACGCTAATCCATATAATTCATTAACAAATAAAAGGCAAACGATATTGAGTCAATCATTTCTATTGGACAAACAACATCAAGTTCGTAGAATTCAAATCCTCGTGCAACATGTGTATTTAGTTGGCCAACAGGTGACTGGAAGACAATTAATATAGTCTGCGTACCAACCTTCATCATTTTCAATTATACAGGGTACTGTTACCCCAGGACAGGGCTGGAACATGGACATAACCAGAGACCGAACGGAATTCCTCGGAAATCGCGGAATTTACAGGCTCCCATTGATCCCCATATTCTGCAGCTACATCGTCATTATAATTATCACAAACAGACTGCTAACGTAACCTGAAATATATAACTTAGTTGTCCGGTTCTAATTTAACAGATGTTTTGTCTCCTTCAGAAAGCTGGAGTTAACTGGAGTTAAGGCTTTGAACATGTGGCCCAATAAGACATCTCAAGTGATGTGGTGTTTTTGTTTGACAGTTTCTTAAGACTTTATTGACAAAATGCTGGACATATAAAAAATTGGAAGTACAGTACTTAACCCATATATTTTTGATATGATTATGTTTGCTTGATTCACATTATTCCAAGCCCTTATTAATTCAAATACTAACCACACCTCCGCAGAACACTCCATAGATACATACTTAACATTTCCACGGTTCTTTTCATATTTTCCTACAGATTTGCACTGCCTCTCCTGATAAGCCAAGTGGCTGCATTCCCTGGGTAAAAAGCATCTACGAGAGTCTCTGAAATACTTTGAATTGTTTTTTTTCACAGTAATTTTGCCACCAGGTGTCAGTGATAGATCATGCAAAGCTGGAAGTGTTTCAGGGAGCTGTTCAATCTGTTTAGTCTGTTTGAAGTTAGCTCATGTAGTATATCATGCAATTTAATTGACATATTTCAAGTACATGTGATTCAGAAAGAATTACAATATACTGCGCTGCATTAAAAACAATATCATTTGTTTCATGTATATTTAAATCTACATTTTAATCTAGTTAGTGACTGAAGTTACATTTGAAGTATTAGTACGCTACATATATTATACACTACATAAGTTTGCCACAGTAATTTTTCCCATGGTTATACTATGCATTTACCATAGTTGACCCCGGTTTGCCATGTTTTTTAATATTTACCTATCTGGGCTTTACAATAATTACCTAGGCTTTATTACACTTTGCTATGCTTTTACCATGGTGAAACTTTATAAGGGTAAACAATCTTGACAGCATTTGGCAAGCCTTATTACAGGCTTGTAACCAGGAGGTCCCTGTTTCAAATCCCAGCTCAGCCACTGACACATTGTGTGACCCTGAGCAAGTCACTTAACCTCCTTGTGTTCTGTCGTTTGGGTGTGACGTTGTTGCAAGTGACTCTGTGACTGATGTATAGTTCACACACCCTAGTCTCGTATCTTGTAAAGCGCTTTGTGATGGTGGTCCACTATAAAAGGCGCTATATAAAGATTATTATTATTGTATCGCACATTCTGTCAGGACAAAGCTTGCATTACAGAGTAAAATCAGCAGGCACAAGCATGTATCACAGCATTTTGATCTGCTTGGTTTTGGTGCTCGGTCGTGTCTTTGGGTGCCGCCTCGAAATTTGAATTGATATCTCTCAGCTGGCAGGGAGGCAGTCTGAATGCCACCCCCCCCCCCCCCCCCCGGCAAGGCTGGAAATGAGGTGCAGTTTGGGGAGGAGGAGGTAAACTCAAAGCAGATAGGTTTACATTTACCTGGCTTGAATACGATTGGTAGCTGCCACTGACTGAAGGTTGACATGAATGTGGGCGTCACCTCCTTAGTTAAATGTCTGCTTGGTTTTCGGTGGTGGTTAGAGGATTGTCCTGTCAATCAAATGATCCTGTTCGCAGGTGTGTTCGTTTTTCTGCCTGAAACTTTTCATAGCACGTTAGCTTTTTTGTCCTGTTTTAAAGTAGATTGTAGTTTTTTGGAGGGTAACTAGTGAAGTGAATGTTGTGTAACAAATTCAACTGTACTTCTTCCAGTGTTAGTGGGTTATGTAATGAAAACGAAAAGAGATTTCAAGAACAGAGTTTTGAAATAAAAGTTTGGAAATAAACAGCATAATCTTACAGCTATCAGTGCATGATAGGGTTATAGTTTTTGGACTGAAGTGACACATAGGCATTTTCAAATTAAATGTTTTTAATTTTTGTGGCTATAATTTTACAGTTTTTAGATAAGAGATCATACACTTATGAGGACATTTTAACATTCAAATTAGGCGATCATAAGGTATACTTCATCACAGAGTGACAATATTATTTTCTTAGCGATCTTCAGACCCTCAGTGTTTTAGAAAGGTATAATATTGTATACTTTAGGTGGATATTTGCACTGATACAAGCCCTCAAGTCATGTCAGTCAGACCTCAAAAGGGTAGAATTTTCAGTCTACAAAGGGTTAAATGATCACAAAATTGAAAATTTCAGTATCTGAGTAATTAAGAACCAGTCAGATTAAAAACTAATAACTTTAAAAACGTTTCAGGTGTTAGTACTGTAAAAAAAGATCACTGTGACATTATTACTCTCAGTATAACTGCATCCATGGAGTTAGAGTGTGACATCACAATGGACTTCTAAAGCAGTTCTCAAGATACTGCACAAAGTATGAGCTATTTCTCAATGACTGTGAACCATAAATTGCAACTATAAACTATCTATTCTTACATGGAATCTTATATGGCTACATAATTTATCACAATGAGAAAGATTAAGCAGGGCATAACTCATCACCTGAAATGACGTTAGCAACACACCGTACCAAATTATCCTATGGCTTAAAGACATTGTGTTACTTCCAATTAAATGCATTCATATTGAGATTGCTTTTAAAACTGCCAAAGAAATGTTTACAAACCAGTCCAGAAGCAGCAGAAATGACTGTGCAGCAAGCCTCATACTCATGAGCTGTGTCAATGATATAAAGAACGACCTTTCAAGAGAGGCCTTCTGGTCTTAACTCTATACCTGCAGTATAGGGCAACTCACAAGCTAGTTGATGAATAAGTGTCGAGGAAAACATTCAGAACTTTATAAACTATCATAAATGTGTGTTAGACTGTAAGCAAAAAAAAAATAAAAAAAAAGTTTAAGATGGGAGCGTGTATATATATATATATATATATATATATATATATATATATATATATATATATAGTTACTATAACGTAGAAACATGCTTTATCATTGTTTGTCATGGTTAATAATAATAATAATAATAATAATAATAATAATAATAATAATAATAATATAAAGTCAGTATAAAAGTCTAAAATCTAAATAATAGAAAAGCGGAAGTAATTGAAAAAATAGTACAGCAAAACTTTTAAATATGTCATCAATGAAATAAAGACACAATTGCATCAGTTACCATACCTTGATTCGTGGACCTCATGATGCGGTGATAAGGTACAAATCTCCAAGCGGATTCTCTGTACATTTGAAGAAAACAAAAACCTCAATAACAAAATAAAAATCTTCGAATTAAACCTATAAAAATCATAATTAAATTATATGACTCTTATAAAACTTTTTTTTTTTTTCTCTCAAAGCAGAAACAGACTGAACAGACTAGAACATCAGCTTGCAACGGTATGAGCCCCTTTCCTTGCGCTGCAGATTAGCAGACTAGGACAACTTCCTTCCCTGCTTTGAATGTTTATAGTGGATGAATGCTGTAAAATAACGGGATTCCCTCAGTGTTTCCTCCTGTTTATTCGTTTCACCATGGCAACCCTGGAGCGGCTCCATCTCCCAGACTCAGGGCTTTCCTGCAAGCTCCACTCTCAGGAATTCATGACGTTCCCGAGCCCGAGCCAAGGCATTTCTGCGGCTTCTCTCGGACACAAGAACTTCATTGTAGCGATGTAGTTACTGAAAAAAGGGACTGAAGTTCAAATATATATAAACCATTTAATAAATACTGCTGCGTTTTAATAAACAGACCGTTACTGTTAACTTTTAAACATAATGGGGCTGTAGTTTCTATTTACCTTTGGGATACGACGAGACGACGAGAATCGTCTCCTTTTGAAAATACATCCATTCAATTTATGTAACACTATCCTCGATGGCTTTTTTTATTCGTGTATGTAAAATCTCTATATTAAACGGTTTCTAATGATGCTGCCCTCAGCAACTATTTTAAAAACAAGTCACACTTTTTATTTTCGTCTCAAAAATGTATATACATTATTTTTTGTCCATATGATATATTACATATTTGAGATATTCGACCTTATTCACGATTAAAACATTATTTAAAAAACATGTAGTTTGTTCGTGAATGAAATAGGGCTTTTCAAATGCATGTTACACACAGCCCCGGTCTATTTCAGACCAGTGTCATATATTTAAAATATCAAAGAGATAAAAAATGGTATGCATATAATTTTATACACTGCCATCCAGGAAGTAGCAGCATAGTATGTTGCCCCCATACAATTTTGCACAAAGTTTGTATAAACTAACATTGGTCAGCTACAATGCTTGTGTTGTTTTTACACAGAGCAATGATATAATAAAGTGGGCTATTACTGTGTAAAGTGAAACCGCTGCCATGCGTGACCATGTCAAACACACAATAATACAAGGTTATAGTCCTGAAACATTACAAGCACAAGGTGCATACTTCAATCCCCAGGACACCTCCCCTGCATCCTTACCATTGGAATGTCAGGATATGTCATATTGTACAAGTGAACAAACCAGTAGGTATGCAGTTTTACAGTAGGCCAGAAAAGGAAACAGAATTGCTTTAAACAGCATCCTGCGATTGAAGTTTCATTTTTCTTACAGCTATGCTGCTTCCGGATGCTTGTTACCCATGGGCGGAAATACCTGCAACATTAAAAATAAAACGCTATTGTAAACATGTGCACAAATCCGATTATGTGATTAAAAAGACTCAGAGATTGATGACTAGAGCAAAAAATCAACAGTGGCCCCTAGGACCAAAAGTGGCCCCACTGCAGACCCTACAACTGATAGAAAGATGTGTATTAAAGGAATGGTAACCAAGGTTTCAAAATCTTACCTCTTGTAAGCACGAGCGACAGTATCACCCCCTCCATCTCTTTTCGTTTCATTATTTTATTATACTTGACAGGCAGATATTTGAAATGCAACACTATAACGTTGCTGTTGTTTTTCAAACTCCCTCTAATGGGCAATCTGCAACAAGACAAGCCTACAGATAAGAGTTTATAGTGTTGTATTTGAAATATTTTCTGCATAATAAAATAATGTAATCATATTAATGAAGCTATTAGGAGATATGAAAATGGATGCTAATGCATCGCTTAGCAATTCTTTAATGGACTTTACAATAATATCCAAATGGCTTGCGTGCACACACATTTAAATCCTCCGTTTGTTGTAGTTAGTAGGTGAATAAGCCTATTGTTTGAATCTGTTTAATTCATTGGCTTTTTTATTGCCCTGATAGTAAAAATAAACACATACAAGCTGAACATTTTGAGCAACTACATTTTAAGTACTGAAATATGAAGGATTTAATTGATGATAAATCTACCTCTGTTTAGATCACTTGAACAGACTCCACTCTCTGCTACACAGGACTGGGAAATTCGTATTCTGACCCCACACAATTTTCTCTTGTATTTCCCTGGTACTAATTAGCAATGATGTCCCATGGTGCTAATCTACTCTGATTTGAAGATTGAGAACTGAATCATGTACATTAGGAGTCTTGCAATTGGGTATATTTCACGGAGAGCTCCTGGTTGACATGGTTATACAGAAGAGCCATAAATATGACATCATTTCAGCTGCTTAACTAGTTGTATGTGACCTCATTCCTTGTGATCACCATCAATGAACAAAGGGCATATTCAAGCAGAAATGATTCAATCAACTGTTACATAACCAAACTGCAAACTGAAATGAAGAATGATTTGTTATTCCTTATTTATGGGATGAAAATAAAATAATAAAAAAAATGATATTTTGGCTTTTTTACTGCAAGAAAACATCATCCATAAATCTCAGAATTCCAGTACATCTTCTCCACATAGCTGTCACCCTGTACATCCAACATACAGCAAACACCTTTTTATGGTTAATAGTAGTTCCTGAGTCCTAACTTTCCTTTTGTGATTCATAAGACATTTTTGTGTAGGATGTCTTATTATGACTAATTTAGCACAGTTTGAGAAGCCTGAACTGATCAGAATTAGCAATAAGAGGCAGGCTACACATATCAGCTTATATTAAAACTCTGAGTATATCTGACGACACAAACCTAGACAGACATTGCATGCTCAGTGTATTGAAACAGTGAACACCCCCGAACATCCTGGTCTCCAGAGATGAACCGAGTGAATTCACTTTCTGCACCAGATAATGATAAAAACTGCTGCCCTTTACCTCTATATAAATGCTAATGGAGTTCACATCCAGGTTAGATTTAATAGATCCATTCATTAACATTGCAAACTACAACTGAAGTACTGAGTAAAGAGAGTCATGTTAAAGCAAGTTTAAAAGTGGAATTGAGTTAATAATCTCAATGTATGTACCTGCCATTGCACTATATTAATCCATTTTGGTGCTAAGCACTGTAGTTAAAATATATAGTAGAAAGAGTAGAGTTTTAATCCCTTCCAAATAATTTTAAAATGTATACAATCCATGTATTTATCAAGCTTTACCATACTTACATGTGAATTGTCATGCCTGTTTGTGCTGTACCATGATTTTTATACAGCTTTACTACACTTTACTATACTTTTACCACAGTTTTATAAAGAGAATTAACCACACTGCACCACCTAGTTACCCATTTTGACCAGGTAGGCCTAACCTTACATATCGTCAGTTTTTGTTTTTGCCATTGGAAAACTCTGCGTGTCAAGACACATGTTTGCACCTCGGTTTTATTTGGAGGGCTTTCTTTATTTTCTTCCATAGCTGTAAAGCTAATTGATGAACACGTCTGGGTTGTTGCTGGACGCTTTTTCTAAGGGCACACGTGTGCTTCTGCTTACTTCTCAGTGGCAGTGCTTTGATACTGAAGCACAGCCATATGCTTTGGTTACATTTTCAATTTGCAAGGAGGTAGGGGTATGGAGAGCGCTACGAGCAACTTCCTTTTTTAGACTCCAGACCAATTAGGTTCATTTTCATTCACAGTGAGGCAGCAGTAGTAGACTCCACTTACACACCCTTGAAGAGGCTTCTTCTGCTTGAACCAGAACTAGAAGGCTAGCAAAGAAAAT
Source organism: Acipenser ruthenus (assembly GCF_902713425.1). Taxonomy (NCBI): domain Eukaryota; kingdom Metazoa; phylum Chordata; class Actinopteri; order Acipenseriformes; family Acipenseridae; genus Acipenser; species Acipenser ruthenus. The sequence continues at coordinate 9,225,406 of NC_081206.1, read as the reverse complement.
ACAGCAGTCACAGTCAAACCCTTTCATTCCCCTTCAAAGGGACTACACTCCGACACTAAGTTGACTATCAGTAGTTCAATAAGCGTTACAACACATATTGTTGATACAATAACAACACATATTGTTGATACAATGTTTCTTTGGGACAGTTTGCTTATATACATACCCTTGTGTTAAACATGAAATCATTTGCATGTCTGATAAAGGTGATTAATATTAAAGAATGTTTTAATAATCTAAAAGAATCCCAACAGTAGCAGATCTAAATACCGTCATTCATTAACTCTATATAATAATCCTGCTGGGTCATTTATCAAGAACAACCACAAATCAGAAAATAGGTTCTGCAAAAAATCAGGCTTTAAATCAGGGGTGGGCAATCCTGGTCCTGGAGGGCTGGTGTCCCTCCTGGCTTTTGTTCCAACTGTGCTCTAAATTACTTAATTGTACTGATTATTACCAATTATTGGTCTAATTAAGTAATTTAGAGCACAGCTGGAACAAAATCCAGGAGGGACACCGGCCCTCCAGGACCAGGATTGCCCACCTGTGCTTTAAATGGTAGGACGGCAGTATTAAGATCCGCCACTGTTTAGATTGCTAAATGAAACTCCATTATGAAGAATTGCTTCCCATTGACTCCCATTATCTTCTGGCCAGGGACATTTCAATCTGGTGACAATAAGACAATAATAAGAGGATGACATTCAGAGCAGCATGTCTTGAAGAAAGAGAAAGTCTGCTGTATATGAAAAGAAAATATCCACTGCCTGGTCACTTTAGAAGCACCTGTTCCTCATATCGGATTGGGCCATTGTTTTGCCCTGATCACAGTCTTGAAAACAGTGCGGTATAGATTTCACAAGGTGCTGGAAGGTGCTAATCCAGTCCTTCATATTTCAGGCAAGAGAGGTATGCAGAATTGAAATCTTGGAAAAATGAGACTCGGTTGAGCTAAGCTGGCACCCACGGAAGTAAGGAGTTGAGCAAAGGAAAGAAGTACAAAGCAAAATGTTAAATGTAATGATGCCTATCTGATTGTGTCAGTACTGTAAAGCATCCTCTAGAATCTCGCTGCACATTCTGTCATGTCTACCTGCTGAGTTTCACTGGTGTTTTTTTTTTTTATTTCCACAGCAGCATTCTAAAGTGGCTACCTGGCTTCATACCCACCTTGTGTACTCGGGTCAGGGAAAACCAGAAGCGAGGAGAACCCTGTTTAATGAAAGTTTGGAGGGTGACGGAAATGAGGATGTTTACAGCATGACGTTATTGTCATGGAGCTCGTTCATGGAAAACAGAGGCTGAAAAGGGGGAAGAGAGAGGAGAATTGCATTTGCTGCTAAACGTTTCCACATCGGGAATGGGTCGGCATTTTAAGATCATATAAAACAATAATAGTGCAACATTTCCACACATATCTGGCACCTAGTAATTATTCTCAAAATAGGTAGCAGGTACACAATCTATAAATATAGACAACTGGTGGAAATTGTTTCAAAAAAGACTTAATCGGCATGGAAACACTGAAAACAAAAACAAGCGCTTTAATGTGATGATTTTGTCTTCTCAATGCGGTGCTCAAATTTGCCCAACAGGCAAACATCACAGACGAAGCAAGACTATAAATAGGACCCACCCACGGTGCAGCAGCCAGGTACTGAGTACAAGGTATGTGAGCGTTTATTTAAAGATTACAATAAGGAAAACGGTTTGCAGTCTGCCCCTGCAAAGCCAAGCTTGCATTATGTGTAATTAAGGCTTAGTAATGCTGCCAGACTAAAAATAGAAGTGAAAGGGTGGATGTGTAGATGTACAAAGTGAATAAACACTTAACAAATCCCTTAGAGGACTGGGTACTGTTTACACCTACACTGGTGAGTTAGATACACTGTTACATGGGAAGTTTAAACCACGAATGGCCAGGTTCTCGGTGCTCATCTCACACTGTTTTAACAAGCCTATTACAGTATGTTCAGACTTTGGCTCCATCGGTTGTGCTTGTATAGATAATCAGTCTAAGGAAATACCAAACATGGTCATTGTGATTTTCTGTGGATTGGTTCACCACACCAAGTTAGTAAAAGTCATAAAATGTCATGATGAAAAAAATGATCATTGCAAAACAAGGGAATCTCTGCTGGGTCAAAAAGACATAGTAGCATGGTTAGTCTAGATCAGGGCTTCTCAGACTCCCCCTGTGTCTGCTGGTTTTCATTCCAGCTGAGCTCTCAATTACTTAACTAGACCCTTCATTGAACTGATAATTTACTTAATTATACCTTTTTACTTGTTTTCAGCTCTTAACAGTTGCAGATTTCAAGTTTGCTACAACATTTTCTAAGTAACTATGCAACGGTTTATTAAGAGCTGAATATAATTAAAAAGGTCTAATTAAGCAAATGATCACTTCAAGGAAGGGTTTAGTTAAGTAATTGAGAGCTCAGTTGGAATGAAAACCAGCAGACACAGGGGGTCCCCAGGACCGGGTTTGAGAAGCCCTGGTGTAGATGTCCTGAGCATTGTGTTGATTCTAGATCTAAAATGAAGTTTCAGCAATCGATCAATGCAGTCCTATCTTCTTTTCAAGGGGTTCCGTCATCCATAAATCTTACATTGATGCTGTCACTTCTGAGAAATGAAAAACACCTGCCATAACACTGTCAACGTATGTGTGGTGGGGGGGAGGGCAGTCAGGGCATCACTGATTTCACTTGATGAGTCAGTAATTGTTCTGGGGGTCAGTTGTGCCTACAGAAGCACCTTCCATATGAGTGTAGTAATGGCTTCTTGCATGAGGTATTAATTGTGTTATTAATTATAAGTTTTGCATTATGTGTACATGTGTGTCTTTTATAGTTAAGTTGTTTTATGTTTAAATTGTGTGTGAATGTGTTGTTTATAGTTGTTTTAATGTGCTTACTCTGTAAGATGCTTTTATATTACGTTTTAATGCAGTATTGTCCAAGCTTAGAATTCTCATATTACACGTGACTGACCCTGAGATGGGGGGAGGGGCATTAAAGAACAGAATGGATGCGCCCTGCTCAAAGTAGCACCTGGCGGACCATAAGGTCAGACAGCACTGCCCCCTTACCCACAGAGGAAATATGTGGTAGGCTCGCCGTGTGTGATGAGAGAACGCCTACCTTGATTATTGGACAGAAATCAGTCAGGTTGAAAGGGAGTCAACAATTGTTTACAAAGGTATAAATATCAAATCTTGTAAAAAAATCTTGTAGACAATCTCTTTCGAATTGACTCCATGGATATCCGTGCTTTCTGATACAAACATATGCACTGAGCTGTACTGAGGCCTTGTCTGAAGTCAATTTGAAACCCGTGTTCAAATGATTGTATTGGAGGTATACCTTTCTTGTATATAAAGTGTTTTTGAATCAAAAATCTTTTGTCAGCTTAATTTTTTCACTACATGAGACTCAACTATCTGTTCACCCTTGATCAGATCAGTTTTCTTATCCATTGTGACCGAAACGGACTGTAACAGGGAGATACAGCTTTTATATATTGCAGAACACTTGTCAAGGGATTCCATTTGTATAACAAATTGCATAACAAGTCATTAGGTATAGGATTATGTGATCAGCAAAATTGCTTTATTAAAAGTTTACTGGGCAGAGTTGTGTTATACAATGCCGTTTCGGATCTTGTCCCCAGCCGGTGAGATGCGATGAGTTTAGAAGCTTTAAAACCACGAATGCAGATGAGCCCGGCTCTTTTGCATTGTGGTTAAGATGCTCTCTTGTGGTGTGCAGGGTCGTTGGTTCACACCCAGCCTCTGTTCTGTTACAGATGCACAATCACAGAATTCTGTGCTTAGTGTATTTGTAAGTTAATATGTCCAGTCAACTGTGTCTCTTGAGGTAAAAGAATGTCTGCAAAGCGAAGCTGCAGGGTTCTGTTACCCAAAGCGCAAAATGAGGGTCAACTATACAATGACATTATTATAAATGATATTTCATAAAAAAAAAAAAAAAAAAAAATGATGTTCTGGAATGTTCTGAAATCTACCATTTTGATTGAATGACAGTGTTTTTTTTACAGTAGATATTAGTAAATACCCACATATAGTTACTGTACCTGTATTTTGAAGTGTATGTATTCATTATGATAACTATTTGATTCAAAGTTTTTCTGTAAGGAATGGTGCAGATCTGAGCCAGTTCGAGCCAGTTTGTGGGGCTGGGTAGGGTTTTGGCTGTGTTTTCTCTCTGTGATACAGTTGGGTTGTTGACTGTAGCTCAGCTCTGACTGCTGGAATTCTGAGGGAGGGTGGGAGCCTGTCCAGTATGCCCTTGTTTATAAAACAGAACCCATAGGCACGGCTTGAGGAAAGCTGCCAACGCAATTTTTAAAATGGCAGAGATTTACAACCGTTCACACAACCTAATTAGATTCTCAGTGTCTCGTAGTCATTTTAAATGTTATACTAAATAAAATAGACTATTTGGTGCCTGTTTACTACATTCCCCCCGCTGTTCACAATCCAGTTTTGAAGCTGGAGAGACACAATCGATGTTCTCAAAACTGAACATCTGCTACAAGCTCTGTTATTCCTTATAAAAGTTTCCCATAGTGTAATAAAGCACAGTGAAAGCATGGTAAAGCATAGATAAGCACTGTAAAGCCCAGAGTGGTATGGTAAAGCATATTAAAAACACAGTAAATGCATAGTATAACCATAGGAAAACTACATATTTACAGTCAGAAAATGACAAGGAAAAGGAGATCATTTTCAGAGGTGGCTTATAACATAAATAAATACACAATGATAGCTCCCTTTAAAGCCACCTCATTAAAAAGACCACTTTTTTCAGTCCAGATTTGCTCCTATTGACGGTAATATAAAGCCACCTTCAATATTAAGGCCACTATTAGCAATCCCAAGTACATCAGACTATTGTCAAAGGTGGCAATAGACAAGTTAACTTCCATATCCTTTGTGTGAGCGATTCCCAACATACAGACTGCAGTAACCCAGCTGATAGTCAGGTAGAACATTATAGAAGTATTTCACCATGACCTCGCTTCGAAAATTCTCACTTTTACTTTTCTGAAGCTATATATATTGTAATGAACCACCCACAAATAGTAACATGCCCACTTGTATTTCTATAGTTCCAAGGTCCCTTGAAAGCACTGCATGAGAACCGAAGCAGATATTTCAGCTAATGCTTTCATCAGGGTTATAAGCATCAGTATGACATGTATGCGCGTTTTCTCAAAGCATTTACTCCAGTCTTTAATGAACTTCTGTTTTTTGAAGAGGTCTGATCATTTTACACAACTAGAACCAAACCACTAAATAACATAATCCAAGTTCCCTTAAGCACTCCCAATGTGTTTTGTTTCTCATTTTATAACATTCAGATGCATTTTGCCTCCTTTGAAAATACGGTCCGTATTGTCTTCTAGTTTATGTCGGAGGCGCCGTTTGATCATTTCAAGCAGAGCTCTTTTTATGGTTTGCATTATTCTTCATATACGTCCCCCTTTGAGATAATTCCATATTTTTGACAATGTCGGTTACATCATTTGGTGGGAAGCCAGAAATGTGCATCTGTTTTACAATCAGAAAAGCCTGTCATTATACCATCATTGAAATACGTGGTCACAATTCCTAAGCCTTCTCATAGACTAGGCACACATGCTGATGCCACTACTGTGTACCGAGCAATATCAATTTAATACCAGGCTTCAAACTTCCAGTACTTTGACTTGCAAGGAAATGCAATTATTTAGCGCTGTGTAGTATTAGCCTTTACCTTTCCAAATGTCCTTCAATGTCGATCCAGTTGCGTTACAACGTCAATGCAATGGTTCAGCACTAAGGAGCTACCACAGGCAGCTGCAATGCTATCAGATATTGGTAGAAAGTTCACAATATGATATGCATCATTGATGTTATGGTCCTGTGTGTTACTTTATATACAATGATCATTAATGATCTATTTAGTAACAAATACACCCTCTCTTAAACTGGGAAAAATGGGATTTAAAAACCAGACTATCCTAAAACAATCCATGTGAGTTTGGGGGGCATGGTTTCTTTCCTGGATTCAAGAAAAATAAAACAAGACAGCACAACTTTCTTTAAAAGCAGCAAAACGAAAGGCTAAACTAAAGCAGAATGTGGGAAACAAAAAAGACTTCTACAATGGAAATTCAGTTTGATATGGCAGAAAAAGGAAATGAGCCATGAAATTCTGTTTATAACTTTATTTTTTTTTGCTTACTGTTTTTAAACCTTTGATTATTGGCCACAAATAATATGCAGGTAGGTATATAAAGGATATAAATGCCAAATATTGAGGTGTTCTAATACATTTCCACACTAGTGTATATTCCTGGGAAATTTGACATATAGGGCCTTGCCTAGAGCTACGTTATAGAGGTATATTTGAGACTTGAATATCTAACAAATAACAAATCTAAAACTAAATATTTCAGGGGAAACAATACTTTTTACATGTAATGTGAGGAAATTGATCTTTTTGTGTGTGTGTCCTAACTTTCACTAAATGAATTAGGAAAAAGAACGAACCAGTGCTGTAGTGCCATCTACTGGACAAATATGCAACGTATCCAACAGATTCCAGTGTACTGTACCTGGAAAAAGTGTTAATAGAATCTTCCAGTTGTTAAAACTACCTGCATTTCATTTGCTGCAAATCCACTCTAATACCACTTGTTAGCATTATTAACATCATTACCATTCCCCCTTTTACTGTGCTGAGAGTCTTGTACATCCCTATAAATAAACTCAGACATCCTGGTGCTTTTGCTGTTGGTTACATTGTTGATTTGTAGCAAGACCATTAGAGTGATACCAGGAAGATGCAGCTTTTCATCAATATCACTGTCTTTGAAATATCTGTAAATTGATGTATAAAGTACAAGCAAAAAAAACAAAAAGATCTTCAACAGAAGAAAAGGGGAACCATTGATAATATTGATGAGCGGTAAGACACGGGTTTTACAACGTGGGCTAGCCCTCCTTTATTAACTTCAGCAATTATAACAATACATAGGAAATAACTGATATACACAGTACTGTATATATGCTAACTACATGCTGTCAATCTTAGATACCTACAATAGTAATAATGCCAGATGATACTGTAAATGTTACTGTAGGTGTAGCTAACATTACTTCTGAAGCATATAGGAGTAGAGCTTTATGCCAATCTGCACCAATGAAAGTTACAAAACCAGGAACACATGACAAGTTATTGATATCGTGCATAATTACAAATGATATAAAAATAACATGCGATAAAATACACAGCGCATCAAAAACAAATAAATCAAGAGGCAGATCATATTGCAAGAAACAACTTCATTTATTTTATAATTGTTATTCGTTAATACAACCTTTCCCTTTTGTTTGTTCTTAAAATGTTTGGTGTGGAACATCCATCAACACAAGGAGAAAAATTAACCAAGCTTTGAAAAGAATATGTACATCTGGTCTGATCACTTCACAGCAGGGGTACAAAAAAACTGGGCATCACAGGAAACACAGTCATCCAGACGTGTTTGAGCTTTAGACTTCAGTACAACATTTCTGAACACATACACCCAGTCAATGAACAATATATGGACAAGGAGTGCTGCTGTTAACTTACTGGTACAGCTCTAGGGAGCCTCCCCTTTCTGAACCAATTCCTGAATCTTTTAAAAAAGGGGGTTGTTATGGAGCTAGTTTATATTTTGTATTTATCTGTTGAGAAACTGTTCTGTTTGGTTGCTGAGTTTCCACTGGCACTCAGTACTGTGTTATTCCTGTGCTTCATTCACATATAGAGGATGGGCAATTGGGACCCCTTGTCCAAGAACAGATTTGTTTCCCCCTCCTCGCCTAAACAGCACTGTGTTGGTCAAAGTGGACCAGCAATACCCAGAAAAATAAGGGCCAGCAAGTGTTAGAAAAAGTGTTTTAAAACAAGTACTCAGAAAGACCGGAATGAAAAACATTAATAGGAAAATAAAAGTACCAGATTGGATTCGGCTAAAAGCATTTCCCTTTTATGGATCACTCTTTTTTTAAAATTTTTTAAATTTTTTTTAGTCGTTGCCAAATAGTTTTTATTATTTTCTCCCCAATTATTTTTAGGCTCAGCTCACCGCTACCACCCCTGCGCTGACTCGGGAGGGGCGAAGATGAACACACGCTGTCCTCCGAAGCGTGTGCCGTCAGCCGCCCGCTTCTTTACACTCTGCAGACTCACCATGCAGCCGCCTCAGAGCTACAGCGTCGGAGGACAACGCAGCTCTGGGCAGCTTACAGGCAAACCCGCAGGCGCCCGGCCAGACTACAGGGGTCGCTGGTGCACGGTGAGCCGAGAACACCCTGGCCGACCTAACCCTCCCTCCCCCCGGGCGACGCTCGGCCAATTGAGCGCTGCCCCCTGGGAGCTCCCATCCACGGTCGGCTGTGGAATAGCCTGGACTCGAACTCGCGACGTCCAAGCTATAGAGCGCATCCTGCACTCTAGCGAGTGCTTTTACTGGATGCGCCACTCGGGAGCCCCTTATGGATCACTCTTAAGTTACAATGACATTGGTTCACCACGGAAGGCATTTAAAATGTACCACATGTTTATTTTACATGATCGGTACATGAATTTTGGAATTCTTCCATGCTTTGATCACTAAACAGTTACAGACTCAGATCTAGGGTAAACTATGGTGCCATTGCTGACTATGGTTGTTTCATAGTCACGCATCGTAAAGCAACACCTGCAATAAGTGAGTTTACAACACATACTAAACATAGTCTGAAAGTTATAAACCACGGTCGATCAAGACTGACAGTGTTAATAGTTCAGTTTAATACCGATTGACAGTGTTAATAGTTCAGTTTAATAGTTTATGGTACATGTTTTTAACATGATACAAATACATGGGAGTGTCTGTTCAGTGTAAACTATTGTGACAATCAATCAAACTGTTAAAATACTTGTAAAAAGTGGCACTGAGATGGACTGTCCATCCACATATTCAAGCACTAATAGTGAGAACAGTGGAGGTGCTCTCTAGACTACTCTAGTGCAGTCTAACAAAACAGTGTCCCGATCCAAAGTTGATTCTGTTTAGACCTTTGAGACTGATCAAAGCACACAGTGTATTTTTTACAACAAACCCATTGCTTCTCTCTACGGACATGCACAGTGGGTGGAGCTCTGTATTAAAAGATTTATAAAATGTTTCTCCCCGACTTTCACCTTGCTTGAAGAATCCTAGTCGCTTGGCCATTGCCTTTGCTAGAATGCTACCTTTAACCTGGCTCCGCCTGTTCTGTGGTAGGCGGAGCCAAGAGTCAAAAGGTCACAGTTCCGGAATCAGGAAGTAAAGACAATGGCCGTGCGCATATACTTCTTCTAGTAAGGTCAAAGCAAGGCACTGTAGAAAATAATGAAATCTCAATACAGAACTCAAGAACCTCTTTATTGTCATTGAAAACACCATACAAGGTAAAACAAAGGATAGCAATTTATTTGATCTAAAAACAATATATGGAAATGACTTAGTAACTAAATTCTTATAAAATAAATATGCATTAAGAGTACATTCCAGTTATTCATGAACACCAAGCTGAATTTAAGTAGTATATTTGTAAGTGTATTGTTATTAATGGAACATAAAATAAATCGATACCAAAACAAATAAATAAATAAATATTAAAATGATATGTACCTTTTAGTTTAACCATGCTTACATCATGAAAGGTGGCTTCAGGCTGCCTAAAGAAAAAATCACAGAAAACTGTGCAGCTTCTGCCCCGATTCAAAACCATGACATTCCAATTTTCACCAACCAAAACACAAGTTTACTTTTAAACTAAACAAAAGTACAACGATGAGTGTTTCAGGAAGCAACGGAAAGTAACAGAAGTAGACAACTGTATAACTTTGTTTAGTGTTAAGGTTTGTCACATAATGCAACACACCAGCATTCAGTTTTAAAATCAGCTTAAACTGTGACATCATTACGCCCGTCTGCCTACATAGCAACCGATTCTTCAGCAGAACGGGTTTTGCTGGCCCTTGAACAATCACATTCAATATAATTCACAGTGTGGAGAGGCAAAGGATTTGTTTAATTTGTTCTGTATGTAAACGGAGTACTGCTGAACCGACCAACCTACTACATCAGTGTATAAACTTGAATGCCACAGCTGTAAAGATCTCTTAAAGAGCAACTTAGTAGGGTGCGAGATATCCCAGCTGTCTTAGTGTTGTTTCCTTCTTATTTCGATTCACACAAATGAAAATGCAGGTTAGTGGTTACAGTTAGATAGAAGCCATGTCTGAGAGCTCTGCTGAGGTCACAACTAAACACAATTAAACTTCTGAGCTGCGATGACTGAAAACGGAAATGATACACAAATGGAATCTAAACAAAAAAACAGAATAGAGTATGATATTTATCTCCACACCAGGCTGCTCTTTAGGTGATAACCAAGGCTTTAAAATCCATTTTCTTGCCACTTATTAGCTGTTGTAAGTCAAATCCCCATGAGTAGCAACTCCACTTACAATATCACTGAGAGTGTAGATCTCGCACTCGATGACAACCACAAAGCGTTGCAAATGTTTAAACCACAACAGGTTCTATACAAAACCCAGATGAAGTATGTTAATATCAGGGGGTTCTTCACTTTAATATTTAGATTGAGTGACTTGTAATAAATATGCTTCGAAATATGTTCCGTGGCTACCTCTAACCAAGTTGCATGACAGACAGGCCTGGCACTGCAAAGAGTGTGCGAGAAATATTCCTTCAAGTTGATGAGAGGTAGCCGCCGAAGACTTCTAAACATACAAGGTAGATAGAAATATACTTAAGTAAAACACAATAGATCAGCGAGATGGGAACAGTGATAAGGGAATGCTAACCGGAGGCATGACAATGTATTTAGAGCCTCAGATATCCTTGAACCTCACGTTGTTATAAATATAGCAGCTTTTATTGTATGCATCACATTGGGCACACAGGCGTGTATAAAAATGGCACAAGACATCATATAGCTATCATATATTATTCAGATGCAGCAGGGCCAAACATTAGTGTGTTTGCATGTTCCATTTACTGTAAATCTGAAACCACACTTTGAAGATCACCAATGCATGATTATTATAGCACTGTCGGTACCAACGAGACCATGGACTTTACCTTCTCGTAAAATCAGTACTCAGTGCTGGGTCAGTGTTTATGAGGTAAGCTTGGAGTAGCTCGGAGGAGAGAATCTTCTTCGCAGGTATTTCAGGATGTAAAGAGGTAGACAGCTCACAAGAGTGATGACAGTCACCTTCCACAGAAACGACAACGTGGCGAGAAAGTAGACATCTGTGACGAGAGGAACCAGAAATGTAGAATGTAAAATACAAGGAATCAGAAGGCGGTTCTACACTGGAGGTGAGCGACTGGAGCGAATTTTGTATCTACATTAAATTCACTCACTTTTTGGTAAAATGTAATTTTAAGCTTGAAGTCAAATACATAAGATTTTTACATAAGACATAAAAGATGTCTGCATCGATAGTATGTTCAATACAAAAATATATAAAAAATCATTTTTAAAATGTGTGTGAGCCTAATGTATTAACCGACTGCTCCACCTCGCCTCCCCTGGCTGTGTCTCTATTTCTAATTACTAGAACAACCTGCACAAGAGCTGCAGAAACTGGAGCACAGGAGGAATTTCCTCTTAGATATTACTCTCTGGCTCTCTAGTCAATCATATTCAAAAAGCTGATAGTAAACTGTAAATGTGATTCAACTTGGAGTAGTCTTCCTCACACGATTTTAAAAATAGTTTTACAGTGTTTCAATGTGGAGAAAAGGTGATCCCCTTTTTCAATGTGATATTGTACAGCAGTGTTCATCATTTGCATAACGATCCAACACAAATGTTAAAATAATTATGACATCACACGCCCATACCAACTCTTTAAGCAATGTTGGTATCATATATTTGTGTTATATAATATAATATTGATACAACCGGGCTGAAATGAAGACATATGGGTTACACTTAAAATAATAACTGGAAATTCCTCTGAATTCCAGTGCATTAGCTACTATTCCTGTGGTGTTCCACTTGAATTAATTCGGAATTTGTATCCTTATTCTACATTACCCTCAGGACTACAGAAATCCTTACAAAATAACAACAAAACATTTGCTACTTGGGAGTTACTCCTATGCAAACATGTGAAACTCTACTGAAATCCATATATTTTAAAATCGTCAGCAAAATACATGATAGTGGTGAACATCTATCAGATGTATCCTGGTGTGGAATGCTGCATTAATTAAAGTTTCCTAACCATAAAGAAATGATCAAATGAAATATCAGTGTTGTTGCGGAGCATCGGATTCTAACACTTACCGATGAATTCGTGCAAGAAGACGAGGGAGGCGATGTAGCAGGCCAGGCTGAGCAGCTCTGCCACGATCATGAGCCAGTGCCAGGTCTGGATGGTCAGAGCCACCATCAGCAGCTCCGTGAGGATCAGAGAGGTGAAGGAGATGGCAACGATGTGGACAAACTCTGACTCAAACAGGAGCAGCGCTCCGTACATTATAATACTGCCTGCAAACAAGCACAGACACAGCCACAGGTCAGGGGCTGTAAGAGCAGGCAGCTCCAAACCACATGGTTTACTGCCCCCTTACCTTTTACTGATGTTTGCAGTCCTTTGGAGTGGCTCCAATTACAATTACGAACATGCTTTTCATGTAGTCTGTGTTGCTTGGAGTTCAGCTCACTTCTAGCTTTCTGCCGTAGACATGTGTAACTTAATCAGCTGAAGAGCTATCAGAATCCTGTTAACGGGTACTGAGGATAACACTTCTTTTTGTTTTTCTGGCAATACAGAGCTGTGCACTAGACAGCTCTTACTTCTGTAAAGACACTATGGCCGATCTAGCCTGCGTTACATATATCTGTGGCGGACAACTAGAACTGAAGAGTTGCTCCTGAACTCAAGAGTCAACGCAACACAGAAAACATTACAAAATGTCAAAGAAAAAAGGGGGTCTGGTTCATTTACACATATGGCTCATTAGTTTATCATTTTCACATCCACACATTTACAGAAGAGTGTCTGGGTGATTTCTTACTTTAAACACAGCAGTTTTAATAAAACACAAAGAATGAGGGAATGGAGTTTTTTCCTCCGATAACTACAATATTATTTTTGTTTTGTTTTATTTTTGAAATTGCACATCCCATTAAAACGTTAATAAAAGATACACTTGTATCCACCTACCTTGATAGATGCTTATTAAAACCCACAGTAAAAATGTCTTGAAAGAAAGAGGACGACCCTGGAAGAAGCAAAAAGAAAGAAAATGATTTTTATTACACAAAGCGAGTATCCCTAGAATTAGATTTTAATTATAATATCACTATACTTACAAGAGCTTTGAAAACATACCAAATAATACAAACTTTTACAGCTGCTGCTGGGCTTATATATGTGGGGGTCTCCTCTAGCCCCAAAACACTGTCTGCTGATTAATAGTGATGTCCTTTCTATGGATTCCTTTATCCATTGTCTTTACATATCTGTTCATTACATTTGCCTTCTACTAAATATTAAGGAGCTTGTTCTGATGTCCTGAAATAGTTGTTGAAATAAAGAATCAACATATTTTCTTAGTTTGAAATTGAATTTAGTGCTGCATTGGAATTTTTTTTTAAACTATTTTCTAATACGCTGAGGTAATTAGCAGTACATGATACAAATACATGGGAGCACCCCGTTGTTATAGAACTAACTTCCTTTTACTGTGCTTTTCTGTGACAAAGTCATGTTTCATAACAGCTACAATGACTGAGACACACAACCCTTCCACAAGCAGCCCCCCCCCCCCTGGGAATCCAAACCTACCTTCAGAAGGTCCTTGTAGAGCTCAGGATACAACATGGCCACCTCTGACTTGACATCCTTGTCTAAAACCAGGGAGAATACTGGGAACATGGTGTACAGAGTGGAGTACCTGGGGGAGGGGAAGCAAGGAGAACGCATTTACCAGGCTTATTTGTTTTTCCATCTTGCAGTCTGGTACTTTACTGCCCAAAGGCACCGTTCTGGACTGTTGAGGTGTCCAGAGAATGCAAATCAAATAACAGCACAGACGGGAATCACAACGCAAGCTGTACAGATATTGTTTATCAGAGTAACACTGGTATAATTTTACTTTAAACAGTTTGCTTCAAATTCAGTATTAGAGCAACAGAACTCACTCAGAATGATTGCAAGTATCATAAAAAACTAAGTGAAAGATGACCAAATAAATCAAACGCATTTGCAGCACTTGGCACTTGTGAGAGAAAGCTCTCATGGGACCTGACTGCAGCCAGTAACACTGTCCCTTACCTTTTATGAGTACTACATTCACAATAAATCCAATTAGAACACACACTGAAACACTCACCCTATAATGAGGAAACCTTGGTACAGAGGAATTGAGGCAAAGTAGAAGACTGAAGAAAAGACAGCCTGAGGGAGGAACACAGTGCTTTATTACACACGGCCACCGCAAACAGCTTCATTACTCAGCCTAGAAATATTATGATCAGAGATACTTGGAGTGGAGGCAACATTCAAGCCAGGCATGAAAAATGATGGCCAATGTTGAATTGCTAAAGGTTAAATTGCCCGTTTTGTTTATATACCAGGGTTTTGAATTTCAAGTTATGATACGACTGAGTTTTTCATGAACACACCCCACAGAAACATTTAAAAAATGTTCAGCTTGCGTGTTAACAAAAACAATAAAGCAAAACTATAAAACTATATTAAAACTATAAAACTATTTGCAATTCTTGCATCTGTACGATATGACTTAATATCTAGGCCCTGGTTATGAAAAACAAAATTGTATGCATCAAGTGTCTTAAGACAGAAGGCCCAAGTGTTTATATACACTCAGAAGGCCTTGATACGTGTGGCCCAAACTTGTGTTACTAACGAAAAAAGATTACACGACACAATGTGTAGCAGTTGCTATGATTAATAGACACGTATAAATGTGGAATGTAACATTAATTATTGGTTTTGTTTCTCGACTAAACCTTTTTTAAAAGACCATTCTATCTCTGTACACTGGGTTTTCAAATGTGAGGCCTGCCGTCATACAAAGCCTGGGGGATCAATTTCAGGTCTAGCTGTAGCTGTCTCTACAGGGGTGAGCAAACTTCCCTGAGACTTGGCTTGGCTCATCTTCACCCTGAAAATAGCTATAACCACAATCCTGCTATCCCAGTCCCTGGACTAACAAACCCACAGCTCAAGGCTGGCTGTGCTTTCCCAGTAATATATAGAGAAGCTCTCAAGAAAGTCTCCACACACATTAGGACTGTATTCACAAATCTTCAAGTTGTTTCACAGCTGTTTTTAATGAATACAATATTGAGCTATGAAACCTTTCTCCACTGTGCAGTGTTGTGTGATGCAGTTTCAGATTTGAACTCCTAGTCTTCTATATGCTTGTCACCTGGGATTTCATCCCTTGTGGGGGTAAATAAGAGCTAAGAAAATACATTTTAAAGCATTGGTTAGCACTACTGGTGTAAATCTACATTTAAAAAAGACATTCAGACCTGTGCAAACGATCATACATACTATCAGACAAATATTCAAATATTCAACTTCATTTTGTATTTTATGAGTTATTGTTATTTATTTCCACACACTATTCAATAACAGTGGTTTACATACTTTAAATTATTACACTTTTTAAAATGTGAAAATCAATGTAATTAAAAATAATTAAAAATAGCTGTAGCCTATTTTCCCTTGTAAAGAACCTCCACACAATATCATTTCTAAATACTGTGGTTGTAAGGGCCTGTGCCTACTGTACAGTCTCTCATATACGCAGGTACTACTGTGACATATCCTATCAAGTCTTCTAGAATAACAGACCACTCTTCAGTTAAATGAGCAGAAGAGGTTTGTAGTCATGTTATTATTTGTTTATTTAGCAGACGCCTTTATCCAAGGCGACTTACAGAGACTAGGGTGTGTGAACTATGCATCAGCTGCAGAGTCACTTACAATTACGTCTCACCCAAAAGACGGAGCACAAGGAGGTTAAGTGACTTGCTCAGGGTCCCACAATGAGTCAGTGGATGAGGTGGGATTTGAACCGGGGATCTCCTGGTTACAAGCCCTTTTCTTTAACCACTGGACCACACAGCCTCTTCATCTTGGCAGCAAAGCTAAGCCACATGGTGGCCGTGTGACAGAGTTCTTAGCAAGCGATTGAGAGCCGCTCAAGCCTATCAGCTGAATTGGACTGGTTACCTGCATTGTACTGATGCAGAGACTCCTGTGGATCACAAACTGACTGAGGGCAGCTGATCTCTTGTAGCTGTTTCTCCCGTGGACCATCAGCAACCTGCCCAAGTGTTTGAACTCAGTGACTGAAAAATCAGCAGCCAAGGATGCCTGCTTTCCTTCCTACAATACCAGAAACAAATACAGGGCAAAACATAACCCTTTGTAGTTGTGTGCGAGTTTCTTTTATTATTATTTATCAATCAAATACAAAAACCCCCAAAATGGAATACTATACTGTTGGTCAGCTTTGATTGAACTGAAATGACACCCAGCGAATTTAAGGATTTATGCTTAATTATATTGTATATAAATGTGATACACTAAACTGGGCATTTCTTCATCCCCCTGAAACACTGAGTTTGTTAAATATTCTCTGACAAGCTGTTTCACCAGGGGAAGAAATTACTGGTGCACAACCCAAGTGTACACTCTAGTGGTCCTTTTTATAGTGGCCTCATTACAGAGATATTGCTCATATGTGGCCGGAGACAAAATATGTATCAAATATCCATGAGTACTGAATAAGTAATACATGATGATTAAGAACACATATTAATGGATATGAAGTATAAAAGTATGCATTTAACATGGGAATGGTTTTAGAATGACAACAGAAGTCTTACTTTGCCTTCCACTCCAACTCCACAGTCTGCTTCCTGGATCATACTGACATCATTTCCTCCATCCCCTACATCGATAATAAAACACAATCAATTGTCTTTGTACAATTACAACCAGCCTTTACTCTCATTACAGTTTGTAATGTGAGTAAAGGCTGGTTGTTCAACACATAATCCTTTTACGACAGTTTAGTACATTTTCCCCTTCTGTGCGCTGTACAGAAACCGGACATTGTTGACTTTCCAATTTGTTTACATTCTGTAAAGGAAGATTATGTAGTCCACATACAAGCTTTTCCCTTTGTAATTTACACAAACAGCTGTGAATCTAAACACAACCACCTTTTCTTTTTACATTACATTGATCCTGCTGGGTTTACACAATTAACTAGATTCTTCTAATGTTTTATTTGTTTATTTAGCAGACGCCTTTATCCAAGGCGACTTACAGAGACTAGGGTGTGTGAGCTATGCATCAGCTGCAGAGACACTTACAATTACGTCTCACCCGATAGACGGAGCACAAGGAGGTTAAGTGACTTGCTCAGGGTCACACAATGAATCAGTGGCTGAGGTGGGATTTGAACCGGGGACCTCCTGGGTACAAGCTCTTTTCTTTAACCACTGGACCACATAGCCTCTAATGACTTCTAACAGCTACAGTATTACTCACAGTAAAATATCTTTATATGTATGTTGTAGAGTAACTCTTATTGAGTCAAGTCTCTGGGCATCCATCTGGCATCGCAAGGCAAGCGTGCACGCATAAGACAGCACTCAGTCCTGCACTGTGTATAGAGATATGAAACACACGCCGCAGAGTGAATACCCACCGACTGCACAGGTGAGCTTGCCAGTGCGCTCCTGCAGCAGTCTGACAATCTGGGCCTTCTGAGTGGGGGCACATCGGCAGCAAACCACAGTGGGGCACTGACAGGCCAGCTCCATGAATTCATACTCGTAGAACTTCAGACAAACCTGTTGCACACAAAACACAGCCGAGACACGCATTCATGTCCACAGGTCTAATTTCCTGTGAAAGCGCTGTAAGAGTTACGCATTCACGTCAGTAAGCTTACAAATGACCATATGAAAAACATGTATTATTTCTTACCCTAAAAAACAAAACAAGTGTTTGTTAGCTTTAGGATTTGTTTTTCTTTATTATTTAATATTTTGCATGTGTATTTTAATCTCTAACCAACCTCCCTTGGACCTGCTTTGTGCTAGGAGCTACTGTAGGTGTAGATGAAGCTCAGGCATGCATTTTTTTTTACATATCTGGTTCTAAACTAGGTTAAAGAATGTTTCTAACTTGGAGAAAAGCTGTTACAGTTTTACTTCATAGGTCAGCAGTGTCTTTGGGGGTCAAAGCACATCATAACAAAGCATGTCAGACAATAAGAGAAACACCTGATTGGTTAATGGTCAGGTAGTGCAATGCTACTGAAAAACACGACTGTCTTGTGTTCAAAATAAAGTTTGCTGTAAAATGGGTTCATTCAAAGCTGTACATTAGAGACGGATATAGTGCTGGAAGTGCACCACATACACCATTTATACAGTTTATTAGCAAGTACAGCCTGCCTCACCTCTAGAGAGTCACCTGATATAACCAGGGCACAGTCATGCTTTCTTCGGAAGGCATTCAGCTCCAAATGGGCTTCACCTCGTGTGGTCACCTGATGTAAAAAAAACAAACAAACAAAACATTTAAGAGATTCAATTTAAGTGACACAAAAGTAGTTTAGGTGTAACAGTGCCCCCTGCTGCTTGCTCATGTGAAATACACAACCAGATCATAGTTTTTTTTTCAAATCTGATTTTAATTGTGCATTTTGCAGCACACTAAATACAGCTTTCAAGAATATCAGATTCAGAAAAAATAAAACAAAAAGCCTTGACAAGCCCATTATTATATGTGAATATGCACTTACACACAAACACACATCTGCTAACTAGATAGCCATACCCTATGGAGTTATCTGGTTTCATGCCTTGCCAGTCATTGTTATCCATTTCCAGGAACCTTCGAGTCTTCCTACGCAAACTGTAACCTTTCATGGCATTCCCCTTTGGAAATGGAAGGCATCCAAAGGCAAGTGGGCCAAGTATCAAAAGTGATTGTGCAGGTAGAGCCTGGTAAAGTCATTAAAGTCATTAGGGAGCCTCTCTTTTGTTTGTCAGACTCCAAGCTCCGCGATTTCTTTGGTTGTGTCAAAACACATTTCTAAGTATAAAACAGTATCCTTCCATACTTTAAAAGTGGAATTTATATATATTGTGTGTTGTTTTGAGATGTTTGCAGTCACTCGGAGAGGTTCTTTTTGCAGTTACTCGTATTGTGTGTAGGTGTTTTTTTTGTAGTAATTCTAGGTTAGAAGTTCAGGAGCTGCTCTTCAGTCCCAGCCTGCCATTGACATAGTGGACTACATCAGCCAAAGAGTCTTGATAGAAGTACACTATCAGCTAGAACTGAAGAACAGCTCCTGAACTTCAGGGAAAGCCCCAGAAACACAGAATAATACTAAAAAAACACTCAGAAGAATTCCTAAAATCACAGTTATCTTGTTCTGTTTTTAGTCATAACATCCAATAGACTTTGAACTTGGAAGTTTAAAAGCACCTCTGTGGTCTTTACACAGCTCTCAAATGTGCCTTCTTTCTAAGTACAACTGGTACACCAGAGTGGAACTACCAACCTGTCCCCTGTGCAACACTGCTCCAGTGCTGAAATAATCACCACATTTGTTCCATGGGTGTGTTTTACTGATGGATTTATTGTATTCAATAGGGGCACAGTGTGGCAAGGGGACAGATTCGTGATAACCAGAGTTTTACAAAATCACCAGGATGTGATGACTGAAACAGAAAATGATACACAAAGTGAATCTAAAGAAGAAGAACCGAGATATTTCAAATAAAACCTTCCCTCTAATTAGTATGGTGACACCCCCACGCATTATGCTGAACAAGCATTAAACTGTAATGCTAAGAACATCACTATCGTTTTGACAGGCACAGGTTTATTACACTTACCTGTCTGAATAGATGAATATCTTGGGTCCTCGTAACGAGATGTGCATTCTTTGCAGTACAGGTTGCCGTTTCAAGTTTGTCCCCTGTCAGCATCCATACCTGAGGAATGCACAGGGGACGAGTGTAAGATTTGAAACAGAACAACCTAAGCAGCACGATATCTTGGTATGATTTAAAACACATCACTGATAATTCCGTAAGAGAAAGCAGGTCCTGTCTCACAGAATGTTTCATTGTTTTTTATATCATGGTTTTGATGATCTAGCATTTCACTGGATGATGGGTGTATGTTAATGTATGTGCCATTTTCCTGTCACCTTGATGCCAGCGTTGCGCAGGATCTCCAGGGTGGGTCTCACGTCTGTCTGTAGCTGGTCCTCCACCCCAGTCAGACACAGCAGCTCCATCTCCATCTCCAGGCTCTCGATCACCGTGGCAACCTTCAGAGAGCGGTCGTGCACACTCAGCTTGGCCTGAACATACCGGGCCTGAACCAAGCAACCAAGGAAGGGGGTATTAATTCAAATACTCCACCCCATACGTACCATCTCACATGTTCCTATATCAAAGACACACACGTTATGTTAAACACACATTTCATTTTAATGTTTGCCAAACGTCTTTTGTACTCTTTCCAGCCGACACATGTTAGTTTGAGTTCTTGTAGGAAAAACTAAAAAGTTATATTTTTTTAGCCATATATATTTCTCTCGATTTTTTTCTTAAATAGAACTCAAACTCCCAAAAGCTTCACGCATTGGTTTGCCTTTGAGTACCAATCACTGCTTTTCCTGTAACTGACATGTTTTCAGTCACTGCCATGTTTTCAAATTCATCTTTAGCACAAAGTGTGCATTTTTCACATTAGGTAAGATTTAATAGAATTATTTTGATAGCACCAGGTACTTTAATGTGTTTTACGACATATAATATATATAAGCTGCATCTCTCTGTAGTCACTATCACTCTCGATGGACAAGACAGCAGATCTGACACACTTTGATAAAGGGCTGATTGGAAGCTCGGTTGGAAGGTGCTTCAAAGCCTGCACAAATTACAAAGGATTCAAAAGGGATCATTCTGGAGAACAATTTCTACTTCCCTGCAGGAATTAGAGGTGGTAATCTTTGAGGAATGGCCACGTATCCCACCAGAATATATAAAATCATGTCAAGTATGTGCGGTGCAGACTGCACGTAGTAAACTGTATATCCATGTGATAGAGAGAGAAAGGATCGATGCTGTAAATCTCCCTCCCGATTAGAAAGGGTGCTGTGTAAGGGGGAAGGTAAGCTGCCTCCTAGATCTACTACCTCGGTGGTAGCTGGAAACCAGAAGGTAACCATATTAGGAGGGGCGCGTAGCTGCAAGTACTCAGGACGATTCCATTGCAGTCAGCTGCGGGGCAGCCCTCTATTGGAGAAACCAGGCGACGCGTTGACTGCAGGGAGGAGTTTGCTTGGAACAAAGGGGAAGCAGCTACGTCAAAACCTCCCCTTGCACTGAGGTAATGAAAGCGACCGGCCAGAGCCGATGTTTGTTTTGTGTGTATTACGTTGTGGCAAAGTGGTAATGACGTGCAGGTGAGTGCAGTGTAGAATAATCACACGGACAGACGTTGGTACAGGTGCAAGGGTGTTTATTTAATTTAATAAATGTCCAGAGCCTCAAGGCAAAACCTGTAAATAATAATAGTGCTGGAAGTGATACAGCGGCGTGTATCACTTCTAATTGTAATCCTACGGGTTTGACCCGCAACCCCAAAGTCCCGTTCCGACACCCACACTAAACACGTACACAAAGACAGTGCGTGATACAAGTGTTAAAAGGTGCAAACACAGAGACAGTTCCGAAAGTGAGACAGGTGAGTGGTGAAGTCCGGGTTTTCGCTGGCCTGCGGCTGCAGCTCCGGATCGTGCTCAGTAATCTTAGTGAGACAATAACACACAAGACACACAGTGTTAGGACACAGACACAAAACACTCACGGTCGCGTTCACGTTTCGGGCTCCTTCTCGGTTATATGTTTTAACCATATGCAAAGGAACAGATCACTCAAGCCATGCCCCCTATTTATACCCTCGCCCATGACCCCGAGGTTAACGAGCGCATCCGCTCCTCCAGTCCTCGGATGCCACGCCGCTTACCGTCTGGGTCACTGAGCTCGGGTGCCATGGCTCCGCCCCCTTCCGAACTGACCGACTTCCATCTACCCTACGGAATAAATTGTCGTGCCATTTCATTAAGGGTACTCTGTTCCTCGTATACCGTGCTCTCACAGGTCGAGAGGGAGATCTAACACTAAGACTCATTCGATCTCTGTCACATATCCCACCGCTCAGAGTGGAGCCGAAGGAACACTCGGCTAACCCTACCTTTCCCATTACTCCCCCCTCCCGGGAAAAATAATCCGCATTTTGGTGGTCTTTCCCTGCACGGTGTACCATATGGTACATGAAGGGCTGCAATGCCAGATACCACCGAGTTATCCGGGCATTGCTGTCCTTCATTGTGCTTAACCACTTGAGTGGGGCGTGGTCAGTGACAAGATCAAATGAGTGTCCCAGCAGGTAGTATCTTAAAGAGTGAGTAGCCCATTTCATGGCCAAACACTCTTTTTCGACGACGGAGTAGTTGCGCTCCCGAGGGAGCATTTTTTTACTTATGTACAAAACAGGGTGTTCTACTCCGCCTACCATTTGAGACAGGACTGCACCCAACCCGACATCCGAAGCATCGGTGTGGAGGATGAATCTCTTAGTGAAGTCTGGCGTGATGAGAGCAGGGGCCTGGCAAAGTCTCTGCTTAACAGTATTAAACGCCCCTAAACGCAGCAGGCGCACCATGTAACCCAAACGGCATGGTTGTAAAATGAAACAGCCCCTCTGGTGTCGAAAATGCGGTTTTCTCTCTAGACCTACGAGTTAACGGGATCTGCCAATATCCTTTCGTCAGATCCAGAGTGGAGTTGAACCTCGCCGTCCCCAGTCTATCTAGGAGTTCGTCGACCCGAGGCATGGGATACGCATCAAACTTGGCAATAGCGTTTACCTTGCGGAAATCAACGCAGAAGCGGTTGGTGCCGTCCTTTTTGGCCACTATCACAATTGGACTGCACCACTCGCTCCTGGAAGGCTCAATCACCCCAAGTTCGAGCATGTCCCATACCTCTTTGCGAACGCCACTCCGTCGACTTTCCGGGACCCGGTAAGGTCTCTCTCGCACTGTGACACCTGGGGGAGAGATAATGTCATATTCAGCGAGGTTAGTTCTACCGGGCGTGTTAGAAAAAACATCGCTAAATTCCTCAATTAACCTGCGTAGTTCACGTTGCTGATCAGGAAGTAACTGTTCCCCCATCGAAATGTTCTTTGTGCTAGAGGGTTCTAGCTCGGGCCCTAAATCATCCTCTATATTGCCTGGGGCTATAAATAACACCTCTCTTGCCTGCCAGGGCTTTAATAAATTTATGTGATAAATTTCTTTTTTGTTACGGCGATCGGGCTGTTTAATTTCATAATTCACCTTTCCTATAGCCCGAATCACCTCATATGGCCCTTGCCATTTAGCACATAGTTTGGATTCCGCTGAGGGAAGTAGCAGCATTACCTTGTCTCCCGGTCGAAAAGTTCGGATTAATGCATTTTGATTGTAATGCTGCTGTTGTCGATGCTGAGCCGATCTGAGATTGTCTTGGGCCAAACGACCGACCAAATCTAGGCGATCTCTCAGTAGGAGCACATGCTGCACTACATTTTTGGACGAGCCTTTGTGCTCCTCCCACCCCTCTCTCAACAGATCGAGGATGCCGCGAGGCTGTCGGCCGTACAAGAGCTCGAAGGGGGAGAACCCTGTCGAACTCTGCGGCACCTCTCTCACTGCAAAAAGGAGGTAGGGAAGGAGCGATGCCCAATGTTTTTGCTCCTGATTCACAAATCGTCTCAGCATCGCCTTTAGAGTCTGATTAAAACGTTCCACCAAACCGTCCGTCTGTGGATGGTAAACCGACGTTCTGATGGGACGTATTTTTAGTAATTTATATACCTGCTGTAGCGTATTTGACAAGAAATTAGTTCCATGATCAGTCAATATCTCGTTGGGGATCCCTACTCTTGCCATAATCTGCACTAGTTCTTTGGCTATCGCAGCAGCACTAGTGGACCTCAATGGAACTGCCTCTGGGTATCGCGTTGCGTAATCTACCACCACTAATATATGCGTATACCCGGAGTCAGAAGGTAGCAAAGGGGGTGGAAATAATCGGCAGTGGGACCAAAGGGGCGGGGCGCACTCGACCCGGCGCTACTCTCTGGCAGTCTGGGCATGTGGCTACATATTTCGACACTTCTTTATAAACACCTGGCCAAAAGAATCGAGCCAATATCCGTTCCCTTGTCTTGTCAACTCCGAGGTGCCCCGCAAAAGGGATATCATGCGCCAGCCTCATGACCTCCAGCCGACAAGACGGGGGAACCAATAATTGTGTTACAGGATGTCCTGTGCCCGCGGCCAGGTTTACCCTATATAGTAATTGCCCCTTGATAATGAAGTGTGGAAATACTAGTGCCCCAGCGCCTTCAACATCCTTATCTTCAATGGACCGGACCTGTCCCCGAATGTGCACCAGTGATGGGTCATTGTCCTGCTCCCACACTAGGTTCACATTCGAGTGCCACATGTCCGGTATATTGAGCGGGGCAGGAGTAACATCTGCCCTTGATGGCCCAGTAACCTCGCCCTCTCGGTCACACTGCGTTCCGACCCCCTTCGACTGACGTTTTTCACCGTTATAACAGGCTCCCACCAGCCCCCAGCCTTGTCTCATTAACGCTCCCTCCCATTTCCGCAGCCTTCTCTCTTTGTTTGTTTTTTTCGGCCGGAACAGGGAAGAGAACATTTCCGCTTGAAAGGGAAAAACATTACCAATTATTTCCCCTTCTACTTTTTCTGCCACATTTGCGTGTATGGCCGGGACTGCCCTTAATTTCAATAAATCTTTATAGTTGGGCCAGTCCCGACCCAGAATAATGGGATGTGGTAACCTTTCCGCTACCCCAACTACCAGGGAACGTTTCATCGGACCGACCGATAAATATGCTTTTACTGTGGGGTATGTTGCCGTGTCTCCATGGATACAGGAGATCGCCACCTGACCTTGTGGCTGCCACACCATACCGCCCAAGAGAGATGCTCTAATTAAGGTCTGACCACACCCTGTGTCCACTAATGCATGGGTCTTCACATTTCCAAAAATCACCTTAACAATACAAGGCCCCTCCCGACCATTTTTCCCTGGCTTACCCGCTTCAGATGCCAGATTACAGACGGCCACGTCACACTCCATCGCAGATGGGCATGACCTAGCCTGATGTCCCGGCTGGCGGCACCTAAAACAGGTAGGGGGAAAGGAGGGCACAGTATTAAATGGTCTGTCCCGCTGCTGGTATGGCAACGGGGCAGGGGCAGCACCTCTACCCCCGCTGGGGGCCAACCTTGGTCTCCATGAAGAGGAGGCAAGGTCGCCCATTGGGGTTGGTGCTCTCGGAGGTCGTTGACCCGGTCCTGGTGGTGGGGCTGATGGAGCAGAGAGAGGAGGTGGGGCTCGGCTGCTCCGTTGAGGTAGCGGGGCGAGTAGCCCGGTCTGGGCGGATACCAGGGAGTCCTCGAAGTCCTCAGCGAGCTTGACTGCCTGTTCCAGGGTGTCGGGGTTGTGGCGCCGTATCCATCCTTGGGTCTCGGCGCCGACCACATGACAAAACTGCTCGATAACGATGGCCTCCCCCATCTGGGCAGTTGTTTTTAGCGCCGGGGTGAGCCAGTGTATCATGTGGTCACAGAGCTTCTGCGCGACCACCCTGGGGCGTACGTTCGGGGACCTCCTGTACTCCCTGAACCTCACTCTGTGCGTTTCCTCCGTAATATTCAGACGGCGGAGAATAGCCAGCTTTACCAGGTCATATTGAGCGGCGTCGTCATCCCCCATTGCCTGGTATGCTGCCTGCGCTTCCCCAATCAGGCAGGGTCCCAGCTGGCTTGCCCAGAACTGTCGGGGCCATGACGCGGTGGTAGCCAGCCGCTCAAATGCCACCAGGTATGCCTCTGGATCATCATCCGCCGTCATTTTATGCGTCCTGGCTTTGGGCGCTATGAAGCCGCGTTCCGCTGATGCTGTGGGAGGTATTGCCAGCCCGACCCTCTCGATCAACGCGGTGTACCTCTCCTCTCTCCGTCTTTCCTCCACCTCCCGTCTGCTGTCCAGCTGCTCCAGCAGCGCCGACAGTGTTGCGTAGTCCATATCCCACTTCTGACACCACGTGTCCATATCCCACTTCTGACATACAGCGGCGTGTATCACTTCTAATTGTAATCCTACGGGTTTGACCCGCAACCCCAAAGTCCCGTTCCGACACCCACACTAAACACGTACACAAAGACAGTGCGTGATACAAGTGTTAAAAGGTGCAAACACAGAGACAGTTCCGAAAGTGAGACAGGTGAGTGGTGAAGTCCGGGTTTTCGCTGGCCTGCGGCTGCAGCTCCGGATCGTGCTCAGTAATCTTAGTGAGACAATAACACACAAGACACACAGTGTTAGGACACAGACACAAAACACTCACGGTCGCGTTCACGTTTCGGGCTCCTTCTCGGTTATATGTTTTAACCATATGCAAAGGAACAGATCACTCAAGCCATGCCCCCTATTTATACCCTCGCCCATGACCCCGAGGTTAACGAGCGCATCCGCTCCTCCAGTCCTCGGATGCCACGCCGCTTACCGTCTGGGTCACTGAGCTCGGGTGCCATGGCTCCGCCCCCTTCCGAACTGACCGACTTCCATCTACCCTACGGAATAAATTGTCGTGCCATTTCATTAAGGGTACTCTGTTCCTCGTATACCGTGCTCTCACAGGTCGAGAGGGAGATCTAACACTAAGACTCATTCGATCTCTGTCACATACGTGTTTTTGTTTTGTCTGTTAATAGAGGAGCTGGAGGGCGGGAGGCTGTAGCCAGCGAGCCAGCACTTACCCCAGAGGACGCCCCTCATCACACAGCACTACACTGCACAGCGCACGCACCACAAGCCCCGGAGAAAAAGAGCACATTTTCGTGCACGGAGGACTGTGGTTATCGGAGTGTCTGTTTATTTTCGTTTGTTTGAGTTTGGACCATGGCGTGTTTTGCCCCAATTCCATCGCTGGTAGTGGGGCTATTTATTATTTTCCAGTGTGGATTATTTTTGTACTATTTCTGTTTTTGGATTAAAAGTTGATTATTTTTGGGAGACAACAGTCTGGACATCATTCATCTCTTGCACTGCACCATTCATCGTGTCACAATCCAGCTTAATCATTTCTTTTAAACTTTAAACTTAAAAAGACAACTGAAGTACGTTAAACTGTGTTGGCTTTTTAAATGAACAAACCATGGCTGCAAAGTGAGATTTAAAAAAGAAAAAAAAAAAATGTCAATGATTCACCGCATCTGTGACTCAGACTGAGTCAAAGCCACCCACTTATACACAATGTATCATTAGGCTCAGGGGTAGCTCAAGTATCGAGTGAAAACAGAGAGTCAGGGACGAGGCGGGTAGCTGAAACAAGTCAGACACAGTTGTGTTTATTTTTTTAAACAGAGATTGCTATAGCACCTCTCAGAACTTCCAAGACACTTAACTGTAAGGCCAAGCAAACAAGGCAGGGCTGGGTTTCAATGTGAGCAGTCTGAGTCACCAGTACTCCGGACAGGAAATCCTCTCCATGAGTGTACAGTGGATAAACAGCCACGGGCCTCCCAGCCTGGAATGACCCTGGCTGGATCTATAACATTTGTTTTCATGTTGTTTGAGGTATATTTGAATCCAAAATGAGTTAATTAAAAGTAGTTCTCCTAATAAACATCTGTTTGCACAAATATTTGGTACCGATAGGAGAGAATGACCCACAGACATTTACTGCATGTCTCTGATGAATATGCATGGGTAACGCACAAGTTAAGATGTCTTCCCTCACGAATTGATAGATTTGTGTGTTACCCACACAGAACCATAACAGTTTCTATAGTATAGTTATATAACCTTCTGTATAGTGTACAGCCTGACAGCTTTGCACTATCCTCGACTCAATGCCATTGACCCTTTTGTCATGAAACTTGAAGGTACTGTAAGATATGCCAACACTTTCTCAGTTTATACATTTAGGCTTCTTTGTAAACAGATGACGTGAATATCAGGGTGCTTACAATACAACAGACTGGGTAAAGTACATTTTGCATGACAGTTTTTTTAACCTGGGAAATATCCTTACCTCAAAATCCTGATACTGCTCTTCAGATAGCGATTTCTTCGCCACCACCAAAACTCGGAGTCCTTCTCTCGCCATGTTGCCGCACTGTAATAAAAATGGTAAATTCAACAAATACAATGTATACATTTCTATTTTTTTTTCTTTGTTTGAAACATGGAAATGATAGTGACATTTGAAGTGCATGGCATTCTGGGTGTTAGAGTTACTTGGCACTTGTATGAAACTAGTATGAAAATCAAAAGTAAGATGCACTCATGTATTCTTCTTCTTGTCTCTTTGTATCATGGTGACTTTGAAGTTTAAAGTAGACGCCTATACCCTCAAGAGAGTATTATACATTTATAAATGTCATACATACTGTTTGAAGTATGATCATAGGAAGATTGTTATAAAATAATCATTGGATACTGGATGCAGTTAGCCTGCCGTTAGCAGGCTACTTTACAACAATACTCACGTCGTCAGATACTGGCTGTCTGTCTTTAAAGAGACCGCACTGTTACACCCTATATGCTTAACAATACTTCTACAATGAGACCTCTTGTCTAGTTCTACGATAGTTTTGTAAACACTTATATAGCCCTTAATGCGTGTGGTATGTTCTGGGCCTACTAATTAGAAGTCACTCCCCACCTCCTCTTCCAGCCAGTCGTTGTACTGAACAATGCCAGCCATGACAACGTCAGCCCCCTTCATGTAAAAAGAGATCTCTCCGCTGGAGTCATCCTGAAGAAACGTCAAAGAGTTTAGCAAAACACAAAGAATCAAGTACAATCTCAACTGATCTGTTATCATTAACTACAAAAAAAAGCATAGTATCTATGACTTAAAAACATAGGGATGGATGGATAGACAGGTAAAGTAAAACAAAAAACCTTTCCTGATCCAAAGTTGGAGTTTGGATTCGAATCTCTGCTCCGCACATATTGAAAAGAACAATGTATTTCTAACATATCTCGCCACAGCTGACCTTGTATTTCTTACGATATCCGTCATGAAAGGTGCTATATAAAAGATGTGTTTGTTCATTGTTTTCTGTTGTATAACTTTGGGGCACGCCCCTTCTTACATATATTGCACATACTGTATTCAACTAATGCAACTAAAGCATATGCTTCAATTCATGCATTACATGTTTATGTGTACAAATCTTGTGGGGTCTGTTGTTTTTATACTGACCGATCTTAAAAAAGGTGTCATTTTGGGAAGGCAAGAGCAAACTCTGTCTATTCAGTCCTTCGAAATGCAAAATGAAGGACTCAACTGAGAATTTGAGTCATTTCCTTTCTCAAAAGTTCAAAGCAGGGTTAGTACTCTCTCAGATATCACAACTGTGCTTGATTAAGCTGCAGAGGAATCCAACTGGATTTTTTCCTTCTCAGCCAAATTCAGGATTCAGAATCTAAAAATACAGTGGTACCTCTCTCTGACAATGGGCAATGCATGTCTTAGAAATAGAAATATCTACGAATCTCATTTGTAAAAACACAAATAGTGTTTAGGGGCTTGGTCACGCTAATGGAGACAATTTGAGCTCTAGTATTCAAATTATTTTAACTTTTTCAAGTCTGATATTGCACATTTTGCTTATTATGAAGTAAAAGCACTCAGAAATTGGAGACTGATTGGAACATTATCTGAACATGGTTCATACACTTTAAAAATGTAAATCTAAAAAGAGATCCACATTTTTACATTATCATTATTATTACTTATGAGCCCACCAAGGGTCATAGGAGTTTAGAGTTAAACAAAAGTGTCTGGGTTTCATTTCCTCTATCCTCTGAATTGAGTAATTTCTGTGTTTGCAAATGCACATTATAATACACACACATTTACATTTATAGATGTTTCTTAACTCTAACAAATTAGTGCTGCAATCTTCTATCCCTACTATTTCAAAAATACACATATTGTATCTATCTTCAATGAAGGCTGTGCCGGCAGTTTAATAAAACAAATTAAATCCATGACTGATAATTAAGAGACAAGTGCATCTTTGTTAAACAGTCATCAAATATCTTTCTATTCTGGATTAGAACATTAGCTTGGCTTACTCGAGTCCTGTTATTTATCTCTGTATTTCCACTGCCATTACTGCAGTCACTTTTACGAATCCCATTTGAAGACACTTACCCTGACAATAACTCCCATGCGTCTGCTTTCATAGGTGAAGGGGAAAATCTGCAGGATGGTGAAATTCAAAATCTGGCCACCGGGAGTCCTCAGCTGCATGGAGGCCTGATCCCGGCCTACAAGTGTTAGACCCACACTCTCAGTCCACTGTACCAGGGCCACCTAAAAACAGGAAGGGTGAGAGGTCAGCTAGACTGCTGGGTGTGCTGGGTTTAAAGGTCATATAAATGAACAAGGTAGGGGGAGGGATAGTTTATTAGTTGAAGAAAGACAGCTTTTAATGCTATATTATATATATATATATATATATATATATATATATATATATATATATATATATATATATATATATATATATATATACACAGTACTGTGCAAAAGTTTTAGGCAGGTGTGAAAAAATGCTGTAAAGTAAGAATGCTTTCAAAAATAGACATGTTAATAGATTATATTTATCAATTAACTAAATGCAAAGTGAGTGAACAGAAGAAAAATCTAAATCAAATCCAATTTGGTGTGACCACCCTTTGCCTTCAAAACAGCATCAATTCTTCTAGGTACACTTGCACCAAGTCAGGGATTTTGTAGGCATATAGTCAGGTGTATGATTAAACAATTATACCAAACAGGTGCTAATGATCATCAATTCAATATGTAGGTTGAAACACAATCATTAACTAAAACAGAAACAGCTGTGTAGGAGGAATAAAACTGGGTGAGGAACAGCCAAACTCAGCTAACAAGGTGAGGTTGCTGAAGACAGTTTACTGTCAAAAGTCATACACCATGGCAAGACTGAGCACAGCAACAAGACACAAGGTAGTTATACTGCATCAGCAAGGTCTCTCTCAGGCAGAAATTTCAAGGCAGACAGGGGTTTCCAGATGTGCTGTCCAAGCTCTTTTGAAGAAGCACAAAGAAATGGGCAACGTTGAGGACCGTAGACGCAGTGGTCGGCCAAGGAAACTTACTGCAGCAGATGAAAGACACATCATGCTTACTTCCCTTTGCAATCGGAAGATATCCAGCAGTGCCATCAGCTCAGAATTGGCAGAAAACAGTGGGACCCTGGTACACCCATCTACTGTCCGGAGAAGTCTGGTCAGAAGTGGCCTTCATGGAAGACTTGCGGCCAAAAAGCCATACCTCCGACGTGGAAACAAGGCCAAGCGACTCAACTATGCACGAAAACACAGGAACTGGGGTGCAGAAAAATGGCAGCAGGTGCTCTGGACTGATGAGTCAAAATTTGAAATATTTGGCTGTAGCAGAAGGCAGTTTGTTCGCCGAAGGGCTGGAGAGCGGTACACGAATGAGTGTCTGCAGGCAACAGTGAAGCATGGTGGAAGTTCCTTGCAAGTTTGGGGCTGCATTTCTGCAAATGGAGTTGGGGATTTGGTCAGAATTAATGGTCTCCTCAATGCTGAGAAGTACAGGCAGATACTTATCCATCATGCAATACCATCAGGGAGGCATCTGATTGGCCCCAAATTTATTCTGCAGCATGACAACGACCCCAAACATACAGCGAAAGTCATTAAGAACTATCTTCAGCGTAAAGAAGAACAAGGAGTCCTGGAAGTGATGGTATGGCCCTCACAGAGCCCTGATCTCAACATCATCGAGTCTGTCTGGGATTACATGAAGAGAGAGAAGCAACTGAGGCTGCCTAAATCCACAGAAGAACTGTGGTTAGTTCTCCAAGATGTTTGGGCCAACCTACCTGCCGAGTTCCTTCAAAAACTGTGTGCAAATGTACCTAGAAGAATTGATGCTGTCTTGAAGGCAAAGGGTGGTCACACCAAATATTGATTTGATGTAGATTTTTCTTCTGTTCACTCACTTTGCATTTTGTTAATTGATAAATATAAACTATTAACATTGTTATTTTTTTAATGCATTCTTACTTTACAGCATTTTTTCACAACTGCCTAAAACTTTTGCACAGTACTGTATGTATGTATGTATGTATGTATGTATGTATGTATGTATGTATGTATGTATGTATATATATATATAAAGCTTCTGTTTCTGCACCATGGCCTTGTAATTGGTACAAAAGGCCTTTTAGTGCAGTCATTTCCTGAGGCATTTCCTGTACCTGTAAATAAAATACAGGGGGGGAACCATTTAATTACTTTAAAAGTACAGATACAGTAGCAATAACTAATAACGTTCCTTTAATCTTTCAATTATGTTCAGACAGAATGGTCTGAATCATGCTAATTCAATTGGGTAGGTTTTTAAACTGAACTTGACAGCATTCCTGGACTGCATTTTCATAACAACAAGATGACTGGCTCGCATGACAATTGCAAATGTAATCAATGCAATACCTAGTATCATATGCACAGCACAACAGGAGTGCTGGTGTTTTAAAGCGGATTTAGCCAAATTCTGCTAAAGTGAGCTTCGCTTACTGTTCTTTTGAATTGACATTAAAAGGATCTGGATTGGTTCTTAGTCTCTGTAGTTCCTAGTTTTTACTGCTCACTATTAAAGGGTTTGCCTACTAATGTACAGAAAGCAATTTCAAAAGACCTTTAAAAACAATGTACAGTGCTTGGCAAAATCTTAAATCATTTCCTGAAACCTTCATCCCCTTAAAATGTGCTTCTGTACTCCCAGTCCAGCCGTCTGCAGTTTGCACTCATCATCTCCAAGTCTCCCGGTCTTCATGATAACAAGCAATACCCTGCATTCATGAAGACAATATTTCACAAGGAACTGACATGCTCCGTTCTGAATCCAGGATGGCATTACTTATAATTTATGTTTAACCTAATGTATTTTTGGATTGCATTCAAACCCATGTAGAAAGTAAGCACATCCAAGTAGGATGTATCAATTATATTTACATAATATAAAATGATGGGCCCAGGTCTCGAGCTTTAACTCGATTTTTTAACAACGTAAAAAAAAGAAATGAAAAAAAAAAAACTAGAAATGAAGTGAGTGTGAATATCTTGAAGCGTTAGATCTTTATCATCAGAAAACCAAAACATTAAAATGATCCCAATGTGGTGGCCATCTTAGGTCACAGGTCAACATGAAGGGTGCCATTATATTACACTCAAAACACAAAAATATGAAGTTGCCAGTTTGAATGGTTATTAAGATATTAGTAGTAGTAGGTTGTTTACTGGGGGCAGATTTTTTAAAATATATATTTAACATTGATAAAAATAATAAATAGATCTCCAATTGCTGTTCAACAGTACAATTTTTACATTTTTTTTTTTAGGTGAAATGTCTGGCATTTTTAAAAGATAGCGGGAAGCAGGTTTTATGTTCTATAATGTTTGGAGAACATTTTGTTGCCGTTTATAGCCCAATCACTCTCTGAGGTTGTGGAGAGATCAAAGAGCTTGCCCACTTATCCTTCGGTCTCAAACTCTTTAAAGCTATTTCTTAAAACATCCAGATGTCCGTGCGAGGGGATCAATTCCATCTCTTCTGCCTCCCTCCAGTCCAGAGAACAAGCAGCTCTGACCTTTGACCTTTGCCCTGACCCCTTGCCTGTCCCAGGATACCACAATGAAAGGTCAAGTCAACAGAGGCTATCTTAAATCTTTCCACTGTCAGTTCTGCCCCTTAACTGGAAGTGAGTTCTCGCTTCAAGGGTGTGTACTGTATCACGAGTGCCTCTGATTTGTTACATCCCTGCATATGGGCAGGAGCAAGCCAGTCACCCACCAATGAGAATCTTTCATGATACAGCGCATGTCTACTTGAAGCAAACTGGCAATAACATACAAGCCAACCGTCCCCACCAGGACAGACCCAATTTCCCAGTATAGTAAACAGCTAACTGAATGATTACACATTTTAAAACACACAGCTTCAGTATGTTTGGGCTCAATAAACATGTGTTATGCTTAAACACAACATCAATTTCGCTGCACTCTGACTGGACTGAACCTCTACCGATTGCCATTGTAGTCTTTTCAACCCCATTAGGAGGAAACCTAAATGGGATACCATGTATGGCTTGAGCAATCTGTGGACCTAGTTTAATACAATTGGAATAAAAAATACTCCTTAGTTCCTTGTAGATTTAGTTGAACCCCCCCCCCCCCCAAAAAAAAAAAAAAAAAAAAGTTATCACAGATCCATTAATGACGTCTAACAGCGAATACCAGGACCTCTGTAGTGAGTTTTACAATTTCAAATCCAAAAACTACATCTTGCAATCTGGATTCAAGTCGTATAACCCGATTCTTCAACGTCAGAGCCACCCTTTAAATCAGCACACAGCTGTCAAGCTGTGTGAACATGGCACAGACACACATGATGAACATGTTCGCACAGGCTTTTTCTGATTAGCAATTGAACTAGTTAGGTTTTTTAAAGATAAGATAAGATTTTTTTTTTTTTTATTTCCTTTAATCTTGTTGCTGGTTGAATAATTCATCACAGTCATCGTATGTTTATTTTAGCTTGCATTTGATTAGGAAGATACCTATGATATCAATAAAAAAACGTTTATGAGTGACAGTCCCCATTTTCTTCCTTACATGACCAACTATGGCACCCAGTTTGATTTCATTTGATCCCTCAAGACGTGTTACAAACATGTGTCTGGTTCCACTTAGGGTTAGTGACAGTTACTGTAAGGCTATAATTAACCCTTCATGAAAGCCAGAGGCAGTAACTCATATGCAAAGATAGTTTTGTGTTTTTTTAAGCTGAAACTGGCACCAAAATAAATTTAGGAAATCCTACTTTGTGCGCGCAAGGAAATATCATCATCTTCCTTTCTCCTACATCTGCTTTGTGAAGCTAAAGTGCGTCACATTCAAAATCGGATTTATCCCAGCTGAATTTTGCTACACTTCTAAACTATGCCTTTCTTTCTGTCTACAGTAGGTATGCCCACTGTGGTTTCAGTTTGTGTGACTGTACCATACAGCCCCTAGTGAGTCCCTGCTCGCTGCCACAAGAAACAGCCGACTCCGTCTCCTTCGTAGAATCCTACTGGGCAATGACGCTGTAGTGCGGTCGAGAGCTCAGCATCAAACACAGCAGAACCTGTCTGATCCGATTTCACTGGCTCCAGGGGTCCATCGGATATGTGAAAATAGTGTATCTCAGAGAGAGTCGTTACACTACATTGTAGTTGCTTTATTAACGTTGGGGGATTACAAATCAACAATGTCATGTACATCAGTGTGTCTAAAACTCCAAAGAATGGTACTCTATGTATACTACAGAAAGAAAAGCGCTGTGATGCAGTATTTGGCAGTTTACAAAACAGCATTTCAAAAACAGTTCTTACCGTGCCTTCTCAGCCCATGCTAAAGTAATCCACACTGTAAGAGGATGTTAACCCAAGAGAAACGGTGTTTAAAACAACAACAAAGTGCGCACACAAACACAAACTGGCTTTGGAGGTCGGCAAAAAAATATCTCGTTTCAGCTTTAACAGTACAGTAATCATTAATCCCTTGCTTTCTTATATTGAATATGGATAAACTGGGCAGTTCATTTTACAGGAAGTCACAGCATGTCAAAAGTGCAACTGAATTCCAAAACACACCCTCTTTTTTATCTGCAACTGCATCCATTCTGTCCTGCTAAGAGCTGAATTTACTGTTTTAGTACTGTAATAAAATGTGCATTGATCAGTTTCCATCAGTACTGTTCAGCTGGTAGCAGAATATGTAAATGACGGTTAATAGAGGGTATCGTATCTTACAGGATTGGATATGACAGCTTCTACTATGTATCTGTACCTCAAATCGGGACCAGAATTGAGAGAGGGATACTAAACTAGACTAAATGAGCCAATTGAAAAGCATTGGCTCCCCATTCAATTGCACAGAAAACATTGCAAAAAAAATCAGATTTAAAAATCGTCCGTATTCATTTGAAATGCTCCCATGAATGCTTTGCTGAGTTATAACTGACTCACAATGGCTATACCCTAGCTCTGTTCTTTATTGACACAAGAAATTGAAAAAAGCAACCACAATGAAGATAAGAAAAACACGTCTGTAATTGTGGTAACTGGTAAGAGATCTTTTGAAACAGGAGAGCGACACAACATGCTGGGGTTCAAGCTACAAATGATCATTCCAGTTTGTATAACATTCATGCCCAACAGATGTTCTTGTCACTTTTTAATTTTTTTTTTTTAAAGGACAGTTTTTTGCATTAAATTATCATCAAAGATAAAACCAGCTCAGTGACCTTAAGACACCCGGTGCCTAAAGACTAAAAGAAATACGTCTCCAAGCACAGGAACGGCTTCTCCACTGCGACCCCTAGACTCTCACCTCTGAACCCCCCTGACCATGCAGCAAATCAGCCTTGCCTGCTCCCCTCCTCTCCACCCGCACGCATTGAAGTCTTCATGATATACACTAGCTAATGTCAAGCTTATTTTATGATATCACTGTAATCTGCCTTGAAGACCCGGGAGACGTATTGCCTTTCTGACCCCACCCCCCGATTGTAGAAGATGATTGAACAGTCAGGAGAATGAGACCCTTCTGCTTTTCCAATTCATTTCCTGACAGCGATACATCTCCCAAGATGATTCAAAACCTGTTTGAAAACGCACTCTCCTTTTTAAAGGTATGCCAACGACTTGTCGATGATGACTGATGACACCATGCATATAGTGTAGATATTCAAAGACGGTGAGGATAGTCAATTGAATAATCAATGAGCCCCCACAGTAGTTGAGTGGGTGCTTTATGGCTCTCCTCAAGAGTGAAATAACCACTGCACTCTATGGATGTCCGTGGAGTATTCTGTTTATATAAAAGTCCAGTGTATGGAAAAAAAAAAGTATGTTTAAAACGTGAATTATTTTCTTTGACCAAGCTCCTTATCTGTTTAGCAATGTGGTATACTTTGGAACAGTGTGATTCGTCCAGTCATTCTGTCATTGGATTTAACCCAAGCCTTGTGGTCGTTGGGTAGCCAGCATTGGCGATGTTTTTTGCGCTAAGTCTCCCTTTTACGCTGTGTAACCTTCATGACTTGCTTGACAGACAATACAAAAAATAAACATTTACGCCTTTTGTTTTTACTTTTTTTTTTTTTTACTTTTTGTAATGTTTCAAAAACATCCAATGCTTTTTTTAGGAATGTAATAAGTTATGATGACAAGGGTTTAGAAAAATAAAATGAAATGATAACTGTCTCAAATAAGTGTTTTACAGTGCTAACAATCATCATACAATGCTTGGATGTGGAGTTACACCTATGGCAAAAATGCTTGTCTGTAAATGGGTTAATTTAGTGCAAGACAAAAATAAAACCATTTAAAATAATGCAGCTGCATTCAATATGAAATTCAATGCCAGATCTCTAAACACGAATTAAGAGTTATTCAGCCCTTAGTCCTTACATATTTTGTGAATGACCCACTATAGCATGCAAAATGATCTACTCTCAGTGACCAGAAGAAAACATTAAGGCATGCCTTGGAAATTAATAAAACTAAAAAGTTGCCTGAATGTTGGTATGAAGGATAAGGCTAGATATGTGTGTTAATATACAGCAACACAAATTTACACATA
The DNA here is from genome assembly GCF_902713425.1 of Acipenser ruthenus. Classification (NCBI taxonomy): domain Eukaryota; kingdom Metazoa; phylum Chordata; class Actinopteri; order Acipenseriformes; family Acipenseridae; genus Acipenser; species Acipenser ruthenus. Next base: position 9,187,392 of record NC_081206.1, on the reverse strand, counting down.
CAATTTGCAAGGTGGTGGAGAATGATTTTCACGAGTCCCATCAGGTTTTGTGCAATATATAAGAACTTCTACGCACACCAACACCTTTTCCAAAACAAAGCTTGTGCACACGTCTAAGTTCACAGCACGTTAATGAAGCACATATGAATGCCAGGAACAAAAAAAAAACTGCTGTGTCAGTTTTTGAATGGCATGCCGGACACACTGCAATCTATTTAAATGCACTGAAGACGAATGGCTTTTTAAACAAACACGACGTCTACGTTCCGGTTAACGTCACAGCACAGTCCACCTCAATATACTGCAGGACGGTCTTTTCCTTCAAATGCCATTCACACTAATGATGATTGAACAGCTGCTTCACTAGCAGCCTCCAGCAAAACCAGTTAACAGTAGAGATACCTGCCCTGTCATCTTGAAATCGTTACCATCTGAAAGCCAACTCATTTACAGAAGGCTTAAGATACCTTTATTTCACTTTTTATTACTAGCCTCCAGGTGTACACAGATTGAAGTGGAACAACATTCAGAGGAATTTATAGTCAGTGGTATAACCTGTAGGGCTAAACCCGAACACAAATCTTTATTCAGAATCATAATAATTAGATCTCAAATATGAGTAAAAACCTTGCGTAAAACAATTTTGATCATGTAGTGAAAAACAATAGACACACACATTTAAGCCTTGTCCTCCTACAGGAAAAAGAGTAGACTGAGCCGCTCTGTAATGGTATCATTTAAGAATGCTTAGTATTCGTTATTGTTTTAATTTTGAAAATTACGCAGTCAGTTTAAAATGGTGCATCACGTTTTAAAGCACTTGATAATCCATTTTGAATAACAGGTGTCAGTTTCTGCAGCTAAAGATGTCTCCCAGCCCATAGAGTTAAAAGAAGGCAGTATTTAGATTCAGCCCTGTTTCGATCTTTCAGATAGACCCAGGAGGTTTCAAACGCTGTCATTTGATCCTGGAGATCTGGTGAGGATTCTTGTTTTTTTATTAGTCCATCAGATCACCTTGATTAAATCACACAGCGCTATAACACACTCCTTGCCATCAACCATTCTCTATTCACATGTATGTCAGCAGACATGCATTATTTCTCTTGAGAAGTCACAGAGAAGAGCAACCAGGCTAATCTCAGGATTTATGGTGTGAGCAACGAAGACAGGTTACAATCCATTAAAGATGGCTAATAGGGGACTCAATGGAAGCTTCTCAAATCCTTAATGGTAACAATAAAATGAACCAAATTCACTATTTCAAACTGAACCCAGAGCATAGGACTAAAGGGCTCAAACGGCGTTGAAAACAAAAACAGGAAGAACTTACTAGATGAAGCTGTAAAAGCTGAAGAACAAGGAGCATTAAACAGTAGAACACCTCACTACTACACTTTGTCATGGCCAGGAGGTGGCAGCACTGACGCATCATTACAGTTTGCACACCACACTGAGGAGTCATTTGCTCTGCTGACATCACAACCATAAACAAAGCCTTCCGAATGTTTGTTCGTATTTAATACATTTTTAGTTTAAATGTACCATTTAGCGCTAAATGGGTCCCTTGTTTAAACAATTAAAAGAAGGCAATTTTGACAAAACCAACTTCCCCAACAGTGTGCGGGAGTCTCTTTAGTGCATTTTTATCTTTAAAATGAATTAGAAACCTCAGAACTTTCATCCACCAATCAGGAAGTCAGCATTGTAGGCCGCTATCACATTGCAGTGGACTGTGGAACTCAGACCGAAGGTCTAGCAAAACATTAAAACGATAAATAAATCTGTACATTACAGACTTAAAAACTAAACAATAAAAGCACTGTTAAAATGACAGGACTGGTCCTAATTTAATATTAAACTGGGACAACTGTTAAATGAACACACCCATATTAATGTTTACCACAGAATACGGACAATTTATAGTTGACCATGTTTTTTTTTTTTAATGCTTTATTATACCTCTCTTTGCTTTAAACGGTTACCTACACTTTACCATGCCTTCACGATGCTGTGTTACACTTTCCTAAGCTGTTGCTGTGGTAACCCTTTATAAGGGATTTTTTGAAATGGTCAGTCCAGCACAGTCCTACCTCGTCTGGGCTGGAGGCCTGGTAGACCCTGCAGGCATCTTCGTAGTGCTGCTCTGCTTCAGCCTGGTCAGTGATCCCGTTGGACTCGTACACAGGGGTGACGTTGTGGCACAGGGCGATGGCTTTCACCGCGTCGTGAACCCGACTGCTGATGCTTTTACGCACTTTCGTAGCTGCCGGGGCTCTGGAAGCTGGCAGATCATGCGAAGGCTAAGGAAAGAAATACATGTATACTCAATACTGTATGAACAGATATGATATACATCCCTAATACAAGAGCAGGGTCATGAAAAAGTAAATCACCGCACTGGAAAAGTGTGGCACACAGAGAGACGGGTGGACACTTGGCGTCTCCATATAGATAAATAAAGTGTGAAATGCATATGCAAATACAACGAATAATAATAATCCTACTACTACTACTACTACTACTACTACTACTACTAATAATCCCCTTCTTGAATTGGGTAATGTACTTGCCACTTGGCTATATGGATAAGATAGCAATCTGGCTAATTCTGTTCAAAACTTACAGAAAGAATTGCAACATAAATTATTATAAGCTACATTATTGTAAGTCAATTAACTGTGCAACACAAGAGCAATTAAAAACATTTTAGGTTCAATTTTTAAAAGCCAGACTCATTTCAGGCAACACTTGAGTGATTAAACTGCTGCACTATTTACATTTGAGCAATAGACCAAAGGGAATTGAACAAACATTACGTAACAAAAACAGTGTAAGTGAAACGACATTAAAAATAGATTAACCAGATATTTTGAAATATATTTTTTTAAAACAGCACTTATTTTCATTTTTAAAACCACAGGCTTCCACTTCAGTCTTGTTTATCCATCACTGGGCCTTTCAAAACACAACCAACTATAATTACGCAAATACATAAATTAAAACAGATGTATGAAAGTTATGAGCACACTGAACTCTCAGAATAGGTTTTCATTTTCCCTAGCTATTTTTAGCATTGCATCCCTAGAGTTAATTATGTAATTATTAAAATTAGCCGAGTCAGAACCGGGGTGTAGGGTAATCCTGTTTCCTGCTCCAGTAACCTCTAGTGTCCTTCCGGGTCAAAGGGCATGCACAGGAAGAGTAATTAGGGCTAATTGGTTGTATAACAATGTCTTCACTGGTTTTTACTGCACTGCCTGCCAGGCAAACTTTGTTATTACCACTATTCAAAGAAATCTGTGTTTACATGTGTTTTCTGAATCCCTTATATTTGGCTGACCACAGTGAAAGATAAATTGACAGGTCATTGTGCAATTAAGTTTATTTAGTTTACCAGCCTCTTCTTGCCTGTGTTTTATTGTTACTGCTTATCCAGTTTTTGCTGGACAGTCAACATTTTTCCTATATCTGAGCTGGACAGCTGGAGGTCGTGTTTTTCAGTGACAGTTGGTCACCACTAAATGTTGCCATATTACATGAGATTTGATTTTTTTAACTTGTCAATTCTGTCTCTCTCCAACTTGTTTTATTTTTTAGATCATATTTTACTTCTACAGTTTTAGTTTATATCTGGGGAAGAACTATTTTTTTTACCTCATCTTTTGTTACTTCGGTACCCAGGTTTAGAACTATGGATGGGATTGGCTCAGTGGCTTAGTGGGCTAAGCTTGGCGGCAGGGTTTGAATCTGGTTCCTCTAGTTCAAATGCGGCCCAACTGTCAGTCTTTCTTTGTATGAGAGATCAGGTCAAAACTGAGGTGCAGGTTTCAATTAAATTGTCAGCCTTACCTGTGTGTACGCACTGAAAACATGGCTTTGCACTTCGTCCATTGAATCCATTCCATACGCCACAGTCCCCAGGTGGAGACGTCTAAACACCATCTCGTTCTGAGTGAGGGTCCCTGCACAAGATTCACACAGAAGTTTGCTTTTTTAATGGTGCCTTTATCCTTAGTGACAGATAATTACTTCTACTAAGGACAGTCAATTCTCATTAAAATGAACTTGGCCAAATTTAGCATTCGCTTATTATAAATGACTTCTTATAATATGAATTCACTTAACACGAATTTCCTGTTAGGAATTTACTTTTCACTGTACTGTAATTTGCATTTGATTTCAGTGTTACTGTAACCAATAAAACCTGACAGAATGCATTTGGCTTAAGACATCTGATAATAAGTATTAGTGATAAGACACAGTTTTTTGCTGGTTTCTTGAAATTCCTATTAATTAAAGAGTTGACTTTTGCGAAGCAAGACCAAAGTTTGCCCACATAAGGAATATACAGTAGTAACATTATAAACAACTTAAATTGCTCTTACCAAGTTGTCTTGTACTTGACTTTGTTCTTTTTTCTCCTAATACACATACAGCAGTGTGCACATTTATTAGAACACACTGCTTCTGTTTTGATTTGTTGTGCATATGAAATCAAACCACTGTCACTGAAAATCTTGGAAAATTGTCAAATGACTCTAATATACCTGAGGACTGTAATAGGCCACACATGCAATTCATTTAAAATAGCAAGAGAAAAGGAACACAGAGCCACACATTGTAAAATGCAGGAGTCTTTTAAATAGTTGTTAAGATGCCTGATTAAAGCACAAAGTGTGCCCTACTGACAAGGCCATTGCTGGTGTTATAATGTGTTGTGCAAGCCCAGTATACACACATATCCTGCAATACACACTTCTGTAAAGCACACGGATGTCATTCCCTTCCTGACCTTGCAAGTGACAGAGAACACCAAACCTGGCAGGCTCTTAGCAGGGCTAAAAGCTGCTTCTTTCACAGCAGGGTGGGCATAAAACACTCAGCAACACATACCCAGGGTTACGTTTTTATAGGGCTTCAGAATCCCAGCATCCTGTGTGATTCTTAACACTTGGCTGAAAGCACAACGTCTATATATTACCAGGATCTAAAGGACTATGATTAAAGGCTTTGATCTCTGTTCAGTGACATTTAACCTGCAAACCTTTCCAATTCCAATAAAGCAACACAAGAAAAAAGGTGGTCATCAGACCGTGGATAAATTCAAAGCTTAACAGTACAGTCAAATATGCTTAATATCACACCTGTTAATGTGCACTTATTATCACATTGAACTGGACAGTCATAATATCACTTTGGTTACTAGAACACTCTGGTTAATGTCAATCACATGTATCATCCCTAACACTCAATGGTGCTAAAACTAATACTGCATTTAAAATGCTATGACAAATATGAAGAAATGGAGAAGGACTTCTGGTCAAAATATTCCTCATAGAATTTTGTTACCCAAAGTGTCTGTACAGAAGTCAAAGCCGGCACCATCTAGTGATCAGCCACTTTGGATCAAGTTACCATTTACTCTGCTGGCAGCAGTTTGCACTTTCTTCTGTAAAAGACACGTTGACTAATCTTGTCTGTGAAGAGCAGCTCCTGAACTCACAGTCAAAGCACCTTACCACAGACTAAACAAACACAACACTGAAGTTACTGCAACAAGAAACCTGCTGGAATGATTACAAAACGTCAGACCCTCACTGTTTTTATGCTTTAAATTTACAGTTAATGCCCTATGGGCACAAAGTGAATTCAGCCCAGTATATCTAAACCCCAGGTTAATCCCATTCACAGACTAAATTAAGTATTTTTTAAATACAGTACTACGAATGGCAGTTTTTCATCATGTAGTATACTTAAACAGTCAAGTTAGACAAATGTCTCAGTGATAGTGTGATATCTACAAAAAAAAAAAAAAAAGTTACAAATTAAAAGTGAAACATGAGCTTCACTGATATTAAAATGTAACTGTGTACGTCTATACAGTACAATGGTTTTCAATACTGGGGAATACACAGAAGAACTGAATGCATTTCAACTTTCTCCTGTTTCTGGTGGAAATGGTTTTCATCTTAATAGCTGTACAGTACTTATTAATATATCCCATATTTATGTGTATGCCCTAATATTAAATGACCATGTCTTATCACAAATGTATTTATTTTCTTCCATACAGAAAGCTTAATACCGGTAACACATAGAACTCAAAATGATCATTTTCTCTCTTTCGGTTTAAATCTTTGAAGCCCACAATAACAAATTATAAATCATTCCCTTGGCTTTAACAGTTCTTCCTTAAGCTTAACCTTAGGGGATCGCTAATGACCTAAAGTGCTGCACGATTACAGACTTCAAAGAAACCTTCACTTGATGCTTTTATAGAACGGCAGGAAATGACAGGGCTTAGACACTGGGATAGCATAGGTGAAGCCACATTCAAACCCTTTCACTGCCTTACCTCTCTTCTGAAAACCATTGGTAAACAAAATAAGTAGATGACCATAGGTAGCACCCATGCTGGCTTAATAAGCAAGAGGAGGATTTTATACACTGTACCGGCATTGCAAAAACCCCACTGAACAACTGTGTTGCTGTTTTAATACAAAGGGCATAGAACACTGCAGCTGCAGCTGTCATATGCCCCCTAGTGGCGAAAGCATGACAGCCTTAATCCTTGCTCTCACCACCTTTAAAAATGTTCCCACTACCTTGAACTCTGACAGGCCTTGCAATAAACTGGATATTCCTTCCGTCATGGGCTGTTACCCATTAGGCATGGCTTGCTCAAGCTGGACCGGCTAGCCCTTTTAAAATCCTGTTTTACACTTCATTAGCGACACCGATTTTACCTCCTCTCTCAATCATTGTGTAGTTTAGGTTTTTTGAAGACCTAAAGAATATGAAAGTATATTATAAATAGCCCTTTGATGAAAAGAGGCAACATGTTCATAAAGAATGAACCAAAGTGATTTCATTGTAACAGGCTGTAGCTGTTATGTCGACTCAAACATGCATACCAATTTTAGTGAGATGATTGTGGGTATATTTGGAAAATTTTTTGTATCACACTGTCGCATTAAAATAGGGCTACTCTTGAACTAGAGAAGTTAAACCTTTCAAACTGTATGTTGTAGCTCTGAGGCCAAAGGATACATTAGGATAAAACGCTGCTAAATCAGCTTAGTATCACACTGGTGGAAACCGCTACACACAGCTTATCTACTATATATGTATCAGTGCAATGCATGGGGACTGCTGTACTTATTGCATTGCAACTGCTGGTAATGCTGTGATGTGTCGGTGGCTCTTCCAGCATATCTTTAGAGAAATACACTGAAGTTTTAATGGTAGCCCTATGGTATTATTCTGCAAGGGTTTGGAAAAGAGAGAGAGCCCTTTAGCCTACTTCCCCTCACCTCTTTTAAATGCTTCCTTAGGACTCGGGTCCGAATCAGATTTCCTTATGATAGTACCCTTTTCTATGTCTTCTGTTATCTTGTTACCTAAAAGGCATACCTTGAAGTGACATGTACAGTGTAATTAATCTCTAGAGTGGATTTAAGAAATAACATATTTACAACACATGGTGTTACTGGCAAACATGATTCTGAGAGCTCTATCAAACTGCAAGGGTGCTTTAAACGTCTATGATGATTGAAACGGATACAAAGGCATTCTAAACAACCACAAGTATACATTAGCCTAGTGTCCCAGGTCTGTGGGTGATCATTTCCCCGGGGCGCTGCAAGTGGGAGTATTCCTACCTGTTTTATCTGTCAGGAGATAGGAGATCCTGCCCAGCTGCTCAGGAATGGTGCTGGCTTTCACCACAGTCCCAGGAATCTTGGAATCCCGACGGATCATCCAGCTGTAGACCATCTTTCCCATGTCCAGGTTCACTCGTAAACTGTTAGGAATGCATCAAACGATAAGGCTGATGGGCCAGAGACTGAGCTAGATTTACAGCATGCAAAACACCATAGGATGAACTATATTGAGGCAAAACTTATGTTATTAAACACATAGAAGCCTTTTATCATAAAAAAAAAAAATCATCTCAATAAGACACAAACACAGATAATACAATTCTACTGTAACTTAAAGAACAACTTATTGTAGTTATCAAATACCAGTCATCTGAATAATGTTTTCTTCTTGTCTAGTCATATCATTTTCTGTTTCAGTTATCAGATCCTAGGGAGTCCTTAAACCCAGAGCTCTCAGAATCATGTGGAACCATCATTAACGTGTCCCCCTGGCAGAGTGTTTCAGGGGGACTGGTTAATGGTTACACTTTGGTGTACCAGCTGTACTGAGAGATTAGCCATGTTTGAGAACTCTACTGAGGCCACAGGGGTGCTTTAAAATTCTAACGTCACCACCAGGATGTGATGACTGAAACACAAAATGATACAAAGTGAATTTAACAGAATATATTCGTGAAGCATACTGGTATTTCATACCCACACAAAGTTGCTCTTAAAAAGTCCTTTGATATGACAGCTAGGTAATACCAGTGAGCAAGTCTAAACTAATTGAACAATTTGTATTGTTCAGTTTATCATCCGTGGAAATTGTACATGACACAGATGTCAGCCTTGCTGGTAGAATGAATGTCTTTTCTGTGACAAATATAGTGCTGGTAATGGGCTCTGACAGCTTGGAGGTGGAATCTCAGTGGAAAGCTGAAGGGAGTGCCCTCACTCTGTTCATGCCCATTAGAAGAGCTATATATCACGCTTGTAAAAAAACAACCGCAGACACTTCTGAGCTGTGCTGAATCGGAGAGACTGCAAACTGCATCTCATCTCCAAATTCCCAAACAACTGGAGTATCAACTGTGTCTATTCTGCCTTGCATGTCTATTGATCAGTTCTGAGTAGGCACTTTTCCATTGTTCTAATAAAATCTTTGTTTAAGCGTTTTTCAAACACTCATGCTAAAACTATTAGTATAATCTACGAGAAAATAATACAGTGCGAGTGTTGTCAGTTTTAGAAACAGCGCTGTCAAATGCTGATCGCTTACAATCATATAACAAATAACATCGTAAGAAAGAGGAGTTTTAATGTTTGTTTTACAGATTTATAAGGGTTACAGTGACTGGACCTCTCGTCAAAGGCATTGAAAAGGTTAAGATGATCACACCAAAAATGCACCTGATGGGAACAATGTTTGAGAAGAGGAGAATGAAGCGAAGGATCTGGAGGTACCAACGTCCAGCGAAGTGCTGCAGGGCCACCATGACCAGAGAGACCACCACCAGCGCGCCAAACAGGATCTTCGTCAAGCAGTTCACTTCCAGGTCAAACAGGCCAATCTGTCGGTAGAAGCACATCAACATGTATCTTCAAGTTGTTGTTAAAAAAGCCAAAGGCAGACACCTGGCTAAAACAGGAATCTGCGCTATAAAAAGTAAACTGGAAGCCTGCAGAGGTGACTGAAAATAAAGGAGAAACACACCTTGTTTCTGGGGTTTGACGTGTTCATCACACTACGCAGCTCCTTGCCTGTGTAAATGACCACTCCCACAACCGTGCCTAGAATAGACCAAATAAAAAAAGAAATGAACGGGTGTACAGAAAGAAAGAGCAGCGGCTAGCTTTCATCTACAGTCGTGTGCAGCTTTATTACAACACTACAGGGCTTCTGTAGTTTGGATTTGCTGTGCATCTGAAATAAAACCACTGGAACTGAAAATCTGGGAAAATGGTCAAAATAGACAAATGAGCGATTGTCTAATTTAAAAATGATGACTTTAATAGGCCACACATGCAATTCATTTAAAACAGCACGAGAAAAGGAGCACAGAGCCACACATGGTAAAATGCAGGAGTTTTTAGAAGTGGTTTAAGATGCCTAATTAGAGCCCAAGGTGGTCTAACATTTTCACACGAGTGCCTATTGTTTCTGTATCACTGATTGCTGGACCAAAATGACAAATCTTGAGGTGTTTTAATAAATGTGCACACTACTGTGCAGGACTACATCTCATCTGTACCGCAGTGATGAGGTTACTTTGCATGTTGAAAAGCTCTCTATCAAGTCTTAAGAGCACCAAACTATTACTGCACAACTACAGTTTATGTGGGTTTTTTAATGTTTTACCTGGTAAACTGAGATAAAACACACCAGAAACAACAACATAAACCCAACACCAGGGGATGTATTTTGTGTGTGCTCGCAATGCAATGGTAAAGTCTCATAAGTTAAAACCTTGATCTAAATGAAGGCGCTTTATGAAGCAATGGGGCTCAATATGAATGGATGTCTTTACCAGAGGCAATCACCGTGCTGGCCCACAGGGCGTTCTCAATACTGAGGCTCTCATTCACTGGAGGGTCTCCATCCTCCTGTACCAAAACAAGAAGCCACTAATTAGTTATTCACACCAGGCACCTTCTTATAATCCCCACTGGAAGCCAAAGAAACAAGCTCCTTATGTGCAGACTTGTGGTTGGGTTTTTCAAGTTTTAGTTGAAAAAGCATTTCTACTATATACTCTCCGGTTTGGTAGTATGAGCGTCTGGGAAAATGCATGGAATTAACCGCTGTGTGCTGTTGTCTACATAAAACAGTGCAAAATGGTGTAACATTGAAAATGATGCCAGTTCCAGAAAGCAAGTTGCTGTTTTGGGGAACATTACATTGAAAGAAATGTCCGGATTGTCATACTGCAGTTCTAGGTTTACGATACTAAAAATGCGTTGGTTTGGGGGAGAAAAAATGGCCTTAGACATTCAAATTGGCATATCATAAGAATCTATCCAGAATTTCAAAAAGCTCAATTGCAAATTGTGAGGTCAAAATATTTTTTCTAGCTACAACTGTCTTTAGTGGTAACACTATCCAAAACTGGTCGACAGGACTTTCCAATAGTTTTACCTCAGACTTTTATGGGAATAACAGCACAAAAGCTTAATTTCCTCCTAAATTCACAATTAATGCAATGTAAAATTGGGTTAATAATAACAGCTACTCTATTGTTATACCTTTTTTTATTTATATAACTAACTGCTTGCATATGTAAATGAACATCGAAAATGTCCGTTCTGTGTGAAACCCGAATTGCAGTCAAGACCACCCCAGTTACAATCACTCACATACAGTTGTCATTATACAATGAATACAATGAATTACTGAACATAACATTATAGTGAATGCTATATCCTAACAGTAGGCCTAATTTAATTTTGCTTAAGAAAATCGGTCTTAAAACTAAGAAACAATGCAGGATGCTATTGCAATTAGCATGTTGCTAAGTTGCATCTTGCTTTGCTCCTTCCAGAATAAATGGGGAACAAACAGACAGAAAACTCAGTTAATGGTCTGTGAGGCTTCTGTTTTGTCTACGACACCACAGCACCTAAATCAGCTTCCATAGAAAGCAGTGTTATGAATTTAGCCGATTGTGACAAGCAAAGGGGAAACGTGCCCACACAGCAACACAATGAAACAGAACACAGTGAGGTTTCTCTCGGTTTGTCAGTTAAACCCACAGTGACTCACACCTAAACCCCTTTGGGACAGAGGCTCTCCACCTTTAAGTAGCAGGTCCCTGGTCTTACTGAGACCACCAAAACACATTTAATCAACGTCATTTTCAGAGCAATCATGTTCAATTTCAAACCAAAAGCACAGCCCCGGCCATGGGTCTCTGTCAAGTATAGACTGTCATTGTTTTGAATTGTGTGGAGCTCTTGTGATGGGGAGACCACCAAGACACTTCACTTGTGACCTAGGCTTCATTTTAACCCAGGCCTATACAGGTGAAAGGCACCGCCTGCTAAAGAATGTCCTGACCAAGTTGCATTGCAATAAGATATGCATTTCTCTACATATATGCCAAAATGTGTATTAAAGACAGAACAACTGTCCCCAGCCTAAGAATGCCCTGAGCAGGGTTCACACCTGGATAAGCGGTTCTCTCTCCATATGTAAAGCTCAGCAGTAGGGCATATGTAGGTATATACTAGAGGTGAAATCAGCATGGCACAGCACTTACTCTGGTGAAGGTCCCAATGAAATTGTGAATGTCGAGATTTGGCTCCTCTGCATAAACAAATGAGCGGATCTGGAGAAGGTCCTGTGGAGAACATTTAACAAAAGAATTAGGAAGAGTATCTGCTATAAAATAAACTGAATATCGTTCGGTTTCAGAAATATATAACAATGCTAAACTTTAAAATCCCCAAATATCAAGGAGAATCTTGTGAATGTTTTAATTCTCCTCACCATTACAGTCCCTTACTTTACACAGGGACGTCCCAATAGGATTGTTGGTCTTGTATTGTCCTTCATACCACACTACATTGATCTGGTTATTTTTCTCTGACGTATATGCGTTAACATTACAACTGTACATCTGGCAACCTACAAGACCCATTTCTCTTCATTACAGTGAGTTTACATTGTGTGACTATAGTATTGTCTTATACGATGGCACCTCTGTAGGAGGGCTTGGTGGTTTATGTCTCTGATCTAGTTCTTGCTTGAACAGTTCATTTAATTTTGTGGTTTTACCATGTTTCCTGTTTCTCATACAACATCTTTATGTGGATTTCCAGCATCCTGTATGTTAAAGGTCTTAAATAAATGTGACCTAAAGAAACCTCAAACTTCTAGGTTCCTTTTGAGAGTATAAATCAGCAATCACCCATAAAATAAACTCCTTCTTAGTATTTCACTCTCTATTGAATACAATGGAGCTATTGCTTTCAATAAAAACTGACAGGCATGAATTAGCTAAACTTGTTGTACACCCAACTATTTGTTAGGTACATACCCATTGATTTTCATTTTGGAAAAGCATCTTGGGAAATGGTATGCAAGATAAATCCCCTGTGTGTGTGTGGAGTGGCGTTTCTGTATGTCTGGTACACGTGTTGGAAAGTTGAACTTACAGCTGCTGTGGGTAGCCTTTGAGTGCAAGCCACCGGTAACCTCAGCTTCCAGTCAGTCTCACCGTCCAGCTGATCCGTGCGTAAGAAACAAGACCCTGCAGGGGACAGGACATGGAGACAAGTCTGTCTGTTTCACTTTTCAAACACTTGAGTAAATGTATAGCAGTGAGCACATGTATTAGAACACCCCATTGCTTCTGTATATAATACAGCAGTGTGCACATGTATTACAACGCCCCATTGCTTCTGTATATGATACAGCAGTGTGCACATGTATTAGAACACCCCATTGCTTCTGTATATGATACAGCAGTGTGCACATGTATTAGAACACCCCATTGCTTCTGTATATAATACAGCAGCATGCACATGTATTAGAACACCCCATTGCTTCTGTATATAATACAGCAGTGAGCACATGTATTAGAACACCCCATTGCTTCTGTATATAATACAGCAGCATGCACATGTATTAGAACACCCCATTGCTTCTGTATATAATACAGCAGTGTGCACATGTATTAGAACACCCCATTGTTTCTGTATATAATACAGCAGTGAGCACATGTATTAGAACACCCCATTGCTTCTCTAATTTTGATTTGTTGTGCATATGAAATCAAACCACTGGAAATGAAAATCTAGGAACATTGTCAAAATAGGCAAATTAGCGATTGTCTAATTTAACGGAGGACTTTAATAGGCCAGCCGTGCAATTTGTTTAAAACAGTAAGAGAAAAGGAACACAGTCACAAATGGTAAAATGCATGAGACTTTTTAGAAGTTGTTTAAGATGCCCAATTTAAGCAAAACTCACAATGTAAGCTGTGTCGAGGTATATTAGCGCATCACAAAGACACAACGCAGGCCTCTTGTTATGTTATATGGAGCCATAGGGGTGTTGCAGCAGATCCTAGCTCACTGCCTACCTTTCCCAGGTACTGCAGTCTACCTTGGGTAGAGAGGGGGGTGGGTACTGCAGTCTACCCTGGGTAGAGAGGGTGCTGGGTACTGCAGTATGCACTGGGTAGAGAGGGGGGTGGGTACTGCAGTCTACCCTAGGTAGAGAGGGGGGTGGGTACTGCAGTCTACCCTGGGTAGAGAGAGGGGTGGGTATTGCAGTCTACCCTGGGTAGAGAGGGTGCTGGGTACTGCAGTATGCACTGGGTAGAGAGGGTGGTGGGTACTGCAGTCTACCCTGGGTAGAGAGGGGGGTGGGTACTGCAGTCTACCCTGGGTAGAGAGGGGGGTGGGTATTGCAGTCTACCCTGGGTAGAGAGGGGGGTGGGTACTGCAGTCTACCCTGGGTAGAGAGGGGGGTGGGTATTGCAGTCTACCTTGGGTAGAGAGGGGGGTGCGTACTGCAGTCTACCCTGGGTAGAGAGGGGGGTGGGTATTGCAGTCTACCTTGGGTAGAGAGGGGGGTGCGTACTGCAGTCTACCCTGGGTAGAGAGGGGGGTGGGTACTGCAGACCTCAGGCTTTTTCAAATGACCTAATAGCCTCCAGCTGTGCAGTGGCTTATGATGCAAGAATTCCCGTAAGAACAACTTAACTTAATTTACTGGCAACTTAAGGAGGATTATATTTCAGGTATATAATACTGGGAACTGCAGGATTCCCATAGGAAACTATGATACATGAGCATAAACACTACACATTCATACTAACATACATATATACTTTCAAGTTTATTTTAGTGCTAGTGAAATAAATATTTTTTATGCGATTGAAGTCCTACATCATGAGTCACCAATGACTTCTAAAGTGTTAACGCTAGTAGAGCTCTCCTTTCTATAACAGGGAATGCATTTGTTCTGTGATGTTTATTTCCTCTTTTTACAGTTGCACTTTATTTTTTGAGACACATGCGCTGATCACAGACGTTTACCATTTCTTTCCGACGTCCTCAGAAAGATCATATCAGCAGGAACTCGTTGATTCTGCAAGAGAAACACGACACAGCGATTACTCCAGATTCATTTAATCAATGTCACTTTCACAGCAGTCATGTTCAATTTCAACACAAAACCACAGCCCTGGTCATGGGTCTCTGTCAAGCACAGACTGCCATTGTATTGAAGTGTGTGGAGCTCTTGTGATGGGGAGACCACCAAAACACTTTTTCACTTGTGACCTAGGCTTTACTTGAACCCTGGCCTATGTAGGTGAAAGGCACCACGTGTTAAAGAATGTCCTGACCAAGTTGCATTGCAATAGGATATGCATTTCTCTAGATATATGCCAAAACGTGTATAAAAGACAGACCTACCGTCCCCAGACTAAGAATGCCCTGAGCAGGTTTCACACCTGGATAAGCGGTTCTAGATAAACAATCAGAAGCTGTTTAAGATGCCTATTTAGAGCACATTTTCACACATGAGTGCCTACTGCTTCTATATCACCGATTACTGACTGAAAATTGAAAGTGTCACACCCGGAGGTTTTCATGCAGGTAGGTATATAAAAGGATGCATTTTGAAGTGTTCAAATACATTTTCACACTACTGTATGTAAAGCTCTAGTAGGTATATACTAGAGGTACAATCAGAAACCAAGTTCCTAATTGAGTATTGGACAAGTAACAGGATAGCAACGCATTATTAGAGCCAAAAGTAAAAAAAAACTGGATTATTATCAAGCAAGAGGCCACTATAGAACACTTCAAGTACCAATGAAAACATCCATGCACAAGCAACACAATTGTTCACTGTAACTGACAATTAATAAAACCGATGAATGGACTTGCAGCTCTAGTATAAACATACCTACAGACTGCATGCACATTCAGGTTCCTCCATGGGGATAATAGTCTTTTTGTAAATCCAGCTCTTTTAGTCTATAAAGAAATACTGTGTAGTAACTTTCTACTGACCCTCAAGCAGGATTAGCCTCCCTCTTTTTATAATTCTTATCCTAGAGCCCTAGTGTTCAGCTTATTATATTAGTTGCCATTCTACAAGTGATTTTTTTTTTTAAATGTGACCCCTGCCTGAACATGAAACCATACCTGGTTCATCGAACAGTGGCGTTGTTTAACACATACCCCATTAATATAGCAACCCTTCTCAAATTTCAGTTTTTCACAGAATTTACTAGGAGGCCCACAAATGAAGACCAAGTTATAGCTTGCAACTTGGAATATTTTCATTCAGGTTTTACTGCAATGTTTTTATGTAAAATGCATATGCATGTGCAACTTATGGGTATAAAACATCAGAGTTACCCTACTGTATGCATTCTTCTTCCTGTCCAGAGTCTTATATTTATTTTTCAGTCATCACAAAACTCAGCAGTTTAAAGTACCACTGTGGCTTCATTAGAGCTCTCAGAATCATGACACATTATACACCAGAGTATAACCAACACCCTGCAACACTGCCCCCAGTGGATAGAAGAAACACCACTTTTTTGTTGTTGAAATTACATCTCTAAAACAACACAATAAAAACTAAACAGCTGAGACAGTTTTTTTGTGAAAAATCAACGTAATAACATTTCACAAAGTTACTGTTAAGTTAGTTAAGGGGCGTGTGCATGCGTCAGTGTTATTTATTCATAAATAGATAAATGCACAACGCCGCCTAGCTGCCCTTTGTTATGGAGGCTTTTTGTTTTCCAGTCCCCTGTACAGTAGCGAGTTTGTTGCCCTGCCTATTCATTAGCATGGGACCTCACTGGAAGTTTACACACAAGCTTGCAGAACTATCTTGTGCAAACACCCCCAGATAAAATCGTATAAAACACAATCAACATGATTCCCGCATGAAATACAAACCTTTTCTACAATAATCAGATCTCCAACTTGAATACCGCTGCTCTTGACCTTCACAGTGCCTGGATTAAAAGAGAAAGAAGCATAGAGTCCATTACATGCGCTACATATAAGGCGTTGTATACAGCATGCACATCTACTAGCACTGTATATCATCCATAACTTCTAAGAAGCCAAGTCCAAGAGACAAACGTTTCAGCTAGTGACTTTTCCAGTGCGCTGATTGGTCAGCACTTAGTTTCTGGTTTTAGGTTTGAGGTACCAGACGGAACGTTTGTCGACTTGACTTTGTTTCATATAGTTTTATTCTTGTTCACATATTACAAATTAAAACTGCATTTTTTTATTTGAAAATATGATTTATAAAGTTCTTCTTTCATCTCTCCCTCTCCCTCTCCCTCTGCTCTTCATGTTTGCAAACAAGAGTGCTCCCCTGTAACTGGTGTGTGAGCCTGTCCAGCGTCAAACTAAGCCCTTTTTCTGAGGAATCCGGACTTACAGAAATGAGTGCGGAACTGCAATAATAAGCTGTCATGTGTTACATTTATTAGCAGGCAGGCTGCCAGTTCAAAGGCGAGGATTGTCAGAAACCACAAGGGTCACCGGGACCATTACTTGCAGCACTTCATTTCCACCCCTCACAGGATACACTTTTACATTCATGCTTCAAATTAACCACAATATCCCCCTTCCAGTTCACAGGATCCCTGCAGAGCAAGTGACACAGCTCCTCATCAGCACCCCGACCCTCGAAAAGAGGACTCCCTCATTCACAGCCAGCCTGTTCTTGTAACAGAACTGACACATCTACCTCATTCACAGCCAGCCTGTTCTTATAACAGAACTAGGGCTGTCAATTATTTTAACGTCTGTTAATCACACTCCTCTGTCTTGACCTTTGACCTGTAAAACTGAATAATTGTCCCTTTAGATGAAAAACAACCTATTTTGGTCCTACCCTTACTGCGCATCTTACATTGCAGATGACAGCGCTGCTTAATTATAAATATACTACAGAAAGATGTATTTACACCTAGCCAGCCCGTAGCTTTCTTCTGTAAATACACTTCATCTGACCTAGCTTACATTACATACAGGGACATAGGAACCTGACAGACAACTAGATCTAAAGAGCAGATTGGGAACTAAACACAGACTTATCAAAAAAATACCAATAAAACACTGACTGATTGCAATTAGAACCACTCAAAATGATTGCAAGGCATGATTGGTAAGGGGACAGTAAAACTAAGAAAATGTAACCTGATGCTACTTTAATGAATCCAGACCATTGGAGACTAGCTACATTCAAAGCAACACGCACACGCACACACACACACCTCTTGTAGAAAGCTTGCTGTAGATCTGGGAGTTTACTTCCTTGTCCCTGATGAAACATCGGATCTCCTCCACTGCCTCACGCCCGATTGTGATGATCAGCACAAAGCCCTAAAAGAGAACCATAAAAATCATGAAACTGGGACAAGGACAAGTCAAGCGAGCAGTGAGCAAATGGCAAATAGCCAGTGGATCAATGCCTATTGACTTATTATTTTTATTTATTTTATTTTTTTATTTAGTGGTCGCCAATTATTTTTATTGTTTTCTCCCCAATTGAGTAATGTCCAATTATTTTTAGGCTCAGCCCACAGCTACCACTCGGGAGTGGTGAAGACGAACACACGCTGTTTATACTGTCCTGTACAATTGCAGTAACAACTCGGATATGCCGAAGCCTACAGTATATCATGATGTTAAGCAATGCTTTTGCTGAAGAGGTGGAGTAATGCAGCATGCTACAGCCCAGAAGAAAGGGCTATAACGTTGCCTAATAATAATAAAAAATGTGTTGTTTAAATATGTATAACTGTGGCAATGTGCCCCGCCCCTGTGTGCATATTATGTGTTGTATGTTGCGTGCGTGTGTTAATGTTGGTGTATAGATTGGTACACGGGATATAAACGGGTCTGTGTTTCACGTGTATTTAAAAAGTGTAGATTTGTATTTAGGCACGAGGAGAGCACAAATCACTTCACGTGCTGGTTAAATGTAATATGTGAGCACGGGGTTGCACAGAATTAATTCACGTGCTGGGATTCAAGTGAATAATTAATTAGTAATTGAATCCCAGCACAACAGTATATATAGATGCACATTTCATTCAGTCGGGGTTGGGTGTTCGGTGAGTGGAGAACGGGATTGGAGACGGAGGTAAAAAGAATAAGAGTAATAATAGTTAAATCTGCTCACCGTGTTTTGTTCGTCTGTCTGTGCACTGTTTAGTTCGTTTTGTTTGTCTTTTTATTTTGGCGTATAGTGCCGTGTCCTGTGTCTGTTCAAACCTTTTATTTTCTGTTGTTTATTAAATGCTGAGCGAAAGCATTCGCTCAGCTTCACCAAAACTCCAAATCTCTGTCTGTTTATTTCCTGCTTCTGGTCTGACGCCACCCACTCCGGCCGTCTTTGTGACAATAACATAGCAGAGCAAATAAATACATATCCTGCTTCTCATCTGATGTCTCATTTTAGTTATGGCGGCGCTATCCTTACAGAGGAATTTAGAAAGTATCAAATTACAAAACCTGATCAATTACTTAATGCCAACTTTGCCTGAAATCCTGCATTTGATCTGAATCTCTGTTTATTTTGTTATTTGGAACTTCTTAAAAGCTGCTATGAGGAAAGCCACATGTTGGTACTTGAAACAAAATGTTAAGGAGTCCGGGTGCAGATTGATAACTAACCAGGAGTTTGGTGATGTCACTGGTCACAGAGGGCCAGGTTACTCACCAGAGGAACCCAGTATGTATAGAGAGCTCCCAGTCTCAATTCAGGAACAAACTGGGAGCAGGCCAGTAAGAGGAAGTACAGGTTGAAGAAGTACTTGAACTGATTGAACAATACCTGAAACAAACAAACAAAATATTAGATCACTTGAACTTTATATCATGTTACAAACTTCAACAATCATCTCTGTAGCCACTAAATGCTATCAACCAACCCATACTAAATAATTAACACACGGACTCAAATTCCGTACAGCGTGTCGGATTTCATTAGCATCAGTACTCTAAACTGCAGCATCTGAACGCAACCAGAACTGAACGAGATTTTACAGGACATTCATTCCACACAACAACGGAACAACACCATTTCTGATCAAATGAAACATTCTAACAAATTCTAGCACCACTGCCCATCCAAATGCAGTATTTGAAGTTATTTACACATTTAGGTCTATATTTAACTCTCTGAATCTGAAAGCACGTGTCAATGACTCGAAACCTAGTTTGCTAAAGAGTGTTGTGAAAATGTAGATCAAGTTGCACTGGAGTTTAAAAAATAAATAAATAAGAGAAAGAGGCTAAAAATGTTGGACTTGGCTAAACACACACCAGCCAGTAAGCTTCAGGGTGCGTTTAGTGATCTCAGGGAATGGCAGATTTGTGGAGTTATGGCTTCTATCAAAGCCAGGTGTCAAACAAGCCAGTTTCTGTCACTTCCGGCTTTCACAAGACACACGCCTGCATACCGAAATACCTTACACACTTTTGTGTAAAGTGTCTGCCCCTCAAATGAATCATTGTGTTGCATATCAATGCCAGTTACAGATCTAAAAAGCACTGATAATTGGGAAAGTGTAGGTGCTTGATTAGCAGATGCTTCCATATTCCAGATTACACAGATCCAAACTGGGGCAAATCAGGTTCTTTCTGCAGATTGCTGAGTCAATCTTTCCTGGGGGTATAAAGCATGGTAGTCATTGAGGAAAGGTGAATATTTCACTGTTGTTCAGTAGAGCACCTACCCCAGGGAGGAATGTGAAGAAGTTGTATTTCTGATTGTTGATGACATTGCGAGGGTATCTCTGGTCTCTTTTCTCTGGATGACCCAGCCAGACTGTCCGAGGTTTGAAATCCCCCATCCCACAACATCGCGACCAGGGGCAGCAACTGCAAACACAGAGTATGCAGGAGTTACACACGCCTTCAATGTTCCATTAAAGTGAGCTATTGATGAGACTTAAAGATTCACACATACACAAAAAAGCAGGTAGGAATGAATGGATCAGCTGTAATAAATAAATAAGTAATCCCCAGTTTTACTGTTTACATAAACACCTTTCATATAAGAAAATGTGACATCTATTAAATGATTAATACTTTACAGGAATTATTTTGTTTGCTGCGTGCACTTTAAGCATACATTTTTGGCCTTACAAAAACTTTTCCGGCCTACATATTTCTGTTTCAACTAAAAACAAAAACACAAACATAAATAATACATTGCATAAATGCACTGGGTAGCACCACACTTTGACCACACTGTGTTAGTCCTGGAATGTTGCCTAGCAACCTGCTGAGAACTATGAAGTCCTTCCTACCAAATATAGAGACGCTCACCACAACAGCAAGAATAGGACACTAACAAAGACAAGACAACATGCTTCAACATGATCTAAAACTGATAACGTTCTCCATCACCAAGGCAACAAACAGAGAATGACGTCTTTATACCACTACAACAAATGTGGAAACATTCCTGTATATATATATATATATATATATATATATATATATATATATATATATATATATATATATATATATATTACAGACGTGCTCAAATTTGTTGGTACCCCTCCACAAAAAACGAAGAATGCACAATTTTCTCTGAAATAACTTGAAACTGACAAAAGTAATTGGCATCCACCATTGTTTATTCCATATTTAATAGAAATCAGACTTTGCTTTTGATTTTTTATTCAACATAATATTGTAAATAATAAAACAAATGAAAATGGCATGGACAAAAATGATGGGACCCCTAACCTAATATTTTGTTGCACAACCTTTACAGGCAATCACTGCAATCAAACGTTTTCTGTAGCTCTCAATGAGACTTCTGCACCTGTTAACAGGTAGTTTGGCCCACTCTTCCTGAGCAAACTGCTCCAGCTGTCTCAGGTTTGATGGGTGCCTTCTCCAGACTGCAAGTTTCAGCTCTTTCCATAGATGGTCGATAGGATTCAGATCAGGAATCATAGAAGGCCACTTCAAAATAGTCCTATGTTTTGTGCTTATCCATTCTTGGGTGCTTTTAGCTGTGTGTTTTGGCTCATTATCCTGTTGGAGGACCCATGACCTGCGACTGAGACAGAGCTTTCAGACACTGGACAGTACGTTTCGCTCCAAAATGCCTTGATAGTATTGAGATTTCATTGTGCCCTGCACAGATTCAAGGCACCCTGTGCCAGGCGCAGCAAAGCAGCCCCAAAACATAACTGAGCCTCCTCCATGTTTCACTGTAGGTATGGTGTTCTTTTCTTTGAAAGCTTCATTTTTTCGTCTGTGAACATAGAGCTGATGTGACTTGCCAAAAAGCTCCAATTTTGACTCATCTGTCCAAAGGACATTCTCCCAGAAGGATTGTGGCTTGTCAATATGCATTTTAGCAAATTCCAGTCTGGCTTTTTTATGTTTTTCTTTCAAAAGTGGAGTCCTCCTGGGTCTTCTTCCACGGAGCCCACTTTCACTCAAAAAGCAACGGATGGTGCGATCAGAAACTGACGTACCTTCACCTTGGAGTTCAGCTTGTATCTCTTTGGCAGTTATCCTTGGTTCTTTTTCTACCATTCGCACTATCCTTCTGTTCAATCTGGGGTCGATTTTCCTCTTGCGGCCGCGCCCAGGGAGGTTGGCTACAGTTCCATGTACCTTAAACTTCTTAATAATATTTGCAACTGTTGTCACAGGAACATCAAGCTGCTTGGAGATGGTCTTGTAGCCTTTACCTTTCCAATGCTTGTCTATTATTTTCTTTCTGATCTCCTCAGACAACTCTCTCCTTTGCTTTCTCTGGTCCATGTTCAGTGTGGTGCACACAATGATACCAAACAGCACAGTGACTACTTTTCTCCATTTAAATAGGCTGAATGACTGATTACAAGATTGGAGACATGTGTGATACTAATTAAAGAAACTAATTAGTTTGAAATATCACTATAATCCAATTATTTATTATCTTTTCTAAGGGGTACCAACAAATGTGTCCAGGCCATTTTAGAATATCTTTGTAGAATAAGCAATAATTCATCTATTTTCACAGCTTCTTTGCTTCATTCGATGACATACCAAAGGCATGCAAGTATACATGATAAAATAGCTTTTAATTTCATCACTTTTCAGGAGGAATGAATCATTATTTCAATGAGCTGTAAGGGTACCAACAAATTTGAGCACGTCTGTGTGTATATATATATATATATATATATATATATATATATATATATATATATATATATATATACACAAACACATACACTGCTGTGCAAAAGTCTTAGACATGTTGCATTTTTTCTTCTCTGATGCATTATGAGCATCAACAATTTACTTGATTTTCAAGGTGTGGTATCCAAAGCATAATCAACAAGTACAGAGAAACATCATCTGTAATTGACAAACCCAGGACTGGATGACCCAAAAAGCTTTCTAACAAGGATGAGCAATACTTGAAGATAATATCCTTAAGGAATAGAAAGAAGACAAGCGTTGAATTGACAACAGAACTGACAGAAGGCACAGGTGTCGTTGTCCATCCATCAACAGTCCAAAACACCTTTGACCATTGTTCCATAATCCAATTTCTGTGTTCTTGTGCATATTTGAGCCTTTTACTCTTGGTCCCCTTTCATTAACAGAGATATTCTTACTGCAACACATCCTTTAAGAGAGACCTTTGTACTGTTGATTTGATGGACAACGACACCTGTTTCCATGGAAAAAATAAACCTCACCTTTTTCTCAATCTATTCTGGTAGTACTTTCAGATTGTGTGAATTTCCATGTAGTTTTCTTTTAGCCAGAGAAATTATCCTTCCAAATGCAAATAACCAAATTAACATTAAAATACGGGAGGGGGTATTTCAACGTTTGTGTCCGAGTTCCAATTTGGCCTTGCGCGCTACTGATATCGTACAGCTTTCTTAAACTGGGTTTCCACTAAGTTTTTAGGTTGTGTTGGAAAAAACAAAAAACAAAAAACACATTCCATAAGAAAATGCTGTGTACTATCTTTGTATCATTTGCTAAACATTTTTGACTGCATATATATTTATTATAAACCTATTACTGTATACACATTGTGATTACAGTGCACTCCATTTAGAAGGATTACTGATCTAAGAATCAACCGCACATCGTGATCAAAACCACTGGGACAAAAATCATTCCTATACTAACCATGCTAAAACTCTCTGCTTGTAAGAATCAAGCAATCAGCTTATAAAAATCATTTTGGGGCAAACTGACTGCATGTAATGCGATACTGTATTAAGTGCAATGACGTGTACAGTCAATACAGTTTTTTAGCATGAGATGGCGATTCACCCATCCGTTTTAGACGTGCACTTCCTATAGTGTGTGGAATGTGCGTGGTATGTGCTGCTACGTCACATAAAAAATGAATGTGAAGAGAGTGACGACTTTCTGAGTTGTGTGAAAACCCAGCCACTGTAAATAAACTTCACTTAAATTGTTCTTTCATTTGAATCTTATATATATATATATAAAAATACACAACATGTCGTTGCTACCGTGGCCCACTGGGGACTCGGCCCACAGTTTGGGGACCCCTGACTGAAGGTGTTAAATAAGAATGAAACCAATCCATTGTGAAGGGCAGGTCTAGCTTGTTCAATATAAAATATAACATATGTGCCTCAAGGCGTTTCCTGTTTGCACTGCTCTGTGGCAGTAGGGCCTCTGTTTACACAGCCAGCTCACAGTGGTGTCAGGAACACTCAGGAGTATTTGGACAGTGACATGACATTACCTTGCTAACATTCCAGGACTGCAATGTGCTCGTGAGGATTTGAGTGAAGTACAAATGTTACTGAACATACGGACAGATGTACATACATACAGCCCCAACAGTATGTCCTTTATACCTGTGCTACAAAGGCTTTTAGTAAAGACTGATTCAGAAAATAATAACAACAACAATAATAATAATAATAATAATAATAATAATAATAATAGGCTCCAAATATCTTTTTCTTACCTGATTATGGTGTTTGCAGTCCTTCTCATTGGTTCTTATTCTAATCACTCATACTGTGGGTTTCATTTTTGTCTTTGTTAAGATGTTTTGACTTGAATTCAGGAGCTGCTGCTCTAGTTGTCTGCCATAGATAAACGTCACGTAGGCCAGACCAGCCAAAGTGTTTTTTCTAGAAGTAAGAGCCAGCGCCACCTAGTGAGCTTCCACTTCGGATTTCCTTTTTGTTTTTTTTGGCAATACAATGCTGTGCACTAGACAGCACTGTAGCTTTCTTATGTAAAGACACTGGCTGATTGAGTCTACATTACATACAGGAACATGTATGAATGAGAAGAGCCACTTGGACCAGAAGTGCTTGTCCGGTGAGCTAGCTGCCTGTCATAATGAATGAAACACCCAGTACATTTACAAAGCAAGTCACCACTTCTTTATTCAAGTATTCTGTAACGCATTAGAAATAAAATGCTTTAAGGAAAACCTTGTGGCTTCATTCGCTACATATTCCAGCAAATTATGGCAAAAAGATAGTGCTACAATAAGTACTAGGTCTTTCTAACATGAGGCATGATCAAAGAAACAGAGGAAAGTGTATAAATGCCACGTCTTGTTTTAGCATGCCTTGTTCAAACAAGGTTGAATATCTTTTCCTCTATTAGCTTTAGCGAGAATAGGGTGCGGTTTAATTATATTCCACAACCAGATGTTTTTTTGAAAATCATTGGCATTAAGGCATCAAAATGTTTATTTTCATCCAATTTACTGTGCTCAGTCCTTTCTCTGCATCAATCCACAGATGTATTTTCTATAGATATGGTCAAATTCCTTTTCTAAGTTCCCATATCATTTTATCTGTTGACGTTTTTCAGAAAGGTGCTATTTTGGGAGTGTGCGGTGGTGCTATCTAATCCTGTGAAATGTGACCAGTATAATAATACAAAGCATTTTGATTCGTGTACTACGCCGGTGCTTGCAGATGTCATTCCCAACCTCCAACTGCTAAGGCAGGCATGTGTCACAGAATGACAGAAGCAAGCAGGTTTCAAGGGGGGAGGAAGCCTGCGTAAACAGATGACAGTCAGAACACACGGCTTTCTGGTTCGAAAGTGCACAGAAGGCCAAACGAAGCAGGAATTCCTTAACCAAACACAAAGGAATTCTATTTTTTTTAGGAATCTGCAACACGCTTCCTAAGGATAACTTGTTCACAAACAAAACATAGACACAGCATAACATTTTGTAACCGACACGTTTGCTTTCTTAAGCTGAGGGAACACAGAGACACTTTTTCAGGAACAGTGGCTTGAAACCTGGTTCCAGGAGACCTAGTTTGAGGCAACTTTGCTCTATCAAACCCCACGTCTCCCCTGGTGGGCCATGCAGTGGCCTGAAACCTAGTCTCCTGAAGCCAAGTTCCAAGCCACAAAGTGGTTTCATGTTCCTTCGGTTCAAGGGATTCGTCAGAAATTAAGTGGTCCTGTACATTTTGGTGGTCAAATTCAAACAGCCTTTGGGAACAGAAACAAACTGGACTGCTTGGGTTCACTCTCTACTGTAAAGCTTTCTAAAAATTGCCCTGAACGTTAAGCTCTGAAAATGTTAACATGGTGGGACAGCGCTTTAATGCTTCACAAACTTGACCTTATATATCAATTTAATGTCCTGAGCCTTCAACTGTCTTTACGGTGTGTCCACTATATAGATTCTAAAAGAAACGTAATCAATTTAATGACAAACGTTTCGACTATTAGTCTTTTTCAGTGTCTTTCATTGACCTTCTTGTCAAATATTTTCAATAACTAATTGTGTTTCTTTTAATATTTCTAAATTCAGCACTAACAAGTGTTTATTCGTTAACATGTGTTTAATATCCACTGTCTCCAACACAACATCACCCAGAGACTTCTGAACCAACCAGTCTGAACACAGCAATAGATTCCGATTCAGAATCTGTTTCAGCCTTATCTAATTGTGTTTTTATCACTGAACAGCAATATATTCTAGCTATAATACTTAACTTGGGTATTCTGCTGTGCTATATATGGTTTTGTGACCACTATTTTGAATATTCCTTCTAATGTTTTGGCATTTAATGTTGCAGGGTTGTGACATTTTAAAATATATACCTTATTAACGTTTTATTTTAAGACACCACATAACTAATGCAATTTCACACCACCTCTGTCCATATAAAAAATTACCTTGCAAATGCTATTGGATCCAGAAATTGTGACCTTTATAATATAATCACTGGCTTTATAATACGATGTTTCTTCAGATTTCGTAACGACTAAAGCTGTCCTGCACTTCGCGTCTCGGTTCTCTCGCCAGGGTTTTGGGTGTGCCAGTGAATCGGGAGAGACCTGTCAATTTACACATTACCAGGCTTTCACTGCCATACTTGCGTTCTTAAGGAGCACGCAAATACACTTGACGCTAACTACAATGCAAAATATGTATTTTCTATAGTCTACTTTAAATGTACCACATTATTCCGCTTGAAAAAACAAAAGACGGTGGAGAATTTTAAATGAACTGATTTGCAAGGCAAATAAAATGCTTTCCCTTGAAAACAAAGGCCCGTTGACTAATCATTCCTCACTGATTTTGAAACAAGCAAAAAAAATAATAAACCCGACCAATGTATCCACAAGTGTACTAATCGAAGATTACGTTAGTTAAGGAAGGCACTGTTCTGATTTCTTGCACCTGTGTGTAATGTGGCACAGAACCCGGAACAACGACTCCAGTTACAGCAGGTGTGAGAAATCTTAACAGATCTAAAATCTGCCATGTTCTTTTACCGTGTGTGCTTTATAAAACAGATCAAATATATCACAAACATGACATTTAAACAGACAACAACAAAACGTACACATATGACAATGGTCAATCGATTAGTAACTGGCACAGCAGTGATTATCACGCTATTCCTCCTCTCCTACGATCACCAGATTTGTATTATATTCATATTTTTCTCAATATTATCAAACCTTATTTTGGTGTGCACGTTCTTACCTGTTTCTGTGTTTGTTTTGGTGTCTCTTTTTGTGTCTGACGGGCTGTAAAGCGATATTATCCGTCATGTCTTCAGCCGTTGTTTATGTGGAATTCCTGCTTCCCGCAGCTTGCTGGGCGGAGGCTCGTATGATCCCACTCGTCGTGCTCGTTTCATCGCTGGCTGTTCCAATCTCAGCCAGGAGAGCTGGCGAAAAACGGGACTGCAGGTCCTCGGGATTCTGTCAGATTTTATAAACTGATCATCTATCTTGTTTTATTAGGATCAATTTCTACACACACTCATACGGGTTATGTACAACAATGGAGCCTCCAAGCAATCGACGTCTTGTAAACACATCTGCAGGCATAATGCCCAATAGTAGCCTATTGTATTAGACGCTGCATAATGTTATATTATTTATCTAAAGCATTATTTAATTTGTTGTATTTATGTGACCTAGTCAACACATTTCTAAAAGTATATTATTGTGTAAATAATGTATGTGTGTGTCTCATATATATATATATATATATATATATATATATATATATATATATATATATATATATATATATATATATATATATATTTACAGCCGTGCCAATATTTAAAGTGTATCATACATATAGTTTTCTATATAATGATATGTACTGCAGTGCATACTAGTATGGTATACAAAACTGTAATATTGTGGAAATTGTATTTTTTTAATATGGCCTCCAAACTGAAATAAACTGCAGGTTTGCAAATGAAATTAGTCATTTATTATTTTATGAGAAAACAAAAACAAAGCAAAACAAAACAATCTTTAATAAGAATCAAGATCAATGATTTGAAGCATCATAAAAGTGTCTGCGATTTAGGTGTTCCTTGAGAAAGGGTGTTGCATGACTCAATTTAGCACACAGCGATTTCCTTAGATTAATTTATCCTTCTGTGTTATACAGAACACATTGAATTCTTATTTTATTCAACAGGTTATGCAAATCAGCATGTCATGCACGTTACATTTTCTTTCTTTTTTTAAAATCTTAAGAAGGTTAATTATTTAAATGACAGCAGTATTTAGATCCACTACTAGATCAAGGTGTTTAAAAAAAAAAAAATCAAATTCAACAGTGAAAAAAATGGATGCAGTTTTTCTTATATATATATATATATATATATATATATATATATATATATATATATATATATATATACAGATAGATAGGTAGATAGATAGATAGATAGATAGATAGATATCACAAACATTTCATTTTTATCCGAGCACCTCACCTTGGTTTTATTGGTCAATCTATAGCAGATCAATTTCTTATTGGCTACTTTGTTCTTGATGTCATTTGTCTCTTTCAGCGGTACAGGCAATTAAGTGGTCCACAGACGCATCAGCACATCATTAAAAAAAAAAATCAACATTGATGTTCTGTCTCACCTCAAATACCGATTCTCACCTCTCAGTTGACCAGATCACTGAAACGCTAACTCATTATGAGGGAGCCAGTATACCCATTGGGTTTTGAATCTTACAATTTGCACCAGAAATAAACCTAGTGAGAAACAACTATGACAGTTAAGGAATTCAAGTAGTTTTTCAACATCACCAGGTGTGTTTTCCTTTTGTAAACAAGGAGTCAAAAGCTTTGAGAAACAGGCGGCTTTGTTTTCTCATCACTGTGCTTTCTACATCCTTTGGCATCGATGAGGTGCAACATATTTCCATGAGCTCGCATGTCTTCCAAATCTTAATGGGTTTGGAAGTCAAGACATTTCTTTATACAAAATGAAATTAGACAGTTCTGGTGGGAATACATCCTGGCTTGGAATTCCTTTGACCTGCATTAGAATTTAAGCAGGACTCAAGGGCTAACCCTCTTGCTATTCTTCTAAATAGCACCATGGCATCATTACTGTTACTTCACAGGGCCTGTGGGGACTACAGACTGTTTATGCATATTTGAATCAGATTTTTCAGTACAAAACAAGTACGTCAGTAACAGCCAGTCCCCATTGCCACAGCTGTAAATTCAAAATTTGAGCTATCACTATGACAAACACGTTGATGACCATGACATATACCAAGAGTATAGTACAGAACGAGACATGGCAAGGATTAGTTTAATGAAAATCTGAGAAGTGGTATTGAAGACCTAGATCTCAAACACACGAGGTGTTAGTATCATGGTGAAGTATATTAAAATGATTTAGAGTATGTGGAATAACTTGTGTTCTCATGATACATGGAGAAAAGTGCCACACAGACACAGAGACACCTTCATCCATTTGTACTGAACACATTATTCCAGAGCAATCCAAAGCCTCCCTCTGAGTTCTTCAGTTTTAGTAGCCTGCCAGGTATTGTTTTGCTTGCGGTACAGACCGCATGGCTAATCTAGTCTACATGACATATATGTTAGGCAAATAGAACCGAAGAGCAGCTCCTGAACTCATACAGCTGGTTTCACAGACCTCCATTAGCACTCGTCGTACCTTACCTAAATTAACATTGAGTACAAACCAGACAATCATCAAACAACACAGACGTATACAGTAGTGTGCAAATGTATTAGAACACCTCAAGATTTGTCATTTATATCCTTTATATACCTTCCTGCATGAAAACTTCAATTTCCGCTCAGTAAATCAGTCATATAGAAAGGATAGGCACTCTTGTGAAAATGTTAGACCACTTTGTGCTTTAATTCGGCAGCTTAAACCACTTCTAAAAAGCCTCGTGCATGTTACCATTTGTGGCTATGTGTTCTTTTTCTCTGACAATTTTAAATTAATTGCATATGTGCCCTATTAAAGTCATCAATTAAATTAGACAATTACTAATTTGCCTATTTTGATTTTCAGCTACAGTGGTTTGACTTCATATGCACAACAAATCAAAACAGAAGCAATGAGGTATTTGAATAAATTTGCACATTACTGTATAAAAAAAGTACAAAATAAAAATTTGAAGCTACTTACTCTTTAAATAATTTTAAAGTTGAAAATCACTGCAAATATCCCCACGCAACTACACATGGCCAACTGCTGTGTTAAACTATAAGAAAAAAGGCTCAGAACACCATCCTAAGGAACAAAAATTTTGAAGTGGGGTCTCGTTTTGCACAATTGTGTTCAATTGAGGTTGATGTTTTGGGGGAAGACAACATGAAAGACATTTTAAGGCCATTTCAGCCATAGGTAGCATCCCCCCCCCCCCATCAAACAAAGCCGAGCTGCTTGAATTTTTGCGCCAGGAGTGGTATAAAGTCACCCAACATCAATGTGAAAGACTGGTGGAGAGCATGCCAAGACGCATGAAAGCTGTGCTTGAAAATCAGGGTTATTCCACCAAATATTGATTTCTGAACTCTCCCCAAGTTAAAACATTAGTATTGTGTTGTTTAAAAATGAATATGAACTTATTTTCTTTGCATTATTCAAGGTCTGACAACACTGCATCTTTTTTGTTATTTTGACCAGTTGTCATTTTCTGCAAATAAATGCTCTAAATGACAATATTTTTATTTGGAATTTGGGAGAAATGTTGTCAGTAGTTTATAGAATAAAACAAAAATGTTCATTTTACCCAAACACATACCTATAAATAGTAAAACCAGAGAAACTGATAATTTTGCAGTGGTCTCTTAATTTTTTCCAGAGCTGTATATATGGAAATACAAAGTTGTTAGATTTATCAAATACACACACAAAAAAAGTTTGGAAAAACCAGCTTGTTTTTATTTTCAAATATCAGAAAATAACACATGAAGCAGATGCTCAAGAAACACATTTTAGACATTTAATGAAGTGTACATTGTAAACATGCCAAAAACAGGCACAAACACTGTGGAAGTGTACCAGGAGATCCAGCTCACCATGTAAATGGATGTAGAAGAGTAATGCCTGCAAGACAGAGGATTGGACACAGGCTAAAAATAAAGGCACAACTTGGCGAAAGTGATTAGATGATGCAAGATGCAGGAACACTGAAAACAGACCTGTGGTATCACTGGAAACTCCAAAGAGAATGTGTTGGAGGGCAACACACATATAAAACAGATTGTTTTTAAGCAAAGGACGTGCAAAGTGTCTGACAATACATTCAATAAAAATCAGCAGGTTATACACAAAAAAAAAAATAAACAGGAGATGTGCATGTCAAGTTACCCGAGGAAATGCATCAGGACTACACTTTGTAACAACATAGAGCATCCACTTAAAGCTCAATTTACATAGATCACATTAGACAAACTAATCTCAGACAATAGAAAGAAGCAAACAAGAAGTAGTGAGGTAGGAAAGTTAAACAGGACAGTTTGCCTTCAAAACAAAATAGCACATTTTCTTGCACACAACTTACAAAACTAGTAATGCGCCACGATTGTATTCTCATGTAAAGTTATTGTACGGTCCCCCCTCTCCCCTTATGGAATGGCATCACTGCTTTAACAGCGTAACCCAATGAACAAAAACACTTATTTACAAGAGTCCACTGGGATATTTGGCTTCAGGTACTGAAAACGACTGTGCTGCTAGAGGCTGTGGGAACAGTAGAAAACTAAAGTACGCTCCTGCAAAAATCAGCCACCTCAGGTTTAAAATCTCTTGAGGAAGACCAAATAGAAAAGCTAAATTAAAGTGCAGTGTTCTGTCCTTCAAGGGCTGTACATTAGCACAGGAGTGTGTAGTAGATGGCCAATGCTACTAGACGCATGAAGGCAATACTTGACCAGGAGGGGCTACAGAGACGATGCGGTCTGCAGTCTATGGATACCAGTCTATAGTACGAACAGCGCTGATCTACTATCATTTAATCATTTAAGTAACATGGCCAGTACGTGGGTTAAAGCTGAGGAGGAGGAGGAGGAGGTCACTGTTAACGTTGGAGTCTGTACCCCAGTTGGAATGCTGCAATCCCAGAATGGTGGACAATCTTTTCCTTTGCAAAATAATAAAGGTTGGTGCCAGCTTACGGCCTCCTCCTAAAACTGCCGTGAACTGATCAGAATTTCCCCCCCCCCCCCCCCCCCCAAGAGTACGCAGTGTAGCCTGACTCCTAAACCTTTAAATGCTACAAGAGTTCCGTGCATCTACTGAAGCGAAATGGTTTAACATAAACCTAATTTTGCACCAGATTGCTGGATTCTTTCAACAAGGTAGACAAAACACAGCGAAAATCCATTTTCTACCATACAGGGCTTGCAGAATTCCAAGTTGGCGTGGGACACCAGAATCTTTAAGTCGACAGAAAGGCATCCAAAAGCCAACCTTGTTCTTTAGAACAGATGTTGGCTCATTTAACCTGGTTAGACCATTATGCAGCCCATGTGTTAAGAAAAATACATTCAATATCTGAGGGAGGGGGTGGGAGAAGAGAAAAAGGCTAAAAGGATGGCCGACATTCTGGGGGGAAAAAAAAAAAAAATACCCGCATATTTGATTTAAAATGTACAAACAGTAAACAATATTCAAAAGATCTAACAGTAGTTGTTTATTTCATGTTCTACTCAAAAAAAAAAAAAAAGCTAGCATTTAACAGAGATAAACAGTTCAAACCTTTGGGTGTGAAATCATTAAACTTTTAAGGCTGTACACTTCAAGTTACAAAAGAATGCATCTCATAGCTTCGCAAGACCTGCATTTTTTTCAACAAGAGAACATTGGAGGAAAAAATATTGTACTCAATTTTGAGCAAGTGTTTATTAGAAATATAGCTATCATAAAACCCTTTATACATATCAGTAGGAAAAATATGAGGTCTGTAGTTGAATCTGTAAAAAAAAAAAAAAAAAAAGCTAAACCTACGACTACAAATCTACATCTTTTCTTCATGTAAAGTCCAGGTCATCTCATTTAATTCACTGCAATTTTGCTTTCCTCCATGAAGTGAGGGAATTGGTGCTTTGGTACACCGTCGTTTCCAGGCTTGTCCATTTCAGCAACTGATCCAGGGAGGCCAGACTGAGACCCATCCATGTTCATCATGTCCCCATTGGAACCCATTAGCGGACTGCCAGCAAGACTTCCAGGCATAGGAATGCCACCGTTTTGGATCACGGAGATCTCGTTGGTCTTCATTGCCAAGCCATTGGTAAACACAGCAGAGTACTGACTCCAGACTGCAGGGTCAATGTTAATGGGTGGCGGCACCATATCCCTAGGTGCTGGCACCACCTCCGGCATCATCTTTGGTTCCCCTCCCATCAGTGCCAACGGGTTATCAAGAGAAAGTCTCCTGCCTCCTCTAGCTGAACTGTTCCACATGTGTGTTCCAACGTGCACCTAGAGAAGAAATAAATAAGATGTTTCACAATATGCAAGAATTTAGCTTTTAACACATCACAAGGACATTTGATACAGATTACTTAAAGCGCTTTAAAATGCAAAGACAAGTTGTGAACGGCACATCAGTGCTCTTCTAGTGTCTTGTTTAGGTCACGTCTTTAGTTTTTATTGAATAAACACAAGGACTGCAAAAAAGCACCTAATTTAACCCCCAGCAACATTCCGCTTCCAACATTGCGAATGACAGGAGTTGCGATGTTACCTTGAGGTTTCCTTTGGTTGTGAAAGCTCTTCCACAGATGGTACAAGCAAAGGGCTTCTCACCAGTGTGAGTGCGTTCATGAATCTGCAGGGCACTGGCAGAGGAGAAGTTCTTCCCACAGGTATTGCAGATGTGCTGCTTGGCAGAGCGGCGCGGTGCAGCAGACACGCCCGGTTGCGTCCCAGATGGCTGAGGAACAAACGGATTTGGGAAACCCATGGGCCGCTCAGACGGGATCTGCATTTCCAGTTTAACGAGACTTGGAGGAAATCGTGCAAGCGATGGAATGAGGGCAGCATCTAATTGGGGGGAAAAAAAAAAAAAAGTTATAATATACTTTATTATATATATATATATATATATATATATATATATATATATATATATATATATTTTTCCCCCCCCTCAACCAAAAAAAGTGATCCAACTTTTGATTTGCATTTGGGCATCATATTGCTATTTTGAACAATCCCTCTGTATACAGATAAACAGCATTCAGTGTTATTTATGTAAAACAACTTTAGATCAAAGTTAAGTGATAACAGACTCAATTTCAGTTGAGGCAAAGCATCATCAGGCTTTGTACTTTCTTTTGGAATACAAAATTGCTTTCTCCATAGATGAAGTTAAACTGCTAATCAGTAACTCAGAATTCAAATGTGATCAAGGTAAAACAAGTCAAAAACACAAAATACACTTACTGAAGTCTCCATTTGTGAGAATATGTCCGGGTTCTTCCTTAATTGCTTTTGGAACAAAGTTGCTAGATGTCAGGTCTAAAGCACCATTGTGCTCCGAATCAGCAGGTCCATTATTAGACTCCAATTTTACACTCGCTAAGCTGCTGTCTTCGAGAACTGTAGTTTCTGGAGATTTAGACTGGTTACTTCCTGTTTGACTGTTGGGTGGAGAAGAATGGAAAGACCCCATGTCTGAAACACCTGGGCTCCTGCCGTTCTGGTATTCCTGGTCTCCAGGTATAGATGACGTTCCATTAGTCATGCCGTCGTTGGTCAAGCAGTCGCTTTCTGATCTTATGCTCGACTGCCGTTGCAGGTTTAAAGCAGAGCTGATGTTCTTCATTTGATTCTCCAGAGCAGCTATGCTGGACAGCATTGGTAGGGGAGAAGCAGACTGCCCTTCATTCTGAGGAGGAGGCAGCAGTGGCTGGTTTGCATTGCTGGCAGGCTCTTGAGAGTCCTGTTCCACCTCTGCTTCCTCCATGATCTCCTCGTTGTAGCTGCCATTCATTTCTACATTCTTCTCATCCAGCAGACAGGAGTCCACTTCAGAGCTCTCGTATACACTTCCAGGCAGGGGAGTGTTGGGGATTTGCCCGCCCATGTGCATCCGAATGTGCTGCTGCAATACAACAGCGTTGGTGAACTTCTTCTGGCAGATGGGGCAGGAGTGTTGCATCTTTAAAGGGGTGTTGGCTCTATGCACGCCGTAATGGGCCTTCAAGTTGCCCCTTGTAGAGAAAGCCCGGTCACAGATTTTACACTTGTAGGGCCTCTCGCCCGTGTGGGTACGGTAATGCATTTTCAGAGAGCTCTGGCAGCTCAGCACACGATGACAGATAAAGCACTCATTTGGATCCCCATTCTTCTTTTCTAGGCTCTCAACCATTCTTTGCAGCTTGGCAGTCTCAGACCCCTGCTCTCCTGGCAGTTCATCCCCATTTAGGTGGGGCATGCTTGCAAAACCTTCTGGGGATTCCAAGTTCTGGTCTGAACCCATGTCTTGGTTGAACATGCTGGAGGATATTGAAGCACCGTCGCTTCCAGAAGATGACGGCCTTTGAGAAGATGGTTCATTCCCTGAAGGAGAATCCTGAGAAGCGGTGAGGCTCTGCAGCATCGGCTGAGGAAAGACAGAGGTAGGCAGCATTGCAGGTTTACTGTCCACGAAGTTGGACTCCTCTGGGGCCATAGACATTCCATAAGGAATGCCACTGCTCGTGGGAATGTTGTCCAGATGCTCGGGAACAGGATAAGGATTCATGCGAATGTGTGGAAACTTCTCCTTGTGCCTCTGGAAATGCACCTTGAGGTTTCCTTTGGTCGTGAATCTGTTTCCGCAAATATTGCATTTGTATGGCCGCTCTCCAGTGTGAGAGCGAAGGTGAATCTGTAGGGCGCTGTCGTTGCCGAAGACTTTGCCGCAGTACTTGCACTTGTGTTTAAACAAAGACTCCTCAGCACCAGCAGTTTTAGTTTCCACATTTATGTTGGGAGGTTTCCCTTTCTTCGAGGGATCCAGACCAGCTGAAATCGGCGAGAAAGAGTTCTGGAAAGCGGCAGAACCTAGAGGTAGCAAGGTTGGAAGTCGAGTGGCCAAGTTTGGGAGAACTTTAGTAATGTTCGATTTGGAGGACAGCATTCCGTTGCCTCCGGAAAAGGCAA
The DNA here is from genome assembly GCF_902713425.1 of Acipenser ruthenus. Classification (NCBI taxonomy): domain Eukaryota; kingdom Metazoa; phylum Chordata; class Actinopteri; order Acipenseriformes; family Acipenseridae; genus Acipenser; species Acipenser ruthenus. The sequence continues at coordinate 9,150,806 of NC_081206.1, read as the reverse complement.
TGCTGGAATGAGGTACCTTTCCTTGTTTCGTGTTCTCTAAAGACAGGCTTTGGTTGCCAGTTTTTTGTCCGATCAAAGCAGCAGCCGCTGAAAGCTGCTGTGATAAGTGAGCCCCCAGAGCTTTCAACGGATCAGCTGCCGCAGCAATAGAGGGGTGCAGACCGTGTGGAGCCATCATTGCCACTTGTATACGAATCTGCTCAGTCAGTTGAATTTGCTGAAGCTGCTGCTGCTGTAGACTGACTAACTGCTCAAGAATCATGGGAATAGCATTTAAGCTGCCTACAGACTGAGAGTTTTTGTTGTCAGATGAATGTTGAGTTACAGCAAACTTTGTACTCTGCATAGTCTCCAAAGTAACATTAGTGTTTTGTAATTTAGAAGCTTGCATATAGCTTACATTTGGTCTTGCCGACATCTCAGTGGGTTCTCTCTTTTGGCGATAGTCAGCATCCATTTCAGCGTCGTTGTTTTCCAACCTTTCCACCAAACCAATGCTGCTTTTTGACCGGGCGTCACTGGAGGATGGACCTTCGACTTGTTGACCAAGGAAGCCGCCTGGAGATCCCTGCGAGAAGTGGTCAGGCATCGTTCCTCCCTCGCGGTCTTTAATGATCAGGACAGGTTGGTTTTTAGTGCAAGTTTCCTTGTGCTCAAGGAATTCTGACTGATCAAAGAACTCTGCGCAACATTTGTCACAAACACTGGTCTCCTCCATCCTGCTCCTCTTTGAGTCATTCCCGTCGTCTTCTATCCGGCTATCTTGCAGAACCACTGGAAAACAAAAGAAAAAGAATGAATGCGTGAGCCACAGTTTACAAGACATGAATCTCCTTACCCAATCTGAAACAAAAACTGAAGCCATAACTCTATAGCTTAATGTAGAAGATTCGGAGAATGAATAGGAGGTAAAATGCATGTTAAAATTAACACCCAGTGAACTTAAGGCAATTAGTGATGAAGCCAGTTTACAATAATTGATCAGTCCCCAACTTTATACCGTCACTTGATCAGCGAGTCAACTTAAAATGAAATTGCAACCGATCCAGTGAGCAAGGATGTTAAAAGCTTGTTCTAAAAGGACAATTGATCATTAAAATTGGGCTTTCATGCAATAGACAATTGTTTGCTGCAGAAACACGGTTAAGCGCAATTACAATTCAATAACCAACCCCCGCCCCCCCCCCCAAACAACTTTATATTTTAACAGGTGCCCCCCCCTCCTCGATTTCATGTAAATCGCTTATTTTTTCCCCTAAAATCATAAAACGTCCAGATTTTGCTAAATACATACGCGTATCACAAAATCAACATTTAAAAAAAAAAAAAAAAAAATCAGTCTATATTTATTATATACACTTAGCAAGTGAACATTTACCTGGCATGCTAAACCTGGGTTTCTAACAAATGAGTGAATTTAAATATTTTGTTTACACTTGGCAAATCAACATTTAGCTAACATTAACAAATGAATACATGAAAAATACCATGCAACTTAAATCTTTTTTTTTTTTTTTTTTGGTTTAAACTTGTCGATTCAACATACCCGACAGAAATCTGAAAAACATCATCGTTCAGCAATTAATTCTTGGGTTTTCACAAAATAAAGTATGCACACCGGGAGCGAAGCGAACGTCACAAATACAGCACGAGTACAAACTAATTATGTAGCTAGTCATGAAAAGAAAAGACTGTCTCCTTTTGTGGAAATGAAAAAACACACAAGAGAGCATGGGTACACCACACTAAAAACGAAAGAGTTTGGGGAACACCACTGGCTTGTTAAAGAGCTAATGCGATTATTATTGGTCATCATTATTAAAACAAAGAAGCGTCATTTTACAGAAATATGAAACCAGTGTGTGGTGCTCCCTGTCACGGACTAAAATGAAGGTGAAAGCGAGAGATAGACATACCATAGGTTTCCAATGATTCTGTTATTTCTTGACATGTGGCGGCCTTTGTCTTTATAACCACAGACACTGGCATCATAAAGAACATTGTATTTTTCGATTAATAATTACATTTTCATTGATGTCAATTTTTTTTTTATTTTTTTTTTTTTAGCAAAATACAGAATAAAACAAAATGTATTTCTGTATTTGCTCGCTTCATTCACGCTGCTTGCGTTGTGCATTACTCCATTTAAAATCAATAGTTTTATTTTGATTCACAAGCTTGCGTCCGGTTTGTATCGCTCTAACATGCAAGCCCACGCCCATTGACGCGATTGATTTGGCATTGTATGCTGCAAAGCTGCGCTTACACTCCGTCTTTAAAAAAATGTGTTTAACATTTATGTATTTAGCTAAATCTGGACTTTGTTGAATCTAGGAAAATATGCAATTTACATTAAATACTGGAAAATGCCTGTTAAAACATTAGTGTTTCTCCACCACACTTGTTGCCACTCTTCACTGCAGTTTCACCGACACACTCACCACTTCAAAACATAATTTCTCCGGTTCTACAAATACTAAAAGTGATCGTCAACGGCTCATTTGAAAAAGCAAAAACTTTATTTAAAAATGTTATATCCTTTACAGAACTGCACCTTTAGTCATAGTCACACACCCCCAGGGGGGCATGTCCCCCAGTCTGCACACCACTGATTTTGGAGAATGAAAGAAATGAGTTAATACATGTACAAACAGTCTCTCCAATTACTTGATTATAGGGAAACAGGAGCCCTTTAGTGAACTCTTCCCCCAAACAACGTTGTACTGCTCTCCCCCTCCCCCCGTGTAAAAATCATACAAAATTAGGACAATTTATGCCACATGCTTAATTGTTAATCTTAAATAAATAAACCACACCATCTGCAGAGCCGTTGATAGAATGTGGTGAAAACAGAATACAAGTACCACCCCCACCACGACCCATTGCTGACCTACTTAACATGTGGAAAAAATCTAGATTAAAAACAGTTCAATAAAAAGACCCGTTACATTCTGCACCACTACTATAAGACAAGAGTGGCAATTATAACACCTACTGGATGACCAGGAAGGCATCCACAAAATAACTAAATACTACACCCCACCACACCACACCCTGGGTTCTGCAACTGTTACATCCACAGTGAACATCGTGAATGATCACATCAGAACATGCTGCATGCTGTCATGGGTTATCACGGTCAGCTCCATAAAGATTAAAATAACCACAATGACTGGGCGTGTGTTACAATACCACTATACACAAGACCCTGGAAGAGCTGCACGCGATTCCCCACCCTCTTTTGAACAACATCAAGCGCTGCATTATTTTATAGACGGTTTACCTATACAGCAGACAATAGTAACCCGTTTCCATGTGTTACTTAAGAGGAGAGATAAGGAAGTGGATTGAGAGAGAAGCTTCCTTTGTGAGGCAGCAAGCTAGATCACAGCATGAGCACACATTGCTGAAAGAAGCTCCAACAGCTATCCAGATTACAGAATTATAGGGACACACTGTGGTTCTGCTACAGTGTGAATTAAAATACTTAACACTGTAAATGTAGATGGTTAAGAAGTCAATCATTTCTATGCTTTGAACTAGACGTTTCCACTGTACATATTCTGGATAATCGTAAGTGCTGATTAATACTACAGATACCAAGTAAACTATAGACTAGGTTTGAGGAACACAGCAATTTCAAAACACCACATAGCTGTTAGTGTGGGGTCCCCGAGTGGCTCATCCAGTTAAAGCGTTGCCGCTGGGAATGCAGGATGAGTCACACAGCTTGAATGGCATCAGTTGGCATCCAGGTTGTGCAAAAAGGCCACACTTTGCTGGGGACGCCGAGGGGGTGCCACATTGGCTCCGACGCTCCCGTGGTGGGGGAGGGGAAGCCAGCAGGGATTGCTTCTCCTCATCGTGCAACAGCAAACCCTACCGGCCAGACACCGAGCACATTCAGAGTGGATAAAAAGCAGAGCTGATCTCTGTTCTCCAGGATTGGTAGCCCCGCCCACCTCTGCTCTGGATTGCTCAGCACAAAAGCGATTCTGGCTTCCGAGATCGGAAGACGGCTGGCAGATGTGCCGCTTTGTCCACATTGACAAGAAATAAATTTTTAATACTACAGTCGTTTAAGTATTCTCCTTTAAGTATTCTTAGACCCTTGTCTTCTCAAATACACCAAAAAATGATTGGAACTAAACTATCCTGTAGAAGAATCACTTTAACCACAGAGCAAGAGCTCTATCAACAGCCAGTGCAAATACTCAGAGTACAAAATTGCTGTGGGTGACATACCACAGCAGGACAGTGTGTATGATAAGTTAAGGCACTTCAGTTTAATTAAATCAACATTTTTATGACTTCTCTTACTTACTACCCCTAAAGATGAAAAGTTTTGCCAAAATACCATGACAAATCTCTTAAGTAGATGGCCACAGATACCTTCTGTGGCCCAATGCCATCCAACCCTGCCTTTGATAAGCATCTGTTCTTTAGGGAAAGCCAGCTGTGACTGAGGGGATTAACAGAGGAGGGCACTCATGTGCAACATTCACTCGCAGTGTAAACCAGCAGTATTGCTCTGGGGACTGGGGAAATGATTCAACATACAGTTGCCCCCATTCAGAAATTTACATTAAAGCTTTTATTGAGCCTGATGTTCTGCAACTGCTTTGGATTGTAGCAAGCAAGTATCCTTTAATAAATACAGGAGAAAGCTATGGGGAGGGTGTACAATTGCAAGGTTGAATACACACACACACACTACAGGTTTCAGAACTCGTCTTGTCTTGGTAGGTTATTGAAATGATTGGGCAGGCATCATGAACTAAGGCAATCAGAGCCCTGCTAGATCTGTTCTGAACTGATCACAGCATGAAAAACGTCCACAGGTTTGCTATTTGAAATGGTTTGTGGAGCTGGGGGGTGGGGGTTATTTAACCCCAGGACTGGATGCAAGGCTATTAAGAGTTACTAACCCTGAAATGACAAGTGCACAATTAATATGATTGCGTTTACACACTAACTGGATGCGCTTGCTAAATATGTATATAGTGGGGAAAAAAAGAAAAAAAAAAAGTTATTTGCTTAGGTCAGTTTAGTCCCACACGTTACATGACATTTGCAAATCAGACGCTTAATAGCAGCAGAACATTTCTGGTTAACACAAAAAAAAGGTAGCTGGGATATGCAAAATATATAGAGAATTACTTTCAAGTCTGCCACACATTATTTTAATTGTCTGTCACCAACACAGTCAGCCTTGCCTTTAAACAGAAAAGTTGATCAAAAACAGTGGTTCAAGTCTGCACAGTGTAGTTCTTAAATGGTCCCCAAACAAAAGGAGTCCCTGGTTGAAAAATAACCAAACCAGCGAGACACACAACAGTACGTCTGTGTTCCAGTCCGGGCGAACACTGCAAGCCCTGCTGCCAAGGTCAATTGCCAAGGCTCCCTAATTGCAGGCTTGACATCAAGCCGCCACCCACAGCAGGCAGCGGGAGGCAAAGGTTAGCTCAGTGGCTTTGTCAAAGTGTCACACAGTAACATTGTTTCAAGAGGAGGGAGCGCTACAGATACAAAGGGGGAAGAGGGATCAACGTTCAGAGGCAGGGGTAGAACTTGATACTTGGTTCAGGGGTCTTCAAAATTCAACATGCATCACTGTGCTTAAACGAGTGTTTATTAATGAAGCAATGTGAAGAAAAGTCAGAAGTTACACAGCCTTGACCTGCAGCCTGAAGGCCACATACACTATTTCCTCCTAACACTGCCAGCTTATCACATTGTTCTACAATTGTAACCAAGGACTCGGGAATTCACAAGTCAGTTTTGATTAACACTATTAACCGATTATGCAAAATTAAGACACTTCAGCTGCTGAAGATGTCATTAAACAGTTTTATGAAACTACTGTAGTAGGTTTAAAGTATATTATATTTAATACAATCCTGGTTCGATGATACTGCCTTATTGAGAGGAGCTTCCTTGAATGAATGTACTGTATTGAAATGTAATTTGTCTTCAAGATAAAGTGGCGAGTCAAGAGCCCCCATTGTTAAATGCAAAACCATTCATATGCAGGAGGCTGGCTAATGACCACCTGTTTGCATTCTTCACAGAAACTGCAGGGCTTGTTAAATTGCTCAACAGACAATCCCCCTAAAAAAATAAAGAGGAGATTGCAAATGACTTTGTTCTCATGGGCGGGTCACACATGGTGTGATAGATTCAAAATGGCAATATGCACAATCTGATAAACTGTCAATATTTAAATGTGACCCTTTACAAAAGCATCCATAGGCCAATTAATAAAATTTTAACATGTCTGGAAGACCCTTTCAATTTAAACAGTAGATGCCATCAACATGAAATAAGTGTAATTTCACACATTGTAACACAAATAAATCTCCATTAGACTACATATTCATCCAAGATGGAAATATAAAAATGTGTTAAAATAAATGGAAAATACTGTAGTTGTCTAAAATACCATACAACAGATTTATACAGAGGTTGCTTCAGATATATTAAGGTGTTTGTACCTTAACCAGATCTACACATGTTCCTAGTTAGAAGGCATTTGTCTCTTCCACCACTTTGTATATTTCCCCTCTTCAAGCAGTTACTCATTAAGCTCAAGCTCTGCTCCCGGTTACTAAATGTTTAAAAGCTCAATGTATAACTAGAATTGAGAGGTACCACGAATACCGCCCTTCCACCCCTAAAACGCTCTGCACACGCCTCTACAGTCAACTCTGGACCACTTCTGCAGATCAAGAATGATCTCTTGCAATTGCACGCAAGGAAGTTAAAGTGTAATGATGTATTTCACCCCCTTGAGGGCGCCCAAGCTTAAAAAAACCTGACACCCTCTAGGAAAACTTAGTTTTTATCTTTAGGAACATTTTACTGAATAACCACAAGAAAGATTCGCGGAACGGCCTGATGTGGAACATGTTTGCCAGTTTGCGCTGTTTGAATACTCAGCATCACTGAAATCAAGCACAAAGTCAAAACCTGGGGATTAATCAATTAAAATGAATGCATTACTAATACAATTGGATTATATATACACTGCATTATAGCAGAGCTGTAGCTGCTATTCAAAACGACACAGTGTAATTTAAAAAGGCTTGCTTCTGTATGGGGACAAAATAAGCAACAAGTGAAATATATTTGATGTGAGGAGCTTGTGTTCATATTCACACACGTAAACGTTGCCACTACCCCGACCGTTCCACAAACCAACTCCACCCCCCATCGTTCTATATGCACAAAAGGAAACACGAAAGCAATAAAACGAGGGATTTATTGCCTTTTGGTCAGTTTGCTTTTTTAATGAGTCGTATTTCGTGGCAACCAACATGTTAAAGCACCTTTGTTTAAAAAAAAAAAAAAAAGTCAACGTAAGTTATACCTTAATTTCGGCATTTCTAAATCTAATATTAAAAGCCCCGTATCCAAATAAAAAAATACGTTTATATAATTTAAAGCTGTACCTGAAAAAGGTCAAATCTTGAAGTAAAATACAAATCAGGGTAAAATTTTACTGCTGCACAGCTAAAATACTTAGGGTGCATGATGATTGTACGCGCATGACCCCCACAATACTCAGTAAAATTTGGCCATATGTGTGTGTAATTATATAGTACCCAGGCAAAGTATCAAATACACATTAAAACATTCGTCCTAAAATATGCTCATCTACTGTATTATGCGTAAATATCACAGCCAACCACCGTTGATATATTTCCAGCAACGTTATATACTGTACAATAAAATAAAATTGATTGCGTAATACAACCTTCAAACTTCATAAGCAACCTGATAAATATGTTTTTCATCCGAGAAATGCGCTCATGCAACACTGGAATATTCTTCTAGTAACACCCCCCCCCACCAAAAAAAAATAAATAAATAAATAAAATACAGTAAATTGCGTACCTACTGCAATTTAGCAAGAAACCCGGTTTAAACCAACCCATGTGTTAAACTAGCAACAGCATGGATGAAACTATCACGCTTATTCATTGGAAGAACTACCATTGTGTCCAGCGAAACCAAAATAGTTAACGCATTGAATAACAGACATTTAAACTGAATAGGTGGCTAAAATAGCGAAGAAAAAAAAAATAGACATAATTGTACTGTTCCGATTACTAAGTGGATGTTTACAACAGAAAAAAGATGGACAAACAAAAAAAAGGTTTCCGTGTGTTTATGTATATAGATACACACACTTTAGTTATTTTAGGAAGTCGGAAATCAAAGATGGCTGGAGGTCAGTACAGGTCCACTGCAGCCGCGACCTCGAGTATAATGATGAAACACTATTAAAATATAACTTTAAAAAAAGCCACAAAAACAGTGGCAGACTACTTTTTTTTTTTTTTTTTTTTTAATAGACACAACGTGCAAGGTAAAACACACATCAACAGTACCTAGTTAACCTTTAGTACACGTTAAGTGTATCGTATGATCATTGGCTCACCGTCTACTTTGTGAACAAGTTACACGATATAATATCATAATAAACTCACGCCAAGCGTGCGCCACAGAGCGCGTTTAGTCCCTATGGGACATCAGTTTCAACCCAAAATGTGCGTTTCATGAACTACCTTTAAAAGACAGCAAAAAACATAATTCAGGCATATTTGATAAATATATAAATATTGTTTCCATTTGTTTCCAAAACGGACATTCCACCCCGATAGTCAGCAATACCAGAGAGTCCGTTTTTCTCGAGCCATGGGTTAACAAATGTCAACCGCCACGATCAATGTAATATTATAACGTTTGCAATATATACATATTTAATAAAATAAACTTAGTTATTTAAACCAAAAACCAGTAAAAAGGCTTTTTTAAAAAATGCATGGTCAGTCAGTCCCAAGGGTCATGATCCCGACCAAAGTCCAGCAAATTTTTTTTTTTTTTTTTTTTTTGTAATTCCACTAGTTTGATTAAACTCCAAACTCTTGCAATTTGTATTCATTTGTTAGACTCACCGTTTTCCTCCAAGCTTCCCTCGTCGGAGGTGAGCTGCTGCGGCTTCGCTTGCTTGCGTCTCGACATGGTACAACATCAGGAGCAAAATACTAACAATATTTTTTCTTCTTTACAACAAATTCTTCGAGTTGGGAAATTAGCCCTTCAAGCAGAAATGCGCATGTCAGAGTAATTATGATTATCAATAATGCATTGCGATTTATCATGAGCCTCTGACAGCTGATTGGCTCGAGTCCAAGTGCTTACAGATTATTCAAATAAAATCCATTGATGAGAAGTGAGGTTCGTGCGACAAGGGGAGGGAGGGGGCAGCGAGTCCTAGGAGAGAGAGAGAGAGATGGAGAGAGAGAGAGAGCGACCTCTGGGTGTTCTACAGGCGGGGGGGATTCGCCTCCTCATTGGAAATTGGGAGTTGTAGTTTTGTTAAATCTATTATTTTTGTGGGCGGGCAAACTCTAAACAAATAGAATACCTACCTATTTGTTTAATCTCTACTAGAACAGGAATGTGACGTTTCACATTTCACGCACACACCAAAATAATTAACTAAAACAACCATCAGTTTCATTATTAGCAAACCTCTTTTTTTTAAGGTGTTATGGGTATGAACTGGATATATAATACGTTTTTATTAGACTATGGGAATAATGACTACAATAATAATAGTGATAGCACTACAAATAAGATATTCGTATATAGCCCACCAGCAAAACAAGTTTAATACACGCACAAGTTATAAGGTATTTATTTTGAGAATAACACTAATGTTAACAATGAAATGCCGGTAGTTTATGTAAAAGTTTTGTTTGATTGTTTTACGATGATAATTTACTGCGTGTGGCCATGTATGGGTATTTTGGGTAGGCTTATTTATTTTTATTTATTTTTAAGAAATAGCTTTCTAGATATATTTTTGGATACTACATACTTCACAGCATAACTGTATTTAATCAGGCTAGTTGTGTGTTTTAATGACATGGGTGAAAAAAACCCCAATGACTTCATGATCTCTCTTTTTAAATCGTAATAATAATAATAATAATAATAGTAATAATAATAATCCCACAGCTTCAGATATAGTTAGTTATAGATAGTATGTATTACTGGCCATCTTATAAAGCATTCTTCATTTGTTCAGTAATTAAATGTAGATTGTCTTGGGTTTTAGCTCCGTCATCTACATCTACAAGCTTTTTATGTTCTTTAGGCATCTATATGAAAGAAGATACAGTACAAACTTTCAAAGTTTCTGTTGTCCTGTAACATTTCTTATTCCTATTCGGAATCATTTGAATCCTTGAATATGGATATTTAATATACATTTTACATATTTAGGTCCAGTAAGCAAACACTTACATTTTATCAAATAGTACATTTTTACATGCATGCAACAAATACGTTTTTCTACACACCTTATCCTGATTCTGAAATTCAACCCTATGATCAGTAAAGTACAATTCATTTTGTAGCCCCACTCTCTTTGGTGCTCCCAAACAACTCAAATCTTAGTTCTCTTGCCATTCAGTAGTTCGGGACAAACACCAATCACAAAATGTTTTAGTACAAATATTTATTGTAGAGAATGCGGAGTATGCGATTTAACAGAAAAGTATGCTGTATATACACATTCATTTGGCATCAAACCTAACTTGGTTTGAGGGTTCGCTGCCTGGCCAACTGGACGAGGCTGAGACCCCCATTTGATAAAACATAAAAACTGTTGTTAAGAAAGGTGGAGATGGGGAGGTGGTGGGTTACGATGAAATCAAAACGCAACTGAGAGATAAGTGAAGAGGGTATTTATAGTGCTAACAATTTAAATTAGCTAATGTGTAAATTGAATGATTCAATTTGGTGATGCGGAGATTGGTGTCTGACCCTCCTCCCGAACTTTAATTATAAATTTCATTTAGTGAATGACTAATACGATATTTATCGCAGGGATTTGAAAAGGGTTATCTGAAATATTGATTATTGGAATAATTCAGACTTACAACATGCTTGAAGGTCTTCCCTTCACAATGAAAATGCTTTTGTTATAAACCTTTTCTTTTGACATTATATAGAAACCTGATCATGCGCTGACATGTATGTAGACTATGGGATCGATGGTCTTACAGTACACAGTATTACCAGAAAGCAATGCTTCTTTTGGAGTTAGTAATAATGCTGTGTTAATACTAAACACAATTTGCATGTAATCACTGTGCCACTTTGTTTTCTTTTTAATTGATGCTGCCAAAGCAATTCCCTAATTGCCTGAACTGTGCACTTTAAATTGATCAGCAATAGCTCAAATTTAAAAAACTGCTAAACAAATTATGCTATTGATTACAGCTTGGTGTATACAGATGAACTGCCTATCTGCATACACGGCACTGGATTTGAATTGTTCTGTTTGAGAAAGATTAAAAAGATCTAATATTTAATAGAGTTAGGAAATCATCTATATGCCATTAAAAGCATAGCAGCACACTTAGAAAGGGGGTAATCAAAATGGTTTGTCTTTCTTTTCTTTGAGGTTTTCAAATACGGCTAAGGCATTCAGTGTCAAAGGTTCGATATTAAATACATGGCTGGTTTCACAGAGCCAGGTTGGTGCTTATCTTGGACTACCCAATGTTCATTAGGTAAAGTAGTCCAAGATTCGTGCTAGCTTGTGAAACCAGCTGAAAGGGCTCTAAATTGAATCAACAGAAGTTGCTTCATATTTGGATCCCTCGTTTACTGCTTTAGAAATATGTGCTTCCTTAGTTTAAGGGGAATTTTCATTTAAAATACATGACCTAGTTTCAGCTTTTTATATTTGGAAAGATCACTCTGCTAAATGGCCCTGTATTGTTATGAATACTGAGTTAACACTTGTATTGTTGACCATTATGGGACTGAATGGATTATTTATCAATGTGTTTATCACCTTCACAGGTGCCTTCCCCCCAGTTCAAGTTGTGTAAACATGTATATGAGCAACTGAGGCGTAGTGGCAAATAGTTATAAAAAGATTTATACCTAGCTGAGCATGTTATCAAAACCATCATTTTGAACATATTTGCTGGCCTCAGCTACATCACAGATTGCAGGCGGCATGTATAACCACCTGCTGCTGAAAGGGGTATCAGCAGAATGCAGAAAAAAAACCCAGGAAGCTGGTGAGCCTGCAGGAAATATAAGCACTGGAAGACAAACAAGCTTCTGATGAAACAGACTGCATACACTGGGAAATAAACAGAGGTCCTTTTAATAAGAAGTCACTGATAAATCAAAACTATTTGTTTAGTTTGTCTATGCTTTAGAACACTGAAACGTTTTCACCCTAATAATGTCTTTCTTTTAACAAAATCACCCCAATCAAAGTCCACATACTATACGATTGTTTTAAGTGGCATTCAGTTAGAAGCTAATAAGCATTGTCATTCAAAGAACAGTACAAAAGGTCAGAGGTGAAGGCTGATGAGCTTTGGGTCAAGGCTTATTACAACCTAAACCACGGCGTTTTACAGAAAATTGCTCAGCTTTTATTTGAGGAATAATAACAACATGATATTACAGGTATTGCCTGTGTGGTTACAACAAAACCAAAGCAATTCAAAGTGTTGTTTTTTTTTTTTTTTTTTTTTTTTAACATGTATGAATCTACTAAACTTGAGTTTCTTAAAAGTTACAACTGGCTATTTGAAATCATAGAAAAGGCCCAAACGTATTAATTTTGCTTTTTCAGGACCACTCGGGAGAAGGAAGAATATCGAATAAGCGGCTGTCCCAATTAAACCAGAGGCAGTTGAGAGATGACCTTAGTCACACTTTTTGGATTCTTAATAAAAAGAAAAAAAAAACATAAATCACATTAAATGTTAAATACATTTGCATAATTCAAAATACGAGTCATTTCTTTTTATTATTCCTAAACAAAATTAATCGCACCTGCAATGTTGACACGCCAACTTTCTTTGCTACAGCAGCCTGAGAAACCACAGGAGACTCCTCCTTCTTCAAGAGTTCAACGTGGTTTTCGCAATTTATCACGTCATAGCGTAATCACGTACTCAGTGCACTGGTGCTGCAGGACCTGTCTTGCTCTGAAAAGCGATCTCCGGTCATCATTTGAAAATACTGTATCCCAATTAAACGAAGTGACGTCCCAATTATACGACATACATAACATTGGGAAAAACCGTCTCCCAGAGTTGTATCCCATTTAAGCAGCAATTTCGATTATCAGTATCCCAATTAGGTGAAAAAAAGTCTGTCTTTCTTACTTACAGAAACAACAATCAACACAAAATAACAGATAATCTAATACAACTGTGTATAGATACCAGAAATGTCTTCCCACTCCATTGGATAGTATTTGCTGGTAATGCAGTGGTCTGCTAATGCTTCTGTGAGAGTTTCTTCAGTGTAATACACTCAGATGAGGGTTTTCCCAATAATAGCATGACAGCTGATATTTGAAGAATTGTCTTATAAGGCAGCATTGTTCTTAAATTCCCTATGTAACAAACATGTCACCCATGCCAGCTCTAGTAACATGAAAGCTAACATGAAAAAGTAGATCCTCATGACCTACATCCACTGTATACACATGTGAAAATATTAATTTGACATTTAGTTTGATGCCTCTGTATACCGTGACATCATCAGACTCTCAAAAAGTTTTGCTAAAGAATGTCCTTCTCAAGATTCATCATAACTGTTAAAGTGTACAAGTAAAGACAGACACATAGTCAGGCATCCAGACAGACAGACAGGTGGCCTCCATATACCCCTAGATTATGACACTTGTGCTCAAGAAGGTCCTTAGCAAGATTCATCAGAATCGGACAGGGGGTGGATGGTGTTGTATTTAGGGCATCTAAGAGGTGGCAGGTCACAAACACATAGAGAGACACACACAGACACTGGTTAAAGAACCTTCGGGGCCTTCTAGGTTATTGGGGAAGGTTCACCTGGTCCTCTTTTTGTTTAGACAGCTGGAAAAAAACTTGAGCAATATAATTTCTGTGGTGGGAAAACACGTTTTACAAATGGATTGTCAATGGTTGAGCCAATGTACTATAACATTTCAAACTTGAAGGATGTCACCCATAACTAATAAACACTCAATAGTGCAGAATTTAGGAATTGTAAAAGAAACTTCATCAATTCAATGGTAAATGTTTCAATGTCTTTTTCAATGTGTTCAAAATTAAAGACATTGAAAAAGACTTCTAGTCGAAACATTTATTTTTAGTATTTATAATCTTAAACAATGCCACGTCTTGCCAAATCGCTTTACAAAAGCATACAAAATAACTGCACAGAAAGCTTGGGAACATAGATCATTGTTTAGTTTAATGTAGTCTTCTGTAAGAAATATGCAGCTTGGCTGAAGGAAAATCATCCAAGATCGAGCACCTAATTTCCACAATGGTCATGCTGCCAGTATAACATCATTATGTGTTTCCAGTTAAAAGAATGCTTCTTATAAATGCAGACAATGCTGCTTTAGGCATGAAACTCCACAATGATCAAAGAATCTTTTCTTGAACTAATCAGGCAACTAATTCTAGATGTGATTAGTTAAATTCTGAAATTACAAGAATATTTGGAGTTTCAATGAGGGGAGACGCTAAAATAATACAATAAGTTGGATTTGTTATAACGTTTTGGAATTAAACAAAACAAACTTTTACTGAGCAAATGTACGTTAAAATACATGGACTACACTGTAGCTACACTATACACCTGTGTTACATTATACTACACTATACACCTGTGTTACATTATACTACACTATACACCTGTGTTACATTATACTACACTATACACCTGTGTTACATTATACTACACTATACACCTGTGTTACATTATACTACACTATACACCTGTGTTACATTATACTACACTATACACCTGTGTTACATTATACTACACTATACACCTGTGTTACATTATACTACACTATACACCTGTGTTACATTATACTACACTATACACCTGTGTTCCTGTGTTACATTACATTACAACAACATGCTAGGATCAGGAAAATATGGAGTTCCATCCTCACAATCCCATAATTGTGTGTTATGCGTAGTAAATAACAGTAAATGTTAACTGCATGTAGTTCATGTAACTAGTATAAAGCTCCTGCTGGCAACTCTTCAGAGGGATGCAAGTGTTGATGTTACATTGCTATGGAAAGATCAAGGACAGCTGATTAAGTCAACAGGATTATCTAGAAATACAAAAACGACCCGTGACAATTTCATCTTGATGAAACAGCTCCAGGTACACCTATTACCAGCACTTCAGTAACTTTCCAGAAAAAAACTCCAACCCCCTCCTGATTAGTTTGTTATTTGTGACGCATTAGCAACCACAACACCATTGACTTCTTTTTTGTTTTTTTCAGGTACTATTGCTTGCATTTTAACATCACAATTTTATAATCCTCTAACATAAACTTTATACTTGCTATGACCTTTACCCTAATGCCACAAGGTCAGTAGTTTAAATTCTGTATCTCTGTGACAAAGTGTCTTTATTTGTTCAATATAGTTGAATGATTAGCAATATGTTTCAGCTTCGCCCTTCTTCAGATAGCAAGGATGGAATGTAGCTTGCTGTAGTTACAGTAGGTAGGCATATTCGTTTAGGAGAGTTGAGAACATGCAATAGACTATACCTTTACAGGAATGGACTTATACATGTTATTTTAGTTCTTGAACTCGCTTAACTAGCTCTTCAATCAGCATTAACCCTAACTAATGTTTCCCATAGTAAAAGCATAGCAAAGTGTAATAAAGCACAGTAAAAGCCTGGTCTAGCATAGGTAAGCATTGTAAAGCACAGGAAGGTATGGTAAAGCATTTTAAAAACATGGAAAACCAGTATAAATTATGTTAAATTCATAATATAACCATGTGACAAGCAAGGGGAAACTGCAAAATGACCTTGCAAAAATACTGTGCTAAACTTTTATAAGGGAAGTCTAAACCAGCATGACAAACTGAAACCAGCAAATTCTAGTTCTGACAAGAACAGACCAGTGCTGGTCAAGCTGGTATTTCCAACAAGGTGAATATGACAATGGTGGTATCCATGTGAGAAGGCAATCAAACATTACAATGTAATAAGTCAATGACGTTATGCTCTCAGCAATAGTGGCCCTACTGTACAGCTGTGAATGTCTACTCAGCTTGTTACTAAAGCTGCAAACAGATCAGTGGTCAAGGAATGGTTGTGATGAGCCTGTGAGAGTAACAGGTCTAATATAAACAATGACATTTAATACTGTATGAAACAAAAATAAATATTCAACAGTTCTTGTTCAATTGTATATTAGTGAAGATTTTTTTAACATAAAGGTCGTCATGCTTTCATATATTTTTACTTAAAATTAAAAAATATATTGTAACGACCCAGACAATTGCTTTGTTATTATTATTATTATTATTATTTATTTCTTTGCAGACGCCCTTATCCAGGGCGACTTACAATTGTTACAAGACATCACATTATTTTTTACATACAATTACCCATTTATACAGTTGGGTTTTTACTGGAACAATCTAGGTAAAGTACCTTGCTCAAGGGTACAGCAGCAGTGTCCCCTACCAGGGATTGAACCCACAACCCTCCGGTCAAGAATCCAGAGCCCTAACCACTACTCCACACTGCTGCCCCGCAAGACTTGTTGCAAGACTTGTTGTCTGTTCAGTTAGTCTAGTCTGCTTTTATATCAAACAAAAAAACACTGGAAATGTGAAAAAAACCCAAGTTACCCAAAGTGCCCGGCCATTTAAAGCAGAGATATAAAAAACACAAGCCAAGTTTCAAGAAACCTTTGGGGCAACCTTGCCCAGCACAAAGCGGTGGGGGTCAAGGTTGCTCCAATTGTTTCTACTAACTTGGCTTGTGTTTTTCAGGCACAATAAAAGCAGATCAATCACATTAAAAACACAAGACAAGTTAGTAGAAACAATTAGGGCAACCTTGGCCCCCATCGGTTTTACAGTTGTGCCTATTTGCTTTGTGTGGGCAAGGTTGCCCCAATGGTTTCTTGAAACTTGGCTTGTGTTTTTGATATCTCTACTTTAAATGGCTGGACACTTTTGGTAACTTCGCGTTTTTTCACATTTCCATTGTGTTTCGTTTCAGATTTACTGTACAGCTATGGCCAAAAGTTTTGCATCACCCTATAGAATCAACTAATTTTGCTTCATAAAGTCGAATGAAACCTGCTGTATAATGTTACGTTAACATATTGAATTATATACAGCGTTATCATTTTCCATATTCTTAACGAAAATCTAACACATCTAATACTGTACTAGTATTATGGCTTTTGTGATATCATTTTGTAGTTTATTTGATTATAGGATTTTTTTTTTTTTTTTTTTAATTTAGTCGTCGCCAATTATTTTTACCCCGGTTTTCACCCCAATTTAGCATGCCCAATTATTAACTGTATCCCCGGCTCACCGCTCGCAACCCCCCTGCCGATTCGGGAAACGGAGGCTGGAACACGCGTCCTCCGAAACGTGCTCCTTCCAAGCCGTCATTTTTCGCACTGCAGATCCAATGCAGAACAATGCCACCAGACCTATAGTGCCGGAGGACAACACAGATCTGGCGGCTCCGCTGCAGAGCCACAGGCGCCCTATCGGCCACAGGGGTCGCTGATGTGCGGTGAGCCGTGGATTCCCCTGCCGACCTAAGCCCTCCCTACCCGGGCAGCGCTCAGCCAATTGTGCGCCGCCCCCTAGGAACTCTCGGTCA
This sequence comes from Acipenser ruthenus, assembly GCF_902713425.1. Classification (NCBI taxonomy): domain Eukaryota; kingdom Metazoa; phylum Chordata; class Actinopteri; order Acipenseriformes; family Acipenseridae; genus Acipenser; species Acipenser ruthenus. The sequence continues at coordinate 9,133,085 of NC_081206.1, read as the reverse complement.
CGGTCAGCTGTGACATAGCCTGGATTCGAACCTGCGATCTCCAGGCTATAGTGCCTTTACTGGATGCGCCACTCGGGAGCCCGCTTGATTACAGGATGTTAAATAAAAGACCAAACGTTTTATTATTATTATTATTATTATTATTATTATTATTATTATTATTATTATTATTATTATTATTATTATTATTATTATTATTATTATTATGTCTCAATCCTAAAATTCTAGGTGATGCACAATGTTTGGCCATAGCTGTATTTCAGGTGCAATTGCGATAAGCTATGCAAATTTTTAGGCAGGAAACTCTAAATGCACAAGCAAAAATGATCATTGGATTGGAAACCCCTGCAGCCACCACCAAAGGGCATGCAGACAAGTGGCCCGAAAGGAGAGACAGAGTACCAAAACGAAGTGCAAGATGGTGTGATTCACACTAGAATTATTTAGTACAGGAACACTGTAACATTGTATTGTTTTGGTTAATTATAAGAAAATATGTTAAACACAAAAAAGAACAATGCTGTTACCATCACCCCCCCAAATATGTAATCAGGAAAATATAAAGGCTGCATCTACCTGCTTCAGTCATGTTCGGCAAGACAGGACACAAATCTGGCAGACTTTGATAGAAGGCTGATATTAGCAGGAGCTTTCCAAATCCAAGACTGGGTGTTTTGATGTTTTAGGAAGAACAGACCACTTCAGATTTCGAACCCCAAATTCCCTAGAAGAATTTGTAGCAGCTAGGGTATGGTCACATCTCCTTCCTAAACAATTTATTGTAAACACCTTGCAGACTCATTGAGTCAGTGCCTTCCCGGCTGCCCATGGAGGCCCATCCACCTCATTGACAATGTTATGGCAGGTGTTTCCAATATTTTCCTGTCAAACCCACCCACCAGCACTTTCTACTTACATAGCCAAAAACTACCCCAAAACAGAACTGACATGTGGGCTACAATTTAGCACAGGCTCCACCCACATATGACATCACAAACCAATGCACACCTCCTGCTTACAGTGTATTGCTACTACAACAGCCAGAAAACTATGAGGGTGCCCTGCAAAGCAAAAACACCCCACATCTATGCAGCTGTTAGAACTAGAAAACTGGTAGAACTGTTAGAACTTTTTAAAACTGGAATTACTGTAGTAATATCTTTTGAGATAAGTCTTTGCTTTGTTCTCATTTATCTAAGACGTCTATAATTACATGTATTCAGCTGGCTATACCATCTACAGAGCAGCATGCTGTGAAGTAATCTCCACTCTAGTGTTTTGTGTTTGTTTTTTTTTAAACAGTGAAATGTAGTGAAAGATCTAATATTTGAAATAAAACAGCAGGTTCTGCGATATGAAACTGTTTAGCAAATCTAAAAAAAACTTAGTAAGTAATCATTTCATCTTTTTTACCATATGTAGGAATGACATTCTTCCAATGTTACTCCACAGAACTTAATTTGATCAACCTATACCCTGATAAGACACAGCTGTTTAGAGCATTTTACAGCACTGAGAAATCTGGATTCTGTCAGCCTCTTATTTTTAGACTTAATCCTGGGCAGATAGATGGTTGATACAATACAGGTTTCTTCACCAGTGCTGTAAAATGCTCTAAAAAGTCCTGCTGTGTGTCATCAGTGTGTCGGTTCATCAAATCAAACCCATAGTCACCTATGTGTGCATGTACTGCAGAGAAATACAAAGCCACAAAGAGGGGAATACCTTGATCTCACTCACTGTATGTGTCCTTATTATAGAGAATGGTATAAATAAATCAGTTTGTAAGTATGAAAATGTGAGGGACAACAGCAATAATCGTGACCTGAACATCCTTTACCTGCCAATGCCATTCAGTCCTGGAGCCAAGCAAAGACTTCCAATTGTGCAGCACAGTGCCAGATCACGACCATACAATAAGAACCCACAAACAAACCTAAAACTTCAATGCTGCGATAGAAGGTGCAAGGAAGTGCCGTGAGTTCAGTATAAAAAAGCCACAATGTTCTGTTCCTCTTGATTCCCTAATTCCAGAGTCGTCTACAGCAAACCCTTGTTTGTTTTGCCGTACTGCACAGCCTGGCCTGGGAAAGGTGTTAAAGTATTTACAACAGCATCCTGATGGAGGGTGGCCACCATCTGCTCAAACTATAAACAAGACTAAAATGACATCTAATCATGCTTTCCCTGGGACGGAGATGAAGACAGCTATACCCAGCTCACATTAGGAGCACTCTCTGTCAGTCCCTTTGAATTTGGAGGCAACTGAAAGACCAGTCTCTATGAGAGTGAAGAAACCAAAGCATGCTTTTTGTACAGTCCCATGGTACGGCAATGGGTTACCAGTGTGTATTGGACCCTACTATCTTGATAGCATGTAAAAAATGAAAGGCAACTACTGTGGTAAGCATTATACCAATGGCAATTCCTTTTGCCCCTATTACCTCAATCCGTTGCATTGCCATTGTACTGCGCCTGCATTGAAGATCATTGTGGTTGGTGCAGGTAAAGAGAGATTCTGATAAAAGCAGGACAGTTAAAGTTCCTCAATACCTTACTTACTCTATGATACTTACGCTAAATTGTGGTCATAATACAGTACTTTTTCAAAGGCACTGACCTTAGCATTATAAACAAGTAACTAATAAAAAATGAACAACGTTTGTTCAAGTTAGTCAGCAAGTTGTTAAGCTTAAAAAAAAAAAAAAGTGTTTGTTTTGAAACTCATGGTAAATGCATGTGGCATAGTTTCAAAGAGTTTACCCCAGTCTTTATTGAACTCCTATTTTTGGAAAGGAGAAAAACAACAGTTTTCTTCACAAAACAAATATTTAAGCAACATTTTAAGCCCTCTCAGGTTGTTTGTTGATCAGTTTTGTACATTCCTGCTGAATGTTCATCTTTCAAAAAACAGTTAATTAAAGACTGGAGTAACCACTTTGAAAATATGGCCTATTGTCTGGTCTGTAAATCATAGATAGATACTGTATATATTATCATATTCCCCAAATGCAGATAGATAGATAGATAGATAGATAGATAGATAGATAGATAGATAGATAGATTTAAAAGCCACAACAAATACCCCCAAAACAATAATTAATTATAGACCCTTAAAATCCCATCTGAAATAATTGGATTAAAATACACTCACACAGATACTCCACCATTCAGACAGTTCATAATCCTCGTCACTTTTACCAGGTCATTTCCAGCATTTCTATATCATGCACTGTCTTCTTCTAGAAGGTATAGTCCAGTTTCACCCTTGTTATTACAAGCATTTTAACAATGAGACAGCATCCTGATTGATTTTATTTTAACAGCACTAGTTTGGCCTTTCTTGATAGAAAACTGGCCAGCTAAACACAGTACTTTTTAAAAATGTTTTGCAGGAACTAACCCTGAAAATAACAATAAGGATCATCATATACTCTCTAGATAGACAGATAGATATTATAATTGACGGATAGTGTATTTTATACATACGTTTTAGTACACTTTGACGCTGGAGCAGACAAAAAAACTTTATTTTAATGCATTTTCTGTTAATTTATCACTATAAAGCATGTTGTGAATATAGAGGAAGCCTATTTCCTTACTCTTTTTTAAAATCATTTTGGTAAAAGCACTTTTAATGAGCTGTTAGGAGTTCCCCCCTTCCCTTTTGTTAGTTCTGCATGGGAGCCTGCTAAGTGTGAAAAAGCCAGGGAAGAATTTATGACCCCTGTTGAAAAGAAGATATTTATTTCATTAGATCCCCAATGCTCGACTGCCTCACAGAGTCTGTCCATTGCATGCCACACACTTGGTGTGGTGGCTGGTGGTCTACTGGTCTTTTACTTATACTTAAATCCACAGCTGCACAAGCAAACGGAAATACACCAAGTCTCTCAAGAAGGGTCTAGTGTCTAGTGTGGTATATGGGTTTTGGAATTTAGTTATATTTTTTGTCCATATGTAATATTGTAGGGGTTCAATCTGGAAATGCTATAAAAAAATTTTAAAAAAAGATCTGCTTAAGTGACCATTAAAATATTTTTAAACACGTTTACATAATATATTTTTCATATATTTTCCAGCAATAACACATATATGGTGCATATATATTTTAAAATTAAAATACATGTTCATTGTATTGTATATTTTAGATATACATCATAAATTGATCAATGACCAAAGGGGATATTTCCAATATATATATATATATTGGTCATTGCATGCTGATTGTTCCATGTTAGGTTTTTTTATGTTTTGTTTTGATAAAGACTTCAGGGCAATTTCTCGTACCCCATAGAGTTCACATAAACTATTTCAAATAATTCAATAAAAGCTTTGTGATCGGGGGATATATATTTACATTGCCCTATTACCAAAGATTAACTCATTTAAAACAAAAATATACAATAGAAGTTAAACCACCTTCCAGAATGTTTTCACACCTATCTTTGGCCAAAAAAAATCCTCCTTTAATAGAAACAATGCCCCTCACCCAGGAATGCATAATCTCAGCCTAAAATCCTCCCCCACATCTCATTTGCAGGAAAGCCCTAATCCCCTTACTCTATACAAACTATTAGTATTTTGATGTTGCAGTGCCTTTTCAAACCAACTCCTTTCTATTAGCTGTGCAATGGAATACAGGCCCCCATTCACAAACCTTTAAGGAATGTTTGAAGGAGTATATTGTGAACTTTCATTTAATAACCAGGAAGCTCCATTTCAAGGCCCTGTCACAAGGTAGATGACCACGGAACCCTCAGGTAGCTCAACGCTGGAAAGGGAGAGAACTATGTAAGTTAAATAAATAACAATGAAGACACTGTTTACCGGTTTCTTATTGAAATAAAACCTTGCTGATTGGGCATGCCCTCGGTAGTATCTGTAAAGGTGTGGTCTATTAGTCCCTGTTTTAAGGAATGTTTAGTTAAGGACTGTATTTTAAAGTTGCGTTTTTAATGATTAAATCAATTTCATAGTTTAAAAAACCTTTTTCTTTTTTAATAGTTTTAGAGACGGTTATTAGTTTATTTTTCTAGGAACTATTTTACTTAAGAGAAAAAAAAGTCCTTTAAAAAGGTTTTAAATAGGGCTCAAAAGATCAGTTTTATATCGAAAAGAGAAAAAAAATAATAAAACTGAAAAAGGGAAAAAGATGAAAATGGCACTTTTGAGTAGTGCTTTTTTCTGTTTCTTCTGATAAATACAATGGGTAAACAGGTAGACAAAAAACACAACAAAGAAAAAAACGGCAGCTGTTGCTTTAAAAACCTGTATATTTAAAACTGTAAATGTGGTTTATTTGTGTTTCTAATATTTTAAGCAATGAGGTGAGCAATTCACACAAAACATTATTACATTGGTTTTCCATTTAGAAAAAACAAATCTCCCCAACCCTGTCTTTCAACACAAAAAGAAGCATTTGTAACCAATAAAATCAACGGATTCTCCCTTCCTGTTATTTGTAACACCAAAAGCACTTTAAATATCTAACTAAAAGAAAACAGTGTCAGTGTCTAGACAGTTTATTGCAGCAATAAGATTCAGACACCAAATACACAGTTCTGAGGTCCGGACTATTCAGACTAAACAATCAACACATTGCCTTCATCAGACACCTCATTTATAACACCTCTCTGGTCACTAAAGCTGTTGTGCGGTCTTTGTCCTTTTCACATTTCTTTTTATCCTTTACTCCAATCAGGTTTAATACCAAACTCAAAGACAGGCCAGGATTGTATTGTAATTACTGCTGTCCTTATAGTAGCTCTCAGGAGCTGCCAAATAACAAAACAAATACAATTAAGATAACTGATATTTTCTGGCAATTCAAGCAGTTTTCTCGTAATATAATGAATAGATTACTGAGGTGTGCAATTGTTATTTGGTACTTCAATTAGGACCCTATAATTAAAATGTATGATGAGTGGCTTTTTTTATGAGTTCTTATAGTTTTATTGACATTGTTACTGGCCCCCTTTTCATTGTGCTGAAGATCTTGAGGTATATTTCAAATACAGCGTTGTTGATAAGCTGCTGCATCCAGGTACCTTTGCTGCAAGTCATGGTCTGATTATAGCTAGACCATGGAGTGACTTTGAAGTGATGAAGTACATCAAATACCAAATGAATGAGGCTGGAGTTGTGGACCAGACACTACGTTATTGCACGATGCAGTGCTGTTGTATAAACAATATGGTCCTTTTTGGAGCCATACCGTACCCTTATAAAAGCTGCCCAGGATAAAAGCATAACAAAGTGCAATACATCACAGTGAAAGCATGGTAAAGCATTGTTAAGCATTGTAAAACCCAGAGATGTCGGGTAACGCATATTTAAAAAATAACATGGAATTATATATAACCAAAATGAACCAAAAAGCACTGAAATAATGTTTTTAAACACATATTTTATAACAGGGAAGTTTTAAAGTGACTATTTTCTTGAAAGAAAGTGATTTGAAAATATATGCAACAGTCCTTATTAGCTAATAAACTATTCCAGAAACCAACACCAAGATATGTAATTTATGGAACTATTAAATAGTATTATTGTAATTGCTTTTAGTTACAAATATTGTCTTGATAGAAAAGGACGAGGTCACAGGAACAATATTAGCAATAGCAAATGAAGTAATCTCCTGCTACCTGAATGGAATAATGGGACACTGTGTAAGCTTTATGGCAGAGCTGCATATTTAGAACAGACACAAGCACAAAATATGTTATTCCTTTAGTACTTGCAGAGGGGCTAAGTGGCCTATTCAAGTCATGTTAAGAGCATCCTAATACCACTGCTGCTCAAATCACTTGTGTAACAAAGTCATGAAAACCTGAGCACATGAGTCTCTTAGGGCATGTATGTAAAAAGCCAGGAATGTCTGTATTTGAATGTTTTAACTGGCAGCTGCACACTGTAAACTCCTTTGTATCTGCAGTCTCTATTAAGATTTTCACGCTATTAGACTGCATCAATTTTAGGCAGTACTGTGCTATTAGCTTCCAAGATTTTGATTCATTTTAATTGAATTTAGAGTGTCCAATTATGTTTGTTTTCTCTTCAGTTTTAGTGCTCCATTCGAATGGCACTTCCCCATGGAAGATCGATGGAACCTCTCTTCTGGCTGTTCGCCTCTTTTCACCTGCCGAACCTAAAAAGAGGCTGTTACCAAGCTACTGAACCCAGGGGGAGGTCAAGGACGAATGCACTGGTCAGTGGTGGAAGGACATAGCTCAATTTGAGCAGACCCAGACACATTTCTGTGTTCATTTGATCTAACCCTAAATAACCACATGGTTTGAAACAGGTCTACTCTGATTTTCACTTACTCAAATAAAACCGCAGTTGAATCCGGAATCATTGAATGTCAGCATTGTTCTTATCAAAATATTGTTGCAATATTGGTTCACTTCACTGCGCACCATTTTAGTTGCTTCTTCCTAGCATTTTCCTTTTGAATTGTACTGTTCTTTGCTCTATAGAAAGATGGAATAGTGAATCATTGATGTGATACAGCCCCCTACTATCCGTATTTCAGATGGCTTTATCACATCAATATCAGGGTCTACAATACACTATATATATACCGACATTTTTTCCGTTTTGTTGTACATTCTCGTACACACCCCCCTAGCCCTGGGCAGCTACTGTGCCATGCCAGTATCAGGTACAAAAGAATGCTGGCACTGCATGGTGCTGACACACCAGGGCACGGTGTGGGTTTTTACAAAAATCATGGAAACAATGTGGCACGCTTTCATAACAGTGACAGAACAATGCCAGCACAGTGCTACAGGTTCATGGAAACGAGATACCAGTGATTCTGCTTGGGTTTCTTCAGGACGATACAATGGGGTTAGAATGGTTTCCCTCTTTTTTTTCTCAGAATGGGTGTGAACCTGGAAGATCATAGCTCAATCTCACTAGACTTTTTTTTAATACAAGTATATTATGTAATATTGCATTCACAGTTCTGTTTTGTATTGAGGTTGTAGAAACGTACATTTTCTGAAAGTAGTCTTTTGCAAAACAGTGAAAATCGTTACCCACAGCACTGACCATTTGGCCAGAATTATGCTTCCATTTCCAGCTTTCAAAGGTTTACAAGCAGTCTTCGTGAGCTTTTAATGGTTGCTCGGGTGATTAATCACCGAGTAGAGTCACTGCAGTATGGAGCTCCTCGGCTCTCGCGTTTATTATTTTCTTCTTTTGTTCCCTGCCTGTGGATGCTCCTGAAATACTTCCTCCATCCACCATATATAACACCATTAACACAACACAAAGAAAATGCTACAGTTCTCAAGCATTGATTTTCAAGTAAAGGATGGCTAATGTTGTTTGAAAAAGCTTTGCTTATGTAGTATGATTAATAAAAGGCACCATCTGGCTCTGGGTACACATTTAAAATGATGTTTTGATATTAGGGGTTGCATTTACAAAGATTTGAACCTTACACATTGTATCGTATATTTAGGTATTTGCAGCATTAGCGTTTACAGGGAGTTAATTTTTTTTGGTGTTCATCTCCTCTCAGCAGTGTTTTTGTATTCTGAACATGAACACTGACGTAGTGGCTCAGGATGTTTCTTTATAATGTATTTACTTCTCCTTATTTTTTTTTATATAATTTGTATTTAGTGCCCATCAAAGATGAGGGACATTGTTTAACGGTGCTGGCAAGCTCTACAAGATCTTGCCCTCACAGTTCTGGAATTGAGCACAGTTCTAGAATTGAGCACAGTTCTGGAATTGAGCACAGTTCTGGAATTGAGCACAGTTCTAGAATTGTGCACAGTTCTGGAATTGAGCACACTTCAGTCCCAACCTGAACACCCCTTGCCATTCACCCCTGGGTTTCACTCCAACAGAAATTGCTAGTTTTGCTGATTTGTGCCAAATGAGTTGACTGGGGGCCAAGACATGAGAAGCTAGTGAATTATCCCAATGAGCCACCTGGCCCCACTGTGGCATAAGATTACTGTCTGACATGAGTAGATTCATTCTTTATTTGTATTTTATTTCATGTAAAGCAGGATGAGTGATTTGGACAAACATCTTTATCAATGTCTTTGTACATCATAACATATTAATACCATTAGAAAGGTAATTTCTTTATCAAAGTCTTGTTTCTAGTTAGTACTACTGTATGTCTAATGGGGTCTCCAGCTTTCTGCTCTGCAGCCTTTGCATTTAGACTTTTAGACAAATTTCTCCTCCTCAGGCATTCATATACTGAAGACTCTGCACAGACCACACTGACGCCACACTTCATTGTTGATTTGTAAACCCGGAAGGTGTCACAGTGAGTTATAGCTACAGAAATATTATGATGTAGATATATGCTGGTCTCAATATTTAAATACATATTAACAGATGCACTTCCAAACACATTTTTCAACCCAAACACTGAATCAGTGCAAAATATTTGACCCCCTCAGTCACTCCCGCTGAAATTACTTCAAGTTTTTCAAGCCTGATGTTCCACTTGTACCACTAGATCCTTTCCATACAAGAAGAAACAGACACCCCAATATCTCTCACACTCTCAGAGCTACCGGTACTGGAAGAAACGAGGTCCCTGAAGGTTGGGCATACCTGCAGGAATGGGTATCAACTGTAGTCCCTTGTCTCGTTACGTTGGTAGATTTCACTGACGTCTTTTAACAACATGAGTTTTTAATTATTTCGTTGATGAAATGATTCTCTTGTCTCATGACTATTTTCATTTTGTAATCCAACATCCTTGCTTTGAGTTGTCAGATACATTTTCAGACTACAGTGGTGGCAGACTAACTTATTAGAATTGAATGAAAGTGATGATGTTATTTGTTTTTCACTGAACTAACCTGAAGTTCAGAAACCTTATGGCTGTGTCCATTGTTCTACCAAATTTAAGACTTGATGTAATGTGTTTGATTTTGTTAATATCATTTTAGTACAGCAGTAAAGTTCAATGTCTAAAAGCAAAAAAAGGCAGAGAACACAAAGTACTTCTTCATTTTATTTTACATGAATAATGTGACACCTTTCTACTGGAAAAACCACAACAACCTTTAAGGCTACAAACGCTCCATTTTCTCATTGAAATAAAAAGAGCAGGCTCTTGACAAAGTTATATAAGATGCGTCTTTACAAATACTGTAATAGTCAACCAACTATTCATACCAGTGTATAATTGAAGGCTTCAAACTAGATCAAGACTATATGACTGGGTACATCTAGAAAGATAGTGTAAGACCACACAATAACCCGTAGAAATGATTAGTCTTCAAAGACAACTTGAAGAATGCTATACCTGTTTTCAGATTAAAACAAACAAATACATACAGATGACTCGATTCTCAAAACTATTAACTCTAAATCATCATTAGCACAATTTTTTAATGATGGAAAAAACACACCCAATAAAGATACCAAACTGGAAAAAAAAGACTGTATGGGCTTGTAAGTAGTCTCATGTTGTTTTCTGTTTGCCTTTCAGACAAAAATGTGCTCTTAATGGTATGGAGTAAATAGCTTTGAAAATCTAGCCCATAGTGAGAAAATGTTTTTTTTTTTTAAATGTTAATTGGCAGACCAAATATGACACAACAGCACCAGAACTGACTCCTAATTAAAAAGATATACTGGAGTTTGCTATTGTAATTTTGGTAATATGACAATATACTTTAGTAAACAATAACATTGTTTCTTACAGAAAAAAAGTGATATTTGGTGAACATCATTAAAAGCAAACTTAACCAGGCTTCCCTCCCCCGGGTTTGTGTGATCTGAATTCCACACGTGGCTGTAATTTTATGTGGATTGCTCATCAGATCCTGGAGGGGTAAACATAATCATGGCTGGCTTTTGTTATTACATGACTATGACAACTGCTTACATCAACAAGCAATGGAGTGTGAGAACAGTGGAGAGGGGACCCCCGCTTCACTACTTTCTAACTGTGACAGAGGCCTGCTGCTTCCCCATTTGGAATGTATTGGGTACTCCAAGACCATAAGCAACATTCATATTTCATAATTACAATATGTATTTGTCACAAAGACAGCCAGAGTGGGTGGCGTCAGACCAGAAGCAGGAAGGAATACAGAGAGACTTGGGGTTTTGGTATAGCTGAGCGCGTGATCGCGCTCAGCATTTAATAAACAGAACAGAAAATAAAAAGGTTGAAACAAAAACACAGGACACGGCACTGGTAGCCAAAATAAACAGACAAACAAAACAAACTAACATTTAACAAACGGTGCACGGAGAGACAAACAAACAAACACGGTGAATGAAAACAACTACTAATTCTTACTCTTTTCATTAACATTTACCTCCGCTCCAATCCCGTTCTCCACTCACCGAACACCTAACCACGAGTGACTAAAAATGTGCCTATTTATACTGTTGTGCTGGGATTCAATTACTAATTAATTATTCACTTGAATCCCAGCACGTGAATTAATTCTGTGCAACCCCGTGCTCACATATTACATTTAACCAGCACGTGAAGTGATTTGTGCCCTCCTCGTGCCTAAATACAAATCTACACTTTTAAATACACGTGAAACACAGACCCGTTTATATCCCGTGGATCAATGACTATACACCAACATTAACACACGCAACATACAACACAGAACACACAAATGCACACAGGGGCGGGGCACTTTGCCACAGTATTATAGAAAGTCTGCCTTAAGAACAGCCTCAACGGCCAGTTCAACAGCACATTTTGTACTTTTCTGGCGTCAATTTGAGCAATTTCACACCAAAGAGAGCAAATGACAATGTATTTTAAGAGTATTCCCAAATCTCACTCCTAAATGTGTCCAGTCTCACTCATTTGTTTAGACATAGTGTTGGTTTTGTTCTCATGGAATATGGAAAGTTTTATTCTTTGAGTGTTTCCATGACAATGGTTTGACCATCGAAAGGTCATTTGTTTTAGAATATTTAAACCCAAAGGAATAGCCCTATAGGCAAACACACTAGTGGGGTTTCCCTACACTGGATCAAAGGAGCGATGACCACGGCTCCCTAGTCTAGTTCCTTACCTCATATTAGCACCAGTGGCAGCATCACGGACCCACCTTTCCTTTTGTTATTAATTCTGGATACACAGGTGGCTCCAAAGTAACTTTTGCAACCTGATACCAAATCACTTCCTCTGCTGCAAGTCAATTCACTTGCACTCCAACAGTAGCACTCCAGCAGACCACGTGACCTACAGGACAGGAAGTGATTCTGTACTTTTTCACTGAAAAAAAAGAAGACTTATAAAAAAGCCAATTTACAGTGCACATGCAAATGTTTTGAAGCTACAGACATTGAAGACGTCAGAAACTTTCCTCTGCAAAAATAAAAGCGTGCCTTTCTGAAAACGTGCAGTCACAGTTAAATTCACATTTCAAACACGGTATAAATTGAATGAGCTTGGAAACAGTGTTGTTATGGCAGACTCAGAATGTAATGTCACTACTGGTATCACCCAGTTTCCATGTACGTGTACATTCCTGGGAATCCGGTAACCAGGAGTACATATGGGAGAAAATGTTATGGAATTTCAAATAGATTTTCAAATGTACACATTATAATTCAAATCACATGAAATTGAACCCCCTTGTTAGGCTCCCCCAAAGTGTATTCAATCAAGATCATTTGAATGAACTTATCCAACACCATGGACCTGAATACAGGTCTAGGAATGCCAAACTGCAGGCCTGTTTAATTACTGGCGGTTATCCGATGGCAGTCAATCTAAAAAGTTACAAGTTTGTTCATTTGAATGACTGAATTCCAAACTGCTGTATGCTGTTTCGCAATCTGTTAAAGGCATGTTTCTAATATTTCATTTCTTCCCTGTTTCCTATCCAGCCATGTGTGCTCTGTATGATTCTCTATTATTGTTTCTGTTTAGACCGTGCTTCGGAAAATACTCCTCAAGGTTGGTTATGGGGAAGCATATTAGTGTTGCGCTTTGCACTGAAGCACTGGAGCCTGTGCGACACGGCTTCCCACCTTCTCAACAATCAGCTTTGCCGAATCTTTCCATTATCTTTTCATCTATCAGTTTGCTTCCAAGCAGTCTTTGCAAAAATTGGATGTAATATATAATTCATGTTGCCGTTTTGTTTTAGAGTGTCCTTTTTTGACACATCATTCCCAGATGTATAAAAAACTAGGATGGTTCTCATTGACAAAGGCTTTATTACTTGCTTTGTTTTTAAAGTTATTAAAAGTATGGTTCCCAATTATCTTAGTACTAGGTCAAAACAGTCAGTACTGGCTATAGTTTGCGATCTCATGATTCCGGTAGTTTGGCAGTCCAAAGCATACAGACACCATTAGGAGAATTGGCTTTTTCTTATCGACTCCAAAAAACCTGGAACACTTTTTCACATGGTTTAAGAATGGAGTTTGATAACCTCTCATTATTTGGTTATAAAGAGTGTATAGGGATTTGCTTAAAACTCAGTGCCTTTGCTTTTCTTTTAGTCCACATTGAAAAGAAAAAAAAATACGCTGTATTACTGTTCCTTTGTTTATTTGTTGTTATTGTCAAAGGCAAGACCACACAAATATTAATTGTGTTGTTTTATGTGTGACTGTGTCTGTGTATGACAGGACCCCCTTATAAATGAGACCTCGGTCTCAATGGGTAAATTTCCTGTATAAATAAATAAATAAATATAATAATCGTTTTTTGTTTGGACGAGTTAGTAAGCATGTACAATTGAAAATCTGAGAGAGCACACATAGTAGGATTTTAAACGGGTAAGAAACTGACTATCAGGGACAATGCAGATGATATCAAGTAAACAGCAATGGGTGTAATTCATTGCTGTGTTATAGCGTTGGTGAGGGCATGTCAACTAGTTTTACCCCAGGCCTCTCTGTGTGGTTCCTTGTAGGAATAAGGACAGCTATGTTCAATATATCTAAGTTTACATCTGTTTATTTGTTATGAGAATGAGGGGGGTCATGTGCACACAAACACACAAGGATTTTACACACTTATTGATTGATTGTGCAATGCTGCAATTGCATCCAGATGGCAAAACTGCCTGATTCTCTGAGAGTGTGACATTAATGAGTATGGATGATGGGAGGAGACCATTTTCATATAATTGACACACCAAGCCACCTCAATCATTCGCGCCTTCAGGACCGGGTCCAGTCTATATCACTAAAAATGAGTCAGTTGATGCGCTGTTTTATGCGTAGGTTCACACAGGTTATGCCCTACATCTGTATACATTTTAGATTTTGTTACCTGAAACTCATCAAAACTTCCTATTTTTATATTATCAGAGATATCTGAAAAAAAAAAATGGTGTTACAAAAAATAACATCAGTTATGTCAATATTCATAGTTCAATGATACATTCATAGTTAGGCTGTGTTAAAAAAGCAACGTTTCTAATACGTTAATTCTTAAAAAAAAACCAAAAAAAAACATTTTCTCAATACTTATTTTCGCATGGTATGGAGAAAATGTAATTATTCTGATGGTTAAACATGCACAATTACCCATATATTCTATATATTGTATACTGTATGTCAAACAATGCATGGACAAATACACAGAATATACACTTGGTTAGCTTATTTTTTACACATAGTTATGATATGTTTATGTTTAACATAAAGACAAAATATAAATGAGTTATATTTGAACGATATAATCTTGCTGCGTAATGGGTTTATTCTTGTTATTTTCATATGGGAAGCAATTTTTAAAAGCTTGGGATAGGCTTTGTTGAGCATGCTTGAAGATTGTAATGGAAAATAACTTGAACAACAAGGCAAGCCTTTTGTATAAATAGAACTTGCATTAGCGTAGAAGAAAAGCCCTGAGCATCATTCATAAAGCTGGAAATGGCACTTCAGAAATAGAGAGGGCATATGGTGAGGGACCAAACAATGAATTTTATTACAGCTATGAAACATATTTTCAGGAGGTGCTTGGAAGCAGTCCTCAAGATGAAAGAGGGGCCAAATGAGATCTGTGTGCTGCAAATTGTTTCCCCATGATCAAACTATTTTATCCTTCGGGCAAACAGTTCCCCAACTTGTTAGGAAACCCATGATAATGCATCATTTTAATGATGAAAATCTATCTGGGAAATAATCACAGTCAAATATTTACATTTTCTACCTCTTGATGTGGTCAACAAACAATTATTTTCGCTTCTTGTCTGCATGGAGGTAGCGTTATCATAAATCATGTTTTAAATATCAACATTTTTTAGGATTTTTTTTTTCATCAAGCTTTTTTTTTTTTTTTTTTGTTAAACCACTAATTAAAACCACAATAATGGTTGATTCTGATTAAAGGGTGGTAACAGCTAGAACATGCCATTTTTAGAAATATACTTTTTACACACAATATATTACAAACTGCTGTTGAAAATATTAGCGTAAAATACAGGAAAATGTTATCATTTCAACTAGTTTCCCCGTTTTAAAAGGAAATCTGGACAACTGAAAAATTGACAATTAATTTTTTAAATAGCAAAATCTTTAAATTATCTTCTAAAATTAGTCTTAATTGGCCTTAAAGCATTTTCTTCCATTCTTGAATTTTACAAAATGAGATACAAAACACATTGACAGTGCTTAAGAGAACTTGAAATCTATAACTTATTTAAAAAATCTATAATTAAAGACTGGGTGGAGTAAACACTTGGAAGATATGGCCCAATGTATGTATTACCTAACAAAAAATGAGGGAGTAGAATCCTATATCTATCTGGAATACAGGGCCTTATTCACTCCCCCATCCCCCTCCCCCCAAATAATAATGTATTTTTAAGGAATGTTTTTTCAGTTTGAAGTTTCAAAACATTCACTTGTTGCTTTAAAATGCTGTTGTTGACCTTTAAAGCACTTCTGGAGCTTGTACCTATACCATCAGAGCGGCTGTATCCATATAACCCTGGCTGCCAGCTGTGATCAGCAGATTCAGGGCTGTTCGTTTTACCAGCGTCTCGCTGTGTCAGGCTACGAAGCTGCAGTTTTCCCACAATGCTCCAGCTCTTTGGAATCATCAGAATTGCTGATTCCCTGGCAAAGTTTAAGCCATGGCTGAAAGCCTATTTGTTCTGTCAAGCCTTTGAAGTTTCATTCTGTTTTATTTTTTATTTTGTGTTTTAGTTGACTTTTATTCTTATATTGTTCTGTCTTGTTTCACAGGCCTTTTATATTATAATATTGTGATTGTGAAGCACTTTTAAATGGCTTTGCCATGAAAGCCACTATATATAAATACAATGTGATTGATTGATTGATTGATAAAGCAGTTTCAAGAACTTCAAACTTGATTTAATTAATCAAAAATGGGCTGAAATGGGCTGACCATAATCAAATACATTTGTGGCATATTTCCCTTAGAAAATATAATATAATGTCAGGTATTTTATGTATTGTTATATACAAAAATACAAAACAAATATTTTCATAAAGGCACTTTCTATACAGCTCTATGGACAGTGTATTGCTTATGTATGTTGTTCAATACAACTCCCACACAGTGTACAGCTCAAGATGTTTTTAAAATCCCCGAAAAGAAAAAAAAAATCATTGCGTCTGCTATTTCTATAAAGACGGCACAAAATCCATCCGTGGGAGCAACAACAAGGGATTTTAAATTACCTCATGTAAAATAGCAGGCCACATTTTTAAAGTGTTTTCCATCTATTTGAGTGACATGACCTTCATCCTTCAAAAAACTACCATTGTTAAAATTTTTATCAATATCGACAAGTGATCACTGCCACAAAATGATCTTTTTTTTGTCTGTATTCTCCTGTCAAATTTTCTGAAGTGATCATTAAAGGCAATTTTAAAAGCTTCAGAAATGAAAATGGCCCTGCTTTGTGCGGTACACAACACAACATCTTTACCTTCATTTACATTACTTCACTTATTGAGTGTCAGAACTATTTACGTAGCTTTTCAGAAGAAAACAATGAAAATTCTGAATGGAATTACACCCATACACCATTTATGGATTCAACATTTATTTCAGATTGCAATATCAGAACAAAAAAAACCCTTTGTGTTTTCCTTGGTGTTGTTTAACAACAGAGACCTGGGTTAAAAGAGGTGTATAGATTCATGTCTCTTAAATGGGGTAAAAAAACAAGGTTTCAAAGACCTCTTCCCTGCCACAATACTATAAGTTCATGCACATCCATAAATAATACCAGTGAAACATTTACAATGGAAGCCCCTGCCAACTTCAGCAGTCACAAAATTCTATATTCCTGTACACTGAACCTTTTTGGATTAAATTTACCCTCACGACTGCAGTTAACAGCAGCATCGGAATCAAAAATTCAAAATTCCACAATGCACCTAGGAGCCCATGTGAGGTCCTACTACCTGGATCACAGGAAGATAATGGGGAGAGAAAACCAAGGGATATCATCAAACATAAGAGTGCAGTGGCAACAGAAAATGAGCCCTGGTTATAATACCCTGACAGTACTGAAGCTTCATTCTAGGATTGGTTTTCTGTGTAGGGTTGAGTAAGTTATGCAATTCTAGAACTCTCAACACTTCTGATGATAGAGGATATGAACATTCTTTCGTATTCCACAGATGTTGTCTACAGTCATTTTCATTAGTGAAATAACCACAGCTCTCTGTGAATGTTCTTTGAAGCCATAAATATTTGCGACCAAAATATTTGGCAAATCCCACCCATAAAACCTATTTTGCTCCAGAAATAATGGCGACCTGTTGCAATATACGAAGTATGTATTGTTAGTGGAATTTGATAGTCGTGCCAAAAATGTTTTTTTTTTCCATACGTGAAAAACGTACAATAAAAGGCTTGCAAATATTTATGACTTTACAGTATTCTGTTTATATCTCAAGCACAATGTATGGAAGAGAATGCATGTTTAAACCTAAATCATACAGCTGAATTCAGACAATGACTTTCTTAGATCAAGCTCCTCTTTTGCTTATCAATGTGGAGTAATTTGGAACTCACCCAGTTATGAATATATATTAATCACACTGCAAACATTCGTTTTTAGAGGATTGCATTCCCTGCACTGAGTAATCTGTAGCACACTGGTTTCCTTCTCCATTCTCAGCTAGTCATGTGTCGCTGGGATATGATTTATGCATTGCTTATGAATGGTTGTTAAAGTTTACAAATAATGGGCCGGTGGTGCAAAATTCATAGAAGAGTCTGTATCTGTTTCCTAGAAAAAGTCATCATAAAAACAAAAAGTGTTTCCCTGGCTTCTAAAAGGATTTGTTGTGGATTTAGGGTTTAGGTATGGTTTTAGTAAAAAATAGCATTCGGGGCAATAGCGATGGCTTTAAAAAACACTTAGCAGAACTGTGTGTTCCAAACCCGTTGAGTTACCATTGCTGGGGATGCTTTGTTTGTTTGGCTAGGGTTTATGGAAGGGTCAACACCTCTTATCATTTCCATCTGGAGAAGCACCACATACAAACTATGGCTGACAAGCTAAACGTGTGGCGAGATGGTTGCAATTAATTTTTCTGAAATCTTCACTTAAAAGTGGACTGGGAGGGGGTAGGGGGAGTTGGGGGTTACAATATTTTTGGTCCAGCAATTTTGATGAGGTCAGAAATATATTACGTATTAATATATACAGAGGTTAATTTGTACCGCGTTGCACCAGATCCCAGATCTGGTACCTTTTTGTCATACAGGCGAGAATTAAACAGTTTTCAAATGATGAACCACATGAAAAATAAAACTTAACTTTTTTGTTGTAAAAAAAGTGCTCTATATACATAACATGTACAATAATAAAAAACGCTTTCCTGTTCCATGAATTGAATGACAAAAGTGTACTGTATTTTAGGAATGCGACAAGTAATAAATGACTAGTTTTTTACACACCAAATGGCAAAACCAACAAACTAGTGCTGTTAACAACAGTGTCATCGCTCCTGTTCCTCAGGTTAGTCGGACCGCCGCTGGTATTGTTCAAACAATAAGGCATGAAACCCCGATCCACAAGCAGATGAGAACTTGGAGCATATATGGGAGCTACTGTAAACCAAGGTCAGGCTTTGATAGAGGGCTAATTGTATTTGTTCAACAAAACTTCTGATGATTCACAAGAATCTCTTTACAAATGAAGACCGCTCTGGAGAAGAGAGTTTGCTGCAGATTTGTGGTAATCATTGGCGAATAGTCCCTCCAGAACATTGAAATACCTTGCAGATGTGGAATCGGAGTTGCCCATGGTGTCACTATACCTTCTTGACAGTGTTATGGCAGGTCATTCTGTTGTTTTCTCCACCCCCAGTGTATTTTCACTATAGCTAATGGGAGGCATGCTATGGGGCATGAGAACGGGTGAGAAAAGATATATACAGAACTACATCTGTAATTGTAACCATACTACACATCCTTGTTATAATGTTACTTGATGACTGTTGAGCTAAATGTTTTTGTAATTCAAAGCACTTTGTCCTGGCAGAAATATTAACTACCTTTACAATACAATTTGGGGCAGTTTCACACAAATTAAATCTGAAAAAGACATCTCTTACAAAAATCTCTGAAGATACAACACAGTTTCTTCCAAGCTCAATCTGTGGCCCCTGAAGGTTAACCTGTGGCCCCAACACGTAAGCCCATCCTACATGGATACTTAATTAGGGAGTGAAAGAAAGCAAGGGTTGTTAATTTCAGTCTGGACAACTCTTGCAATTTAAAAAAAATGTATTAACGATTATAGACTGCTCAGGATCTTTCAACCAGTCAGAGCTCAAGTTTTGCCTTCTGCATTCCACAACACACCGTGGGGAAACACTTATTCATGACATTACCTGTTGATGTCACCTCCTTTAAAAAATTATACCTGAGGCACTTGGTCTTAACATTTTCATTGACATGCTGAGAGAGACAGTTTGACAGCCAACCCCCTTGGCAAGACCACAAATGAGGTAGTCCAATGTCTGCTTGACCTTTGGTGACGGTTGCAGGGGTTTCCAATGAAATTATAATTTTTGGTCATGTATTTAGAGTTTCCTGCCATTTTTGTCAAAGGTAGCTGAGTATCATATCGAAGTTCCAGCACATGTACACAAAAGTATGTGCTACATATCCCAGGTATTTTGTCACCTATGTGTGTCTCATTGTATCTGCTGTGTATGTTTCAGAACTGTACTCTTGTTGTCTCAATCCACTCCATACATCCCAGTTTCTCTTGACATATATGTTCATTGTGAACAAAGCCTGAATGAATATATTGTGCATGGTATGCAGTATACGGCAATGAGACCTCAGTTTTACATGCTGGCTAAGCCTTTTCACCCTGTCAATAACAGTCATGATCCTACATTAGCATGCAGCTAGCATGGGAAAATGAAAACAAACTTGTATTATCACTGTCATGGTAACCAGATAAATGGGTCCTTGGCTAGACAAAGGTGCGAGAGTAGGCGAGAAAGCTGGACCTCCTTTCTTCTGCTTGACATCTGTTGCTTAACATTCAGAATTGTATTATAAGATGATCTGCTAACCATTTCCCTAGCTGTTTCTTCCTTTGAAAGTGGCTGTTTTTTAAACGAGCATGTGATTTCTGGAAATACTGTCATCAATCAAGTCTTTTATTAGGAATCCCTAAATGCATAATAGCCACTACAGCTCAGTTGTGTTTTTTGGGTGTTTTTTTATGAAGAAAAAGAAACCCAGTGATAAACAGTAGTATTTATTGACCCATCATTAATACATTGCATTGCTTCAGTTGGGGATATTGCATTATTAAAACTGCAGTAACCCACAATCATTTTCAGTTTTATACAAAAATATATATTCAAGATAGCTTTTAGAAGGCATCTACCATGAGATCGCTGGGAACCTGGCTGAGGGGATCTCGGAGCTTTGATATAAATGTCTTCCAATAGAAGAATAAATGGTCAAAAACAAATAAAATATCCACGTGAAGTTAGTTTTCATTTTCGGGATTGTGAATTCACACTTGTGGTGCCAGGATCAAAAACTTGAACCCAAAATATCTGCCGTTTTATATAATCCACGAGGGAGGCAGGAGACTGTGGACTTCTTTTTGACCCCGATCCCCCTGACCCCAAACTTCCCACTCACCCCCACCAGCTGGCTGAGGCTAACAGCCACTGGGGGATCACAAAACAAGACATCCAAGTCCTTATAAACCTGTAAACACCAGCCTTTCTCCTTTAAAACATTCCCCCTTTCTGCCTTCAAAGGCTTGGGTGGCTCTTTATTGTGCACGCCGGTAATTCAAAGTGTATTCATGTTTGAACTAACACACTAGCAACTCTTCATAAGAAACACGATGCATTCAACATTGATGTAGAAATGCAAATCATGGGAAATGTAAATTAAAGTACACAAACCTTTGTATAGGCTTTTTTTTCCTGTTTGCTTTGAATTTCAGGGTGTGTATCTTTTTATAATACTATATTTTTCTAGTAATAGAAAAATATTGTATTATACATTATAAATGTAATAGTATCAGGATTAGATTTTATTCTTAAGGTGTTCCTTTTGAATTTGTTATGAATGCACGGCCATTTATTTAAGTTATTAATATACTACTCCAATGAAATCCTGTGAAATTCTATTGAAATGCATACGGCACACCTTGGTAGCATAGTCAAAGTATTACTCTGTTCACCATTGGGATGTTTTGGGTAGCCTGACTGTATCTGTAACTACCATACTTTCTTAATACCTATCTGAGCACCTATAACCTTAGATCACAGGCTGATCCAGATGCCATGATTCTTAAAGTTCACCCGTAATAAAGGCATTCAGTTGTTTTGAACCATGATCCTTAAAAAAAATAAAGTTATCTAAAAGTGATTTAAAACAGCAGAGCAGAGTCTTGCTGTTGGCTGATGCTTGTTTTCATTTGTTTTAATTATCTGTATCGGTTTGCTTATTTTATATAGTTATTATGATTATTTGATTTACCACATCCTTGACCAGGTCTTGCTAAAGAGATTTGTATCTCAACTCGACTTTCTACGGTTAAATAAAGGTTCAATAAAAACAACATCATTAATCCATGTCAGTTTTTATAAAGGGATCATCTTACAATAGCAATGAGAAGATGAATTAAAGATGATGTCCCTAATGTTTTTTTTTTAAATGGAATCTGTATTTCTGTAGAATTCTCTCATAGGGTTCAAGGATTTTGTTGTAATGATGTAATAATGTGGTGATGGACCCCTCTTGTTCATCTGCTAGCTGCTGTAATCCTGGTACTGTGAATAAAGTCTGGGAGGGAGCTGAAACAAATCTATAGTGCAACATGTGGCCCTGAAGCAAGGAAGCAGTGAATAAGATTTGTGCCCCCCCCCCCCCCCCCCCCCCAAAAAAAAGCTTTATTTGTTTCACACGAGGAGTGTGATGGGAGAGAATAGGTCAAGAGTGCCAATCAGCCTCCACTGTGTTTTCTTGCTTCTAACTCATTAAGACAAACGCTTTGAAAACTATGAAAATTGTTAACAGGAATACAAAAAGTCTAAGCAAGTGAATTCAACGTTTATATGTAGATTTTTAATATAGCAGGGAACAAAAAGACAGTTAGTACAATATTTTAATAGAATCCTGTTAATTTTTCTAACTGTTTTTTCTGTAACCAAAAAAATAAATAAAAAAAATCTAAAATATTAAATAGCATATATTAATGAGATCAGTTGATTTGCTGTGATATATAACCTTGATAATAATGAGTGGTTTGAATATTGAATTGCAGGGAGTGTTTAGTTGCCCTCGTAGACAGATGAAATTCTAATAAATGCTGAAAGTCGTTGCAGTTTGTTGTTTTTTCAGAGGT
The DNA here is from genome assembly GCF_902713425.1 of Acipenser ruthenus. Taxonomy (NCBI): domain Eukaryota; kingdom Metazoa; phylum Chordata; class Actinopteri; order Acipenseriformes; family Acipenseridae; genus Acipenser; species Acipenser ruthenus. Next base: position 9,110,268 of record NC_081206.1, on the reverse strand, counting down.
TGAAGGGAAATGGTTTGGCAAACTTGTTGAGCATCAGCACACAGGAGAAGGCAGATACATAGATAGAACCAGCTCTTCATTGATATAGAGGCTAGAGAGTTTTAAAAATGTATTTATTTACATCATTTTTTGTTAATTGGTTGTGTAAAAATATGTTATAATAAAATAAAACATTCAAAGACATGCATTCATCTATTTTGTCTGTATCTGTTAGAAAACAAATTCCTTACTGACAATACAAAAATCAGCAGTAATTAACCAATTCCAAATAATCCAGCTACATTTGGTATAACGACCTTCTGAGAAATATACCCTCCATGTTTTACAGATTCTTTGAAAAACACGCAGAGAGGCACACACAAGGATTTCTATCCCCAAGCATCCAAATTGATAAAACAAATTAGCCACAAATCATTTTACAAAAGCCCAACGGGAGACTTTAGAAAACGGTGGAAATGTTCCTATTCAGCTCTCTCCATTCCCCGGTGGGCAAGGCTCCCGACTCTTACCTCGTTTAACGGCTTTGACAGTTTAGATAACTAACCATCTGTGTGGTGGACCCTGCTTCCAATGGCTTTGTGTTTGTAAAGTTGTGCTTCATGATACAGAGCACTGCAAGGGAGGACCCTGTTTTCTGTTTTCACCAGGAAAGAAACCCCCCTCTGGAGCTTCGGGCGCTCTGAGTGACAAGACTGAACCTCAGGTGCTCCATCCAGATGTGCCCTTGGAGAAGTCACTATTGTTTGAGGAAGTAAACAAAGCTACCATTTTGATTTTGAGCTATTAGCGATAACAAGTTAATTGCTTTAAAATAAAACACGTTTCTCTCCATTTATTTTTTCTTTTCTCAGCTTAGTTAATAAATTGGGACCTTAGTTATTAAATTAGACACATGTTTTTTGCTTTATCAAAGTAACACTGAAATACATGGGGAAGAATGGAGTTCTGTCATGGCAATTCCAGTTTCTAGAATAGTATTCTTTTTATTTCTTCATAGGCGTAGTAAATCACAGTTATAAGTAATGTGAAACACTGTTGAAAAAAGGTTAATATTATAGTATAATAAAGAACTTAAGTGCAGGTAAGACTGGTTCAATTCACATTCTAGGCTCTCCTTAAATGAATGGGGGCCAACCAAGCTGTGCACTTGTGCCATTGTTTTAGTAGTTCTTACGATTCTAGGGTCCAGACACAGACTTGAAGATCCTATTGAAAGGGTATCCAACCAGGAACATCTAGATAATATTATTATTATTATTATTATTATTATTATTATTATTATTATTATTATTATTATTATTATTATTATTATTATTATTATTATTATTATTATTATTATTATTATTATTATTATTATTATTATTATTATAGGAGGCTGTGTGGTCCAGTGGTTAAAGAAAAGGGCTTGTAATCAGGAGGTCCCCAGTTCAAATCCCACCTCAGCCACTGACTCACTGTGTGACCCTGAGCAAGTCACTTAACTTCCTTGTGCTCTGTCTTTCGGGTGAGATGTAATTGTAAGTGACTATGCAGCTGATGCATAGTTCACACACCCTAGTCTCTGTAAGTCGCCTTGGATAAAGGTGTCTGCTAAATAATATTATTATTATTAATAATAATAATAATAATAATAATAATAATAATAATAATAATAATACAGTCAGCACTCACATATCCGACCCTATAAAATTTTGACTTCAGTGAAACGCGTGTGACGCATATCTGATTATTTCATTTTGCCCCGTTCCAACCCTTGTCCGTTTTTCAGGGAACACAAAAAAGATACAATGTCAAAAATACATATCTGAAAGGACTGTGTTTTAAAGTAAGTAGGCTTCCATTTAGATGTACTGTATTGGTTTTGTCGGTACAGTACTATATTTTCAACAGAAGTAGTATTTTAATTCAGAAAGATATGATTCTGAAAATATCACTTCTAAACTAATGAGACAACATGTTAACTGTAATACAGTACATACTTTTAAATACGGTACGTGTTGTAGCGGTATGTAAAATTTCCCATTAACGACCTAACAGAAAAATAAAATCTAAATGTTATCCATGCACAGAACTGCGTAAAATGTAATAGGCAATGCAATTTAGCAAAACCAAAAAAAAAGTTTCCAGAATTAAAACAGTATCCCAAGTCAGTATTCAAAATTGCAGAATATAGTGCTCGTTAAGCCCTAATGTCACAGTTGACTTGCACAAAAGCAACAAAAGATCACAGATTAAAAACAAAAAATACATCACAGTAGCTAGAACTGTTTAATGATTAACTGTTACCTTACCCTAGCTTATCTCGTTTGCTTTGTTTTTGGCTGCATTTTCGTCAGGTGAAACTGGAGGAAGTGCTGTGTAACTGCACAATAAAACAGACTGATTTGCATTCATTTGTTACATGTATATAATGGGGATTCATTTTATTCTTAATACAAGGGCGGTAAAACGTGACTGATGTGTATCTGGGTAACGGATATCCAAGTGCAGACAGTAATAATAATAAAACAGTTTTATTGAAAGATGCAGAAAAAAAATTGATTGATCTCCATTTTTCTTTTTCTTTTTTGTGTCTGCTTATTGCTTTGTAGTTAAAAAAGGGTTTCTCGATACATATATTATGCTACTATGTATAACAACATGCACAACATGTATTTGAAGGCTTTTGTGAAGTCTGCGCTTTCTGTCTGCTTGCTTTTGAATAGTGTTCTCTCTGCATTGAATATTGTTGATTATTAACAGTACCTGTATGATATTTGAGTAGACCAGTTGTATCCACTGTCTTACATCCTGTATTAATATCTGCCTTCTCTAAGGTTCCGGAAACGTGAACTAAAAAGAGTTCAAATCTTGTATCTGACACCGCGACCTAAGATTTGAATCAATTCACCAAAAATCAGGTCACGGGTAGGGTAGCCCAGGCTAGGCCAGGGCTTTCTGACTTTGGGTACCATAAGCCTCCAGGTGGTAGGCCTCAACTCTACTCCAGCTATTGTTTATTGGCAGGCCTGAATTAATCCCCATTGTCACTCTTGCTGAGAGACCTGCTCAGTGTTACTGATGTCAAGCTCTGCTTTGATATAACTTATCTCTGAACTCCTCAAACTTCCCACAATAACTTCAGCTGACATGCAAGAAAAAAAGAAACTTCACACATGCGCAAACACTGCGCATTTGAAGACAAAAATCATTATGGTTCAAATAAGCGTCTATAAAGGGTTTCGACTTACAAGTGAGCTCAGTGCGGTCAAGAGAAACCAGGTTTAGGGAAAGACCCAGCTTCACAGGAAGTGCACACAAAGTGTGATCAAATAAAGGGCCCTAGACATGAAACCCTGACTCCAATTAAAGACTAGAGACCGTGAATGTTTGCCTCTATTACTTCAAAACACTCAATCAAAAATATAAGGTTTTAGGAAATGGAGTAAACAAATGTTTCGACTAGTGCCTTCACATAAGTTGTACCCTTGTGAGTGTTTTCAAACAGAGGAATACACCCCTTCCCCTTTTTTATTTTGTATTAAACCACTCTTTCTATTTTTAACAAGGAAATTAAAACGACTTATTAAATGTATTCCGTAAAAAATATATATTGGATAAGATTTATTTTTCTAGCATAGCATACATGTAATGAACCACAAGACATGTGTAAAATATAAGTGTTTAAGCAATGCTAACAGTACAAGGAAAGATATATCTGTCATTACTTGGAAAATACATTTCAAAGCCATTACTAGAATAGCTGATTTTATCAAATGACTACACTTCTGTAAGGGCAAGCCTATATTTTTAATATATAATAAGAAATGTATGATACTTATATTTTTCCAACATCATTCTTGAATTAAATAGAATATAATAAAAAATATATTATCAAAATATTTGTAATACACCAAAATTGGACCCTTTTCTAGATATATAAAAAAATATGAGATATGTGGTAAATGTATGTTTTATGTATTTAAAATATATAAATGTGTATATATGTTAAATATATCGCTAATGCTTTTAAAATAGAAAGTAAATATATTGAGAACTATAAAATTCATATGAGAAAAACGCATTAAGTATACATTTGAAATATGACATTTAATATACAATATATACTTGTATATGCCACATAATAAAAACCAAACATTGTAGACAAACAGGGTACTTAAAATCACCTTTATGGATGAATAAAGGAAGTAACACAGCTCTTTTTATACTTATATGGCAGAGATTTACAAGACCAGTGACTCACCGCTCATTAGCATAAACACATGCACACAGGCACCTCCCCACTCTTGTGAACGCACACACCTCTCACCATAAACACGTAAAACAATAACTTGAACAATTATCATAAAAACAGTAATCAAATATTTACAATAATCAACAAATAATCGCAGTTTCCACACAAAAATCCCAACCCCTGCCATTGTTTGCAAGCAACAAATTTACATGAGTCTGTTCCGGCAATATCCATATACTGTATGACAAATACATATATAAAACAAGCAAGATGGGCTGAATGGCCTCCTCTCGTTTGTAACCTTTCTTATGTTCTAATGCTTTGTATAATAAATATATTGATTAATATTAAATTAAAAAAGGTAAATACATGTTTCAAACAATTAAATATATAATGTATGTACTGTATGATTATATTTCCAAAATATTTACACCAATTTGTTGCTAAATATATTTAATATATTTAAACAGCATCCATAAATAATGTTTTTAAAATGTATGACAAATGTAAGGCAACAACATAATATATCTTAAATGTATGGTAAGTTTGTTGCAAATTGATAACAATAGATTGTAAAATATATTTTTAGTAAGTTAAATAAAATGAATTAGTAATGTTTAAAAAATACATTCAAAATATATGGTCTTGCTGCTGTTTTATGATTGTAATATTATGAGAAAGTCTTCCAAGGAAAAATAAACAGTAATTACTTTTAGCAGCAACATGTCACATACTCGTTTCAACATGTATCATTAAATTATTTTAAATAGATTCACCGTGATTGACCTACAGAGTTAATGTGTTGTTTCCACACAGTTTCACATCACTCAATTCAATGCTCTACCTCTGCAAATCAAAAAAACACGGTAGTCTATTAGAAAAAGGTACTTGTCCATGGATATTTATACAACTGCATTTCAAAGTACCTATTTACAGCTAATACATGCTTTATCTTGTATGTGTTGTGTGCACTTCAACAGGTATAACCATCATAATGGTAATTACATTCGAATTCAGGAAAGAAACTTGCTGGCTAGAATATCTTTCTATTCAGAGTAACATCGTGGCTGAGCAAAATTAACTGAAAGAATGAAACTGGAGAAAAGAAGCCCAGGTCAAAGGTCAAAAAATAGAAGAACTGTGCTTTCAGAGTGCATGACAACACCAACATTGAATCTGATTGGCTTTGTGGTCTGTTGCTTAATTTCAGGAAATTAGGAGGGAGGCTGATTTGTAAATGTAAACACCAAGGGGCAGCATAGGTTAATCACCCCATGCGCTTGATATATGAGATTGCATGACATATCCAGTGTATTTATATAAGCAAATCTTGACGTATACAGTATGTTTCATATATATAGCAAGTATGCATTATACGGCATATGAAATATTGATTTTCCACATGCTGGAATTTAAACAAACCCGAACATAAGATCTAATGCAGTAGCACTACAGTGGCAATGCTATGGCTATGTACTATGAGACAATGGTAGTGGCAATCAAGGTGAGGCTGCTATTGGTAGAATGGTACCCAGTGGGAACATTTGATAGTGATACCATTGGTATGCCAATTATATATTTTAACATACAGACGTGCTCAAATTTGTTGGTACCCCTTCACAAAAAACGAAGAATGCACAATTTTCTCTGAAATAACTTGAAACTGACAAAAGTTGTTTATTCTATATTTAATAGAAATCAGACTTTGCTTTTGATTTTTTATTTAACATAATATTGTAAATAATAAAACAAATGAAAATGGCATGGACAAAAATGACGGGACCGCTAACCTAATATTTTGTTGCACAACCTTTAGAGGCAATCACTGCAATCAAATGTTTTCTGTAGCTCTCAATGAGACTTCTGCACCTGTTAACAGGTAGTTTGGCCCACTCTTCCTGAGCAAACTGCTCCAGCTGTCTCAGGTTTGATGGGTGCCTTCTCCAGACTGCAAGTTTCAGCTCTTTCCATAGATGGTCGATAGGATTCAGATCAGGAATCATAGAAGGCCACTTCAGAATAGTCCAATGTTTTGTTCTTATCCATTCTTGGGTGCTTTTAGCTGTGTGTTTTGGGTCATTATCCTGTTGGAGGACCCATGACCTGCGACTGAGACAGAGCTTTCCGACACTGGACAGTACGTTTCGCTCCAGAATGCCTTGATAGTCTTGAGATTTCATTGTGCCCTGCACAGATTCAAGGCACCCTGTGCCAGGCGCAGCAAAGCAGCCCCAAAACATAACCGAGCCTCCTCCATGTTTCACTGTAGGTATGGTGTTCTTTTCTTTGAAAGCTTCATTTTTTCGTCTGTGAACATAAAGCTGATGTGACTTGCCAAAAAGCTCCAGTTTTGACTCATCTGTCCAAAGGACATTCTCCCAGAAGGATTGTGGCTTGTCAATATGCATTTTAGCAAATTCCAGTCTGGCTTTTTAATGTTTTTCTTTCAAAAGTGGAGTCCTCCTGGGTCTTCTTCCATGGGGCCCACTTTCGCTCAAAAAGTGACGGATGGTGCAATCAGAAACTGACGTACCTTCACCTTGGAGTTCAGCTTGTATCTCTTTGGCAGTTATCCTTGGTTCTTTTTCTACCATTCGCACTATCCTTCTGTTCACTCTGGGGTCGATTTTCCTCTTGCGGCCGCGCCCAGGGAGGTTGGCTGCAGTTCCATGGACCTTAAACTTCTTAATAATATTTGCAACTGTTGTCACAGGAACATCAAGCTGCTTGGAGATGGTCTTGTAGCCTTTACCTTTACCATGCTTGTCTATTATTTTCTTTCTGATCTCCTCAGACAACTCCCTCCTTTGCTTTCTCTGGTCCATGTTCAGTGTGGTGCACACAATGATACCAAACGGCACAGTGACTACTTTTCTCCATTTAAATAGGCTGAATGACTGATTACAAGATTGGAGACATGTGTGATACTAATTAAAGAAACTAATTAGTTTGAAATATCACTATAATCCAATTATTTATTATCTTTTCTAAGGGGTACCAACAAATGTGTCCAGGCCAAGTATACATGATAAAATAGCTTTTAATTTCATCACTTTTCAGGAAGAATGAAGGATTATTTCAATGAGCTGTAAGGGTACCAAAAAATCTGAGCACGTCTGTATCTAAATGGTTATCCATTGCAGTACCATGGTACCATACATGCTACTATATCAGTTCTGCTCTATACTTTTTGTTCCAGATACATTGTGTTGCCCATAATGCTGTTGTCTGTTTATGGGGTTTATTTCCGGTTTATTATTATTTATTTCTTAGCAGACGCCCTTATCCAGGGAGCTGCTATATAGAGCTGCTAAAAAAAATCATATCAGCTTTAATACTTGTTTATGATTAACATGACTTTTTTTAATTGTAACTGCCTTCATAACAGCACACACCATGTGGTTCAAAGCAGCTGCTGGTCCAGCAGAAGAAAAACCATAAACACGTGCAAGGCGACTGAGGTACTGTGTTCATTTCCTGTTAGTCTTCCCCTGTTGGGCTGCCTCTCCTTCTGTTCACAGTGACAATCTACAAACTGCAGAGGGTGGACTCAGAGTCCTGACCCCCTTATAAAGAAGGTCAGTGCAGCAGCGTGCCAGCGCGCCATGCTTACACAGCCAGAATAATATGAGTGCAGAACATTCACACTTTCTTGCAAGTCAACAAAATATAGTAAATTTACAAACAAAAAAGTAAATTCTTTCAGAGATCTGAACGTTGCATTCAAACTTTGATATAAACTTTTGTAGAATTGTGTCGTATCAGCAGGATAATATCAGTACACAAGATAAGATGTACTAGAAATTTGATTAATCCACAACAATGATCGATTTCTCATACAGGATTTATAATGATCAATATTCAAGTTGCAGGTACTTTTTTCCCCCATTCATCCTTCTTGTGTCATCGTGTATAGCACTGCCTGGCTCTATTATAATTCAAGCATCCAGCACATGGCCGTCCCCCTATTATCCTAACTGTTTCCAGGGATTTGGAATCCAGCTTGACCCCCCAAGGGTCAGTTTAGTGCAATCAACATAAGAGACCGCCCAGAATCAATCGAGTTCATAACCAGGATAAATGAATGCCTTGTTTCAGCCCCAGCCTTCATATTCCTTCAGTTTACAGTCGTTACTCAGCACTGGGTCACAAACCTTCATCTTTAATAACGCAGCAAAGATCAACAGGGCAGAAAGAAGAAACCTGAGATGATCATGCATCTAATATTGAAAGGGATTGTTAACTTCCTTAAAACTCAAAATATACTTTTGGACAGTTTTCTGTTATACCCAAAAATATTAAAAATATAGGATTTCTTAAGCCTGTTTGCTGTGCTGGATGAGAATAATCACAGAGAAAGGCTTGCAGTTGAAATGTTGTCATTGAATTTTATATACGTTGTTTCTTTTAGTTTTATTACATACATACCGTGCTCACTTCAGAAGTAGTTTGTGATTACAGTATTTGTATAACAGGTTATTACACAGTGTGTAGAGGGTCTCTTATTGTGTAAGACATCTCCGGCAGTTTGGTCTCTGGCTGCTCAGTCTGTGAGAAATGATTTCTGTTATACAGTAAGACACTACACACATTAATCTATTCAATTCACATTCATGAAGTTATACATAAAAAGGGCTCTTGTTTTTGTTGTAACTTGACACCTGTTCTATGCAGTTGAAGCTGTACACAGGATAAGAATTTTTCTCGTATGTGATTTATAACTATGGATAAAGTATTGGTTCAGATAATTTAATGCAGGACGACTGTGTCATGTCGTCTTCTGTAAACCAAGCTTTTGATCTACGCCATTAAGCCCTCTTTCTTTTGTTTTTATTACTTAAAAATGAATGGTTGTTGATGGCTTACCAATACAACCATGATAAAATACAACCCTGGTTTTCCAAGCCCATTTTTCTCATAAAAAAACCCTTTGATAGTTTAGCCATCTGGTCAGAGAGAGAGAAAAAAAAAAACTCTCATAAAAGGGGCCCAAATAAGGTTAGAGGTCATTAGCTCCTTGAGTCAGGAGGCCAGAGAAGGTTTCTTATAGTGGACTTCACTGAATTTGTCAGCCAGGATCCTATGGACAAATTAATGCACATTCCTCTTCTGAGAAAGTATTCAATTACAGTGTGCTGGAATCTTTGTGATACTCAAAGACAAGAAGGATGCTGGTCAATGAATGAAGCTTTTCTTCTGCTTGTGTTATGCTAACTACTTTTTCTGGTGGTCCACTTTTATAAAAGCAAGGATGCGTTTAAGTAAATATTAAACAAGAAAAAACTATTTTAGCAGCTTGCATGTATTTTAATGACTACATCATCCGATTTTAAATGTGAGCAGTAATTGTGCAAAAGACATAAGAACATGTGATATCTTACAGTGTTATATTATGACATGTGTAATTGAAGGTTCTTGAACGGATACTCCAGGACCACTGCTGGGGGGGTCAGAAAGATATATCTGCTTGGTAGTGACCTGACACTTGATAAAGGAATTAGCTACAACATATGGGATTGCTTCATTAGTTTGTGTTAAATTCCTTAATCCATTTAAAATGCTGCTTGAAGTCCCACTTTTTAGAAAGCGAGAACTACACCTTTGAAGTCTGTGACATTTTGTTATTGTAATAGGAGTTAACTAGATCTTGACTGGGTTCGACAAATACAATACCACTTTACATGAAGTGTCTCTAATTATTGTGTACTTACATATTAGTTATTTAGTAAATACGTGCGTACTTACAATGTTATTATGATATAACCCTAAACCTAACCCTTTTCTGATACAATTGTGTACTTGCATATAACATGCAAAAAGATTTACACATTAAGTACATTGTAGCTATGCATAATAACATTGCAATTATGTGTAAGTATACATGTATTTACTATGTAACTATGTACATACACAGTAATTAGACACACTTAATATAAAGTGTTACCACAAAAACTACTCTGAGGGGTATGATACTTAGGCATATGAAACTTGAGTGTGGGAATGGTTATGAAACAGGTCCATACATTGGTTGTATATCATCAAAATGTGACCGGCTATTCCATTAGAGAGTTTAAAACCATATCAGGTTTTCCTTTCTTCAGAATATTGATAAAAACAAAGGATAATGCTAACCCCCCCCCCCCCCAGGTATTGCAAGTTGCCCTTTAAAAGTGTGATTGATGTCACTAGCTCATAAGTGAGCACTCTTTCTGGTACACCATACTGTGCCTACACCAAACACGCTGACATTGGGTGAATCATTTCCAACTGAGCAAGAACAGGGTCAAGAAATGCATCCTGATTTGCATTTGAAAAAAAAAAAAAAAAACCTTTGGCCCTTTATTACGATAGTCACTTTCATTCCACTGTGAAGGCCCTTGCTGTGTCTTTCAGTTTGTTCTTATGTGGATGAGTCATAAATGACAAAACATGTACTGAAAAATGATGCATCCACTTCCTCAGTGCTTACTGAACTATTTCAATTCATATATTTTGAAACAATGCATGGGTGTAAGGGCCCATTGCATTGAATGGAGAGGCGAGGGCTGGAAGCAAACCATACAGTTTAAAAGATGAACGTCTTACTGTTCAACTAAAGTGGAAGTGTCTTATGCTGATGTCAGTACTACTATATTAACTCATCAGCCGCTAGAAGGAGCTCCATTACACTGGCTATAAATTATACAAGATAGGTTATTCCTATTTAATATGACAGTATTTATCTAATTACAGACTGGGCATTTATTGGATCGTTTTTTTTTTTTTTTTTTAGAAATCTTAAGACTTACAGGCACCGCCATCCAATCTACAGTAAAGTGAATCATACAATTTTTCCATTCTAAAATTGAGGGTACCTATTAAATATCAGCGGCTGGAGGCCAAGCTGTGCTGAGGGTTAAAAAGTAAAGTTGGCTTTATTGCAGGATATACCAAATCTGTATGTACAGACTTTTGGAAGACTTTTGGGGCAATTTCACTGTTGTATAATGTAACAATGTTATCATTTTCATTACATTGACAATTACTGAATGGCAGACAGTTCAGCAATCTGCTTAAGTACAAACTCTGCTCATAACCAAGCCAGGACTTAGGAGCTTGGGGCCACATTCTCACTCCATCCCTAATAAACATGATCCTAGGCCAGGACTTCTGACCTTAACCTAAAAAGAAAAAGAACTCCATCCAGCTGGACCTATTCTGAAGTTTGATCAGAGAATACTCAAGATGGAGTATCCATGTTAGTGATAGCTGTAAATCATGACCATGGTTTGAAGAAGGATAGACTTACTTAGAGTGCAGGAATGGAGGAAGACTAATGTTATTTTTTTTAAGAGGGATGTCTTTCAGTAGAAATAAAAATGCATCTGTACCTTCTGCTCTCAGTGTTGCTGCCTTCTTTGTTGCTAAGAAAAACAAACACATGTTTTGTTCTGCCCTAAAGGCTGTCAAAAAGCCATTCTTAAATAATAGTAAACAGGTGCTCCAAATAAAATGTTGTGCCCCCATGATCCAAGGGGACAGACCAAGCAAAGGAATTCCAAATGTCACAGCAGTTGTTAAATTGCCTTCTGCTGATTATTGCACCCAGAAAGTAGATTATAAACTCCACGCTTCATTAAATTCGAAAGGTGCCAAAGAATGGTACAGTTGAAAGAGTGTCACATTTCGGAAGACTCAACAATGTATTTGTAGAAGCCTCATCCCAAATCTATATGCTCCATTAAGCTCCAGAAGGGAATTGTATTTCTCAGTGTTCTTAAGCGATTAATAACTCGCCAGTAAAAACATTCTTGAACAAAAGGACCTAGGATTTGAGTTACACCTGCCCAGGAAATAACTTCCTCCCACATTCATAGCAAAAAAAAAGAAACTAATTAGGAAGTGCAATGAAGGTTCATTAAAATTTACTGTTTCTTTGATTACTGAACTTCCTAAAATGAAATTACTTTTTTTTTCGAAAGGGCCTTGTTCTGTTACATGAGTTTCCAATGAAAACCATGTGACTGCAGTATTATGACAGGCCCCCACGTTAATACATTATCGTTCTGCCCTACATGATCGTGTTCGTCTCTCACACTACATGGTGAAAATGGCAACTGCTTTGATTTCACACCAACCTTCACCAGACTCTTATAATACACTCTCTGTATATCCATGCACTGTTTTAGTTTATTAACAGTTAAAAAACAGCTAAGTAACTTATTAACACAGTTATTCATTTTTTGTTAATGGTTAGTTAATATATAGTAACCTGTTGATAAACTTCTACAAAAAGGGCAGCTAAAACCCCTGAGCAAACATCAGATCCTTATGCAGGATTATCAACTTCAAATCGATCATATCATTGAAATTGGTGATCAACTATGTTTAAACAAACTGAAGGCCAGGCAAAAAAAAAGTACCAGTATTCATTGTATTACCCTGCTCCTAGATTAAACCTAACTTTAATAGTGCCATATGGTCATATGTATAAAAATGGTTACCTTTTAAGTTCTAGCATGAGCTTCGTAAGCTGTAAGATCAGTATTTTAGGTGTACTACAGTTTTATTTTTAGGTTAGAACAGAGCTTGTCATTTTCCTAAACTTCTTCTGCTGGAGCAGTCCTGCTTGTCTCACAGTGTGATGCAGTGAAAAGCAGCGTTCTTCAAAGGGAGAGGACACTTGTGTCTCTACAGCAAAAAATAGCTTGTGGAAATAGAAACCAAAAAACTGGAACAAGGTGTGCTTTCTGATTAAGTACAGCATACAGAAAGCTTAACAGACACCAAGAAGTTATATTTTAGTGCAAAATCTGAACATTTGGGGGCTCTAAATTTGGCACTGACAAACATCTATCGATAGCACTGAAGTTAAAAAAAAGCTGTTCCTGCAACAGAACAGGATACCTGTCGGACAGCTCATACTTCACCTACTTTATTGTGTTGCGGGAATAAACAAATGTATTACTTGCATTCCTGCTTTAAGCAATTTGTGTGCACAATAAAGATTGCGTCATCAAGTTGGAAGAATCATTAGTCAGTGCCGCCAGCCACTCAACAGCTAGGTATCTCAAGAATGGGAAGTCAGCTGGTTCACAACCTCCTAAATAAATTGGGAGAGTTTGAGTGGACAGGGATGGGGGGGACAGGGGACAGGGGACTGGGTCAGGACGTCACTGCAACATGAAATACAGATCACTGATACAGCTCTTATTTCTTATGTCATGTATAAGCAGAGACCCATGCAACAAAATGAAGGGTAATACACCTTAATCTTATTAAATAGAGGATACATCGTGTATGCTCACACAGTACTGCAGTTATTCCACCAATGAGGATAGCCAAATAACCACAAAACCCCAAAGGAGTCAAGCACTCTATGAATGTTCAGAGTATTCTGTTTATATAACAAGGATGATTATAGAAAAGAAAGCACGTTTAAAGCTAAATTAAACAAGTTAATTATTTTCAAGCTCCGCATCTACTTCGCAACACGACATCATTTGGAACAGTGTGATTAACCCAGTCATTCGGGCGATGGATTTGAATGCATGCAAGACAGATTCCAAGAGGAGATCCAGAGGTTGCTTAAGTGGACAAAACAAAGCTGTCATTTCTTCTCTGCTGGCTATAGCACTTTGTAATGGAATTCTCCTGGCTTTATGCAAGAATGGATCCAGAGATTTGTTGGCTCCCAACATTCAACAAAACACCAGGGTGTCCATACTGCAGGTACAATGAGAGTTTTACAAGACACCGTGTTACACGAAAGCAATTTAAAGGCTACAGTATGAGCGGTTTCCTTGTGAACTGCAGGGATTATGCCAAACTTTGCACAATAGTTCTGTGTAGTTCTTGAGAGACTACAGTGTCTGCACATTACATCATAAAACTAGCTTCATATGTTCACAATACTCTGCCACAGACAGAATAAAGTAACTGGTAATATTTTAGGAAGTTTAGAAAGGAGGGGATCTTACGGGTGTTAGGGTTTTAAGTGTTGTGTTGGCTATGCATTCAATATGTCAATAACAATGTTTATTGAAGGAAATACATTTTTTATATTAATATGGTTAGCATTGTTCACTGATCATTGATTGTACTGGTTGTTTTTTCTTAAAGTTCTTGGCAATAGCGCTCCTGGTGGAATTTAAACTGTAGTGCGTGTACATCTAAACAGAAAGTTGTGTATTAAAATCTGAGCAGAAACTGAATTGGAGGAAGCACTGTACTATGCTTATAATAATAATTAGTTCACATCGGTATAAACTACAGGGCATCCTTATTATATATCAGCATGTGTAACTGTCCTTATTACATCTGTAGGTGTACTTGCTTACAGAGCTAGTTGTAACAGGTGGTCACACTGTATTGGATCTGAGCATGGACTGCTGTGTTGTGTTTGATTTAATGATGTAGTCTCAGAGAGATTCAGATTCTGGTGCCTTTTTTAAAATGTTGACTCTGGGTTAAAAACATGACACATACAAAAGAAATGATCAGTCGCCTCTCGCAGCATATCCACCTCCTTCACACGATTCACAGACTGGGCGCAGTTACAGTATGATGCTTTATACAATAGGCTACTATACGTCATTCCATCAAACACAATGCAGAGTCAGTCCATGCTCAGATCCAATGCAGAGTGACCAGTAACCAAGTACACCTAGGGATGTAATCAAGATGGTTACACATGCAACAACTATTACGTCATCAATGTCAGTATATCAAAATGACGTCCACGTTGCAAAGTGTGTTTGATCAAGTAGAAAAAATGTATCCAACAAGAAGAAAAAGCTGCAACAAAAGAGTCACATAGCCTACTGTCATTTTAAATTGGGGTTCTGGTTCCAAAATAACATAAACAACATGAGCTTCACCTTGTGGGTTTGTAGAGTCACCAGAGTGCCTCAATAAAACGACAGCCTTCTTATGCATTATAGATGAACTTTATTCCTTGTATTAACAACAGTAACAAAAGCAACACATGTAATATAACTGACTTAATAGTGTTATTTATTGATTTATTTAGATTTTAGAAAATTGCCTCTATATTCTTCTTCTTTTAGAATCGAATCGAGGTTTATGGGGAGGGAGAGAGTGGTAGATCTTTCAAACTTCAAATTAATATTTGAGTCAACTGTATATGCAATTGACATGATTTACTCAACAATGTTACGGAATTTGAGGCAAACTCAGTTACAGTTTTACACTGCGCTTCAACAATGTCTTTCCAGATTGACTATTTATTTAAACTCACATTTTAACCAAACCATCTGTTCCCTTGGGTCACGATGAACTTACAATGACTTGTGCTATAACTGTGCCCTTTCCATTTCCAACAGACAAGCAGTTTCACAGCATCAGAACACAATATATATCATATGATCATCACAGTTCAATTTAAAAATAATCCTTAAACCAAAATAATAAGATTCATGTAAGGAACAAAAATCAGGCTTTTTACATCATGATCTCCTGTTTCTATTGAATAATCTCAATACCAGGCTGGGACTCCTGCCCAGTGACTAATTAAAACAATTTTAAGAACAAAGGGAGGAATCTGTGGCCTCCCCCTGATCTGCAAACACAAGAGATAAAGTGCAGGGTGAAATCATCAATGGATTATCTCTTCTCTCAAGCTCCATGGACATAAAGCCATTGTCATTGAATGATCGTTAACAATCTGGAAATGGATCATAATGTTTCAGCTATGTTATCACACGGTTTGAGGTGCACTAGCACTGGTGAGACAAACTTGAAAACATTTCTTATGGGACTGTTCACATGGGCAAAATGAGTTTTCCATAGCGATTGTCACAAAGGTGTCTGTTGTAATCACTCATTAAGACTGAAACTGCAATTACATTTTCAAATCCTAAATGACACTATTTTGCTGTTTTAATTACAAGGTGGGGTTAATCCATTTATGAGGATCAAAGTGATGGTTCTAGAGAGATATCTTCAGATTGGCTCCAAACTAAAATGGTCTGAACAAAACAGCAAGAGAAATGTCTCAGTGGTACTGTGAACGGGTCTTCATTTAGTATGGATCTGATCAGAAAATGGAGTCTACTGCAGTCAAATATTTCTCTTTTTCAAAATCTGTAAGTGTTGATCTTTTTTTAGTGTAATATGATAAATGATAAATAAATAAAACATTCATATCATTACTATTACGTGGGCTTGGCATAATTCTATAGTGCGGTTTCAACTTTGATCAGTATTTCCTGCATCAACAAAAAATAAAATGTCTGAAAATGCACAACGTTTCACCTCAAATTCTTCAGGAGTATTCTGTTTATATAACACAATATATGGTAAAGAAAGTATGTTGAAACCTAAAGAGAATTACTTGCATGCATAATTTGGCACCCCAAATCTTGAGCAACACGTACATACTGAAAACCACGAGCCCACCAAAATGGAACAATCGACGGTGAACCGTCTCGCTTGAATGCAGAAGTGGCTTTAACAAACCTCCAATTAGATTTCACCGTACAAAGTCATGTTTTCTGTATCACATTGGAAAACGCAGCGAGAGTGCTCAGAGTAAGATTACATGCTGTGGGGAGAAGCCAGGTTGTGAATGCGGTAGTTTTGCAAACAGAGCTGTTTGTTAACGGATAGCCCTTTCCAGTTCATAATAAAGAGACATTGACCCACTGCTACCTTATACTGTGTTGTCTTTGCCAACTCAGTTGATATGATAGTGCCTACAATATTTACCAGCTATATTGCAGTAGTGGACATGTATTGAACCACTCTAATGGACACTGAGATTTTACTCTGAAATCACAATAACCTGCATAATATAATTAACCAATGAATAAACTAAATCTAAAACAAACGTGTTGAAGTTATTTATACCATCTGTGAGCAATATGGAAGTATGATGGAACTATTGAAATAATCTTGGGCTGTTTTAACTCAGTCAGTATGCAAAGTTCAGTACTGTATAAGAACATAAGAAAGTTTATAAATGAGAGGAGGCCATTCAGCCCATCTAGCTCGTTTGGTTGTTAGTAGCTTATTGATCCCAGAATCTCATCAAGCAGCTTCTTGAAGGATCCCAGGGTGTCAGCTTTAACAACATTACTGGGGAGTTGGTTCCCAGTATTTCAGATCAATGCTTATCAAGGCTGTACTTAAAACCAAGGTAAGTCATACTACATTTTAAATCAACTGTATTGTTATTTTCATACAAACAAACATTTGTCAACTTCTTGCAATTTTTGATACAAAAGCATTTGAAATTCTGGATAAAATCATTTTGGCGAGTGCAAAACTGAAGTACAATCCAAAACCATATCTCCGCTTGACTTTGGTGTTAACTGTAACCATTAAACACTCATCAGCACTACATTTACAAATATAAAAGAAACACAATAAATTAAAACGACAAACACTTGAGAAAGACTTCGTCGAAACATATTTATAAAAGTTTATTTTTCTATTTCTAAATTGTTTTAGGGGTTGATTTGATCAACTTATACCCCACAGCCACAGCCACAGTTTTAGAGCATTTTCGGGATAGCCATGGAAAGGTGATTGAGATTCAGGGCAGTTCCCCAGCGCTGTATCCTGGCAGTGTATAGGTTCATATAAGGGTAATTTAATGCCCATCAGTTCCTATTAATGTTGCTATTTGGTTACACTAAAGATATGCAAGATTGGGTGTCAGATTGTAAAGGACTTGACCCATTCTTCTTTGACTAAATAACTATGGCTATCTGTCTTATACATATCTATGAACTGCATGTGATATCATATCAGCTATCTAGAATAGAGTCATTCTTGGAAGAATGTGTTTATTGCCCTATTGTGAAAGAAAGTTAAGCTTCAAAAAGTTAACGACCCAAGTTTTTCACATTTGCCTAGTGTTTGATCTATTGTAAAAGACTACGGTTTATCAACAATTTAAACAACATAATATAGCAACAATCGACAGCAACTGTATTTAACAAATTCCATGTTACATCTAGAAATGCATTCATGTCACATTGCTTATTCTTTTTTTGATCAAGATACATTGTATTTATTTTCTGTGTCTGAATATAAAACTGCAGTGTGCTGTCTAAGAATCAAAACTCAGTCATGTAAAGTGCATCATTAAAACATTCTTTTTACAAAGTAAGCGTTGTGGTTTTTTCTTTCCCAGGTCTGTTAACTGTTAAAAGCTAATCTTCTTTGTCTACAGCAAGTAATACACAGGGCCCCTACTGTGGGTGACTAAGCTGCCTCAAACCTCTGGTCTCTAGTCTGAATTTTCATCAACTGACTCATTTACCTGCTGCTGATATTAATATTGCCCAGTCGGAAACAGCACTTTAATTGAACGCTAACCTGAAACAGGGCCAAGTGCTTACACTCACTGTGCTCATTACCACTTGACTCACTGTCTCAGTATGGGATTGAATGAGGTCACTGTGAGTTGTCCACAGACACATCCTGATAGGCTGCTGCTTCTAGAATCTTGGCTATTTAACCCTTTTGCAGTAGCTCTGTCTGCTACATGCTGTGAGCTGTACCCTCTTATCCCTCACTGCGGATGAACTACCCTGCGAAGACACTGTGGAGGTGGCACGTATACCTCTTATCCAATTGTCCTACTTGGTGTTAACTTTATATAGAATAACAGATTCTGGGGGATATAGAGGGGTGTCTCTCTGTCTCCAGTATCTTCAAGGGCCGTGAAACATTGCACACTCTTTACTGGCCTCAGAGGAAGTGAAAATAACTGCTACATAAGACATCCCCTGGTGTGGTTTAGCAGTGTGCAAATGAGGTTTTGATTGAGACTTTCCAACAGAGGGTTCCACCCCCATCACATGCCGACCCCGCTATCAACACACAGGAAGAAGCAAGCCATACTTGACATGACTGGTGTGCGGTGATCGAGCAGCGATAGGCCGATTCTGCTGTATGCAGACTGTAGTGGCCCATCCATTCTCTTATCAGTGTCTCTCCTACTGCCATATATCTGGGAGGAACTTTCTGTCCGTCGGTACGTTTCACACCTGCTACAAGAATCCCTACAATTATAAAACTAAACGGAAATAGTAGAAAGCACAGCCAATATACTGCACTACAATTTAGCATTATATGCTTACAGCAGGAGTTACATGTTACATATATATATATATATATATATATATATATATATATATATATATATATATATATATATATATATATATATATATATATGTATATATATATATATATATATATGTATATATATATATATATATATATATATATGTATCACACACATATACATACACTTGGGAAGTAGTGTGTACTGCAAAACCTGAGGCCTCATAACTGAATAATAATAATAATAATAATAATAATAATAATAATAATAATAATAATAATAATACTAATAATAATAATGATTGAGAATGTTGTCCTCTTTACTGATACTTAAACAGTACCAATTATTTGACCCTGATTTTTCACCACCACAGGTAGGTGGGAGTCCTCCAATCCCATCCCTGAGCACAGCTGTCTCTACAGGAGCTTGACAGCGGTGTCTGCATGCTGCTGCCCCCTGGAGGACAAAGGCCAGCCCTACAGCAGTACCCATTCAGTTTCATTTGACTGGATTTCTTTTTTTAAATATTCATAACCACAAGTTGAACATTCATCTGTGAAGACAACATTTAATGACTACAGTAATCTACAGCTCTGTTTAGCATCACCCTATATAATGAATTAATTTTGTTTCATAAAGTCTAATGAAACCTGCTGAATAATGTTGCGTTGACATAGTGAATTACATGCTGCTTTGTAGTTTTCCATATACTTAACGAAAAACTGACAAACTGAAAAATGTGACAGCTGGAAATCTAACATGAAATACTGTACTGCTATTATGGCTTATGGTAGACGTTTGCGATATCCTTTTGCAGTTTCTTTGATTACATGATGTTAAATAAAAGATCTAAACTATGTTCATATATATATATATATATATATATATATATATATATATATATATATATATATATATATATATATATATTAAATGATGTCTTAATCCTAAAATTCTAGGTGATGCTAAACTTTTGGCCATAGCTGTAGATTTCAGCACATGTGGTTTCTAATGAGTTTTATAACATGAAACAATACGGGTTTAGTAATCATTCTGCAGTATCTCCCCACCCCTAAAGTAATTTAGCCTTATGCCTTATAATGCCCCTAGGGCGAGGCTATCCCACAAGCCTTACCCCCTGGTGAGCCTTATTGCATAAATAATAGAATCAAACCCCAGGACAGCACAGCTGTAGCTCTTCAGAGACAGATTGATCTGTGCCCTATAGAGGGCTCTGAGCAAACACCAACACAACAGAACAGTTTCCAACTAATCTATAATTCTTCAAAAAGGACCAGACTGTACTTTGAGAAATAAGACTGAACTTCAAACTCTCTCTTAAGACTTGAGAAAAGGTTTCATACACTGCAAACTGCAAAACTGTAGTAACTCGTAATAGGACATTTTAAAGCATTTTGATTGTGTTTCTTGAACGTTAATGCTTGAGAACAAGTTTTTTCAAATGCTCCCGAAATGCCAGCAAGTTTTCTGATGTTCAATAGCCTTGAAGCCTGTGAAACTTGATCAACTTTAACTGGCAATTTATGAACTAACTTGTGCATGTCATGTTGTCCATAACATAAAACACTCAGGAGGGCTGAATTAGAAACGTTTTTCATCTAGATATTTATGAATAAAGCCACAGCTTGAGAAAATACTGTAAAATTATTTCACCACACTGACTAACTATAGTACATAAAACTAGGCCAACCTAAGGGTAGCTGTCTGAACAATTTTTGGTGCCACTGTATTTTACTGAGTTTGTTAATTCCGTTTTCAATCAAAATTAAAGATTTTAAAAAATCCTTCTAAATTCAAATACAAATGTTTGATTATCACTGTTGTCATGTCTCATAGTAAAGACATTATTTAAGTGTTTTATAAATAGAATGTGTGTTTGATCCCTCTCATTAGCCATGTTCTAAATAGGTGCTCATTTATGAGTCGCACTTCTGCTAATATATTTTCTTTATGTTTAAGTTATTGCCGGTTGAGGTCATGCACTTTTTTTTCTGTCACTTTGGCCATGAAGTGATTTACATGTTATGCCTATTTGACCTAATTGGCTCTTTCTGAACGCTGAATGCACAGGGTATACTTTTAGCAAAACCTTATCCCCCTCTAAATATTGTTCCTTGAACAAGTTTGACATACACATAAAAAATGAATGGTTAATTATTCATTGTATAATAAGTGTAGACATAGTTTAAAAATTAATATGCTGAAGACCCATCTGTATGCCATCATTAATAAACCTAGAATACAATACTGTATTAAAATATTCAGTGTTACATGTCAATGGCATTGCTATACAACCAATGTTATCATATAGAAACCAGATATAGACACCAGTAAGCCGTTAACACTGCTCCATGCCATTTAACTGGGAGGCAGTCAGAGGTTTTCCCTCTTTAATTTGACTCCCTTTCGGTGGTCATGATAAAGGGATTGCACTGTTTACTAAAATCTGTCTAAATTCCATAGCAACCGGCCTAGCCTCACGCCCAAAGTCCTTACTTAGGCCACACAAAGAAAACAAAGAAACATTTTTCCCCATTATCAAAATTTAGACGACCCCAACACCCCCCAGCCCTCAATTTCTGACCAATCCCTATGAATCGATTGGGAACAATACATATAGTCAGTTCAAGCATAGCTTTTGAAATGTCTTTCCATTCTTTTCAAAAGAGCTCATTTTATGTCCAAAAGAGCTTTGTCATAACCTTAACTGAACTGAAGTTCTCTCAACAGTCCTCGGGAACCAAATAAACTCTCCAGTTATTGTTTTCTTTCTAACCTGGGCCTAAATATTATATTTAAAGAATTGGACACCAGCCTTGGGATATATTTATCATCTAAACTACTGTATATCTGAAAATACAGGGCACGTAAGGAACTTTGTGTTAGGGACTGATTTTTTAAAGACGGTTTTGATTAATTAACAGCACTGCACAAGCACAGTTAGGTTTTCAAACAGGGCAGGCCTTTATGTTTATTTTAACCACAAAATAAAATAAACAAAACCAAAACCTAACTCCAGGAGTGCTAACTAAACGTTTCAGTTTTAAACTATACTGGACAGATAAGCTGTTTACCAGTCACAAAAACCCATCTACTTCTACAAGTGGTTCAAAACATTGTATCTTCTCATTGTTCCAGCTCCCTGGTCATCTGCCTCTAATGGAGGTTTGGGTTCTCTTTTTGTAGGATGTGGCTGTTCCCAATTAGCACCAATTATTCCATTTGGGAACAGACACATTCTCACAGGTTTTTGGCAGGGACAGGAATTAAACCCATCCCTGCCAATCACCACCAAAACACACACACCTACACTATTTACAGGCAGTGCTCTCGCTCTGCCACAGGTCCGTTAAAAAAAAACAAATTCCAACAGACAGACATCTACATATTATGAACCATGATGCCATCTTATTTTGTTGTCTTGTACGTGGTAGTCTACCAACTGACAACACTGAAATGGATAACAGCATGCATGAACTATGTACTGTGTTATTTGAATTAAAACAGGATTTCTATGTCCAGCTGACACTGTCTCTCGCAGTATAAGAGTGTTGCATTGTTTCAGACTTTCTACCTTGTTCTTGTTCTACCATTGCCCATTGATACAGCACAATGGCATTCCCATTGAAGACGATAAGGGAGGAACTGTGATGTACCTTTTTATGTCATCAGTAGTGTGCTAACCTCATTTGAATAAGCCCTGCTATTGGTCCCTGCCCACCATGTTGCTATGACATCAATTCTGAGAGAAATCTTTGTGAATCAGGTTTGAATTAGCTTCCAGTGTCTGCATGTGTCTAATGTGATTTTGTGTTAATCTAATTAATTACTGTATTATACACCGGTTTATTTCAAATTTAACAAAAAGAAGAAACTGCTTGATAGATAGGTTACTTTAAAACAAAGGCTTTCTAGTTAATGAATGTACACCCTGCCCTGTAAATATGCAGTGCACCCTTCAAAATAAATAACATACAATAGAAATGCCTGCTAAACACTGTCAGTTGGGTTTAAAGCCACTGGAAAGTGGGTGGTAAATATTGAAGGGGTTTGGTACAACATTGCATCTATACATATTTGACTCATTATTTTAGACATTTTAACAGCATGCCTCTTAGTGATTCAGGATTCAGCCAAAACCAAATCAATAAATCAATACACTTTACCTAACAATGATAAAATGGAAAATAATGCTATGATTAAAAGGCTAAATACTGAGTTAAACTCACGTATTTAGCCTTTGATGATTACATGGCATGGACTGTAACTTCTTGAATAATTAATCTGATCAGGAATTTTGAGAACAATGCTGTTGACATTTTTCTGTCTCACTTAGGCTTTGTTGTTAGCTTATTTTATTTTGTTTTTACTGCAAAAGCATACTTACCCAGCCAAAGGAACTGTATGTAACAAAGAACAATAGCCATGATTGAAAGCATTCTTAAGTGGGTGTTAGGTTGCACTGACCTTTAATAGATATCTGTCTAGGGAGTCTTCAGATTCTACATTTGATCTTTATCAGTCACATCTTTGAGAAACGGCACTCTTCATTGAACTGACCAAATTGTATTAAATCTTGCTAACAGGAAACTCCCCACAGGCCTGTTTGGACAGGTGAGATTAATTTAAACCAGGGCTTTCCTGTATAAACAATTTCAGCAATCATACCTCAAAACAACATGAATAATACCTAGCTTCCGGCAAACAAGTGGAATTAGCATCAGACGTGACATGCAGCTCACTTGCAGGGCTCTCGCTAGAAAACCGCAAAGAACACTTATTGTGACACATTGCAACGCTTTGGTTTTGTTCTTGTAATATTCAGTCACCCCACTCTTAGATTTTCCACTATTTGAGGAAACAACTCTGTTTAATTTTCTTCATTTAAAAGCCAGCTCTGCAGTAAATACACATGACTGCTCTAATGTTAAAAAAACATTTTAAACCTCTAAGATCATTAGTTTTGTAATCTGAATTAATGGATACATATTTAATCAATAAAACAACAACATGATCTTAACAATACATGCCTTAAAAGTCAAAATAAAGCGTCAAATGTAGGTATGTAAATCCTCATCTAAAATGATAAATGCGTCATACAATTTTACACCCCTCACCAGTGCATAGTACAGTATATAATAATAGTGCTAGACAAATGCACCCCGGTTATACATTTTAGACTTAAGCTTTGAACCCTTACATTTGTAACATTTGAAAGGAAAGAACAAAGACAGAAAATGTTGTTTATAAGACCATATTATTTTTCTTCTGGGTTTGAAAACATAATTAGTCTACTAAATTCATGTAATTTGTCCTACAATTCACCTTTGAAAATGATCAAGTGGCGAGCACAAGATGAAATAACTGTGATGCTATTATAGCTAAACACTTGTCTGTGCACCTTCTAATACTGATACACTTATTCATTTACATAAGAGGCCATTGAAATGCAGCAGATGCTACTGCTTTTCATATGCAATAACATTGACATTCCTGCTGTTTCACAGATATCAGTACTTTCCATAAAAAAATTAAGTGGAAGAGAGGAGAGACAAGCAGTCTCAATCAGTCCAGACATCTTGCAACAACAGAGCAGAAATACAATGATTTGTGTAACAAAGGCAGGGATAGTAATTCAACACTGCAGGCTATTAACATATATAGAGCAGGGGTGTTGCAATGTGACCCCCCACACAAGACTGCAAACAAAACCAAGCAGCATTCAGATAAACATCATTCAGTTTAGCAATAAATCCTACTTTCTTTGGCGGGGGAGTAATAAATGTCTAAGATTTTTACTGCATGTAGTATTTGGAATGCATGTCAGAAATGCAGGTTGTGTTAAGAATTGTGTTTTTATGGTTTGTAACATTAAACCTCATTGTTGAAAGTTGTTCTCCATCAGTGTTAAATTAATAATGTGTTGGACACCATTGCTTTTAATCCATAACTATATCTACCACACTAGATTGTAAGACAGATATCAGAACTAAAAGAATGTAATAACATTCTTTGGCAAATGTTTCAAATAGAGACATATTGAGTCAATCAGTTAAAAAGAGTTTTAGAAGTTTCTTTTAGAATCGGTTACACATCGCTGCATTTTTTGGACATATTTATCCATGAAATACTTTGCATGTATTTGAATATCAATCAGGGGACCAAGATATTTCCTAAGCAAGTGGGGTAAAAGGACAACTACAGTCTCCAGCAGTCTGTATTAACTATGCTTTTAGGAAAAGAATACTGAATATAATATACAACTCGTTAAGAAAACATGTCACGCATATTTTATTAGAAATTATTGTCAAAATACTTTATTAGTAAAGCAACGTCAAGTAATACAGTACTGACCAGCATCCGCCCCTGAGCCGTCAAGTCAACAAATTCTGACACAGTCCAGGCAACACCTGAGTGGGGTGGACCTTGGACACTAATGTTTGGGACTGTGTGGAAAATACCATCACCGTGTTACATTAGCACCTACCCCCACCCTGCTTGAGGGAGGGGCTTCAATAACAATGAAGTAGATGACCTCACCATCCAGAACTTTCCACAAGTCATGAACAAAGCACATTTCCCAGGCTACAGTCTTTTGGATGTAACCTAATGATATCAGTGTTGTCTTGTGTATGTGTAATGTATTACTTTAGTTATTTATAAGAAGGCCAGTAGAAATATCCATTAATTCCTGAGGAGACTTCACTTTATATGTAGGATTTGAGGAGTATTTTTTAGCACTCTTGGGAACGAAAGGGTTAAAATATATAATTCTCATAAACACATCTCTAGTATATATATAAAGTTGATAGATTGTAGAACTATTTCTTTTACACATGGGAGTTAATGCATGATTAAAGTGTGGCTGTTTACATTTAGAATGAAAATCATTCATGTGCGGGTAAGCATGATTTGAACTAATTGAAATATTTAGTTGCTGTTTTGTTTTTTTTATTTCTCCATATATAATCACTGAAATTGTACAGCAACCTAAAGGAAGCCAGACTTTAAATAAACATGAACTGGCTGGTTGATTAGCAATTAGAAAAGTAAACGATGGCTTTTATCAGAAATAAAAAGCAGCTTCCAAGTTGTTGTTCTTGTGAGAACAAACTGGAATGTGTCTTTTGAAGAGGCTCAGACAATTTGAAGCAATGGTATAGTTTTCAAACTATATACAGCATTGCATCCATTTTATACTTTTAGCCTCCAAATAAATAGCCTACTACAAAGTATAATGTCTGTTGTTACAGTTTTTAAAACGATATATCCATTTGGATCTTTGAATAGGAAATGACACACGCACAAACACACACACACATTTGCTAAATAATTTAGTTTAAACTGATGAAAGACTGTCAAGATAAATTGTTCTTTTTGAACAAAGCAACCTTTTAACTTAAGGAATAAACCAGGATTGATTTTGAAAGGAGAACAGCATACTTGTGTGAGTTTTAGACATAAGGTAGTTAAATATTTAAACACCTCTCACACATTAGGAAAGGCAGTAAGGATGCTATTGAGATCTCTTGTCAATATTATGCTCACTCCAAGGTACCAGGTCGGGAATTTAAGCCCTAGTATCTGCTCTCCTCAATTAAAATATCAATACTTTCAATTTTAGGGCATAAACAGACTGATGATGGCTAAACAATCTATAGAAAAGAGTAGTTAATGGAACTAAACAATGCTGAATAGAACATTTGATAATGTGACAATATGTGGTGTCATTTACAACAAAAAAAGAAGGAATGCTTTCAAATAATGGCAAAATGAAATTCAAACAGAAAATCATAGGAATAACACGAGGAATAGCCTAAAGAGCATGTTAATAAATGAAACGATGATACTGAGAACTTGGAAATATCATAAAGAATGTGATTAAACTGCTATAACTAGAGTTCGAGCTTCTAACAATAAATACCTAAATATCTTTATGAATTAAAGCAATTGCTAACTTTAGATTAGGCAAGGCTCTCACCGTGAAGAAACCTGGGTGGTTTATAAAGGTACTGTGTGAACCTTTGCTGCGTTTGATGTGTGTTTAAAAACTGTATTGTGAAACCGGTAAACAGCTTAGTTAGTTAGTACTAAATAATAAAAGTGCATGCAAGTGCTTAAACTTTACATTCTGGGCCTGGGTCTGTGGATTTTAAGGGTGAAAACGAACCTGAGCCACAATTATAATTTTTATATATATATATATATATATATATATATATATATATATATATATATATATATATATATACAGCTCTGGAAAAAATTAAGAGACCACTGCAAAATTATCAGTTTCTCTGGTTTTACTATTTATAGGTATGTGTTTGGGTAAAATGAACATTTTTGTTTTATTCTATAAACTACTGACAACATTTCTCCCAAATTCCAAATAAAAATATTGTCATTTAGAGCATTTATTTGCAGAAAATGACAACTGGTCAAAATAACAAAAAAGAATATGCTTGATTCATGCCAAAGCTGCCTGATTCCAGCCTTGCTGAAGCACCCCCAGATCATCACCGATACTCCACCACATTTCACAGTGGGTGCGAGACACTGTGGCTTGTAGGCCTCTCCAGGTCTCCGTCTAACCATTAGACGACCAGGTGTTGGGCAAAGCTGAAAATTGGACTCATCTGGGGGTGCTTCAACAAGGCTGGAATCGGGCAGATTTGTCTTTGTGAAGGACGCATGAATCAAGCCAAGTACAAGGTTGTCCTGGAAGAAAACTTGCTTCCTTCTGCTCTGACAATGTTCCCCAACTCTGAGGATTGGTTTTTCCAGCAGGACAATGCTCCATGCCACACAGCCAGGTCAATCAAGGTGTGGATGGAGGACCACCAGATCAAGACCCTGTCATGGCCAGCCCAATCTCCAGACCTGAACCCCATTGAAAACCTCTGGAATGTGATCAGGAGGAAGATGGATGGTCACAAGCCATCAAACAAAGCCGAGCTGCTTGAATTTTTGCGCCAGGAGTGGCATAAAGTCACCCAACATCAATGTGAAAGACTGGTGGAGAACATGCCAAGACGCATGAAAGCTGTGCTTGAAAATCAGGGTTATTCCACCAAATATTGATTTCTGAACTCTTCCTAAGTTAAAACATTAGTATTGTGTTGTTTAAAAATGAATATGAACTTGTTTTCTTTGCATTATTCAAGGTCTGACAACACTACATCTTTTTTGTTATTTTGACCAGTTGTCATTTTCTGCAAATAAATGCTCTAAATGACAATATTTTTATTTGGAATTTGGGAGAAATGTTGTCAGTAGTTTATAGAATAAAACAGAAATGTTCATTTTACCCAAACACATACCTATAAATAGTAAAACCAGAGAAACTGATAATTTTGCAGTGGTCTCTTAATTTTTTCTATTTGTATACTTCTTGTTGTGGCATGGCAATTTTTCTGGGAAGCAGAAGCAGATATTTCCTATTCTCTTAGCAGGAGATTTTAAAAGCATGCAAGTCTATCCTTCAGATCGATGCTTCATCATTAAATCTAAATGACCTGAATCCAAGTTCTAAAGCAGCTGTCACTCGTAGCAGAAATAAACTATTCTATTCCTTACCAAATAAATGGGCATTTGAGTGACTCCCATCTCATCTGTATGTGTGGAACACTAGAATTGAGATGGATGTCTCATTTCCTTGTTTCCTGCATTACCAACCCCCCAGACATTATGCATGCAAACTGTGCAGGGATTAGCTGCGCTGTCACAACTGGAAGGTTACACATGAGAAACCCTCCATAAGAGTACTTGGGAATAAAAGCTCTACAAGTCTGGAGATAATGGATCAAAGGGAACCATCCGAATCAGCCCTTTGGTTTCCCACATACTGTAGAGTTCAATGCAGAATTTCTAATTAATACTAATGTCATCCTTGGTGTTTTTCTAAAGAAGCCTGCAATAGTCTAGAACAGTTTTATAAATAGCAAAATTTATATAAAGCATCAAAACTCAAATCTTTCACAAAACTAAAAATTCATGAGTTACAGCTTTGGGCCATTCTATATACAACAATACATTTAACAATTATAAATATTGACAAAAAATAATATGACAAATATATGACCTTCTATACCATAGATTTATTTTACATATGGGTCCATTTGGAACATGATCTGAATCAATTAGAAAAGGAATAATGAATTAAAAAAAATAACACAAGAGTATGAATTCTGTTAAATACATCTATTAGACTATATTCATGTCTGGCTTTATAAAATTATCACTATCAAGTCTGCAAAGTTTATTAAACTTTGGGAACCTAAACAGCTTACAACTGTGAAGCCACACATGTACAAATAAACCAATCAGGATGTTAGGTTAAGGGTTTTAATTGAATCTATTTCTTACTGGCGTTGCACCAAACACAGCAAACATTTATTTCATGTGATCTTCACTGGAAGAATACTGGAAACGAATGAACATAATGGGGTGCAAAAGTAACTCTGACAATCTATTGCTGAACGTATGTTTTTAGTGGAGCTCTCCACAAGAATCAGGGTTAGTCAGTTAGTTAGTGACATCTATGGACAGTTTGGGAGACTTCAGCTGCTTCCCTGGGATCACAGTATTATGCAACTATAAGAGAGAATACAGTGGATTGTGAATAGGGTTAAGAGCAGAGCGACTGGGATCTGAATACACTTTGGGGTATTTGCAGCTGGAAGAGTAGCCAATTCTCCTGTCCCCATAAACTATTTATGAAAATACATATCTGTTTAAAGGGGTCTCTTTCTATGTTTTCCATCAAGGCACTTTGAATTCCTCCAATTTCTTTTTGGTGGCTGTAAAAGTAACCTATTTAACTTTAATATTAAAAACCATTTGTAATTTAGTGAAACCGATATCCTTTTTGTGTATGCTCTTATAAACGTTTAACACGTTATTTTTGCTGTTTTACCCAGCTTTGCCATGCTGATTAATACGCTTTAAAATACCTTGCCAGTTTTTTACATTGCTTAGCTATACTTCACCTATGCTATGCTTTTACTATGGGAAACTTTCAGAAGGGTGGTCACAAAATTAAACACAGCTTTAGAGATTCGTGATCTCGGATTATAAATGACTGTATACATACATTGCCTTGTTTTTATTGCATTGCCACACTTTTAAATGCAGTTGTCAAAAATAGGTCTGTAGTATAAATGCTTACGGAGTTTACTGGACTAAGGAGATAAAGATTTTTACTTTTGGGTAAATACTACTTCTGATATTACTACTACTAATGTTTTTTGGATGTGGCGATAAAAGCCAGTGAATATTATCCATGTATGTTAGAATGTGTTTAATCTGGCAAGAAGTGAATACACACACGCTAACACAGCTTGAACTGGTGGTCATCTTCCCTGCGTCGGATATCCTATGATCTTTAGAATTTACACCACTGTTCCATTCTTTACCTAACTAATGGAAAACGGTAACCCGAATGTCATTCAGTATTACTGTTACAACCTTGTACTGTAATCTTCCATTAACATTAACTTGGAGGATGGAAAAAGAGACAATTTAAGAGCAGCACACACGCATAGGCAATCCTTCAAAGTCTTGTGATGTGATTATATAAATCCCTTTAACAGACAACATTATCAGTGCAGTATTTTAAAATCTGTTTTGCAATAGTAGAGCTTGCAGATGACATTCATAACCTCCAGCAGCTGCAAGTAGCAGCAGGAGCGGGCTGGTTTGGTTCAGTGACAAGAGTGTCAAGTATGCATGAAGGAGGGAGGAGAGCTTGAGAGCCCATACCTGCATCTGACACTACCTTTAGGAAATGTAAACAAGCTGTCAGGTTTCTAATGAAGTGGAGCAAGATAAATTAACAGTCACCCAGGAATCACATTCTACTGCAAAAGTGAACCTGCCGCTTTGAATGGATCTTTTTGTGGATTCTTATAGAAAAAGAGGCTCTGGAAACGTACATGGCTGTTTATAATTTATATAGTGGAACCAGATGGATAGAACAAGGTAAATGGATACAAGCACAGCTGATAGCCAGGGCTTGATGTTCCAGCTGCCAGCTAGCTCTGTCAAACTGCAGTTTCAATCCCCCCCTAACTGGCAGATTCCATGTTAAAGGATTATTTATTAGTGTTGTTTGTTATTCAGGTTCTTAAACAACAGATTCCACAACACGATTTACAGTAACACCTTCTGTTGCGGTTCACACTGAATTGCATGTACGGTTCTCTGTGTACGCACTGAAAATGCATAGCATGAATAACAAAAAAATAAAATAAGGAACTCAAGATTACTTTCACTGTTGTGTTCAAACTGGATTATTTTGACATTCAAAATGTACGACAGGTGAACAAAGCCAAATTATAACCTCTTAGGCAGTTACACTATGTGCCATGCACCTGGCCATTACCTGACTAGTGTTAGTCAAATTAAGGCAAAATGCAGCTGGATACATCTCCACGTTAGAGACTATACTACTGCCTTTGTTTTAGCAGATCGTACTTGAGATCTTCTGGAGCAAGGGTTTTAATACTTAGAAAACACTAAAAATGTAGTGTTCGATTCGCAGGCCAGAGCAAAAATGTCTTTTCTTCCATCTTAGGTGGTTTTAGCATGGGCATTAATAATAATAAAAAAGGCAATATAGCTTACATATAAGATACGACTTAAATGAAACTTGGTCATGTACAGGAATGTTTTGACCGGTACCTTCATTAGTGTAACACACAGTGTAAAAATTCAGGCATCATAGACGTAGATGTTAATATTGGCCGCTTTCTAATCTGTTACACAGAAAGATCATTTTGATGTGTGGTGCAGATATTAATGAGGTCATGGTGTATGATATTCCTGATTTCTGACTTACGGCACACTCTATATATTTAACTGATCCATCTGTCTTACAGGCATTCCAATTTCTTAGATGGAAAGTTCTCCAATTCATTTAACTTATGAGGTATGAAGGAGACCAGACAAGAACATTTACAATCAGACCATCTGGTAGCCCCTGTATCAGGACGTAAGAAATCTTTAAATCCATCAACCTATTTGGGCACCCCGGAGCCTAATTATCCATCTCAGGATTTTTTGAAAGCTGGATAACCCTGCCTCAGAACTTGTGTTTTGACACCTCTGCTCTGTGGAGTGGTTCAACGGACCACAGCACAAAATCTAAACACGTCTTACTGCTCTTGGGATCTGAAATGGTCTGTATAGTTTAAGGTGAAATTACTTAGTTTATTATCTGCACTAAAGATTATGCTGCCTGAAAAGCATACTGGAAGTGATCACACAAAGAGATCATGTCAACCTCTAGAGATAACATCCTTCCAAGAAAAATGGCTGATACTGTTATTGCACCTGAAGTTCCCTTCGGACTGGCAAAGACGACAAAGCCAGTAAACCCCTTGACAGAAATAATAATAGCGAAGAACCAACGAAGGCTTAGAACTCCTCTGTTTGTATCCTGGGACACTATCACCCTTCATGTAAATGTGCTTTATTTTGCTCTTATCTGCCCCCTATTTTACTGCATTTAATCCTGTAATTCAGAATACTGTAATCTGCCAAGTGTTTAACCTGTAGTACTTTGTATTTAATCATATCCTGATGTAACTATCACTATTTAATCATATCCTGATGTCACTATCACTATTATCTGCTGTATTATTGAATTGTGGTTTGTCACACTTGTACTTTGCTTGAACAAAAGTTATTGTATTTCTTGCTCTTATTGTATTACTTGTATTGTAATAATTGAAATGTATTTGCTTATGATTGTAAGTCACCCTGGATAAGGGCGTCTGCTAAGAAATAAATAATAATAATAATAATAATGAATAGCGTGGATGAGGGAAACGCTTTCACTCAGTATCTGGATAGCGGGTGTAGAAAACTGGACATCCTGACAGCCAAGAACACAGGGCCTGTACTCTGATTAAAAAGCATTTTACATTTATTATCCCTTTCTAACCTTTTTTTTTTTTTTTTTTTTTTAAAGAGGTTTTGGTGTTTAATCACCACATTAGCCTTAGAGAAGATTTAAAACCGACACTTTAAAAAAAAAAAAGAAAAGAAATAAGATTCTGAAGTTTTGTTAATAGCTTTCAGATTAGTTTTAGTTCATACTGTAGCATCTGAGCCATTTTCATTTCCAGAGTTAACATACTATAAATTGAGTTTGCGTAACTACAGGGTGTCGAATATATCAGGTATTCTAGGCACAATTTACAATAGTGGTTGTCTCTCATTTTCAAATTCAGATCATTTTAATGGGTGGCAACTGGGTGAGGCCGTCGGATTTAACCAAAAACCTCCGAATCATAATATACTACATGATAATTGCATAGAGAAACAGATAGGAGTAAATATGGACTGGAGAAGAGGCATATAGTGGGAAACTATGGCCCCCAAGGGAATAACTATAGTTACAAACAGGGGATTATAATGCCAGAAGCCACAGGCTGAGGGCATTGTCCCCTGGAGGTAACTATAGTTCTTCCTGAGGGGCCTTTAGTTTCCCACTATGAGCTGAGGTTCTGCATTATCATATTGAAATTTCTAACACCTTGTAGACAATACTATCATAGCATCAAAGGACATGAATACTTTTGAATTAGCATTTTTAGAGTCTTGCAAAAAAAATTCTGAAATAAATAATCGTAGATATCTATTTTTTGTAACTTTTCTTCCTCACCACAAAAGCAAAACTTTTGCTACAAAAGATTTTTCCTAAAATTCTTTGTTTTCAAGAAAGTTCTAGAAATTATACATTTCCATTGGGGTATGTAAACGTTTGACTACAACTGTACACACCATCTACCATTTCGACCATGTCATTTTGCATGTTATCCTAGGTCTCCTGCATATATATCATATTTCTATGTACTATACATGCACATACATAATTCATGAAGACTGCATTAACATGAAAGACAGATCATTTACACAGATGCTATCAATCTACTAACCTTCATTAGTGTGACAGCGAATGACCTTTTTATTCTTGTATTTACTGCACCATTTTAAATTCCAGATCTTGTCTATCCATTGTGGCCGTTTGTTTGTCCGACTGTTTTTTTCCTAGCCCCCTCTAACTCTTTCTTAATTTATGAATTCATTCATCTGCTGTTTCTGATGCCGAGCTGATATTTGACACTGATGTTTGGTTTACTATGCCTGCAAGGTGTATTCTGAGCTACACACTGCTAATTGACCAATCGATCATGCAGGCTATCAAAATGAATCACTGCAAATTTCAGCTAACGCCTATTTTAAGCCCCATTTTAAAACACTTAAATGTTCTTTGCTTTCATTAGTAATTGCAGCACCAGATCGGACGCAGTTCTAATATGTTACAAGCATAACAAGTATGATATCAGAATGTATTTTTAAAATTATAAATGTTTCGTATAAAACAAATCCAAACATGTATAAAAAGGGACATTCATGTATGAGGCCTTTTACAAACATACATCCTGTTTAGTTTTTTTTATCTAAATAGGATGACATGTACAGTAGTATTTCTAAATAAAAAGTTTGTCAAACCCTTTCATGAGGAACATGTCATTGTTTATTATTATATTTACTTGTCTTTACTTGACAGCCAGCAGATCCCTAAATAAGCAGTGGTCTGCATTGAAGACTGGTTGATCGGTAGATGAATATATTTGCTCACGAGTTCACATTCAATACCTTCCTCCTTCAGTTTCTACATCACTGTAGTCACAGCTATGCATTGTAGGTAAATCCAGCTATTTAATGTTGGATTTGGACTGTCTTTAATTTGCAGCGTATTTTGTTGCAAAGATTTATAGTCAATATTTTTAATGTTTGTAAAAGCTGACCGGCCACAATTGAGCCTAGAGAGCTATTATCAGTGAAAGGAAAATCAATGCAAAATGGTTCCTTGGAGAGCACTTTTCAAGTGGTCATCACCATACTGCAATTACTGAGGGCTGAACGCAGCTATGTCTAAACAGAATTAGATCAAAATTGCTTGTAGTGTAGAACAATCATGTCTCATGCACAGTCTTCATTGATGCTCTCCAAGAAACAGAGTTCAAGATAATTGCACACACAAACACCTTGCGTTCAGAGGCTTTATCATCTGAGGAGTCAGGCTTACAGGTTTGCCAGGTTAGGGGCCCGGGCTCAAGACTGCTATCTCTCTATGATAACCACTTCCTTATCTTTCCTGTGTATCTTGTTAAAATTGCTTAGATACAACGTGAGCTGCTCTCATTAGTAATAAGCCAGTAGGCAGATGACTTCCTATAACTTTGATAACTTTTTAAAATAATTCGTTAAACCCATGCTATCAAACAGATTGTGGCAGTTATATTACTATACTAATGCACAAGATGCCAGGTGCTGTAGGGATCTTATCAGTGACAAACTGCTGCTTGGTTATTTATTTCACTTACCTGAACAATGAACACACAGCACTTACATTCACTTAAAGCTCAATGATTCAGCTGTAGTTGTCTGTTTAGCCTCCCCTACTGGCATAAAACAGAACTGTGATTAATATATACGGTATATTTTACTGCATCCTAGGAAAAAGAAATGGTTTAAAGTTCTAGCATTTGAACATATGGTACTCTAGTACTAACCAATTCTGGATAATCTTAAAATAAACCTAATTTCAGAGTGACTCTCTTTTTCTATCACATGCTTAAAGTCTATATTACAACACAGGGCCAAATTCACAAAACTGTTTAGTGGAGTGTTTATTAATACTCTTAGATAATAATACAATATTTTATATATATATATATATATATATATATATATATATATATATATATATATATATATATATTGTGAGATAGCAGGGAGGGGGTTAAAGAGTCCCTGAAGAAAAAAAAAAAAATGTGAAAATGCAAGTTGGTTTATTGTTTAATTGTTTTGTGTTTTGTTAATCAGTTTTGTTAATTGTTTCTAGCTTAATGGGCCCCTGCACCTGGAGATTATTATTAAATTAGAACCGGGTGCAGGGTATAAAGGACAGGCAGTCAGGTTATCTGGGGCTGCTGAGGAGAAGGAGGCAGAAAGGAGTGCTCTGCTTCCTGGCAGTCGTGAATTAAAAAAGTAAGTGCTGTGTCAAACCTATGTTTTGTAAGAACGGAGAAACAGCGTAGCTGTCCCGTGTTAGTCAGGGTGTTTCTGTGTGTTAGTTAGTGCTCGTACAGAGCTAGGCATTTATTTTGTGTGTGTGTTGTTTGATTTTTGGGTTAATTAAAAACAGCACACCAGCGCTTAAAATCCATTTCTATCGTGTTGGGTCTATTTTTAAAAAGGCAACGAACCCGAGTGGGTGAAGTTCTTTTACATATGGTGGCAGCGTGTGTGGGTGCCCCTACAACCCAGTAAAATGGATTTTAAAGAACTGATCGAGAAGATCAATAGAAATACAGCTGCTCAAAAAGAGCAGACAAAGAAGTGGAGACAGGAGTTAGGACTACCGGATCCGGAGCCCACAGAGCTATACCTGCTGCTCCAGAAATGGGAGCAGGCTAGCGCAGCTCCGCAGTTTCCGGAGCCCAGAGGGGAGGAGCCGTCGCTGCCAAAGCCCAGAGAGGAGGAGCCACCGCTGCCAAAGCCCAGAGAGGAGGAGCCGCCGCTGCCAAAGCCCAGAGGGGAGGAGCCGCCGGAGCCCAGAGGGGAGCAGCCGTCGCTGCCGGAGCCCAGAGGGGAAGAGCCGCCGCTGCCGGAGCCCAGAGGGGAAGAGCCGCCGCTGCCGGAGCCCAGAGGGGAAGAGCTGCCGCTGCCGGATCCCAGAGGGGAGGAGGCGAAAAGCATACCTCCACCACAGCCCCGACCACCACCCCTGCGGTCCAGTACGGCACAGCTGCGTGCGGTCCCTCGCCCCTCGCTCCTGGACACCCTGTCTGTTGGTCTGGACCTCCCTTTACTAGACCTAAAGCCCAGGAGTCGGCAGAAGCGGTCACAGTTCTCCACCTGGTCCCCTGCTCCGCTCCTCCCGGACACTAAGACGTCGCTGCACTGCTCCCAGACGTCGCTTAACGTCCCCCTTGGTGACCGGACGTCGCTGCACTGGGTCCCAGCTGCAGACCTCTGCCCGCTGCTGCAGCCTCCAGTGCCCTGGTTGTCGTTCCGGTCGCCCCTGACAAACTGTTGGGGTCCCTCGTTGCCGGTGTGCGGTCCCTACCTGGCTGGGCCGGGACGTGGACCGATCCACCCTCGAGTTCGCCCGTGGAAGAGGGTGAAAATTGACATTTGTGGACTCGAGGGTGGGTGGTTGTGTTTTAGGGGAGGTGGCCGTGGAATGGCCGTCAGTGTTACACACTTTGGGGGGGGGGGGGATGTGTGAGAGCAGGGAGGGGGTTAAAGCCTCCCTGAAGGGAAAAAAAAAAAAAAAAAAAAAAACCATGTGAAAATCCACAGCTTTGTTTTACCCTGAAATACAAGAATCTGAAGCATGATTAAAGCACCACTCCATGGTCAGTGACAAGCTACATTATAATATCAATTCCAACTGCAGTAGATGACAAGAATAGTCACAAATAAATAACCTTATATTTCATTATATGTTGTTAAAATTAAACATTTATTTTTAAGCGTAAAAATCTTGAAATGTTGACTTGTTTGTTCTCAAGAGAGACTAAGCAATAGGGATTAGTCAAGTTACTAAGGTTCAGTTTGTATACTGTAACCTTTTAAAGTATGGTATTTAGCCTGTTTTTATTAGTCCCTTAAAGGTGCTGTACCTTTATGAATCTAATGGTGTTTCAACCAGGGCTTTGAGCCTACATGTCCCCTATAAATCAGGACAGGGGTGGAAATAAAATGTTTCATTTGCATAACAGTCACTGCAACTTTTTTTTTTTTTACCACTCAAGCTATGGTCATTGGTCATTCTGACAACACTTTTAAAGGCACATTGTTGTGTTACAGAAGTATTAATTTGCAGTGCAGCTGCCACACAACTACTCTATTCATGTTTAAACCATTAGATACAAATCGATTATACAACCCTGTTAGCCTTGTTGATAGTCAGTCATCTTTTACAAACTCTTTTTAAATGATCATAAGACACTTGGCTATAGTTCAATACACAACTCTCTTTATTCCATATGGCCAACACACATGATGGTTGTTACAGTGCAAAGCATTGATGATTGTTGCTAAACCTTCCTGCACAATTCTATACAGACTCCTGTAAAGTTATAGTTGTTGAAGAACCATGGGGTTCCGAATAAAGGTTCTGCGAGGAAAGCAGGTCCAAAGATTGCTGCTGAGCAGTTGAAACAACGAGAGGTAAACTATGAATGATCACCCCTTGAGTACTTATACTGATGTTGGGAACCATCAGACTGGTGTCTTCATTTGAGCTGGAACCGCTGTGAACGACAACGGCCTGCTTGTGCTTCAAATCTTGAGAAAGAGTGGAGATGATCGACGGTGTAGTTATGGAAGACGACACAGAAACACTGGGATTTCCTTCCGTTACCACTGTCACTTCCGTGCCCCCTTCCTGAATCAGGGCATTGAGCCCTTCCAGGTCTGAGCAGGTTGTAATGAAGGTCTGGTTATTAGAGTCCAGGGCAGCTACTTGTGTGGTCTGAATCAGAGCCTGGTGGAGAGCGTCACCTGTACTGGGAGCAATATGGGTAAGAAGAACGGTCTGATGTTCCATTGGATTGACCTCATTGTGAGGCACCATGTGTTGCACAGGCGCCATCAAGTTGACTTGCTGAACCATCTGGCTGCCATTAACTCCATCCACTCTGCTTTGATCTGCAGAGTTTGTGATTGCAGAATCTTCCTTGGGTTGGTGTTGACTGTCGTCCACCGCAGCGTGCACAAAAGTGCTTTCCTGCCCGAGCTGGTGGCCGACGAGGATCTTCAGGTGGCCATCGCTGTAAGAAGACACCTGGTTCGACTGCAGGGGAACCTGGAGTTGATTCAATTGAGGTTGAGAACTCACCTGGTCCTCGTGATGCATCTGTATCTGCAGGACTGCCAGGGCGGTGTTCGATATCATGTGGGCATCCACGTGCTGTTTCCTGTGGCTTCTCAAAGAGTCTTCCCTCACAAAAGACGCCTCGCAAATATCGCACCGGAATGACCGTGTGGCATCAAGTTTAGCTCGATAGCGGGAGCGTCCTGGCTTTGGGCAAACCTCCACTTTCCGTACCTTGCCTTGGCCCTTAGTTTTAACTTTGTTGGCATGGAACTTTTTCTCATGCATGATCAGGTTGCTCCGCTGTTTGGTGTCAAAGTTGCAGTACTCGCACTTGAAAGGTCGATCCTCGGAGTGGATCCTCTCGTGTACTTTCAGGGCTGTCTTGTTGGAGCAGGAGTAGCTGCATTTGAGACACTTAATCGGCTGCTCAGGCTGGTGCTCCCTGGCATGCTGCCGAAGGGAAGTCTTGTTCCTGCACTGGAAGTCACACTGTGTGCACTTGAATGCGTTTTCTGTGCTGTGTTTGAGCTGGATGTGGGATTTCAGGTTCCCCTTCATGGCACAGCAGTATTCACAGAACTCACACTTGTAAGGTTTCTCTCCGGAGTGGATACGCATGTGTCGCTTCAGGTCGGAGTTGATTTTGAATTTTGCTTCACAAAGATGGCATTGAAAAGGAGCATCTCCTGCAAATAAAAAAAAAATAAGTTGACAGTATTTAGACAGAGAATACAATCACCGTTATGTAGAATTTGTATTGCTCAGTACCGGAACCAAACAGATAAAGCAGATGAGCAATACAATATCCTTATGAAGTAAGCTTGGTGATCAGGATACAGAGAGTTAGAATCACTTGCCAGTGTGGGAGCGGAGGTGCACAGTGAGTTGGCTGGAGTTGCGGCTGGCGTAGGGGCAGATCTGGCACTTAAAGGGGCGCTCGTCGTAGTGAATCCGAAGGTGCTTCTTGAGGCTGCTGCTGTCTGCTGCTGCATAGCTGCAATATTTACATTTGTGAGGCTTCTCCCCGGTGTGCGAGCGACTGTGCATCGTCAGCTTATCCTTTCGACTGAACAGCTTGCTGCATATATCACACTTGAATGGCTTCTCGCCTACATAAACAAAAACAAACAGATAAAACGTCAAGGCCTAAAACCATTAAAGACCGATGTCTGCTCCATGCAGGTGACTGAAAATGGTCTTATACCAAATTTGAACACTGTATGGGTATACTAGAACGTTATTTGTTTTATTTATGGCACAACTTTCCATACTGAATTCGAATTACATATTGTTTTGTTAACTAATGTTCATTCTGCATTAAAAATAAAAAGTACATACCTGTGTGAGTTTTTAAATGTCTTTCCATGTCTTTTTGACCATATTGTGTTTTGAAGGAGCACCCTAAAACACACATACAATATAACAATTGAAATGTATGAAATTCCCCAAGCATGCCTACAATAAGGCTTTGTATGAGCCCATGCAGAAACTACAATTAAGGTGTGCAATTCACACACAAAATGTAGTGTATTCAGTAATTTTATCTTTAAAACCACAGATGGAAACAAGGCTCCCATTGCATAACAGTTTGATAAATTCTTGTTTTTTTCTGCAAGCTTAAAAAGACACCTGAGCTTGTTACCTATACATTGTGGCTAGTCAAGCCCATAGTAAAACCTAGGATGAAACTGCTATGCAAAAGGAGTTATTTCCATTCCTGAAGACACATTTAAATGCCTCTCCCATAACTGCATAGCTTATACTTATAAAATCCTTTCTTAGATTTTACAGACAATATTCATTTAATAGCCTTGAAATTGATATCACAAGTATAGTGCAAATACAATATAATAGTTAACCACAGTACAATGGTCAGAATACAATACATTGTGATACAGGATGTGGAATAATCAAGTAAACTGATCTTAACTGACGCTGTACGGCAGAAGTGGAGGGACATATTCCAACACAAAACCTGCATTCAGACAAACATCTGGTTTCACAGACCCACGTGAGCACTGATCTGGGACTACCTAATGTTGCCTTAGGTAATGTAGTCCAAGATTA
This sequence comes from Acipenser ruthenus, assembly GCF_902713425.1. NCBI lineage: Eukaryota > Metazoa > Chordata > Actinopteri > Acipenseriformes > Acipenseridae > Acipenser > Acipenser ruthenus. Next base: position 9,068,964 of record NC_081206.1, on the reverse strand, counting down.
GTGTAATCTGGGACTGGGAAAACATCCGTAAAAGTAAGATGCAAAGTGGGTTTGGTGCAAAGATGCAATAGAAGATTCCCTGTCAAACTGCTGACATTTTCTTTCATGAAGCCCCAGTTAGTGCAAGTCCTTTTTTACCATCAGGAATAAAACCCATACCTACCCTGGAAGCAGCAGCAGAGCCTCTTTGACAGCAGTGCAGGTCTGTTTTTTTTAGAAGATCCTTTTTGTGTTTTCACTTCAACCTTCTTATTGCCTCTGGGTACACATGACTGGTAACCTTCTTCAAAGACACACTCTGAAGCGGCATCTATTTATTAAATAAATAAAAAAAAAAGTTACTTCTGACCTGTTCTCTGATGCATATAACTCTGGCAAAATTGAACGACAGATTCTGTTAAAAATGCATTGTACATCCTAAAATAAGGAAACCTGCAGTTGATTCAACTGAGGTTAAGAATTTGTACTATTTACAAAGTGTAATAAGCCACCTCAAGACTGTTCCTGCTAAGGTCATCATAAAAATAGGTGATTCAGCTGTACCATAAAAAATATATATATATAAACATGAAAAGCAAAGCAGAAAAAATGATATTCGTAGCAGAAAACCATCTACCTCAATTTAGAAACGAGGTGTCATGATATTCAATTTAGAAACAGTCCAGTTTAAAAATAATCTCAAATCAGGGCAGAATTAGAAACCTGCTTCATTACTGCTCAAAAAGTTAATTAAATAAAAACGTTTTCATTTTTAGTATCTAGACATATCTTTCAGACCAAGTCAAACCAAGCTGCCATTATACATTAAGTGGAATAACTAGCTGGTTAAGACTCAGGCAGGCACACACATACAGGCAGACAAACAGTACCTGAGACAGTCTCCACATTGCTAGGGGCAGGCGGGGCGGTTGGAGTCATTTGGCATCCATTTTGTTTGTGGGCAAGGAAGTCCTCAAAGTTATTGTACTGCTGCTTACAGATTCCACAGATGTGAATATCTGGACCAACCTCGACCAGAACTTGGGTTCCTCCAGAAACTGCAGATCAATTACAAATACAGCAGCAGTTATTCAAAGAGACATTTCATATATAAAAACAAACCTGCAGAACTGGTTAAGGAGGGTCATGGTTCCCATTTGCCCCAATCCACTTGCATTTGCATTCACTGGCAGAACAGCCTATAAACTCTTAACTTAGGAGGCACACAGTCTCTTAACTATGGCTCCCAGCTACTGTACCTCAGTGTTTACCCTGTTGTTCTTTTTCACTTTGACCCTGATAAAGACCACGTATCCTGCCATTACCATATAATCTCCCGCTATACCTGACTCCACATATTGAGCACTGACAGCAACTCTCCCTATCACATGACGTCGTGACCTTAGTCTGCACTTTAATCAAAATGAAGTCAAACACACTACATCGATGTCTGTATTAGGAGGGGTGCCACTGCCAACACCAGTCGTGCAAATTATGATCATTCAATATTTTACCAGTGCTGTGTTGTAAACAATTTATATTTAATCACTGTTCATAGATAGATCGTTTGTTTGGCGACTATAGGACTACACTATAGAACGCACACAAGTTAAACCATGTCAAATTTGGTTCGTTTTGTCGCCATAACTGGTAAAAACTGCAACAGCATACTGTAGTCACTTTCCAGCTGGTTTAAAAAAAATAAAATATAATTATTGTTTATTTTACCAACGGTATCGTTAGGTAACTTTTATTTGTCCTGCGCTATAAATTAGAAAACAAAAAACGATTAACTTTTACAACTGAAAATACCTACCAGTAGCATTAAACGATGCCATGTATCCGACACCACTAGCTCTGGCCCTACTCGTTTGCAAAACGTTAGAAAATATCATTTAATAAATAATTTAGTGTCCTAACTTCATCTTAATCCGTCCTGTTTTTGCATCCAGCCCCCTTCACTGTCGGAATTCATTTAAAGACAGAATCGTTTTACTGCTTTTCCACGACAGTGCCTCGCTTGTTTTCGGCAAACTGTTGAAGGTGCAGTTCTGCTTTCAAACACCTGTGGGGACGACGATAGAAGATGGTAATACTGATGTAATAGTGGTTACTTTTTAAGACAAAACGATACATTTTCCGGCGTGTTTATGGGAACTAGCAAAGAACACTGTGAAACGTGTGTTAAAACAAAACAATAAACACACTGTGTGTAATTGGTTCCAGGCGCCAATGGGATATGTAAACACATCGTACCTCAGAAGGAGATGTTATAATTGTATTTGCTTTATTAATGTCGGGTCATTAAATTAACAACGCCGGGTACATGAGTGTGCCTAAAAACAAGTACAGTACTGCACGGACAGCATTGCAAAAAACAGTTCTTACCGTACTTTCTGAGTCTGTGCTAACCTAAAAGTAACCCAACAAACACTACATATTTGTTCCCGATACAATAATTATATTAATACCTTGCTTTCTTTTAATTAACATGGTTAAACCGAGCAGTTACGTGAACTGACAGCATGTAAAAAAAAGTTAAACTAAATTCCGAAGCACATCGTTTTCACCTGCGACTGAATCCATTCTGTCCTGTTTAGAGCTGTAGTTTATTGTTTAGACCCATCATTGCGCAGTGATCAGTTTCCACTAGTGGCAGTACCGTTCATTTAGCAGCATGTGTAAATTAAACCACACATACCAAAGGTCCATGGGTTAATGACAGATTTTGCAGCTAGCTGCAACTACACAAAACAAGTACTTATTATATCTCATTTTTTTTCAGATGTGATGTTAAACTACCAGTAAAGCAGTCTATTTGGGAGTTCTTACTAGCTCAGACATTTAACTGTTTATCCCGAAATGTCGGTTCTTACGACTTCCATCCCCTCCGATGAAGGCGTCTCTTCAGCCACGCTGGGATGACTCACATAATGAATTGTTATCTTGAATCTGGGAGATTCTCATGTACAGAGACTATCTTTTAATTACTCGGTGAAAGCCATTGCTTTATCTTTGTTATATCAATGAGACAAGCTCAAGGGCCGACCAAGACACTTAGTAATTAGCCCTTACTAGGAAGACACCCGGAAGAAACAGAGTAGATACTGACTTTAAGGGATCAAAATGGATGTTTGAACTCATCACCGGGGCTGTTCTCTCCCAAATGTGGGGTGCAGGGTAGTATTAGTGTTTCAAATAACACGTAGACAAGCTTGTAGGGGTGAGGGCTGAGTTAACTGAAAACGTGCATCCTGTGGTTGTCAGATTATTTCTCATCATGAAGCCCAGCAAGGATCTGCGGCTGTTAGCCAACAATAGAAATTACAATTATATCCAGTAGAGGGAGCTCCTGTCTAAATAATCTGATTGTGACTGTCACCAAATCTGCACAAAGAATTTGACATTTATTTATTTGACATTGTATTTTTCTTACAAATTTACACCAATTATGTGATATATTGATACAGAGATGCCAGGTGCACAAGTCAACGAAATAAAAATAATAAAACCAAACTTGTCTTATTTAGAATTAAAAACAAAGGGTCTGTAATATAATTAGATGTTTTTTACATTTCCCATACATCTTTATACAAGATGGTCCAAGAAGTCCATTAACCCTATAAAAAAGCTGCGCAAACTGCAGTCTAATCTTTACCTAATGTTTATACTTAAAAGGATCACACAGAGTCTGTTATTTTGAAGAAAGATAAAGAGGGTGAAATAACCAGGACGCATGACTAATAAAAGTATATGCATGTTAAAAATAACCCTGTTATTTTCACACAGGAATCTCAGATTTAGTGTACACGGAAACAATGCCTGTGGGTGTGTGACGGAAATATAATGAGTTCTGGTCGTAAATCTCCCTCTCGACCTGTGAGGATACAAAGTAGCGAAAGGGAAAGGCTTTGGACAGATTGTCCTGACAGTTCATTCCCTGGGTCGGGAAGTCAATCAGCCTGGAAAAAGACGAGACTCCAGTGCGAGAATGTATTGACCTGGAAGGTAAACGAGGTAGCAGCTGCAGGCAATAGTCATCTGTAATCGTTTACCAAGGGGTCATGCATAATCGCATAAAAGGGGCTGGAGAATTGGAAATCTTTTCCTTCGCTTGGGTTTTGACGTGGAAACTGGAAGGACCGGGAGATTTCCCAAAATAATTAAAAGAAAAGAATTCGTGAGTGTTTTGTTTGATTGTCTGTTTAGTAATTGTCAGTGTTTGTTATCACCAGACAGCTAAACACAAATCCGGAGCTGTCGCCAAGGGCTTTTTTCACTAAAAGCACGTATTATATAGTACTTCACCACAAGCACTGAGAGCACTCACTTTGGAACAGTGATCGTGTGTGTCTAATTGCGTGTGTTTTGTACCGTGTTTTTCATTTGCGGGACTGCAACCCTTTGTTTCATCACTGCGCAATACACATTGTTGTGTATTGCCAGCTCTTTATTATTTACTGGTAGGTCATCAGACCATTGGATTATAAACCATTAAAACATTTTCACCCGTACTTTGTTGTCTGTGTGATTCTTGGAATTACGGTATCTGCACTGCACCTGCTATACACCTGCTACCACTTGCCACTTTGCCACACGTGGTGTCAGACACGGGATGGATCGCAACGCATTAGCAGAGCTGCTGGAGGCACTGGAGAGCAGACGGGACGCAGAGGAGAGAGGAGCGCTACACCGCGCTCATTGAACGGGTAGGGCTGGCATTGTCCACAGTGCCAGCCCCTACCGCAGCACCAGCGATGTCGGCACCGAAGGCTCGGGCGATGAAGATTTCGGCGGAGGACGACCCGGAGGCGTAATTGGTGGCGTTTGAAAGGATGGCTACCACCGCGTCGTGGCTGCGGGAGTTTTGGGCAAGCCAGCTGGGACCCTGCCTGATCTCAGGCAGCCTACCAGGCCATGAGCGACCTCAACGCCGCCAGCTACGACCTGGTCAAACAGGCCATTCTCCGCCGCCTCAACATAACGGCAGAGACCCACCGGGTTCGGTTTATGGAGTACCGAAGATCCCCGGAGACACGCCCCAGGGTGGTTGCAGAGCGGTTATGTGACCACATGATGCACTGGCTGACCCCCGAGAAGAAAACCAACGTGCAAATGGGGGAAGCAATAGTGGTGGAGCAGTTCTGCCATGTGGTCGGCACCGATACCCAGGCTTGGATACAGCGCCATAACCCCGACACCCTGGAGGGCGCTGTGAAACTGGCCGAGGACTACGAGGACTCCCTAGTTTCTGCCCGGACCGGGATACTGTCGGCTCCTGCCCATCGGAACAGCCGACCCTCACCCCTCTCTCCTCCAACACCACCACCATCAGTCCCGGGACCCAGACCTCCGAGACCGCCGACCCCAATGGGCCACCTTGCCTCCCCTCCATGGAGACCAAGGTTGGCCCCCAGCTGGGGTAGAGGTGCTGCCCCTGCCCCGTTGCCATACCAGCAGCGGGATAGACACTTAACCACTGTTTCCTCTGTCCCCCCGATTTGTTTTAGGTGCAACCAACAGGGACATCTGGCCAGGTCATGCCCCGCTGCCATGGAGTGTGATGTAGCCGCATGTAATTGGGCACCTGAGATAGGTAAGCGTGGGGAAAACGGTCGGGAGGGGCCTTGTATGATCGATGTGGTTTTAGGCAATGTGAAAACCCACGCATTAGTGGACACGGGATGTGAGCAAACCTTGATTAGAACAGCTCTCTTGGGCGGTGTGTCGTGGTGGCCAGAAGGTCAGGTGGCCATCTCCTGTATCCATGGAGACACGGCGGCATACCCCACACTAAAAGTATATTTATCGGTAGGACCGATAAAACGTCACCTGGTAGTAGAGGTGGCGGAAAGGTTGCTACACCCAGTTATTCTGGGCTGAGACTGGCCAAAATTTAAATAACTAATGCAAATAATGTCAGTCTCGGCCGCACACGTAAACGTGGCAGAAGAAAAGAAAAGGGAACGGATTGGTGATGTGTTTCCTTTTCAAGCTGAAATGTTTTCTCCTATTTTCCGTCCTAGAAAAACAAATAAGGAGAGACGGACCGCAAAATGGGAGGGAGCATCCCTGAGACAAGGCTGGGGTCTGGAGGGAGAGTGCTTGAATGGTAACAAACGCCAGTCAAAAGGAGTCGGAACGCAGTGTGACCGAGAGGGCGAGGTTACTGGGCCATCCAGGGCAGATGTTACTCCGGCCCCTCTCAATATACCGGACATGTGGCACTCAAGCGCGGACATAGTGTGGGGCCAACATAATGACTCGTCACTAGTGCACGCTTGGGGGCAGGTCCGGTCTATTGAAGGTAAGGATGTTGATGGCGCTGGGGCGCTAGTATATCCACACTTCAGTATAAAGGGGTGATTACTATATAGGGTAAATCTAGCCGCGGGCACAGGACAGCCTGTAACACAATTATTGGTTCCCCCGTCTTGTCGGACCGAGTTCATGAAGCTGGCGCATGATATCCCTTTTGCGGGGCACCTCGGAGCTGACAAGACAAGGGAGTGGATATTGGCTCGATTCTATTGGGTAGGTCTTCATACTGATGTGTCGAAATATGTAGCCACATGCCCAGACTGCCAGCGAGTAGCGCCAGGTCGAGTGCGCCCGCCCCTTTGGTTCCACTGCCGATTATTTCCACTCCTTTTGAACGCATTGCAATGGACATAGTGGGCCCTCTGCTACCTTCTGACTACCTTCTGGGTATACGCATATATTAGTAATGGTAGATTATGCAACGCGATACCCAGAGGCAGTTCCATTGAGGTCCACTAGTGCTGCTGCAATAGCCACCGAGTTAGTACAGATTATGGCGAGAGTAGGGATCCCCAAAGAGATCTTGACTGATCATGGAATCATTTTTCTGTCTAACACGTTACAGCAGGTATATAAAATATTAAAAATACGTCCCATCAGGACGTCTGTTTATCATCCACAGACGGACGGTTTGGTGGAATGTTTTAATCAGACCTTGAAGTCAATGCTGAGACGGTTTGTAACGCAAGAGCAAAAACATTGGGCATCGCTCCTTCCCTACCTCCTTTTTGCAGTGAGAGAGGTGCCGCAGAGTTCGACAGGGTTCTCCCCCTTCGAGCTCTTGTATGGCCGACAGCCTCGCGGCATCCTCGATCTGTTGAGAGAGGGGTGGGAAGAGCACAAAGGCTCCTCCAAAAATGTAGTGAAGCATGTGCTCCTACTGAGAGATCGTCTAGATTTGGTCGGTCGTTTGGCCCAGGACAACCTCAGATCGGCTCAGCACCGACAACAGCAGCATTACAACAAAAATGCACTAATTTGAACATTTCGACCAGGAGACAAGGTAATGTTGCTGCTTCCCTCCTCAGAATCTAAGTTATGTGCTAAATGGCAGGGGCCATATGAAGTGATTCGGGCTATAGGAAAGGTGAATTATGAAATTGGACAGCCCGATCGCCGTAATGAACGTGAAATTTATCATGTCAATTTATTAAAGCCCTGGCAGGCAAGGGAGGTCTTGTTTATAGCCCCAGGCAACATAGAGGATGATTTAGGCCCCTGTCCAGAGACTCCTAGCACAAAAATCATTCCGATGGGGGAACAATTGGTTCCAGACCAGCAACGGGAGCTGCTTAAGCTTATTGAGGAATTCAGCGATGTTTTTTCTGACTTGCCCGGCAGAACTAATTTGGTTGAATATGACATTATCTCTCCACCAGGTGTCATCGTGCGGGAGAGACCTTACCGGATCCCAGAAAGTCAACGAAGTGGCGTTCGCAAAGAGGTATGGGACATGCTCGAACTTGGGGTGATTGAACCTTCCAGGAGCGAGTGGTGCAGTCCTATTGTCATAGTGGCTAAGAAAGATGGCACCAACCGCTTCTGCATGGATTTCAGGAAGGTAAACGCTATTGCCAAGTTCGATGCGTATCCTATGCCTCGGGTCGATGAACTTTTAGACAGACTGGGTAAGGCGAGGTTTATCTCCACTTTGGACCTGACGAAGGGATACTGGCAGATCCCTTTAACCCGCAGTTCTAGAGAGAAAACCGCATTTTCAACACCAGAGGGGCTGTTTCACTTTAAAACCATGCCGTTTGGGCTACATGGTCCGCCCGCTGCCTTTCAGAGACTGATGGATCAGGTTTTACGCCCACATCATGAATATGCAGCAGCGTATATTGATGATGTGGTCATTTACAGCTCCACCTGGCAAGAGCATTTGGCTAGGATTGCAGCCGTCCTTCAGTCTCTAAGGGTAGCCCGGCTGACAGCTAACTTGAGAAAATGTGCGTTTGCCAAGACAGAGACTCAATATTTGGGATTTTTAATGGGGAATGGAAGGGTGAGACCTGTAGTCACTAAAATCCAGGCTTTGGTTGATGCAGCGATCCCCAAAACCAAGACTCAGGTGAGGTCACTGCTGGGATTAGCCGGTTATTACCGCCGCTTTATCCCCGAGTATGCCACAGTGGTTAACCCTTTAGCTGACCTCACCAAAAAGAGTGCTCCAAATTTAATTAAGTGGTCAGCTGAGTGTCAGGGGGCGTGTGGCATAGTGGTTAGTAAGGGGAACAGGTGTAGCGGTGATGCGGTGCAGGAGTGACAGGCAGACAACGGTAATCCAGTGACAAATGCTTTTATTTATTTTGCTTCCTGGTCTAGCGACCGTAATTAATAAACCCTGGCAATACACAATGATGTGTAGAGCGCGGGGATGAAAAATACAGGTTACAGTCCTGAATAAAGAAAACAAAAACACGTTCACCCGTCTCGGGTGCGTGCAGTCGTGCTGGTGGTGAGTGAATACACTTTTTATTCAGTGACAGTTCGTGAAGTGGTGATCCGGCTTGTGCTGGCCCAAGGCGACAGCTCCGGATGTGCTTTAGCTGTCTGGTGGTTGCAAAAACACAGACAGTTATTTTACAGTGATTAAACAAACACAAACACACACACGCAACTCTTTACAGAGTAACACAGTACTTTACTGTTTCGTCCTTCTCGGTCCTTGGCTTAACCCAAACGAAGGAAAAGAACAGCGTTACCCTGGCCCCTATATGTAATCCCGCATGATATCTAGGTAAACGGTTGCAGCTGCCTTATTACTTGCAGCTGCCCCTCGTTTACCTGTCAAATCAATACGGTCTTACAACAGAGTCTCGCTTCCTTCCAGGCTGACCCACTTCCCGGTCCCGGAAACGAACTGTCAGGCCAGCCCTTCCAGATACTTCTCCTCCCGTTCTTTAGCGCCCTCACAGGTCGGGAGGAAGATTTATCACCAGAACTCATTGTATTTCTGTCACAGGGCGTTTGATACTATTAAGCGTAGACTTTGCCAGGCTCCCACTCTTATCACCCCAGATTTCACCAAAAGATTAATCCTCCACACCGATGCCTCGGATGTGGGTTTGGGTGCAGTCTTGTCTCAAAAGGTAGATGGAGTAGAACACCCGATACTGTACATCAGTAAAAAAAATGCTACCTCGGGAACGCAACTACTCCATCAAATGGGCTACTCACTCTTTACAATACTACCTGCTGGGACACTCATTTGATCTTGTCACAGACCACGCCCCACTCAGGTGGTTAAGTACAATGAAGGACAGCAATGCCCGGATAACTCGGTGGTATCTGGCGTTGCAGCCCTTCATGTACCACATGGTACACCGTGCAGGGAAAGACCATCAAAATGCGGATTATTTTTCCCGGGAGGGGGGAGTAATGGGAAAGATAGATTCAGCCGAGTGTTCCTTCGGCTCCACTCTGAGCGGTGGGATATGTAACGGAAATATAATGAGTTCTGATCGTAAATCTCCCTCTCGACCTGTGAGGATACAAAGTAGCGAAAGGGAAAGGCTTTGGACAGGTTGTCCTGACAGTTCATTCCCTGGGTCGGGAAGTCAATCAGCCGGGAAAAAGACGAGACTCCAGTGCGAGAATCTATTGACCTGATCACCACTGCACTACCATCACGAATAAACATTGTTATCAGCACCTGCTTCACTAAAAGCACGTATTATATAGTACTTCACCACAAGCACTGAGAGCACTCACTTTGGAACAGTGATCGTGTGTGTCTAATTGCGTGTGTTTTGTACCGTGTTTTTGGGACTGCAACCCTTTCTTTCATCACTGCGCAAATGGTGTATTGCCATCTCTTTATTATTTACTGGCAGGTCATCAGACCATTGGATTATAAACATTTTCACCTGTACTTTGTTGTCTGTGTGATTCTTGGAATTACGGTATCTGCACTGCACCTGCTATACACCTGCTACCACTTGCCACTTTGCCACAGGGTGCTATGACTTTACCCCACTCTATTTAAGACAGAATTCACTACTGACTGTCTCTGTTACTTACACAGTGTTTTGTATTGTGTGGCCCCATAGTTGAGTTAAAATAAAGAAACAGGTGACTGGTAAATATCTGTCTGGCGTTGTTTTGTGCTTTTCACTGATTAAAGTTATACTACTAAATATTAAATAAGTATAGCTTTTGGAAATCATGTAAACTGATTCCTACAGTAGCTCCTCTGACTAACGCACGACATGTTTTATTTGTTTTGTTGATGGTTAGTTATATATAAAGATGGTATCATACATTTTTCATGTTATACAGAGACAACTTCCAAATACTAACAATGTTATCTGTTCACAATCGTATTTTTTTTTTTTTTTTAGCAATGTTGTGTTTAGACATTCAGATCCCAACAATGGACTATAAAAATCATTACCTACAAAACGTAATGTTGGGAAAAAAAAACTCAACAGGGATGAGTAAACTAAGCTTTTTATCCATCATCTGCTTAACCTTACAGTTGCTGGATATATTCCAATACAGCGCACCATTTATCTCGTCTAAGTGCCTTCACTAATATGTCTTGACATTGGGACTTGGCCAGCTGTTTATAATCTTTCTACCACTGTTCCCAGAGTAATGGAAAAAGATCATACCGGTATCGTGCTTTTAGTAGTCTTTTCCAGGCTATAACATGGTACCAGCCTGCATCATGTTTTATCTACTGGTAATCAATCTAGTCGTGATATTTGTAATATAGCCTGGATCAAAACACGGAGGCCTTTTTCAGCAGTTTTAACAAGCATGCCACTCTCTGGTAACTGATTCATTATGTAATATAAAACAATTAAATCCTTCTTTAAATTAATAAATATGTTGCATCTGGGGGCTCAAATAAGTGGTTTCACTAGGTAAATACTGTACAGTAGCCTACTCAGATGGCCAAGCTGGGAGGAATCACAAGGGAATGGATGCAGTTCAGCACTTTCCTGTACTTTTATTTTGCCGACACAAAATAATCAAACATCTTGCAGTTTCCGACTTTTAAAGGGGAGCCACAGCTTTCCCTGACAGACTCAGACAAGCTATTTAGCAGCAGCGCTTCTGTCTTGCTCTCAGCAATCAGCACTTTTATCAGCACCTTCAGTTGCACTAATGTCAGCGTTTGAACAGCTCACTATACAAGCCTTTCCACCAGACGATCGTCTAAATGAGGGCTCCAGCCCTGCTTAATTTGTCAGCTGAGGATCAATACACAGTGTGCCTTCATACAGGCTGCTTCCGACATATTTACAACACTTGCAAGATTAAACAGTCATACAATTCTTTATATTTTGGGAGCTAGCTTCTCAGGATTTCCTCCAGCCCATGCTACTTTGTTTACAGGCACCCCTTCACTCATTCTCGTTCACACCTTGAAGTATCTGAACCCTCCAAGGCTCATAGGCATTTTCATAATAATTATCATAGGCAGCCATATAACCTACCCACTGTAGAACAACATGTCGCATTAATAGCTTCTTAACACTTGCCTAGTGACTTTCTTACAGTGGCAGTAATTTGAAAAATGTCTTTCTTAAATGAATTCACAATATGGTAGTATTAGGTAAGCACTAAAAATGCATTGTTTCACTCTAGGTTTTGTATTTGTCTTGCTTGTTTAGCATGCTTCACAACCCCACAAAACAGCCAGAGAAGCAGTCCCTATTTGCAACACACAAAAATGTATTGAATCAAGCTCTGTGTGCCAGTGCTTGCAGCATGTGTTTCTGCAATACCTGGAATTCTAACTAAATCACTATAAATCTTGTGACTAAAAACAAGACACACACTAATTGTGCACCTGCCTATAATACTCAAAATGTGCTGTGCCTACTGGACAATGCATTCAACTGATGCAATGTGCCTTCCCCCCACCAAACCTGGTACAATGACTGGCACAAAAATCAAGGTTTGCTTGCCCTCATATTTGTCACTTGCAGCTGTTGACACAACAAAAGAAGTGATCATCAAACCCTTTGAATTGACAGATGTCTTGGGCTTTGAGTGGCCTGGTCCCACATCCACAAGCTCGGCTGCAGGTACTGTCTTTGACAGTGAGTGACACGCTGCGGGATTTCTAGCGGCAGTTATTCAGTTGCTTGATTGCATCTGTAGCTCTGAAGCCTCCTGCTGCTGATTTGTGCATGGCAGCCTTGCCAGCCCCGATCTCTTCCCTGCTGAGGCAGCAAACGGTTGACAACACATTGAGCTGTTCCTTACCAGTGATTATTGTATGGGCTGGTTCATTACAGCAGCCTGCCTGTTCTTTTATTTCTTTCGCTTTCACGGTGCTGCTGAATTAAAGAGCCGTTTCTTTTACATTGGCAAAGCTATTTAGTAAAAAAAAAAAAAAAAACTGCAATAAATGATTAGGCTGTACAATGTTACGAGCTGCAGCCTACATCGATACAGTAATAGATCCAGGCTTTGGTGAACTACACCAGAAGAGGGGCTGTATGAATGGTCACTGCTATCTCTTTAATACTTATATCAATAAGGTCAGTAGGATTGTGGGCTATAGATTGTGGAGTAGTTATCTTGACAATGGTATTAATCAAACATTTCCTGTGTTTTTTAGGGGTAAAGCAGTGATTTATCCCTGTGAAGGATGGCCAGTAAATATTAAGTGTGGACATCCTGCAGGCACCACCATGTGTTGTTTGGTTCTGAACTTCATCAATCGGTCCACAAACTGCCCGAGCAGAGCCAGAGGCAATCGCCATTACCACGACACCCACGCTTCGACCTTGACAGATACCTTACAGCCCAACACTGCAGGTGTATCCTGCTTAAAGTGATACCGAACTTTGTGTCTTTTTATATTAACCACCATTTCTGGTCATTGTCGGATATATTTTATGTTTAATTTAAATAAAACTTGCTTTTGGTGTTTGGTGCAATAGGGGATTTTGGATGACAATTAAGACTTCAGAATTCTTTTAATTTTTTTATTATTGTATTGATGTCAGTTCCTTTTGTTTACACTGGAGGGTACTGTTCCATTCCGAGACTCAAAACCTTCTCCTCTTGATGTACAAACAACAATAATCAAAAAGAAATGTTTAATGTACAAACTCCTAGTGAAATGAAATATTAACGCACCACCCTACCTGTACCATTAGTTGCTCAATTAGGCAGCATTTTAATGTCAAAACATGGTAAGACAATGTCAATCAGAACCCTATTAAAAAGTACTTAATCAAATCAAATCAAATGTGGAGCAATTACATACATTAAATCAAGTGCATTTCACTTAAACACAAAAGTAAAAAGCAAGCTGACTGTGCCTGGAAGGTTACAAATAGACCAACTACCATGATAATGCTGAATATGTATAAAATAATAATCATTTGGTCCTACTGTCATTCCAATTCTATACCCTGCATGCCTTTATAACATCGAGGATTGATTATTGCAATGCTCCGTTCTCGGCTATTTCAAGTTGTGTTTTATCTCGATTGCAGCTTGTGCAAAATGTGGAAGCCACGATTTGTAAGGGAGGGATCTCTTGATGTTTTTAAAGTAAGATTAAAAACATATTTCTATCATTTAGCATATGTATTTTAAATTTTATCATCCTATTTTATACTACTTATTAAAAAAAAATGTATACTACTTATTTTCGTCACTCCTTTTTAAAGTTTAAGACTTTTTTTTATTATTTTAATGGATGTAATTTAAATGGATATTTTATCATCTTATTGTTTACTATTTGTTTTGCATATTATTCATTTTTGTTATTTTTTTAATGTGTAAAGCACTTTGAGGCGATTTATCCTGAAAGGCGCTATATAAAAAATACAGATTGATTGATAGACTATGCCAGTGGACTCAAGTTCTTCAGTTGCATTCATTATAAGAACCAGGTGTGTACGTGTTAATAGGTTTAAACCTTTTGTAAGAAACAAGAAGAGGATGAATACCCCATGGCACAACTAAATGATGCTCAAATGTTTAAAAAAACACACACACTAATTGTTAATGTGGGATGTAAAACAAAGTCTTACATATGGCAAACATCTGACATCTATTTGAAATAGTAATTACAAGCCTTATGGACCCATTTTAATGCCTTTAGTAATCCTGCTGGCCAGAAAGAACCCACTACTTTTCACTTTGATCTAAAGTCAGCATGTCTAATTAGGCTGGAGCATTATGGATAACAATTTGACAAATCGAAACACTTAACGCTGTTCAGAATATCATTATACGAAAAAGAGTTGCTTCCAGTCGCGGCTTGCAAAGTTTAAAATGGCTGACGTAAAAGGCTTATTTTCTAAATGATGTGTGACTCCAGTCGACTGACTTTCTAGGAGTTTGCCTGCGGAAACTTCAAAAAACAAACAAACAAAAAAAAAAAAACCTGGGCTGTTTTTCATGTTTAATTTTGTCATTTGCCATCTCAAACAACGTCAGAGGCATACTAGGCCGGGGCTGTTTAAATAATTTCAAACTGTTGTATAAAGCAGGCTCCCACTAGTATGGACTACACCGCTGTAGCCTCTACTCTCTACTCCACACATGAAACATTGATGCCAGTCTCTGCTCCCACTTGGTGCAAATGGTCCAAACACTTTTTGAATATTCTGGTTAGCGGATTCCCGGGACAGTTTGGAACAGTTCAATTGTTTTTATTTATTTATTGATTTGTGTGTTTGTTTGTTTGTTTAACTTACATGACAAGAGACGCACTGGAATAAGAGTTCAAAAAAACCTGAGCACCTTCAGATTGTCCCAGTGAAACTGAAGCCATAAAATGAGTTCACGTGCAGATAACCCTGTAATATTTAGATAAGCCCGTCTCTCAGGTTAAACTGTAGATCCAGTATTCTAGATGAGACAAGGCAAGGACAGCTGACGTTTATGTTCCGTTCATATGCATCTGAGCCTCGGTACAGGCGCTAAAGCTTGGTACACAGTGTTCAGGGTTCTTGAAATGCATGCAAATCTTCAAAAAAACAGCCTTTGAAAAAAATAATTAATTAAGTAAACCTTTGTCAAAAGGGTCCAATGTCAAATGCAGAGAATAAGCATGGCAAACTGGAAAAGCAAGTCGAACTGCAAAATTGCTGTGCAAAAAATGTTGATATGCAGCAGGTTTGAGAGATGCTAAATTCAGCCAGCTGATCCTGGTGATGGAGTAGGGGGAGAGCACCATTGTGACACAGTGTGAAAGATACGCTATTGGAATCTAACTTCTTTCTATTCAGCAATTTGTTCTGCCTTCTTCTTCATCTTTGTTCAGGTTTAGTTGGCAATATTGACATTGTGTCACGGAAGGCAATTATTTTTAAAATATATATTACCTTATGAATGGCTGCTCAGTGTACTAGAGGTTTGTGTCTGTGTGCGAGTACCAGTGCAATAAATGAAGTTCTTGGGATTTGCAGCACTGTGCTCAGGTGTAAGAAAGTAACCTTCACCTTTCCATCAAATCACTATTTAATTTCACCAGGTGGGGATGTCCTGTCATGCTTTTTGTTGTGAGTCATTATTCCCTTATGGTCGAGGTATTACTCAGGCTTGGAGGATGACTCCTACTAAAAATCCTTTCACCAGGCCATTTATATACAGTACATCAAGCAAGGTCAGAGACAAAAAACAAAGGAAAAAATATTTTAACAGCATAAAAATTGCAAGAAACTATGCAAGACTAAGTTAATTGCGTCTCTCTCTCTCTCTCTAACTAAGTCATTTCTTAATCGCTGCATAAAATTCTGTTATTCGTCTTTGCCCTTGCACTTGCTTCAAAACAGGGCTCTTTGTGCTTCTTCGTGTTACAATTCCACTGCATTCTAGTGGAATAACAAGACGTTCACACTGTCAGGTCACTAAATAAAATTGTGGAACAGACTGGATCGCTCAGACAGGGAGGAAAGCAGTTTTCCTTATCAAATGATCCTTGGTGGCATTTCTTGTGGAAGCGTGCTATGTCACTGCATTGTCCCCAACCTCTTCTAGCAGAGCTTTTCTGAAGAGGTGTTGTGTTCTGTGTGCCGGCAGTTGCTGGATACAAATAGATATTTCAGCCATGCTATTCTTTCCAGAAGTAGTAGATCTCTGCTGGCAGAGGCAAAATAATACACCTTTTGCTGGAGGAGTCACACCAAACGTGACAGTGATGAACCTGTCATTCTTAGCAGTTTCTACATGAAAGACACACCCTGCTGGTTCCTGACTGGTCAGCTCCAAACCCACTAGGGTGAGTGAACGGAGAAAAATCAAAGCAATACCTTTCCAAACAAAGATAAAGCTAGAATGAGTGGAGAAGATTGCTTTGAACTCACACACTGTCGCAAATTTGACAAATTCACTTCTGCTACTTTTTAATACATGTACAGCAATGGCCTGCTGGGATGCCTTGATGAGTTTTTGTAACTCTTGATACGAGATGCATACTTCTGCTTTTCTTTGTAGTCTCATGCTGTAGTCTAGACCTATCCATCTTCATTGGGAATGGCTGTTGTCATGTCTGCAAGTAGACTATAGGTCACCCCAGTGACAGGATGACATAAGGCTTCAGCTGCTTCACCATACAAAGACCAGTAGTGCTGCACCGATATCCCACATTTATGACCCACTTTAAGAAACTGGAGACGGCAGTGCCAGCCCTGTAACTGTTATTTTAGATGTTCCATCAGTAAAGGGAAATCCCGCCCACAGAAGCATTCTCTGCAGTTTCTTTTTTGGCATTTGTCTGCTCGTGCAGGTTATATGCATGCAGAGATCAAACCAGGAAGGGAATCGTGTTCCCAAAATGTCCAGTTGATGAAACTTGGGACCTGTGAACTTATGACAAACTAGGTAGCAATAATGTAGGACTATATCTAATAAACCTGGTAGTTCCCTTGCTTACCATCTTCCAGTTCATGCTACGCACCTTTTGCTCTGAAGTCTATGTTATCACAACCAGCCCTCCTAGAACAATAGCAGCTGCTTACAGTTCCTTAATGGTGCTGAGCTGTCACAAGGCATCTCAGCAGGCTGCTATAGTGGACCAGCAGACATTTTAATTGCAGGGTGATTCGTAGGTTGTCAACAGTAATTATAATGAGATTCCATCTAATGGCATCAAAGGATGTTGGTAAAGAGAAAACCTGCACTGTTATTGGAACCCTTACCAGCAGTTTAAACACAAAGGAAAGAATACTGTTGGGTTCAAAAGGAAGAGCGACAATATCGGCTGAACAAATCATACCTGAGGCACCGCTTGGGATTCCATTCAACTGCCAATTAAAAAGGATGAATTTACATTCAGCCACCTAGCTCACCACTTACCAGTTCAACCTTTTTGACCCTTTTCAATGAAAATCACAACGGATTAAATCATTGCTGGTCCTGGATAGAAAAGAAATAAAGCTGCATTTTCCAACTTGCCCAGTAACAATAAAGCACTGTATAATTAAGATAAAGGACTGCAGGCGTCTGTTTATGGGTTATATAGACACTTGCTGGCACACTCTCACTTCCACACGCACAGATATTCACTCATACACAGACATACGCAGTCCTATAACCTTCAAATCAGACATCGAGCAGCTTCATATTAGTAACTTTCACTTAATCCAACCGTTACAACAACACCTGCAGTAACGGGGTATTTAATCATAAAATCCAGCACCTGCCTTCATTCCTTGTGTGATTTGTATCATTCTCTATCACTGTTTCTGTGAGATCATTATTTTTCTGATGTACTTTTTCAACCACAAGGAATTCTTCTGAAAAGACTCCTAGAAATGCTCGCTCCTCACATTTGTTTCTCCTATACTGATCAGGTTGTGCAGCTAAGGCTGGCTTTGGCTGCAGGGAATCTTTTCATTATCTGAGATGTTTGTTGTTGTTGTTGCTGTCCTCCCACTGAGTAAATGACACAGACGAGAGACCTTTCTGTTGACTTGAGTATTTCTGAACAACTTCAGCTCCTGGTGAGAGACTAGCCTTCAATTAGGCCAAACTAGACGCTTCAAATAGAAACAAAACAGACACAAGCAGCATCGGAAGTGTCCCACACAAAGATGAATAAGATGTTATATAGTGTGTTAACATAGACGGGTATCGGGTTCAAAAATGTAATCAAACTGTTTGCAGTTATGTTTAAATCGTTTTTGCAGGTAGTAATCCTTGTTGTGTATATACCTAACACCACATCATAATGTACAACAGGCCAGATTTTCAAGGTCTTCACATCAAAATGCACTTTTCACTATTTTAAGTAAAATAAATATATTAATCTTACAATGAATTACATGACTCCAATGTGTGCCTGTATTGATTGGTACTAGTTATGTAACGTTTTTCTGTAAGTTTTATTTTTCAAGTAAGTGGCTAATTTACCATTGCTAAGAACAGTGTTATGACTTTGTGGAGACAATTTAATATATACGGAAACATTGGGAAGTTGGCTCTTTTGAGCAAAAACTCCCCCTTACCTTTTATCATGTTTGCATTTTTTCTGAGAGGTTATTATTGCACTGACTTAAATGCTGTGGGTTACTATTTTTAAGTCTGTGTTAAAATGCTTTTGATAGAGTTTAGGAGCTGCTCCTCAGTCAGCAGATCTATGTTACATAAACAAGATCAGTCTATAGAAGTAAGAGCCAGCGCTATCTACTTTGGGTCAAGTTTTTTTCTTTTGTTTGTTTTGCTGGCAAAACATATGTCTGTATCAGGCAACTTACACAGACATGGAAAAATACAATATCAGTCATTAACCTATTAACCATGGGGCTTTTAGTATGTGCAAACAATACCAAACAGGTAGATACAGCAGCAACTGTCTGAGTGCAAGTCAGTGTATGTTACCATGTGGAGAGGACTTTTTGTACAGCGGATGTGGTTATATTGTTTTTTAAACAGTGTAATATTAAAATAAAATCAATTTAAATAAGATTAAAGCAAATAACTAGCTGGGGGGTAATTAACAGGGTGGAACGTTTAAGAAAAAAGCTACTTCATTTACCCTGTAGGCTGGTTCCTCCTCATAGATCCCACTCATCAGTTACAAACAGTGGAAATACCCCTTTAGAAAAGTTTCAAATCTCTGTCAGCAAAATGAAGCTGGGTCACCTTTGGTTCTTGGTAAACCTTGCATTCAAGAACAGCTGACTCATTTCCATTCTAGTTTTATGTAACATATGTGCTCTCTAAATGTATGTGGACAATGTTTCTCAATAATAGAGCTTTCTCAGACCAGAATATTTTTTAAGTCTTCAAATAGTTTGCCATTTATAGCTTAAGTACAGTACCTCTGTATACCAGCACACTGTATAATCTGGCACAATTTTCCTGTCCCACTCCCAAGCGATGCTGGGTTAGACAGGTCTTACTGTGCACTGACAAACAGTAATCCACTATACACCTTCTGTAATATCATGATTTCCATTACATGAGAGTAGATATTAAAACTTAATCATGAGTCCAATATCATGCTATTCATGATATTGGACTCAGCTCTCACCAAGATAAGCACCAACTAAGACATAGCTTCTTTTACTGTAAACTAATGTGATACATCTGCGTTTCCTTCCATCTGATGATGTAGATATCCTTCTGCCTGGTGTTGGCTAAAGTAAAATGCTGGCTCCAGGGATCAGCCTATTTTGCCTCCCTGGCGCATCAGTACACACAACGGCTGCAATGCTGGCTCCAGGGATCAACCACAGTGCGGTTTCCCTAGCACATCAGCATGACAACCGTCTGGACTGAGCTGAGTAGGGTACTTCTCTGGGGTCTTCAAGTGGGCACCTTCCATACTTGGTGTTTTGTTGACTAGCCCACAACACCTTAAGAGGGCTCAAAGTGATTCTGGCGTCCCAGCATCACCCCCGTCTGTCTCCCACTCAACTCAGCCCAGCTTACTTACCTTCCTTTACATCGACATTGCTTTCTTTCTACGATGCTTGAGATCCCCAACCAGAATCTTTTCGTCTCAACCAGAGCCAGTTGCTGCTCCTCTCCGCTGCTTCAGATGAATCCGATGTTTCTGAGAAACCAGGTTGTGCAGTGTGCCACAAATCCTCGACAACCAACCTCCACTGGGTAAACCTGGACTCAACATCCTCGCTGTTCTGCTTCAGCAGCTAGTTGAGTGTATCGAAGTTTCTTCCTTTCATACGCCTCATCTACAGCATCCTCCCATGGCACTGTTAACTCTACCAGGCGAACAAGGCGTGCTGATCCAGACCACAAGACCATATCAGGTCGAAGGTTAGTGGTGGCAATCTCAGGTAGGAAAATAAACCGTTGTCCAAACATCTGCCAGCATTTTCCAGTCTCTAGCAGCTTCCAGTTGTCCTAGATGAGTTTTAGTTTTAATATGTTTTCTTGATTAATACATTGCAAAATACTTGAAGTTGAAAGTCTTCTGCAGTGTTCCACACCTACAATAGAATATAATGAACCATCATTCAAGTACTTAAAAAGCAGCCAATCCCACTTCAAGGAAACTACCGGTAGCAAGAAACAATGTATACCTGGGTTTCCGATTTCGAAATCCTCTGTTAAACAGAGATTCCACAGCTAAGCTCTTCACAGGTAAACCTTGTCCATGTTATAGTTCTGGAATTGGTCAATAGAGGGCGCATTGTATCACTTAAGAAGGCAACTCTTGCTTTTCAGCCATCTGGTACATCTCTGCAATGTCTCCCAACTCAAACACAACACGCAGGGTCTATTTCACTACAGCATCTCACCATGTATGGGCTCAGTTAATCTACAAGTAACAATGTGTCTTTGGGAATCAGGTTCCCATCGTTTTCAAGTGAGAGAGTCTATAATAATAATAATAATAATAATAATAATAAAAATATCATTAATAATATACATTTTTCTATTAAAGGAAAAAACAACAACAAAGCAATTATAGGAGGGTAGATAAGCAATCTTTCTGCTGTTCTCAGAATCGTTTTGTTGTTTGCTTATTTCAGGATATGTCTCACTATGGCAGTACTAGAAATTCACACTCAATATTGAATTTATCAAATAATACAGTATTTTTTTTTTTTACTAGCTATTTATTTTGTCTGCAGAACATGTGTAAAGCTTTGGCATCATACAGCCGACTGAGAGTTTATTAGCTGCACAGACGGTTCTTAAAAACATTCCACAATTAAACCACAACCCCACCTAGCTTTTGATTATAAGAAAAAATACACAGTGGTGGTGTGTAGTCACTGTTTACTTTTTCACTGCTCTTTTTTTTATATCATTGCACTTTGGAAACTGAAGGAACAGGAATAAAAGGATCCCTGTCAAATAATCTTACAATAATCTTAAAATGACGCTCTACCTAAAGTCTGTTTCTGTATTTTGTTTTGAATTTTGATTTAATAAAAAGACAGATTTGATTTATTAAATAAATATGTCAGTGACCTTTACCCTCCGTCACGGCCGTATATTCAACATTAGAGCTGTCAGCAACACGGCAAAGCTGACCATCTTGGCATATGAGAAATGTGCAAATACCTGCATTTCCCTCCACATTCTGATAGCATATAAGCGCTTCTGTAGGTATGCAAAAACATACGTTCAGAGAGACAGGTAGACGGGTTGCCTCCATTAACCTCTGACAGTCTTAATAACTTGAGCTAAAGCAGGTCCTTAGCAAGCTTCAGCACTATTGGACAGTTCTCTAGACATAAGCAAAACTCTGAAATGACATTCAGAAAGGTAATAAAACAGACAGAAGTATACATTCAATCACATGCGCTTGTCCTTGTGCTAAAGTAAGTAAGCGGTTCTCTAAATATATGCAGCACTCTAGAGTGTGGCATTCATATACCCACATCCACTATAAAGGTTTAGTATTCCTGTCACTAAAGGGCCCAAATGTCTTATACGTTATACAATGACTAAGCTTTGAGACTGTTCCTTGTGAAACATCAGTCATTTATTACATATTCTAGTTAACATCAATGAAAAGGAATGGACGGCTAAGGTAAGTAAACTGGACTGGGTTGGGTGGGGTGAAGGGTGCTGGGACACCAGTATCCCTGTGGAGCCTTCCCCAGTCGACGAAACACAGAAGACAGGAGGTGCCCACCTGATGTCCCCTGTGAAGCACCACTCAGCCCATTCCAGATGGCTGCCATGCTGAGGCACTAGGGAGGCCTCACTTTGGTTGATCTTTGGAGCCAGCATTACTCTTCAGCCACCAACACTTTATTAACATAAAGTAAATAACAGTTACTCTCATGTAATAAAAATCAGAACAGGCCTTGTCACAGCTGCACATACATGCGGCAGTGTTTGAAGCAGCTCTGAAGTAATTACAGAGGTCGGCCAGTTTGAGAAGTTTGAAATCAAAATCAGGTGCAGATTAGTCTTTAACTAAATTAACTATTTAGTTTTTGCAGAGCATAAATATCGAGATCTATTATTGTTGGGACTTTCTGGTCCCTGCACAGTAGTTGTTGTAACTGTTTAATTACAGAACCCTGCTGCGCAAATTATTATGGGCAACTGAGAAATATATGGATGTCTTTTGCAAATAGGTGACATTTTCACAAAATAGTGTGCAACATTTCAGTTTTGCTGTCTGTTGGGTTTTATACATTCTTACTAAATGTTTCTGCAGTGCAAATGCAATGAATGCATGTAGATCAGCTGAGCAAGAAGTTGCAGATGTACTGCATGCTCCTGATTGGTTGCACAGATTTTTATCTGCGCCAGGCAGATGTTATTATTTATTTATTTATTTATTAGCAGATGCCCTTATCAAGGGAGACTTGCAATTATTACAAAATATCACAATACAAAGTATCACATTACAAATTATCACATTAAAAAATATTACATTACAGAATATCACATTACAGGTAAGAGCAGTTATAAAGTACAATAAAATCTGTAGCAAATAAGATCAAATTCAAATAAGAGCAAAATAAAGAATAAAGTAAATAATTACATTTAACAGCGAGTTCAACTAAGAGCAGTTAACTTATATTAAAAATATATGCGTATACGAGTAAAGTCCAGTAAGAGCATGTAGTAAGTACAATAAATGGATGAGAATGATTTCAAATAAGCACAATTACAAAAACGTGAATCCAGATACCTGTAAGAGTAAAACCAAACACAAGATACAGGAAGTAGTTATAATTAAGAGCAGTAGTAGAATATGGCAAGGTATGGAGCAGTTCAGTGCAAGTACAAGCTGATGCAAGTACTGGTACAATTGGGTGCCATATAGTCCAATATAGTCGAGAGTTGTGAGGTGTGTCTTGAGGAGGCGCCGGAAGGTGGTCAGGGACTGAGCAGTCCTGACATCCAAGGGTAGGTCGTTCCACCACTGAGGGGCGAGGGAGGAAAAGCAGCGGGCTCTGGAAGCGGGGGAGTGGAGGGGCGTACAGCTAATCTGAGTGGAGGGGCGAGAGCGGGTGCAGGGAGAAATGATAGTCTGGAGATGGGAGGTAGCATGTTCTTTTAGTGCCAGTATACTCCAGAACACAGAAAGTGGAGAAGCTACCATTTGGAGAGCTATTGTTAAGTGCCTAATACATGTGGATTGCTGATGTCCTATTTACCTTGTTGACTTCTTTATTACACAACTCATAAACTGTAAATAAACGACACTGTCCATGCCCTGTATGTACTGATATTGTACGCAGTGTTGGGCACGTTACGTTACTGAATAAAAGGAACTTATTACTCATTACTAATGTATTTAAAAAAAAAGTAGTGCGTTATATTACTCGTTATATTACTCGCTATATTATGCCTCTCGTTATATTTCTTTCTATTGTCTTGCGAAACAGTTGTTTTTTTATTTAACTGTATGTCTGGTAATTCATGTATTCATTGTGTCAACAGGTTTATTTTAATGTTTTCAGTATAACAAACTCTAAATAATTGACTGGATGTAGCACATAGTAAATTGTAATCATTACAATACATTGCGCAAGTCATTAGGAGTGAAAATTTAAAAAAAAGAAACTGAAGTTACATAAAGGCTTTTTGTAAGAGAATAGCTAGCGTTAATTGGGAAAAATGGACACAATGTATATAAAACATGTGTTAGATAAATGATTTAACGTAATATGCACGTGTATTTTGTAAATACATACTTATGCATCAATTATACTGCAGTATTTTTTGCATGACTGCAATCTGAGTTCTTCAAAGCGTGCATTCAGTCAATCTATTTTGAACGTTTTGTTTATTATACATCTAAACAGTCCTTGTATAGCATCAAAAGGAGCTTAGGATACCGAAGAAGAAGCTGTTTATATACCTGTCGGAATCTCTGGTACGCCTTTATTAAACTCTGTACTCAAGCCAATTAATCCTGATTGTGCAGTTAGCAATTACGTCTTTAGGGACGGCTGTGAACCGAGTTGTTAGTGTTTCCGAGTTGCCTGCGAGTGGTGCTGACTGTAAATACAATAAAGAGCCGTTCACATGTATGCTTACAACTGAACTGAAATGTACTTTGGCTTTAAAAAAAAAAGAAGAAAAAAAACACCAATGTAGGTGTATAACAGAGAAAAGGTAACGAGATGAGCTTAATTACCCCAACGCTGGTTGTGCTGTAAATGCACACACTATGGTGATTGAGCATATAGTAACGACTTCTTAAACAGAACAAATGTACAGCCTGCGGGTCTACTTTCGCAAAATATGTTTACCCTGTCCAGTCATTAATTCCAATGGACTGTGTATATTTATTTGAGAGATTAAGAGAGAGAACCAAAATGTTAATCATTAATACAATTTGCTTTTATTTTCAAGACCAGAGCTAACACATCAATCGGACGGCTGTTGCTAATGAGATACTGGGTAATATTATGAGTAGTAGGCTTGCTATCTATTGGTAGGTGATGGTTTTAGGAGTAAGCATTGATACTTCATTAATTAACCTTCACATTCTATGTAGATATGCTCATCGAGGTGCAGTTAATTAAACCAAGGCCATTCCAAGGGCTGACAAGATGAAACACAACAATGGTGAGCTGGTACCGCTCTGGGCTCAGGTGGCAGATTGCCAAAAGAGCAATAGAATGCCGCCAAACCAGCCAATAAAAAAAATAGTCTTGTTCATGTTAAATTGTAAACTGTTTATGTGTATTACATCCTTGCATAGTCTTTGCTGCACTCTGGTTTATAGGAAAGCAGACCTTATTTGTTGTTGTTTGCATTTCCCAAAGGTAGTTTTAGCTATAGGGCCAATCACATTGTGGGCAAAGCAGATCAACTCCCCAGAGGTTTTAAATGACAGCTCTCTTCTCAGAACAGGCCAGCACCCATGCTTCTAGCCACACCCTGTTCTGAACACCATTCTCGATGAGAAAGTGGTTCCAACCACTGCCCTCCTCAAGCAGGCTGAGCAAGCACACAAGGCTCCAAAGAGACAAAGACATCAAGGTGCTGAGAGTCCAAACCCTAAAGTTCTTTTTAAAAGCTGTATAGAAGAAACCTTGTTGAGTGACAGAGAACCAATGTGAAGTAAATAAAAACAGAGAAGGCTTAATATTGTATTAATGCTATTTTATTTAAAAAATGGTATGTAAAAAATGGACTATAGAGCACAATTTTTTTCGCAGATATTGAATATTTACATGGAAAAATAAAATATTCTGAAAATGGATCCCTAACAGCAAGGGAATGGGATGCATATAGTTTAAATGTCTGCAGTGCAAAACTGCAGCCTTCTAGAATCTAAATGTCAGGGGCAAATGATGATAGTAATAGTGATATTAGAAAAGCTGTAGCTCTCTGCGGACCATGCCAGAGTTCAAATACTCCTTGAGCCTGAGAAATTACAGTAAGGCTGTATCCTCCCCAGAGATATCAAAAGGTCTTATGGTTGTACATGAAACATGACCCACCTTATATATGTCTTATTTACAAACACATACCATTCTCTTCCTGATGAAAGCATGTCAGAAGTGTTTTGAAAGCAATATTACAGCTCTACAGTATTTTATCGAAACAGGCTATTCTTTCAGCCATCCGCTTCTTTTCAATCTGCATGCCCGTCATGCAGCCACCTCAGAGCTACAGCGTCGGAGGACCACGCAGCTCTAGGCAACTTACAGACAGGCCTTCAGGCGCCTGGCCAGTCTACAGGGGTTGCTGGTGCACGATGAGCCGAGGACACCCTGGCCGACCTAAGCCCTCCCCACCGGGGCGGTGCTCTGCCAATTGTGCGTTGCCCCCTGGGAACTCCCGTCCACGGTCGGCAGTGGAATAGCCTGGACTCAAAGTGCCTTTTACCGGATGTGCCACTCGGGAGCCCCCAGATGTGTGCTTATTTTTACTGCCTTGGTGTTGAAGTTTATCTTAAAGCTCCAACAGCATCTCACGACTACCCCAGACCACTGGTGGACTGAAGCAGAACATTTGGAGAGGTTGGAGGTTCAGGTTGCTGTGAAATTGATTATGATGACGATCAATGGTAGTGATATAGCATTTGAATTTGTCTGGCTCCACAGAGTCTCCTCTACTCGTGTGTCTCGTTCTTTAGTACCAGGTTGTGAATGTACCTCACTGGGGGTAGAAAGCATCCCTGAATCGATTGCTTCTGGCAGGAGAATCTTCTTAGTAATGAGACAATTGTATTTCTATTGGGGGGGATTGCATGCAGGACATGTGCTGCCAATGCTTACAGCAGCCATGCATCACTGATAATTGAGAGAGAGAGAGAGAGAGAGAGAGAGAGAGAGAGAGAGAGAGAGAAAATGTAAATTGTAAATATGGAAAGGGGTGGGGATTGGTAATGAGGGTGTGTGCATAGGGGGAGGGAGGGGCAAAAGGAAGGGGGGAACAGGGGGTTATCTGTTTGTATTGTCTCTATTGATGTTTGTTGTTTAAGAGGGAGAGAGAGAGGGAGGGTGGAGGGGGCACTGGTGGGCATGAGTAACCAAGTACCTATCTGATGTACTTCTTTCTAGGGCATTGCAGCCAGGTTTTAGAAATACTAAAAGAAACTTCAGTATTAAAAAGCTTAAAAATATATTTCTGAGGTTAAATTATAAGAAAGTAATATCTTGAACAGGTTGAAGTGTATGATTGATTGTTTGAAGCTTTTTTTAAAACAGTCTCAAAGGACTTCATATCATCTCGTACAGTTTTCTTTTTCTTAATTATCATTTATCCTAAAATATATGTTTTTTTTTTTTTGTAAAGGTGGACACGATGTTAGTCCAAGATGCATTAATTGCGCTAATTTCAGCTGCAGGTCAAACTATTTGATTCAAGAAAGTGATTAAAGTTAATTTGACTTTTGAAGACAACTTTCAATTTTGAAGTTCAGCAATTTTACTAAATTGCTTTGTAAGCCACATGAAGTGTTAATGTGATTGATATTTAAAATAAATGCCACGCAGCTGCCAGTTTCTAAGGAACTAGTCTTCTGTCTTTTCTATTCGCCTTTCATCATAAGGATCTGTCACAAAGACGGCCAGAGTGGTTGGCGTCAGACCGGAAGCAGGAAGGAATTCAAACACAGACAGTGGTTGTGATGAGCTGAGTGCAATGGCTGCACTCAGCGTTTATTAACAAAATAAAAAGGTTTAACAGTACAAACACAGGACACGGCACTGGTAGCCAAAATAAATAGACAAACAAAACGACTAGACACTAACACACAGGTGAAACGGAGACGAACAAACACGGTGAGAATACACTTATTATATTTACGATCTTACTTTCAATTACTCCTCTCTCTCTCACCCGTTCTCCACTCTGAACACCTAACTCCCGAGTGACTAAACGTGCATCTATATATACTGTTGTGCTGGGATTCAATTACTAATTAATTATTCACTTGAATCCCAGCACGTGAATTAATTCTGTGCAACCCCGTGCTCGCATATTATATTTTAAATGCACGTGCGTGATGTGCAATCCCGTGCCTAAATACAAATATACAATTTAAATATACGTGAAACAGACCCGTTTATATCCCGTGTACCAATGACTATACACCAACATTAACACACGCACGCAACATACAAATGCACACAGGGACGGGGCACTTTGCCACAGATCCCAAAGCACTTCACACGCCAAAAAATTGAACAATTAAACCATTAAATTAAAAACAGTCTAATACAGAATTTGATAAGACAGAAATTAAAAAAAGAAGTTTTAATTGTAAAATTAGAACAACTAACATATGAAGCCATTTTGTAGAAACAGAACAATTAAAAACAGTCTATTAAAAAAAATATATATATATATATAATTTTTATTTTTTTACCATCATTTTGGAAATAGGTACTGTATATAAGTTGCCTGAAATATGGTATGGAAATTATATGTATTTCAAAATTATTAGCAATATATGACATTGGCCCATCTGATACATTAATATACTCCACTACTCCGCTCGCTCCACTGGCTCCCGATCACCGCTCGCATCCAGTTCAAGACTCTTGTACTTGCCTACAGATGCCTTGACCAGACTGCACCCAGCTACCTCCAGACCCTCATCTCTCCCTACACCCCCACTCGACCTCTCCGCTCCGCCTGCACTAGAAGACTGGCTCTACCTCCGCTACGCTCCCCTGCCTCCCGAGCCCGCTCCTTCTCCACCCTTGCTCCGCAGTGGTGTAACTATCACTATTTAATCATATCCTGATGTAACTTTCACTATTATCTGCTGTATTATTGAATTGTGGTTTGTCACACTTGAGAATTATTGTATTTCTTGTTCTTATTGTATGACTTATATTGTAACACTTGAATGTATTTGTATTTGCTTGCGATTGTAAGTCGCCCTGGATAAGGGCGTCTGCTAAGAAATAAATAATAATAATAATAATAATAATATAGCCTGCATTTTGACATGATTATCTTCCTGTATATACTTAAAAAATATGTTGCAATATTGGCACATTTAATGAACATAATGTAAACAGTAAACAAAGAAAATACTAACCTGGCCTTGCAAAAAAAAATACAAATAAAATAAAATACCGAGAATAGTTGATTTTAAGCTGAACAATAGGGGTGAGCAACTGTAATTTCTGTCCTTAGATGCTGAGGTGGCAGACCAACCAAATCACCTCACTTAAGAAACCTCACTTTTTTTAGACGGGACAAGTTAGCTGGCATAAAAACACACACATAATGTAGATGATTTCAAGTTCTGTATCAATTCCCTGTTACTGCTTCCTGCAAACTGCCAAAGTGTAAGCCATTGAATTTCTTACAACTGCAGTGCCATCAGCCCCACACTCTATGAGAGAGCTCAGAAGGAGAGTGACAGGTCAAGGAATAAAAACAAGTGCTTATATGGTCAAACCTGACCCCTGGAACGACACTATTATGACTCCTGAATAGCCTAGCACTGCAGTCGGCGGTTGCTAGGTGGAGAAACATTATCACGGAGCTCCGCAATCATTTATCCACAAGCTTGCAGAGCCGTCTTGTAGTCCTGACAGGGAGCTGCAGTACTTTATCAGCCTGCCTGTAAATCAGCTGTGTGTGGGTGCAGACGGCAACAGTGTTTGATCTCTTTCAGACTCTGTAATAATCTGCTTCTCTCTGATTGATTCCTTCACATAACAACACGCATTACAGCGGAGACTGGAGTACCATCTGTTTATCTTTGTTGGTCATCATCACCGAGAGGCATGGAGTGCAGAGAAATGTGCCTAATAATATAGATGTGGGGAGCTTAAAACTGAAAGCTAACAGGTATTAAGTACCACAGAAGAACCATTTCTAGGCACTTTGTCTGTGCCATGGTGCCAGCTGTTAAATGCACTCTACAGAACATGGTCTTTAACTCAATAGAGAGACTCAAAAGATTAAATACAAGGTCCCAGTGGATTTCACAAACAGGTTTTCTCACGCATCGTTTAAACAATGGAGGTTGCTGGAAGAAATGAGGAAAAATATATCCCCATTTTTTTTTTTATTCCTTGTTTGAATCTCTTTTTGCAGAATTACCGTATGATGTGTAACACAGACAGTCTGCAAGGTTAACGTCACCAGACTCCCTGCTGCAGGGTATGCTTAATGGAGAGTCAGCCGATCACACTAAGACTGCTATGGAACTGAATGTGAAGTGACCTTCAGGGGCTGTTTGGGACTGGTGGACTGGCATCAGAAGGGGTGGGATCAAGGGGCGCTATAAAAGCAGCAGGGTGCCCTCACCACGAGGAAGCATCAGAAGTAAGTGAAGAGATTGGTTAGCATTGTATAGAGCTCATGTACACGGTTGTTTTGCGTGGTCGAGGCCCAAGTGCATTCAGAAGCCTGTAACAGCTAAGAACAGCCCCTTCTATTCTGTTTAAAGGGACTGCCAGCTGCTATGGCACGTTTGGTCGGCACCCAGCAATTGTACAACAAATAAACTGTGAATTCAGAAACAGCAACATCTTCTCTCTGGTCTCCTTTATTGCTAAGGCATTACAGTGATTTACTGTGTTATAGTACTGAGTTATAATGAGTCAATTTTAATAGTTACCCACCCTTACTGTTTTGTTTACAATTGTTCTAAATGGTTCTAAAATCTTTTGCTCAAACATTAAGATTATTTTTTTTATATATATTTTTTACAGGCTGGTACTTAAGGAAACAAAATCTATTACAATATTAAATGATTTTTTTCAATATATTCCCAGTATATATCAATATATTTTGTTTCTGTGTTGTTTTGCCCTGTGGTTCCTGGCTACTGAGTAAATAGATCAGCTTTGACTCTCCCCAGAAATAAGGACACAAGTCTCTTGTTCCTAAATCCAATTTTGCATCCTTTTTCTTTTATTTTTCGTATTGCAAAATAACATAATAGTGTAGCTTTAAAAAAACATATATAGCGAGATTGTAAAATGAAAGCTACCAGGTACATTCCTTCAGACAGTGCTTTGAGCAGATGGGTGGTTTGCTTATTTATTTAGAGTCAAATTTCATTTATCGTTTTCATGACACTCATCCTGTATTGCTTCTTCTACAAATTACATTTGTTTCTAAACCATATCAAATATATATATATATATATATATATATTGCCTAGTAGACAACAGTTCTAACAAAACAAAATACATAGTAAATACTCCAGAAATAAATATTTATTTATTTATTTATTTATTTATTTATTTATTGTAGTATTTCTTCAAATGCTGATTGCTTTTGCAACATCCTCTGCTGTACTGTGATTCCTTTATTCGGTTTAGTCTTTCTTTCCATTTATCTCTGAACTGTCCCTTACAGGGACTGAACTATCTCTACTGTCAGCAGTGCTGATATTATACTAAAGGCAAAGTTAATTTAAACACTCAATTCCATCGGACATGAGAAATCAATAATCTACCAGCACCACAAATCAGACAGTGATATGGCATTGTCATCATATTTATCCCAACGTTGATTTTATTCATTCGAAAAATAAGTAAATCTGTCACAGCAAATTAGCAGGATGAGCACTGTTTTAATACCCTCCTATACCCTTTAAATAAGAGGTATGTTTTATATAAGTGTATTAATAAGAGACATTTGTGGTACGCAAGTTTCCAGTCAACATATTTTTCCTCCTTGGTTACCATTGCTGGTACATATTGTACTGTACCTTGTTAACATCATAAACACAAACAAAAACAAGTCTTGAAACTTGGTTTTATTGTGTCCTGTAACAGCACTTTGAAATACTGTAATAGACATTTTTAAAAAATGCAAAGCGGTCATTTTTATTTACCTGGAAACTAATACAGATCCGTTTTTACAGAACAAATGAAAAACAAAACAGGCAGCAACCATGGGATGCAATTACAAGACTGTGTGTATATAGTATCAATAGCTCAAACTTCGTAATGGATATTATACTGTGCATGTTCACTGAACTATAGCAACATGTGGCCTGCTCAATGCAGAACTGTAATAAACAGAGCTATGGAAATTATACTCGTTAGGGTTCTTTCAATAATAGGCTTCACGGACAAGGTTGATGTTTAACAGTGTGTGAGTCAGACTCCACTGGGAATGCTATTAAAATGTTTAAATCTAACAATGCTCACCATATGCATAGCATAAGATGAAAGGAAAGGGAATTACTGGCATCCAGCAGTGGCATCATGTTGCATACATTAATAGCAATACTAGCTCAGAGGAAATCTGTGGCATTAGCATTTCTGCCTTATTGAAGTTACTAATGAGTGCTGCTTTAACTGTGCAAGACACCATCTTTTTCCTATTGTATCATATCAATAAAATCTATATACACTGACCACTGAAACAGCGTTCCCGATTCAGAACACCTTTACTTACACATGGACTGGGTTTTGCTTTTAGTTTTGTTTCTGAAACCATTCTAAACTTTTGATGGCTTCTTTACCAGCAGTCTAGAACAGTTTTATCAGTATCAGAACTTTAGTTTATTAATTAAATACACAGGGAGTTGGGATTTGAACCAGCATTTGAAATCGTACATCCTACAAGAGTTGAGAGTGGGCCCGAACCTGAATATTGAGCAGCTGAATGGCCCTGTACACACTTTGAGTCCATCTTGATCATTTAAGAGAGGGGCTATGATTGAATATTCCTGTTTTGGTGTGGAGCTGTGGTACTATAGTAATAGGTATGCTTTGATTGCAATATAAGGCATTTATAAAATACTGATATATAGTCTAATATACTGTACATGTACAGCACATTCTAATAATTAAAAACATAAGGCTCTGTGTTCTATATTGTGCTGCTGTACTTTATAGTCAGAACATTTCAACACTGTACAGCAACTAACCTACTTTGAAACTTTGTCAGTGATATTAAACAAACTTGCCACCATTGACGTCAATTGTATTCTGTCTGGGACGATGCATTGTGGTGATAATAAGCAGGGGGAGGCGTTAACAGGAGTGATATTAAGCAGGTTTGACTGTACAAGCTATCAGCACACAACTTGATTACAGGTGTACAAAACTGTGCATGCATGTGTGAGGCCCCATTATCTATGCAACTACAGCTTTGACTGTCTACACTGTGTATGGTATAACCTAGAATAAACTAGGTTGTTAAGATCAAGCCTGCATGCACACCACTGTTGTATGTGTAAATACCCTCATGTTCCTGAGAACTCTACAGTATGGAAATGTGGTTTGAAGGCTGCCAATACGTGTTGTGTTTATAGCAACAGTTTGGGAAACAAAGTAAGACATCAAGCCTGAATTGTGGTGTGTTCTTTCATATGTCAACAGCATAAATGTGCCGACAGGTTCACTGAAATGTCACTTGTTATATCTTCTTACCCCCACTGTCAATCAATGTATGGCATCATAACAGAGAAATAAAAAAGGAAACATATTTTTACTGTTGCAGTTGTAAAATATGGATACCAGCTGTATAGAAGGGCTATTTGTATATATTGTGACAAAGTATGATGAAAAGTTATAGAGGGTAGGTATACAGAACCCTGAATAATACGTAGCTTCTACCCTGTGAAATTGAGTATGGACTATATTTCCCAGGGTGCCTCTGTGATTGGAGATGAGCCAGGTATGAATACAATACCACTTTTTTAGATCATTAAAAATACCGTGTGATGTGGTATTAAACATATAAGAAATTCAATTTTATGAAAGAAATAGATGGTCCAAAGAGAGTATCCCTTTACTATATATAATATAGCAGCTGAACCTGAGTAAGCAGGAGCTGGTCGGGATGGGAGAGCTGCAGAGGTGTGACCTTTGTGCAGGGGGATGATATACCTTCCTCACTGTGGAAGGGAACAGCCCACTCTATCACACAGTGCCACCCACTCAGCCCCACTCAGAATTAAACAGAGTGTGATGGACATCAAGGGAATAATCGGAAAGTAAATGAAAGAGCAAAAAGCTGTTTGAAAAGAGCTGTATTACACCGTGCTTGAGGAACATTTAACTGAGTTATACGTTACGGGCTGAAAGGCACCTGATACGTTTGATTTCAGACGCATTTTATCATTTTTTTTTCACACAATATGTTTAACTCACTTGTTTCATGCTCTTCTTTGTAAGAAAACTTGAAAGACAATGCCCTAATTTCCTTATAAAAAAAGTCATGTTAACTGGCTACGGTCGTTTAATCACATCACAATCAATTCCCTTGCTCTGCTTTGACTTTACCAAAAAGAAAATCTCTTTCCATGCATCACTTTCATAAATGGTTGCTGCTGTATGCTACCCTTAAACTGAATTCAATTCTACTTATAGTATGTTTGGTGAAACTAAAAGGGGAGGGTGGGATCAGGCACATCTTTTGTGTGGGGTTGTGGACAGTTGCTAGAATTCTGGGGGGGGGAGGGGGTTCCATAGAAAGGCCTCTATAAATGTCAAGCACGCCTTGTAGCAGTAAGGGATTATCCACAAATGTAGAAGAAAATCAAGTTTTATTAAAACTTTAAAACATGTGTTGTCTTCATGCAGTCGCTGATCTTCGCTAAGGATTCCACAGGGACTGTGGTTCTAGGTCTTCTGGTATATATTATATATTTAAAAAGGTAATTATGCAGTTGTGTCAATTTACATGGATTCGTTAAATCTGCTCCTTTGCACCTAAACCTGAAAGACCATGAACCTCAATCATAAAACTTAGCATGTGTTTTAGCATCTTTATTAGTAGCGTGATAACCAAGTTGCTAACAAATATAACCAAAATATTTGGAAGTTGATAAGAATCTAGCAAGTTGCTAAAACGTCTTTTATGAACAAGGGCCTAAGTAGGCAAGGTCTTTAAATTACAGGCAACAGCAGGCATCTCTGTACTTTTCAAGTTAGGAAACTCTTGTGCTGGAGTGGGTCCCATGGAGCAGAAGATCTGTGTGACAGTTCTAGGTGCTGTAGTCTATTAATAGATTACCTTTCTGCCTTGGCATTTTATCATTTTTTTTCTATCTGACGGCTGTGTACTGTAAGCTGTCTACAAATGATAGCATCTTCAATCTGAATCACAGCAACTATATACAATATATACAGTATATATATATATATATATATATATATATATATATATATATATATATATATATATATATATATATATATATATATATATAATAGCCCAATAAATTATATGAACTGTAAACCATACGGTTCAAAGACAAAGATCCATTACATAACCCCAAAGATCCAGAGCAACATTAGAGAATCACATGTCTCACAAGCCAGGATATCACTATCACTATCACTAACAATGCAAAGAACATGAACATTTAATTACCTGTTTCAACTACAGGGGTCACTGCACCTGAAGTGAAATTTCCCCCTTAGTTTTCCCCTTAAATGTTCTTTAAGTTTAAGTGTGTTGCATAAAACAGCTAAAGGGAAATCCTACTTCAGTAGTATTTGTACTTAAATATTTCACTTAAGTTAGTTAACCGTTCTGCAAAACGATTTAATTTTCTGCCTCTCTACGATTAAAACCTCCTTTTGAAGATTAGTAATTTCTTCTCTTGATGTTTTCAGTTCTGCTTTGAGTTCTGCTTTGTCCGCCATCTTTGGCTCTTTCCTGATCTCCCTGTAACATAATGAAGGACTGGTAACATACAATGTAACAATGTAAAATGTGTAAACCGCAAATTTAAAAGTAAATAGTATGGGATTAAATTGATATAGTTTGTAGCAAACTATTGGACACTCAAATTAACTACCCTATACCATTTCCTTACAGTATTGTCTGTTTATCTGTTTATTACACTTGTAATATACTGTACATGTTTCCATTGTACACTAGTTCCTCGTTGCTACCTTGATTAAATGGTTATCTCGGTTTCCATACCACCACGAATCCCGCTTAAAACAGGGGAGTCCACTCCAATTATATTAACCAGCAGCTGGGTCGCTGCTGACGGTTATGGAGGTGGCGGCCCTCCTTCTAAAAATGGAAGGGGCTGAAAATGACAGGGGAGGTGATGATGATGATCAATATTATTATTATCGTCGTACAAGACAAAGTTCTTATATTACAAACATAGTTGCTATAAAGTCACTTTTAATCAGAAAGAATGTAAGTTAACTATATCAAGATAGCTACTGCATTCAAGCACATATTTTACAAACTTGCTTAAGTGTTTTTATTACTATAAAAATGTATACTTAATAAAACACATTTGGCCGGTTGCATAACATCTGGAGTGAGATTGTAATGGTTAATTCCACGAAATACAAGCTACTGCTCTCACTTTTTTTGTGAACACAGCCATACAAATAGTGTTTAAACAAATATGTTTAATGTACATTTTTTGTAGACTTACCTGTTTTGTGTGATGTTCTTCTGAAATCAGAAAAATCCTTTTTTGCAGCAACTGACATATTTTCATTTCTATTTTTTTTTTTAATCTCGTGAATACTGAGATTTACCGTTAAATTTCTTGCATTCACACATTCAGCTATTTCTGCCCATTTCTTCTTCTTCATGTCAAATTCGGACATAGTTTGCCTGTTATTATGTGCTTTCTTGTATTATATTCCTCCATAAGCATTATTTTTTCCTTCTCTGTCCAGTTTGGGTTTCTTTTATTTTTCAGCCATACTGTAGTTTTACTTAACTGCCCAAACGTTGCCATGGAGACAGGATTTACAAAAAACACACTTAAGTGAAATACTTAAGATGTTTTAAGATGCAACCGGACACATGATTCTTTCCCACAGAACACCACTCCAATGAACTGGCATCTCAACCCATTGAATGGAATGACAATGGCTGGATGCAAACCACAAATCATATGATGAAAGCCATTCAACTGAAGAGCAAGCTGGTTAGCATTGGGTTGGCTTTCCTTCAGCATACTTTACTCATACCAATGAGAATCAGCATCACATCGTGGTCACTACCAGGGTTTACCAGTTAGGAGAACATCTTTAAATTCCAGTGAATTGACAGAGCGTGGTCTCATGAGAGTTGCAGGTCAAGATAAATTATGTTTTAAGCATTCTGTGTAATGGCCATTTGCTATGGCGACAGATCCAAGCCTGCAGTCGTCAATGCATTGCAGCTGGTACATGCCTGAAAAGGTTCATAGGGGCACATTGCCAGGTCACCCCAAAACACCACCAGCAGGTAAATAGGCAAATCTGAGATCAATGACATTTCACACTTTGTGGAAATCTATCATTATTTTGGTAAGATGTTAACTGTCTTGGTAATACATTAACTGTAATTATGCATGCGATTCTGTAGTTACAATGCATTAACATGATTAATTTTTTTTTTTTAAGTATTGCCATTTGCTAGCATCTTTTGTACATGTAACGGCACTGTATTGTAAAGCGCCCTGGGATTCTTCACATATAAAAGTAAGTTGTATTGTATTTACACGTGCCGGTGTACAGTATTCACAATGCAATTTCTATGGAACCACACGTCCAAAAACACTTCATTTCCAGTGTAATATTGTAAAAGTGTTGCCATCCCGTTTTCGTTTAATATTCATAGTTTACTTCCTTTTTCTTTTTATGGTATGGAATGTTTCTCAGATGCCCGTTCTCACACACACTTGTCTCTTCCAGACTAGAAGACGTCCTTTTGTGTTGTATCTCTCTGATCTGTCTTCTATTGTACACACAGAGAGGGGTCTGCTAACAATTTGCTCAGCGGGGAAAGGAAATACAAATGCAATCCCTGGTTTCTTTTTAGACCTTTAATACCATCCCTAATTGTGTGAAATACACGCATCCCAACTTCCATTATAGTAAAAGCAATGTAACCCTGTGATGGGGTACACCTCATCCCTGTATTATTATTTGTACATTTTGTATTATTATTATTATTATTATTATATTTGTATTTGACGGTGGGAAAGCCATGTTTTTATTGTTCATTTTGTTTATTAATTTAAAAACCTGTGTGAATGTGGCTGGAGCCTCAATAAGGTCATTGTTTTATTGATAATTAATTAAGGCTCCAGCCACAGCTTAAAAGAACCAGCTCCAGGCTAATAGGGGGAGATATTTCCTTTGAGTTAGAGACGGGAGGACGGTTTGGAACGAGATCATACATCCGTAGCAACTGCTACCGCTGTACCACTCGGTATTTGTTTGTTTATGTATTTTTGGCCATCAAGCCCTTTTGTTTGGTATAAAGTGTTTTGTTTATTGTTTGATTTATTATTAAAACCCAAGCACAAACGCGTCTTGTTTGCCTTTGTTTTGTATTGCTTCTTCCTGGTCCATGACGTCAGTACTGCAACCACTCTGCCACAAACCCCCTTTTGGAATGCACTTGTAATATAGCTAGTAATACATACTAGCCTATCCAA
Organism: Acipenser ruthenus; assembly: GCF_902713425.1. Classification (NCBI taxonomy): domain Eukaryota; kingdom Metazoa; phylum Chordata; class Actinopteri; order Acipenseriformes; family Acipenseridae; genus Acipenser; species Acipenser ruthenus. The sequence goes on along the minus strand of NC_081206.1, from coordinate 9,030,485 downwards.
GGTCAGTATACAACAATGGGCATGGCTTGTGGCACACAAGCAATTTAGTGACACCATGATTACAGTCACCCTGAACTCTCAGGGTACACATATTCACGACAGGTGCCATGGTGATACAGTGCTACATAGTGATGCATGTTGGGTGACTGTAGGAGTGAAACGGGTGTCTCTGAAACCATATGCTTCGGCTCTCACATTAGAGCACAGCGAGGAAACATGAATGAGAATAATGTAAATCAATAATGACTAGAGACTTGTCGCCTGGCACAGCAAGTCAACACCAGCTGACACACACACACACACTGTTGAGGTGGGGTGTAATGTTCTACACATACAACTTGTTAAATGTGTGTTTTGGGTAACACCTTACAATCACTGTGTATTTACATTGTGTTTACTTAGTAAATGCATGGGTGCTTGCACATAATTACAATGTTATTATGCATAGTTACAATGTACTTAATGTGTCAGTTTTTTTGCATGCTATAACCGTAATCCTAACCCTATCCCTAACCCTATTCCTGACATAGGTAGTTACACTGTAATTATGTAATAATGTAATACCTTCAAATATTTAATTAATTTTGCTTTTGAACTCATGTACATTTTATAACATCAACAAAAACATGTTCACAAGTCAGCTTTGTAAATGTATCATATAAAAACAACAGCCCAGTTAGAACCAGTAATTGTGTTTTATTATATTACATAGTAATGGTATTACCCTAACCCTAGCCTCAACTCTAACCACAACCTCATCAATAGTAACACTTCTAGAGAAATGGAGACAATTACAGATAATTACCATTCATAATTACTCCATTAATTCTTGTTAATTATGGTACAGTTTCACACTTACAGTACTTGCAGAAAATCTTTAAAACTGCAGTGATAATTCTGTTCAGTATTTTGCCAAGCCGCCTGTGCTTTTATACTTCAGAAAGCAGACCTTGTCTTCAGTTAATTCAACAAGCTTCCTGCTGCTTGAAACCTGTCTTCCACTGTGTCCCTCTGAGAGCCCGGCTGCAGCAGGGTGTTACAAATCACTTATTCAACCGTTGCTAGGGGCCACTTGAGAAAGGGAATGTCTTTTCACAAAAACATTCATGGGCTTAACAATCTACCTAAAAACCTTGGTAAGACTTGACATAAAGTACCTCTAATTACTGTGTATTTACAGAGTAGTTACATAGTAAATAATTACAATGTTACCCATGCCACTTTTTGCATGATCTAACCCTAATCCTAAACCTTTTCTGATACAATCGTGTACTTACATATATCGTTCAAAAAGATGTACACATTAAGTACATTGTAACTATGCTTAATAACACTGTAATTATGTGTAAGCACACATTTATTTAGTATGTAACTACTATGTAAATACACAGTAATTAGAGACACTTAATGATCCACAACCTGATTATCCCAGCACCTCTGTTATCCAAACAGCCCATTGTTAACCTGTCTGGTTGGGTACTATTCTTCCCTTTTGTCATAGAAAATGCAGTACTCATCCCTCAATCTCTGGTATTTACAGAACAGTTCAGTACTGTGTATTATATACTTACAGGTAAAGGGATTACATCTTTTTAGGAGGTTTCTTGATTGGGAAAGTAACAGAAACAGTCTCACTACTACTTGTTGGGACTGTTAAAAATAGACTTACAGTATTCTCCCCGCTAACAGCCATTTCCTAAGTAGGTGCAGCAGAGGGAATTCAGGTAGATGCAGTTAATAAAAGGTAAAGCAAGTTCATGACTGTCCTTGGAGATCACTTACGTCAAAGCACCAATCAAAAAGTGGTGCAGATATAATTTGTCATCAGGGATTTTCTGCTGAAGAATTATAGAGAAGATACAGGCCGATCAATACTATGGATTTTCACTGCAGTGGCTGATTGTCCAATTGCTGTGAAACATGTGCAGAGATAAAAGGGCATGCCTGCCACTTTGTAACAGACTGCAGCGTCAGCACAAAGACTGTCAGATACTTATAGGCTTCTGTGATAGAAAATGATCATGCTGCAGTGTCCAAGTTCCTTTTAACACGCCACTCTCACATGAGCAGTGATTTATACTGTAGCGGGCCTGTTATGGGGTACACCTGCCTTTTGTTAATGATATCCAGGGGTTGCTTTTGTCCGGCTCGTCTGCCTGAAGAAACAGAGAGAAAAAATGGAACCCACTCCAGTCCCCATTCCTTAATCCATTTTAAACTTGCATTTCTCATTTTTATCTTTAAAAAATAAAAATAGTTCCTTTCTGACAACTGTGTGTGTGTGTATCTTCTCGCTTTCAATATGCAATGCATTGAACAGCTTTGAAACAGAATCTAGAATGGCAGTCTGTTTTCATAATGTATTGCAGTGCCATTAGCAGGCCACGGCATTAGCAGTAATGGCAACAATGGATTTGAAACTCATTTAGCCCAATATGCACTGGTAATGGCATGGCACTGCATTACCAGTATGTAGTTAAACATTTGTTTGTCAAAATAGAAAATGTTATTGCCATGGTTCCAGATCCAAGCCATTGTAGCTGCCCTTGTATGACAAGTTATTTCACTGTATTGTCCCCTATCATTGTCATTGACTCCCCCGTTATTCCAGATATGGAGGCTGTGTGGTCCAGTGGTTAAAAAAGGGCTTGTAACCAGGAGGTCCCCGGTTCAAATCCCACCTCAGCTACTGACTCATTGTGTGACCCTGAGCAAGTCACTTAACCTCCTTGTGCTCCATCTTTCGGGTGAGACGTAGTTGTAAGTGACTCTGCAGCTGATGCATAGTTCACACACCCTAGTCTCTGTAAGTTGCCTTGGATAAAGGCGTCTGCTAAATAAACAAATAATAATAATAATAATATGCTCCCCAACAGCCGCATTTTCTTAAGTGGTGCTGCCATAGAATTTGTGAAACAGACAGTCAGAAGAGTGCTTCAGTCAACCTGATCCAAGCTGAGAAGCACTTTGGCTTCTACTGGGATACTCAATAAGGTTGCCACTGGTGACAATCTGGGCTAGAAGGTGATATGTATTGGACCATGGAACACCCATCCGGTTTGCATTGCTGAAGTTACCAAGCGATGCTTCTCATTTCATTTTACCCAAAATGTTGGATATTAAAGTTTACGGTTCCTTCTATCTGTACGGTTTTAATTGTGATCTCAGGTGAAAGGAAGTGGCGCCACGGCAGGTAAATTTAGTAACAAAACTAAGGTGTTCTGAACATAGAAATCACATCTACTGTACAGTAATTCAATTGAGATACAAGTTTCATCCAGGGCTGTAGTATAACTGCATGGGCGTATATTTACATAGTTTGGTTTGGATTTCTGCTGTTGCAGCATAATGAATGAATGGCTGAATCGTAACTCAGATTATATGACCTTGAGCGTTGTATAATCTGTAAATACCTTAGAGTTATGTTCCCAATGACAAGGGGGCAGAAAATCAATAGAGCATCATGACAGTTTACAGCTGTAGTGGGGGGGCTGTCCGGATAACACAGGTGTTCATAAAATCAGTCGAGAGGTGTTATTGTATTTGATTATTAAAATGGTGGTGATATTTAGATCTGCTCCTGTTTAGATCAATTGAATAGAAGGTCATTTGTCATTTATTTTTTTTAGTTTAGATTTTAGGCAGTCTGCCCCAGGCTATTTTAAAGGCTAGGACACAGATGTACACTGCACGCACAATGCAATTAAGCCAGCTGGTTTAATCCTTTTTTCTTTCTTCTGGAATTCAGAAATGATGAGCTTTATGTTAACGCTCTTTCATTTTTTTGTACTGTTTTGTGAAACACCCGACTTGATTAATTTATTAAGCATGGTGCCATTAATCAACTTCGAAACGTTTTAACAGCCGTCATGATAGCTCTTTCTTTGTGTCTCAAAGCTCCAGCAATTTCCCAACCCAGCCAATATCACCCCCTCCCAATATAAACACATTCAAAATGACACTCAAGTTTCTGTTGTGTGGGCCCAGACTTTGACCATTCTCTGGTGTTTCAAATGCAGAGACACACTGATTCATTCTGATTTTTCTCTTCACAAATCGACTACAGTAATTCTTTGTGACCTGGTCTCCTTTACCAAATCGATCTTCAATGACAATACAATGGCACAAAGGTAGGCAGATACAATGGTATGAACCAGTATGGTAACATTTGTCTTGACCAAAGGTAATGTACAATGAGTGAATACATGCAGGTAATCCACCACAGAATCATGGTGGGACCATGTCAGTAATAGTGTGCTACCATATCACCACTACTGGGAATATTTGTTACAAATTCATTGTCCTTCCATTGCTGATAATTCTGTGCTTAGGGTTACACCGGGATGCAGATTTTTACATAAGAACATAAGAAAGTTTACCAACCGGTGGAAGCCATTTGGCCAATTAATGCTCATCTGGTTCCTAGTAGTGGATTACACACAGAACTTTGTCAATTCAGCATAAACAACATGGCGAGGTAACCTATTCCATCCCCTCACCTCTCTGTGTGAAGAAGTGTCTTCAAATCTCTTTGCTGGACTCTCTCCCTGATCGCAATGTCCTTTTTGTGAGGTCTCACCAATGCTTTATACAACCTCATCATAGCCTCTTTTGATCTGTAACCTATTTTGGCCTTTTTAATTGCTTCCCCTACACTGTCTGGTTGCAGTCAGCAATGAGTCGATTACAGCACCAATGTATTTGTCTTGGTGGACTGTTCTGGATCTATACCACCCCTTGGCGTGCATTCCAACACTCAGCTTGACCAAATCACGGTTTTTGCTCCTGTTTCAGTGGCACCCAGTGTGTCTGTGGTGGGAGATCCAATACCTGATTTCCATATCAGCATGATAGACTGACCCTGGGGCAAGGCACTTTACTGTCGCCTTCCTCGACCCTAACCTGCTGTGAAACTGGGAATGAACAATATCCATGGGGAACAAGGCTTGGGCAATGGACTTTCCAGCAGGAAATTAAGCAAGCATGGGGGTAAATTAGGATAAGTAATTTCTATTAAGTAAGCACACCATCAAGCAGATGTCTAAATGCAATACTGCATGCTACATCATTAAAAGGGTATTGCTGTTAACAACCATAAGTTACACCTTTAATAAAAAGTCTTCTCAGTGAAATGATTTCTATGGCACTGCCTAAGGTTTTGCAGAGGTGCTGGTGGTGCTATAATATATTTCAAATCACATGCATCAGTAAGTAACTTCTGTATATGTAACAAGTAAGCAATGCTTGGGTACACCTTCTCTGGAACTCACAGTCTATAATCATCAGAACACAAGACACCTTTTATTCAATGTCACTCTGTAACAGCTGCACCTCTTTAACTCTTGTTTGCATTCCAGTTACCGGTACAGCCCAGATAGAAGACAAAGATTAAAGAGGTACCTCAATGAAATGTCAAGCCTTGTTTAGCCATAACCTGTATTTCCTACTAGTAGTCTGTCAGCTGTGTATGAAGAAACAAGACCAGCTCTAGCATGTTAATGCCACCCGGTTTGTACGTTTCATCTATTGTACTTCATACTGTAAAGTGCTTCATTAAGATAGTGTTCAAACATCAATCCAAGCACCCTACTCTGAAAAGCCAAGTCATGCCAGGATTTCATTATTATATCTTCATTTCTGAACATAAGGCTTAAACCTATAGAGACAGAAACATGCCTGGTTTTGACTTACTTGAGTTGGCAGACACTCAAACTGTCAAAAACGCTTATTGGGAGAAAGAGGTAAAAAAAATCTCCAAACAAAGGATGTTCATCGAGGAGCTAAATAGCAAAGAACGTACAACAAAGTCTAATATTCTTTTGTAGCTGATAAAAGTACATAAACAAACCCCCTGCAGGGTTTATTTTAATGATCTGAGCAGCAATAGCTCTAAACAAAGCCGTCTCTATTGAAATCACGCAGATATACTCCTGTGTGTATCAATTAAAAAACATACTGTACATTCCTGTTAAAATGCCAACATGTTTTTTTTTTACACACAACATACTCAGCCTTGTCTCTGCCAAGCTGGATCGAAAGCTACTTCATATGTCGTGTCACTGGAAACATGCTCATTTTACATTGTTCTATTAAACCTACATTAGAAACAGCACTGTCCAATCCTTACATAGACATATATAACAAATTATATCGCACGTTTTGCATCACCTAGAATTTTATATGATCATAATTTTGATCTTTTATTCAAACATCATGTAATCAAAGAAACTGCAAAATTATATTTTGCAAAAGGCTAGTGGAAGCTATAATAGTAAAACAGTATTTCATGTTAGATTTTGAAATATGTAATTCAATATGTTAACGTACCATTATTTAGCAGGTTTCATTCGACTTTATGAAGGAACATTTGTTAATTCGATAGGGTGAATCACAAAACTTTGGGTCATAGCTGTACTCACTTACATCCATGTTTTCTGATGCATATAGGTGAAAACTGAGATGTAGTTCTGTAGTTTAAAACTGCCTCTATTTAACCCAACAAGATCAAAATAAAACGCACATGACTACACTGTCCTCTGTAGGTTACATACTGTGAACATCTATAATGTTAACAATATATTTACTGTGTGACAAGAGCTCTCATTAAAATGCACATTAGTAGAGGCAGTAAAACGACGAGACCTCTCCCCAAACGCACTGAAACGTTTCAACAGAATATCTGTAAACTAAACATTTTAATTGGAATAACAACTATTATTTTTTCTCTCCATTCTCTTTTCCTGACCCCACTGGTGCTGCAATATTGCCTCTGTGATCTGCGGCACAGAAACCAAGACAGATGGATCTGTTAAAGGTTCAGCATCAGCTTTGTCCTGCAACAAGGTGGGAGTCACTTCATTTGGATATTAACACTTCAAGGTGCAGCAGCTTTAAAAAGAATAAGAGAAGAAAAACAGTTGCTTTCTCTGCAGAATGTGTCACTCCTGTCCTCCCACACCAATTGTAATTACGATCATGTTTTTGTATACTCAAAGCTTGTTTGTGATTCAGGTCAGAATCCTTTTCTGACTGGATGAAGGGAAAGGAATAGTGGGGCTGTTAAGTGAATATAAGCAGCACATATTTGTTAAACAAGGCCATTGAGATACTGATTTGCATTACTTTTACTGCGCGGTACTTTCCTACACACACTGCTTCTGGGAGTAGCATCAGTTCAATGGGGTGACATGAGAACTCTCGTACTGTTTCCCTGGCCTGAAGGCAAGCAGTCGTTACTCCTATATAAAAGCCTCTTGTGGAAACCATTATTCTCACGTAATACAGCTACACATTTCCTTCAACTCCACAATGACTGGGAATAAAGATATACTGTAGTAATAAAGAAACTGTCATTAGAGAGGTTTTGTGATTTGGGCTAGCCGCTGAGGGTTCATTTGAGATCACTGAACTTTATTTGTCACAGGGGTGATGTGGCGGAGTGTCCCGCCCCTATGTATTTTTATTTCTATTTTTGTTTGCGGCGCGGGTAAAAGCGCAGCGTCTTTTATTGTTATATTTAAAAACCCCGTGAGGATGCATGGCTGATCAGCTACTGATTATTTAACTAGCTGACAGTCATGCATCCTTACCAAACGCGTGCAGACTCTGGCCGAGGGATAATAAGATAATTAACAACTAATTAATCCCTCGGCCAGAGTATATAAACCTGCAGCTCTCTGCACTCGAGGTGGTTGGGTGTACAGAGGAGAGTACGGGGAGCGGAGAGAGCGAGTCACATTTGAAAAAACAATTGCTAATAATAAACAATTGTTTGTTTGTTGATTCGTTTGGCCCTTGTGCCCTTTTGTTTTGTGTTTTGTTGTTTTGTTTAAATCTTTTATTTTGTTTGTTAATAAATACGCTGAGTGCTACTGCACTCAGCTTCACCCGCCCATCCACTGTTTTGGTGTCAGTTACTTCCTGGTCCGTGACATCATCCACGTCACCACTGCGAGCCAGTCTGCCACAGGTGAATATAGACCAACCCCCAAGAAGTACAACATGAAGACCACCAATGGGCTTCCACTGTATAAAAGACCATAAAAAATGTTATGGAACAAGAGGAGGCTGTTTGAGCCTTGAAGTCTCCTTCCCTTGCAAATCATTTAATTGGACTGAATCGAATAGTATTTTCCTAGTTTTCTTTAGATGTAACTACTTCAGCTGGTGCTTGCATTTATAACTGCAGTAGAACCTATTGGAGTTACGAACCCCTTGGGAATGGAGGTTGTTCGTAAGTCTGAAATGTTCAAAACTCTGTAAACTGAATGGTTTTATTAAATGTGGACACCTGCTACCTACACCCTCAATCTAGCGAATAATACAAGGATACAGCACAGTAACACAATACACATATTGTTATGGTTCTGAAGTCTTTAAAACAGTACTATAAATGGAAAAAGGCTACATTTAATTACCATTGAAATAATAACTGTAGCAAAAACACATATTTAAACGTCCATGAAAACCTGGGTTAACGTTGTGCTTGTTTTAAATAAAATGCATTTGTGCAACTTGCCTCCAATTTCACTGGGAACTAAAATGTTCCAGTAAAATTGCCTGTACTTGCTTTGAAATCTGCCTCACCTTTCTGAATACATTTGTTGGTTCAGTAATTTTGACTTCTCCGTGACCAGCACACCGCTTATAGGAGCGTGTAACAGGGCGAGCAGCCCTGTATATTGTTTGTTTGTTTGTTTAGTTTTAGAACGAGGGTTCCCCCTCCGCCCCTGTGTTATTTTGTGTTTGTTTATTTTGATTATTGTATACATGACGGCGAGCGCCGTATGTTTGTTATTGTTTTGTTTATTTTTAAAACGTGTCCTGGCAGAGGCGAGATTGGTGCTCGTCCTCTGCCAGGAGTAATAATTAAAACTCGTGCAGAAGGTGGCCATCTCCCGAATTAATTAGGTGATTTAATTTGTTGCTAATTGGGAGATGGTCATCTGTTATAAAAAGCCTGCAGCTCGCTAACTCAGGGTGGGTGTCAGAAGGAGAGAGTGTGCGAGAGGAGTGACGGAGAAACGAGAGAAAGAAAGTAAACATAGGAACAGTGAAGGCAATCTGCCCAGCCTGACCTGTGTTGCAGTTATTTTGTGTTCGTGATTTGTTTTTGTTTACCCTTTTATTTTGCTATGTGAGCGAGTGTTTTTGTTTAAATATTTGTTTTATTTTTGGTTTGCTTAAATAAAACGGCGCCCGCGCCACTGCACCATACCTTTTTGTTTTTGTTGTGCCTTCTTCTGCCGTGACGTCAGACCACTCGTCCATTCCTGTCACAGAGCGCCTATGTGGTTGCATTGCACTCATGGTTGACTGATTGCGTACTTCTCGTTGAAAGTGGGGTGTTCGGTAGACCGGTCAGTTCGTAACCTTAGTGTTCGTAACTCTGGGGTTTTACTGTATGTGTAAAAATGTCTGCTTTCTGTCCTGAACTTTCAATTAGTGGGTAAGTTCTAATATTGTTCTGTGTCTTGTAGACATTGTGCTTCAGGACCCATTATGTTAGATGTAATGTGAATATCCCCAGAATCTTTAGCAACAGGGCTGAATCTGGCTACTGCATTTACTAAGTCACTGTCATGAAGAAGAAGAAGAAGAAAAAAAAGCTGGTAGGTTATTATGCTAATGTTCAACTTTTGAAATAGCTCCCATCTTCTGCAATTCAAGAAATCACTGTAAAGAAAGAACAGTCAAATTGATAATCAAGCAGTCATGCTCGTATGCAATGCAATGGTTCAGCCTGCTGTTTCCTGTAGGTTTAAAGTTGTAATAAAGCAGTTATGCTCTTATGAAATGCAATTGTTCAGCATGCTGTTTCCTGTAGGTTAACAGAGTCTATGTAGACAAGGTAGTTTGAAAAGCTTGGGCCGGACAGTGAATTTGTGCAGCCCTGACTGTAGCTGATTTGAAAGGTAGACTAGGGCAGTGGTCCTCAAAGGCCATATATAGATATAAAGCAAAGTGACATGACTAAATACCTGCTGTAATGCACCGGAGCCATTGTTTTCTGTATTATTGGTACAGTATGCTTGCGTAACCTTTCTGGGACCCCCCTGGGGTTTTAACCCCTACTTTGAGAACCTCTGGACTGGAGTGTTTTTAAAACTATCAATATTCCCCTTTTATCTCCCTGCAGCCTTACCCATTTCAGAAACTTTATAAAACTTACATAGATGCACATTGATACCTTTTATTGGTTTTGTCAAAAATGGCAAGAGTTAGGGGCAAAGCACAAATAGAAATACTGGTGATTGATTATGAGAAAAATAAGGGATTGCGACCCAAGTGTCAATCAATGCACACATTATATAACCCAAACAGTGAATACAAACAGTGAGCAAGCTGTATGGACAGTGTACATCAAGTTATTTTACTGGATAGATTTTCATAACATACGGGGGGATGTGTGGCCACTGTCCTTATAATCTTTTTTGGGGTTTTTAAAAGATGAACAGGAGTGTAATCCCGAGATTTCCTTTTGAATGACAGAATCTGCAATCACAGCCCCAGGGCACATCTTTGGTCTGGTTCAGCAACAGAGACAATGATCACATACCTGTCGTTGCAGTGTGTATTAGAAACTAGGCAGAAAACCTGGCTGGGAACGGGCCCCGCGAGGTGAAAGGCCAATCTGTTTAAGAAGTAATTTAATCCACAGACTCTTCCCAATTCCCTGGACATCGAAGTTTAAAAAGGTCACAAGTGGAGAGAAGGCTTAGTGACCTCATCAGAGTTACTACTGTACAGCAGACCATCTAAACTGACAGTCATTTAGCAGAGATCTTCAAGAGGAGCACAAGATAAATCATAAGAGAATAAAAGATGATTTTCCAGGTGGATACTGAATCTCTCCTGCTTCTTTTTTCTTTCTGCACGTTACAGCTCTGCATGATTATTGGCGCAATCAGTCATGTAACAGCCTGCGCAGCTATACACGGAGGCTCCAGTATTTGTCACTGTCACTTCCCAAGTGCTTGCCATTGTTCAGGAAATTGTATGTGTAAGGCAGAGTTGCCTGTGACCCACTTCAACATGGGAGCCAAGGATGTGAGGCCGCTCATCACAAAAAAAACAGCAGTTTGATGTGTCCTATTATGTGTCCCAGCAAGAGCCATAAATAATTGTGACAAGTTTTTTGTTGCATGTGAAAGTCCTTGACTCTACCTCCTGTTTCTGCACCTCCCTTCTCATGGAGGGCTGCTGCCAAGCACCCTGGTGATAGATGGCACTATGCTGCAAATGACAAGCAGATAGATTTTTAGTTTGTGCTTGGGAGAGGATCAGTAATGGCGCTTTGCTGTACAAAGCAATAAAAACAGAAAGCAAGGAAGCGCACTAAACCGGAGAGAGGCAGAGGACTATAGTGCTTCTATATATTTCTATAAGGCTGTGCTACTGACGACAAAATTGTTTACTGAGCAAAAAATACCAGTATGTGTTTTAAGGAGTCAATTAAATGTCAATTCAATTTGTATATTCTTTTACCCCAGTGCTAAGTTTTCTAATAAAAAATGCACATATTAAATTCACTTAATATGTTAATTTCAGAACTCCCCATGTGTTCTAGTTTTGTAACATCTAGTTTTGTAGAACAGTGTTTTAATGAGTAAACTTAGCAACAGGATTAATCCCTTGTGAATATGGAGCTTAGTATTGCTTAAAATGGTTTGATATTTTTAAGAAGGTGTAACAGAGTCAATTGAAGGGGTGCCAGGTAGTACTGTATTTAATCAAATAAATACAGTATCTAATTCAGCTGTAACATACAACAATATCAGCCTTATCCAAATGCTTATGTTCCTTTGTAAGAACCCCAAACCAGTTATATGATGCAGGACGGTAATGCTGTGGTAACATGAGTGCTAGATTTTACTGGCATCCTCATCCACTGCCGTTCGTTAACATCCTTTGTTATCAATATAGCCAGGTGATGAATGTTGTTTTTATTGTTTTTTGAGGCAGAAGGGGGGGTTGAGGTGGGGAAATAGTTCTTACACTAAAATTAAAACACAAATTGGACTGTTCTCATTATACTCCACGGTACAGAAAATAGCAGAGAAATATCACATTTCTTCCAAAAATATTTTCAAAAATACATCGATACAATTTTTAAAATGCATATTTATTTTCAAGTTTACCTCAGTGTTATTGTATCTAAAAAAAAAAACGCTTTTATGTTATAAAATGTAAGACTGTGTTCACATATAGGGTCTAGTTTTAAGAGCAGATACTGGATAGCCGATGGGTAGGAAGGCAGTGTGACAGTGTCTGGCAGAGGCCCATGTGAAGCGAGTTCAGCTGGTCTTTGCCTAGTTCCCAGCGGGATGGTCTTCCTACCACACAGCCAACGTCACAGCTGGTACAAATTGGCATGTGTGCTTGGCATCGCTGAGAAGAAAGTCCAAGGCCTGGACGATCATGGGGACTGAGTAGTTATCCAGGGCACTTTCAAGTGATTGTAGCTAACAAAATAATTCCATATGCCCTAGCCATGTTGCACTTCCATTAGCAGCATAAGTCTCAATTAGGTTAAAGGGAGCTATCAGTTTATATTCCTGTGAAGAGGATAGCTGGTGGGTGATATCAGACCAGGAAGAGACAGAACCCAGTACTGTCAGTGCAATGCGCCGGGGCGCGGATTTATTGTAAATTATAAATAAAACAAAAAGGTTTGAACACTCACAAAAACAAAACACTTTCCCAAAACAAAACTGCATGATGGCCAAAACAGACAGACAGACAGACAAACAAACTCTAACCCACAACAAATATCGTGCTGAGATGTTTCAGCATGAGTAGCAATTGTTATAGTCTTTGTTTTCTATCTTTTAAATGTCCTCTCCTCTCTCTCTCTCACGTGCCTCCTCTCTGTACACCCAACCCCTAGTGAGTGATTCGTGCTTCTTTATATACAGCTGTGACAGGGTTTAATTGCTAATCATTCAATCTGGCCCCTGCACAGTTTGTACATGAACTAATTTGTGCATTCCCTGTGCCCACATACAAATATACATTTTAAATCACCGTGCTACATAACCCAAACTATACAAAATAAACCAAATACACCCAGGGTCGGGGGGTACCCCATGACAATGCCTTATTCTTGGGTTATCTGTTTGCACTTCCTGGGTCACTTCCCCTCAGCAGTGTCTTCTGGGTCAAGGCAGTCAATTGTGACCATGTGTAAACTGTACTGTTTACACACAGCCACTTACAGCGCCTACTCATTTCCAGATTCAAAAAGAAACTGGCTCTAGGGACCAACTCACACAATGACAAAGTAAAACTAATATTCAGAAATCATGTCATTAAGAACCTTAAGGACTGTTTTTAGGATTGTTTTGTTATAGATTTTTTTTTTAAAGCCCATGTTGAAGTAAATTAAGTTTACAGATCACAATATGTTTTTCAACTGCTTTATAAAGGGTTATTTGTTTTTGTTTGTTTTTTTGAAATTCAAATGCCATTGAATGTCCACCACTTCTTAGCAATTAACACATTCAAGTATTCATATTTTGGAATAGGAGAAACTGACTCATGTGGCTTTTGGTTTTGTGACTGTGGTTTCCTTTGATAAATTCACATTGCTCTGTGTTCTCTTTGACAAAAGTACTTGAATTAAAAGAACAGAGATATTCTCTAAAACATTTTTTACACCACTGAAAGAGCTTTGACCACTTATTCTGAAACGATACATGTCTCTCTGTGAGTCGAGGTTTTTCATAAAGAAATGCAGTTTGGCTTGTGGTTTGATTCACGTTTACGAGGTGCAATTTCCCATCAAGGCCGATCATTCTTCACTTCAACAAAACAAGCTTGTAGTGCAAACAGGGTGGTGCCTTCTAAAAAAACCTGCTTGTCCTTTAAAAAAAATACATATTTCCAAGCTATCCATTTTATGGCTTTAGCATTTCACTCTGTAAAACTGACTAATTATTTGAACTATACTGATTGCAACTTGCCTACAAAATGGCATTAAAATAATTACTTACAACCCCCCTTTGAGTTTGTACATTTAGCACCATACAACCATTAGGAACATTCTGTCCAATTAAAGGTTGTGTAATTAATTAAGTGCATATTCTGTGAAAAGAGAAGAAGGGAGAATTTATCAAGCTGCTAAAATATGACCTATCTTGTCCAAAAGACTAATATGTTTAAACAAAAGATGAAAATTGATGACAACATTATTTGTAACAAAATGCTCACCGTGCAACTATGATACATTTGTACTTCGATTCAGCATCTTCTCATTGTCCTTACAGAATTCATGATGCATTACCTCTGCTGCCTGGTAATAACTTTCATTGAAGGGCAGTTTGCTTGTCTGTTCAAAGAAGGTTGTTTTATTCTTGTGTGTATTATTTGTTCTACAAGTTGAGATGTTTAAGCTAAAGCTGCTTGTTAAAATGGGCTGAGTTAGTTTTCTTGTTTATAGTAGCAATGAAGTAGATATAAGAGTTGTCACTGCCTCAGACGACTTGCTGTATTTAAACTTGGAAGGGTAAGTATGCTTTAACCTTACATTGCTTTTGGTGTGTGGATTGAATTAGGTGGTGCTTTACAGCTTTATATAACAAGATTAAAGTACATGTGACAGGGCAGCGTCACTGGCAGTGGTGTTTAGACCAGCAAGGGAGACTCAGACACAGAAGTTGAGGGTTAAGCACGTTTAATAATAATAATAATAATAATAATAATAATAATAAGCCACCAACAAAACACTGGACAGAATACAGAACACACACGTGCCTTGGCGGGGCTTTCTCCCTGCCACAGTACTGTATATAGTTTCACATGTCCTGTTTACCTTAATTGTTTAGAACTGTAATTTCAATCTGGTTAAAGAAAGAAGGCATTTACTGAAACTACATGTCGTGTTGTACCAGTGAAATAGACTCATTAGTCGGTTGTTCTAGACCAGGGCTTCTCAAACCCGGTCTTCTGGTTTTCATTCCAAATGAGTTCTCAATTACTTAACTGACCTCTTAATTGAACTAATAACTTACTTAATTAGACATGTTTTCAGCTCTTAAAGTTGCAAATTTCTTTTTAAAAGCTAAGAATTTAAAAAGGTCAAATTAAGTAAGTTATTAGTTCAGTTAAGTAATTGAGAACTCAGTTGGAATGAAAACCAGAAGACACTGGGGGTCCCCAGGACCGGGTTTGAGAAGCCCTGTTCTAGACAGTGTACGTTTCCAACAAATAATAATCCACCACAGTGTTTACAAAATGTTTCACTGAAGAATGCATATTATTTTCCTGAATATTTCAGCTGGAGTGTGAATTATCTCCACTGCATCAGCACCTTCTTTCCTGTCAGTAACCAACCAGCTGCTTCCCCTAATGACTGACAGGCTTTGCAGCCAGTAAGGTAAGTTGACCCTGAAGACAATGCCAGGATGAAATGACCAAGGAAGTATAGATGTAATAGGTTTCCAGGAAGGCAAGGCAAGCAAACTGCGAACTTTATTGTCCCTAGTATAGTACCAGATGTCATGTTAAAGAATGACAAAATGTAATGGGGATGGAGCTAACTGAAGCCCAACCAACACAGAAGCGTGGGTGCACAGCTACCTCGGGGGCAACTATGCTCAGGCTAAGCCACCACCGTGCCGTGCAGTAATACGACTACGCCAGCTCTATAAAGAAAGAGCAACTCAAATGTAATGTTTATTTTATTGGGAAAGAACAATGCATGAACCACAAGAAAAGCAGAGAGCAAGCAAAGATGGAGTTCAGTGTTTTTATTTATAAGGAAAAATATGCTTTTCGCATTTACAAAAATAGTATATATCAAACGGATCCGTTTTTCAGGGCTTCGTAAAAACAGGCATATTAGTTATCAGCTACACGAAATAGACACAATTGTTCACAAGTCAGCATCACAATTTGTAAAGCACTAAAGGGCACCTAAACAGAATGAAACAATCCAGCTAGTTACATTGAATTGGAGATGTGGTTGAGGACTCAGTCAACAAAGTGTATTCAAATGAAAATAACTTGGTGCTTCAACTAAATAAAACCTAGCGAGTCCTCAATCTCACCTCTAATTGAGTTCAGATACCGAGCATCAGGGACGTATTCCATTGACTAAATAATCCCTAAATTCCATTGACTAAATAATGGATTTTCATTTTACAGGCTAAATAATCACATAGGAGCCATTCTAAATCTCCTCCCACCCCTCTCACTACAGTCAGAGCCGGTGCCGAGCTAAGAAACAGCAGAGGCAACACATGAGCTATGCTTGCCATATGCGGATACACACCACCGCCAGCATACGCTACAGTACACAAACTTCACACACAAAGTAGCAGTTTCTCAAAAAACCCTACCGCCGCTCCTACTTCCCAGCCCAGCATCCATACTCACAGGAACGGCTCGTTATCCTGACCGTCCTCCCCGCTCTCTCCTCATTCTTCTTAATGAAGCTTTATAAAGTATTCAGCTACAAACAATTGGACTAATTAATCAATTACAACGCAATTTCCTTACACACATTCACACATGCTTTAAAAAACATATCAATATAAAATGAAGGTGCAATAGAAAAAAAATGACACATCTATAAACTATACATACAAAATAAAGTGCAAAGAAAGCTTAACCCTGTTCCAAATACATGGCTGAGATATCATGTGTTTCACAACTGAGCATGTGATACCTATGTAGCAAATTATTTTGTTAGCTACAACCTGTTTAAAAGCTTGTTTACTGTCTGAACAAAACACAATGGCAACACAGAAGTATTTAAACTGTAACATTCATAATGAAAAGCTGTACAAAATATATCAACGATTACCAAAGCTGATTTCACCCATGATTCCCACCACTAACTGAACCAGCTCTCTTGTCCTGGTATTTTAATGTAAACTTGTTATTCTGAATAGTTTGTGGGGTTACGACAGTGCATTTCCATATTATACAAGACGTATAAGATCTGTGATCATTCAATTAATTCTAAGCAATTTAAAGAAAACGCCAACTTTTTATTACAGAAGCATTGTGAGTTGCTCCAATCTTTTCTCTATTTTCTCTATACAGCTTGTAGATACCACCTGTTGTGTATTGAGGCAGGTGGAGCCAACAGAGTTGAAAGGTCATTGAATTGGCCATGGGCATGACCTGTCCTTCTCCTATAAATATATTGCGAATCAGTACATGAAGTACATTATGCATGTTTGAAAAAGGCTCCTTTTCAATTCATATACTTTTAATTATGCGTGGACTAGCTCTATTCTCAGCTGAGATGACATCTCTTTTGCAAACAAACAAACATACAAAAATAAAAGCAAGCCATGTATCAAGCAGAACAATCATTTTATTCGGAGTAAATAAATAAGATGATAACGGGCAGCAGGTTTCGATCTGCTAAACAATTAATTCCTAATTATGAGTGAGTTCAAACAAATGGTGCTTTATTTCCAAACAAGTAGTCTCTGCCAAAAAAACCCAAAAAACATTAGCACACCAGTGAATGCATCTGCAATTCTTTCAATGCACCCCATGCAGGCAGTAAAAATTGGCTGGGTGTCCATCTGGCACAGAAAATGGTTGTATGTTATTGCAATCCAAAGAGACTTCATCACTATAACTATAACATGTGACCTGCAAATGGAAATACACAACAGGTATGATTCATGGGGTCATTTAATCTGTTAGAGCTCCTTTAACCAGGTAGCTTTTTTTTCTTGAACCAGAAGGACCATTTAAAACCATCACTACCAGTTCATGTCATTTTTTGACTGATTTTACCACCTTCCCAGAGTTGATGTGTTTGGTCATTATCTAGCTGCCTGTAGCAGAGGGAGAGTGAAGCAGGCTGTGTTTACACTATACAGCACAGCGACTTGCATTTGCAGCGTGTACCTGTTTGATATGAATGCATGTCACAAAGACGGCCGGAGTGGGTGGCGTCAGACCAGAAACAGGAACACAAACGACAGAGAGATGTGGTTTGGTATAAGCTGGGCGCGTGATCGCGCTCAGCATTTAATCAACAGAACAGAAAATAAAAGGTTTGAACAGACAAAAACACGGGACACGGCACTTGACGCCAAAATAAACAGACAGACAAAACGGATTAACACTAAACAAACGGTGCACGGAGAGACAAACAAACACGGTGAGTACAAACAAAACACTTCTCTTTACTTTTGCGATCTTAATTACTCCTCTCTCTCTCACCCGTTCTCCTCTTCCGAACACCCAACCCTGACTGAATGAAACGTGCATCTATATATACTGTTGTGCTGGGATTCAATTACTAATTAATTATTCACTTGAATCCCAGCACGTGAATTAATTCTGTGCAACCCCGTGCTCGCATATTATATTTTAAATGCACGTGCGTGATGTGCAATCCCGTGCCTAAATACAAATATACAATTTAAACACACGTGAAACACAGACCTGTTTATATCCCGTGTACCAATCTATACACCAACATTAACATACGCACGCATACATACAACATAGAACACACAAATGCACACAGGGGCGGGGCACTTTGCCACAATGCAGTTTAAGTTTGATTACTTGTATTAATACAAAACATGCATTTAAACAATACAGCAAGAAGTCCTTCGCCCAGGCCAGAAATTTTTTGTAAGGTTTAGGCAATAAATGAATGTCTTGTTTTGTCCAGCTAGTGACTAATGCTCCTGTCCAAACACAGGCCAATCGCAGCCTTTTATCCACACACTTTCCAGGTGGATTGGCTTAATGAACTAATTGGCCAACTGGATAGCCAATCAGCACCTAGGAATCAATTAAATGTGCCTGAAATAATACAACGCCACTCAGTACTAAATGTGCACTATTTGTGCTGGAGTTGGGGCTGGGATTTTAAAGAGAGACAGGGTCCACACAGTACCCAATTAGACTTCAGAGCTACTTAAGTTATAGAACTCTGAGGCAGAGCGTTTTTTTGCTTTCCTTCTCATTTAGGAAAGCTAGACGTTGTAACTGACCTGCGGTCAACACCAGTGAGGTAATGCAATGCAATGCAGCTTCCTAATTGGAAGAGGAGGTTTGAGGAGGTTTCTAATGCTTCCTCTAGCTGAATTAGGCAGCATGCAAGTGTTTGTTCACAGTAGATCTGGTTTGTACATTACAGTTGATCTGGTTTGTAGTTGTAGATGCACCGTGCTTGCTTTTAACATAGAAAAAGGCAGAAAATAATTAGCTGTGGTCATTTGCAGTCCCTCCTCCTAACCTAACAGACAGAAACAGACTGCATGAATCAGCCCAAGCTCTGACAGTGTCAATAACACTGCTTCCTGCAAGGAGACATGCCTAATCGATGTTCAAGCTGAAATTAAGCGAAACACACTGATTGAAATTCCATAGTGATCAATAGATTTTGCCATCACTTGATTAGGAATTTCAAACACAAATCTAAATGCACTGCCATAAACACTTACATCGTGACTGTCTTACAGTATCCAGTTTAGAGCTACTGATTACCATATTAGGCAATGCTTAGCTTGTAGATGTTTATTAAGATGGGGTTCTTGTTTTGTTGTAGGTCAGATACCTACATGATAAGTGGAATCTCTGGAGGAATCAATGTGTTACAATACATAGTTATTTACATGTAATCCTGCACACAATTGTGTGTGAATATTGTAAGCAGGACAGTGTCTACAACATCTAACATATCCAGGGTATGAAGATGGGATATATACAGATTGGGGATACAATTGGGGGTAATTAAATAATGATTCAATAATTTTATTATTTAAAAAAAATGAATAATTATTTTAATGTTCAGGTTATGATTGTATGGGTGAAACGTAGAATTCTGCTTTATTTTCTGTAGTATAAATATGTAATGCATTCAAATTAAGTGGTGATTTGGTCAATTTAAACCCTGCCAAAATAAGCCACTCATTATTTTTTAGAGCCCTTTACAGCACCTTGGATTGCATTAACCATCTACAGTGCTGTAAAATGATCTAAAACAATCCAGCTGTGGCTTATCTTTTCACGGGCCTCGGTGAAAATCATACTAGTAATTATTTATTTAGGCCTTTTACATGCTGCTTTGCCACAAATAAAAACGCATTTCATCCCTCCTTGTGTGCGCACATTAATTCCCAAGTCCCGCTGATTTTTCATGGCTGGCCATGGCCTTGCACGTGACCCTCTTGAATTGCTAAGCAACATGCATAATAACATTGTATTTATGTGTCCACACATGTATTTACCAAGTAACTACTATGTAATTAGATACACTTAATGTAAAGTGATTCCAGAAATGGCTATATAAAAATGATAATACTTTTTATATGGTTACATTACAAATTCAATACATGTCTAATTTACTGTGTATATAAATTCGATCTAACTGGCCCTTTGAATCTGAATCTATCTTACTTTTATTTTTGTGCGTGTGAAATAATTTATTCAGATATATCACTGACTCAAATGTATTTCAGCAGGAAAATATTTTCAAAAAATCCAGGAAACACAATTATTGTAAATCTGGAAAAGGGTAAAAATAAAATAGCAAAATTGTACAATTCATCTAAATACCAACATTGTTTAAATCAGATTAAGAAAGGGACACAAACAACCACCACCTCTAACAGTGTGTGACTAACAGAGAGTCTCTTAAGTGCATTCTGCCTTTAAAAGTAAGAAGAATATCATATTTCAACAATGACACTGTTCAGAACATAAGTACATTTGCAACATGTAAAGAACATGCATATCTCTTAAACGCACTTGGAAGTGTTTGTGAATGTGGTCTCACTGAGAATGAATCACGGGGTTTGACAAGTGGAAGAGCCAGACTGACACCCGGTAAAACGATAAAATAAGATACCAAGTTGACAGGAAGAATAAATCCCATGTCCTGAATAAAAAAGAAATATTATCCTTGTCAAGAAAAGGTGGGGTGTCCTAAATGAATGATAACAGGCTCATTAAAAGTAACAGCCACTTAAATTATAAATGACCTGCCTTCCTAAAAGTCTGTGCAGCCACAGCAAATTAAAATAAAGGATTCTATTATTACAGGTATTATTTTCTGTTCCTGCTCTTTTTTAAAAGCAGTATTTTCTTTCAGTCAATGTACATTTTTTAAACATGAATGGAAAATAAACAGGCAGGTTTTGTGTTAATTTAGGCACGTTAGCTGGATCATTTTCGATTGCTCTAATTTCTTTTATAGATTAAAAATGGTATCATTCCAAATGAAATGTGATAGACCTAGAAGAGGAGACGCAGCAATCAGTTACAAGCAATGCACTGATTTATAACTAAATTAAACACTTCTTGTTATTTATTGGACCAATTACAATTGCCTGTATTAGTGTCTGGAAAGCTTGTGTACAATTTCATATATCCACAAACAAAATAAATCATTTAGGATGCATGTCAAAATGAAAGATTTTAAACCAAAATCCCAAAATGTGACAACATTTATTTGACTGTTAAAAACCAAGCTGGATTCATTTTTAAACTGCAGCTATTGGATGAATGCTAATAAAATGCTTCAAATATTTTCTTTAGTGTAGTGCTTTTGCTATTCTTGCACATTTGGTTGGTTATTGAAATAGCAACAGAACATAGCAACAGAACATAACCATGGAAGTAACCCCATAGTTTCACATAATTCATTCACATTGACAGCTTTGGATTGATTTGTATAAAGCTTTGTTTGCATAATTTCTTGCACCATGAAACCAGTCTATAAATCTGATCTTGTTTTAATATCTAATTGGGGCTGCGGCCGGTTCCATCTGCATTCTACAATCCAATCTGAAACTGGATATTACACACAAGTCAAACATCACCTGTATGTATCGTGTTACTGTATATTTGCTATTTATTCATTAATTCACCAACCTCCAATATTTCCTTGGCAGTGTAATGTTATAATGTCCACCCTACATATTTCTGCATTGGACACTGTGACAGGGAGCAAATGAATCTGAGTCAACAATCTCCCAGGACAGTATGCCCTGAACTGGATGGTTTGACAGGCATCTAAAAAGAGGGCCAACCACAATACTAGAAGTCAGCGACTTACTGTGGTAGTCGATGTGTCAGTCATGGATTGGAGGAGACGTGATTGCACTCGCTACTAAAGGAGGCGTGACTGAAGGTATATCAGGGTGTGTGGCCGAGCGATCTGTTCCTTTGTTGTGGTTATGGACAGACCTGTAGAAGGAGTACAGTGATAAGCGTAAGTGCTGTATTTTGTTTGTGTTTATAACTGTTTATTTGTAATTATTAGACAGATAAACTCCCGGGAGCTGTCGCTGTCAAGCCAGCATTAAAACCCGGATTACAACTACTGCACCAAGTCACTAATCACTGTGTATTCACCACCAGCACGGGAGCACCACGAAAGGACACAGAGTCATGCCTGGACATTGCCTTTCTTTATTATAGTTTCAGGACAGAAACCCAGTATTATTTCTCTGTGCAAACTACACATTGCTGTGCAGTTGCCAGCGCTATTATTGAACTGTGCAAAAACAGGAAAAATAAAAATAAAAGAAATGTTTGCACCGTGAACTCTGTCTGTGTGTTATTGTTGGAGCACCACCTCTACACCTGCGCACTACAAACCACTTTGCCACAGACACTCATTAGGTAACTTCCACCATCAGCGTGAGTTGGAGAGACTGATTTGCCTGCAATCCGAACAGGAGCCCTTATTGAAATCAATTTGATCTCGGTCTGCTGCTGATGGAAATGAACAATCCTGGTTTCAATCGGTTTCAAAAAGACACAGCAATTTGAATCTAGGAACTCAATCCTCCAGCAGGTATTGCATTCAACGCTGGTTGATATGTTTTTATCCAGAAACCAGAAAATAAATGTACAAAGAGGCAAAACATGGGAATGGAAGCTAAAAACAGTTTTTCATTTTAAGTGTTTTTCTTTTTTTTTTTTTAATGTCATGTTCCAACACAACAGCGAGCTGAGCAAATAGCACTGCATTCAATGGAAGATTAACTAAACAAATGTATTAACTTTTTAGCCCTCTAAATCTGCCATGAGAGTTGAGAGTTCAAGTTTGGTGTAGATGATGGATTTCTGTCAGTGGGGAACATCCAGCAGTGCTTCATTAGCTACCAAATATTTACTCATTCGATATACACATGTGCCTCTTCCATGTAGGTTTGCCTAGAATAACAGTCCCTTGGCTTGTCAGTTTCAGGATATGAAACTGGATAAATCATGCACTTTTGAACTGATAGATGTCATGGCTGCTGTATACAGATGAGGAAGTAAGTCAATGACCACTCCTGTTTAGGTTACATACTATAAACAGTGACATTCCTCTACTGTGAGAGAATCTGCTGGCAAGGCAGTCTCAGCTTACCAGGTTGGATGCTGCTGTGAATAGGAGTGCAGAGATGTCAAAGTCGAGCTGTTAAAGAGTTATTGACTGCTAGTGTGGGTGAGCATGTTTGGACTGAATCACGAATTATTCAGACTTCATCCGTTTAGATTCAAATACTTAAGGCTGTTCAAATGTTTTGATTTATGGGCAATTTATGGTCGACATGTTTAATAAGGACAGAGTACCATTTCGCATGTATTCCAGCTGGTTTGTTATCTCTGCCAGGAAAAAAAGCATTAGGAACATCAAAATAGCTCCAGGAAGATGTGTGATTTCGAGAGGTATGGAACAAATATTACCTGAGCCAGCACATCCTCACATCTCAAATAAGAACACCTTTATCCAAACTGTACCCAATATTTTAAATATATCCATTTCTATAAAGGAATTTATACTGGACTAACATAATTACTTATATAGTCTTCTGTGGTTTCAAGAAAACAAGTTGTCAAAAACCTGTTCTTTATCTGTCTAGATCTCATGTTCTTGCCAGTAATCACTCTCAACTTATTTTAAACTCCCTTCCCAAGGTTTGTTGCCAAGATAACACAGATTCTTAAAAGCTTCTCTACCTTTTGATATCCAGACAACTAAAAAAAAATGTATACATTTTCCTTTTAACAAACTAGTAAAAGGAATAAATGTGTGGGATCACGCCAAAACACTGTTCGCTTATTGATTGAGCCTGTTCGTCTGTCTGTGCTGTGTGATTATTACGCCATTATGAGGATCTTCTGTATGTGTGTGCACCAGATTTACATTGCAAACTGAATCCTTTGCAAACTGTTGATACCTTATGCCCCTAGTCGTACCCTGAGATCAGCATGTGTTAGCCTTCTGGCTGCTCCAAGAAGTCAGCTGAGATCAGGAGGGGCCGGGCCCTGTCTGTGGTACGCTATTCCAAATCATGGCAGGATTGCTGGCACAGCTGACATTTTTAAATCAATTTTAAAAACATATCTGGTGGAGTTTGCTTATTTTTGACCTGGATTGCTTGGCCGTTGGCTTTCTATTTATTTGTTGGTTTTATTGTAAAGTGCCCTAGGATGCTTCACATGAAGAGCGCTATATAAAAGTAAATTGTATTCTAGAGACCTATGTCCTTTAACGAAGATCTAAATATCCTTATCTGATCGAGCTGGGGTGGGGTGGGGGGTGAATTTAGAAATAGTCAAACTAGGTCACACAGTGCCTCAGAATTCCTCTCCCTGGAACACAGTTCAAACTTCATAATGTCAGCCATGACATTTAACTAGCTTCACAATTTAGGAATTGATCCTGTACTGCAAATCCACCAGTCAGCAGAAACACTGGTTAATCTTAACAACTTCTCGATGAATTACATAAATGACAAGTCAGTTGGGAAATGGCTTCAAAGCTTGCTGGGACTTCAAATTTACATTAAAACATTCTTAAGATATATAGCTTGCTAGAATTACTCCAGTATACACTCATAAAAGACCAACAAGACTCGAAACAATCGATGGAATTAATTAAAAACAGTAAAATAACGTGTCCAATACACAGAGGGTAGTGTATTTCCTGAAGGAAGATTACATAACCTTTGACTTGCAGGAAGCCTTCAATTATAAAACTGTACAGTATGCATGGTCCCCATTATTGATAACCATAGAACATGTGTATGGTTATTTCCTAGTTCACTTTGCTTTTACGGTGCTGTTCCGTGTCAAACAACCCATACTAAATTGAAATGTCTTTAAGTAAAGAGGAAGGAATTCAGGTCATTTTGATGTGTGGTGCAGATAGTCAATGTGGTGTGGTCAACTGATTTAACAGAGAGCATCCTAATTGGCATAATATACACCATGGCTAGTGTTGTATGTGTAACAAATTATATAAATAATACATCTGCATCTCGGTTTGAAACAAGCAGCAAAACAAAGAATAACTGCAGCAAAGAGAGGCAGATATAGTCCTACTCTGTCTAATAAGCCATGGTCAGCTCTCCTATTTGTTTTAGTCTCCTGTCAATTGGGAACCCATGTAGAGGCCCAACAGAGATACAGCAGCTTCTGATCACAGAGTAAACAACAACCTAGACTCCATGAGTTCACCTTAGTTATGGAATCGAAGCCAGCGCTATAAAACACTGTCAAAACAAATGGCAGATTGCATAAATAGAATCAAAAGAGATTAGGTCCACGTCATGTCGACAAGAGAAAATAGAAACAGAGAGCCATTTATGATAGATATGGTTCTCATCACAGCTTCCTTCACTGAAGAATGTAAAGTAGAAATACAGACATCCTCTGGGGAGAGGGGCACAATAAATTGTACATGAGGCCAACGTTTTAAATAACAGTCCCATGTTTGCCGTTTCTCTGCGCGATGTGGAAATGTACTGGTTTGTTTTCCTCAGTATGTATTGCCTAGGACAAACACACTTAACACGACGGCTCTTTTGACTCATTTTATGTGCCGTGGCATTGAGGGGCCACTTACACTCCTAATATGGCTAACACCTTCCGATTGCTAAGGATAAATGTGTCAAAGTTGAAACTGAGGTCAAAGAGAAATGAAATTAAATACCATAGCAATCTGATTTTTTAAAACCATTGCCCAGAACCAACTACCAGCAAGAGAAACACAATGAACAAATGTTGCACATTTACCATGGTCATTGTCCCTGTGTCTTTAATTAGAAGGGCTTTGAAGTGGTTATTTTGCTGTCATGAATATTCAAACAATGTAAAATGAAATAAAATGTAACACCGTGTATAGCATTACTAAAGTTGAAATCTATAGGTATTTAAAAAAAAAAAAAAAAAAAAAAAAACTTCTGGTATGCGGAGAATGAAGAGAGATAATTAGAGTTTATAGACTTAATTTTAGTACTTGTACTGCCTGATTATATGTAGCTGTGCAGTGATAAGACTTCATTGAAATTTACAACAAGTAATCTTCTACCATATGGACCCACCAAATGGAGATCACAGGCTGACAAAAGCAATCAGTTTTTTAATTAACAGAATTAACAGTGCGATGTTTAACTGTAATGACAGCAATAAAAACACGAGATGGGAAGTTGATGTGACAATTGTTGTACAGTAAACTGTACATATCTGTGCTTTCCATTATAATGCAGTAACAATAAAAAAACAAACTGGGAGAATGTGAAGCGGAACATTAATCGTGTCTGGCATCCCCTTCTCAGATTAACATCAGCTATTGGCATTTTACTGAAGTCATTAAACAAAGGGTGAAATAAACCCTATCATGTAGTTCTGTCTTGAGGCTGTTTTTTTTATGGTCCAACGAAGAAAAAAAAAACAATGCTATGTAACCTTACAAAAGTTTACTATGCAATAAAATGGAAAAGGTGTATGGATATGTTAGATTAGATTTATTTTAATGTATTCCAATGCTGTTTAGATTAACTTTATATCATTTTCTGTTTCAATAATCACATCCTGGTGATTTCTTAGCACTCTGTCCTCAATATAACTCTGAGACTCATGTCTACACTCCATGCACATCTGGTACACCACAGTGTAACCAGTAACCCTTTAGGGCCCGAGATATTTCTGCCTGTGTTTTACTGTTGTTAGATTTGTGGCTATAACTTGTTAACTATAAAGGTTACAGGTACTTGTCATACATGAAATGAATTGTGCACACTCATTTAACCAGGATATAAGGAGTACATTTGATAGTCTCTCTTTTAAATGTTTTAAAAATGATCTCTGTAAATTGTTTAGGGCTTTGTGTAAATGTTTTGATCCTGATTGAGGATTCATACATTTTCGGGTGACTGTCCTTTGCTTATGACTTCTAAAATGTTTAAGGTATCATGTACCACACATGATATTGTGTTGTTTTATTGTATATGTTTGTTGACAGGACCCCCTTGTAAATGAGATCAAGGTCTCAATGGGTTAAATTCCTGTACAAATAAATACATTTAAATAAATAAATAAATAAATAAATAAAAACTCACCCTGTTCAATATAGATAACAAAAACATCAGAAAATTAGACGCTTTTTAGAAAAAAAAAAAACATTATTTATTGTTTGTAAAAAATATTTGAGCATAGCCAGCTCAAATCTGATAGTGCACAATGAAACTTCAACATGTAGGGAACATGGACATTTTTTTTTTTTAACAAATTGGATAAAAAATAAAGGACTTATGGCCACATATAGAAAAGGGACCAAAAGCAATTAAAAAAAAGTGATTAATTGAAAATGTGCAACAGAAAGCACTCTGATCATGTGGTACAAGATGGGACTGTTCACTGTGACTTGAATGGCCAGCAAGGTGGCGATCAGGGCAACATAACCCTAAACAGCTCTGGTCTCGTGCATCTGATCCACAAGCATGAGAAAAATATATATATATTTATCAGAAAATAGGTCCTTGTGCCTTCAATGTCAAAATTTCTCTTATTTTGTAAAGATTTTGTGTGAAAATGTTTGTTTACTGCACCGAGGTAGGTCTGTCTTCAGTGCAGCAATAAATTGCAAAACACTTGCATTCAACGCTATCTCCTAATATGGTCATCTACCAGAAATACACAAGTATGACCTTGTTTTAAAAGTCTGAATCTCCTCTTTCCAAGCAAGGCTGTCTCTTACAGTGCCTGAGTAAAAAGAGTTAAAGGGCCAGGTCGCTGATGGGATATTTATTATTGGGCGGACCCTAACCAGTCCCCATGCAACATTCTCCCTCTAATGGATGCCAGAAATATAATTTGTTCTACAGTATGTAATAATTCTTACTGATGTATTTCTTGAATTAGAATGTTGCAAGGGGACAGATTAATGGTTACACCTCTGGTGTACCAAATGTACTTCGGTGTAAGACGTGATTCTGAGAGTGAAAGTATGATAAAACAAATATCTTTTTGGTAAAGCATGGTGTTAAATCTCATAGTTAATAAAATAATAAAAACAAATATGACGTGGTTTGCACTTCCATTCATTATGTGGGTATCACAGGTGCTCAACCCTTTCAATGCATACATGTATTTATCTTGCTCTTAATTGTATTATTACTTGTACTGTGATACTTGAAATGTATTTGCTTACGATTGTAAGTCGCCCTGGATAAGGGCGTCTGCTAAGAAATAAATAATAATAATACTAATACTTTCCTGTCAGTAACCAGCCAGCTGCTTCCCCTAACAACTAACATGCTTTCTATCGAGTGACAAGCTTTGATCCTGAACACACTGATAAGGTGAGATTACCTTGGAACTACAAGTGTCCTGAAAGAAGGGCATGCAAACTGAGATTGTTATATGTATTCAAATGTATGTTACTGTGGCGGAGTGTCCCACCCCTATGTATTATTATTTGTATTTTTGTTTGCGGCGCAGTTAAAAGCGCCACGTCTTTTATTATTTATATTTCAAAACCCTGTGAGGATGCATGACTGATCAGCTACTGATTATTTAACTAGCTGACAGTCATGCATCCTTACCAAACGCGTGCAGACTCTGGCCGAGGGGTAATAAGATAATTAACAACTAGTTAACCCCTCGGCCAGAGTATAAGAACCTGCAGCTGCCCGTGCTGCGGGGTGGAGTGTACAGAGGAGAGTACGGGGAGAGAGCGA
Organism: Acipenser ruthenus; assembly: GCF_902713425.1. Classification (NCBI taxonomy): domain Eukaryota; kingdom Metazoa; phylum Chordata; class Actinopteri; order Acipenseriformes; family Acipenseridae; genus Acipenser; species Acipenser ruthenus. The sequence continues at coordinate 9,001,536 of NC_081206.1, read as the reverse complement.
GAGCGAGGAAACATAACGACATTTAAAAACGACTGCTAAACAGTCTTTGTTTATTCGTTTGGCCCTTGTGCCTTTTTGTTTTGTTTTGTTCATTGTTTAAATCTTTTGTTTTTATTTATTTGATTAATTAAATACGCTGAATGAAGTAGCATTCAGCTTCACCCGCCCATCCATTGTTTTGGTTTCTGTACTTCCTGGTCCGTGACGTCACCACACCTCACCACTGCGAGCCAGACTGTCACATATGGTGTCCTGCATGGGACAAACAACGCCTCCAAGAGCCGGACCAGGACAGAAAAATGCGTATTTTTTGTTTGTTCGTTTTTTTTCAAATTAAATAATGGGAAGAAGGAGGAAACAGCAGCAGCAGGTGCAACAGCACGGGGCTGGTCGCAAGTCCCGCCGGGTCTCTGCTGTGCTGGATGTCTGCCTCATCTGTCTGAGGGGTGAGGAATGGTGCTTCACCGTTGGTGAAGTTGGGCATGTAGCACCCGACCAACCCCCTCCATGGCAGGTGAGGGAGGAGCCTGAACATCCTGCGCCCATGTGGGAGAAGGATGGCCCAGAGCAGGAACCGGAGGATGAGGGATCGGTCCGTCCACAGCCCAAGAGGGGGGAGGCCGAGTGTCCATAGCCCAAGGATCCACTAGCAGGGGAAGAATACCTGCTGGTTTCACCTCCACCACCCCCGTCCGAGGGAAAGGAGCAGGACTGGTCCACTCTCCTCAGAGGGGATCTGGGACTGGCTGGCGGAGCCTGAAAGGGATATCGTGGACCCCCTCCCTGCTGTGACCAACCTCCTGTGGGCAAGAGATGGGGAGCGCTGGGAGGCCTGGGAACAGAAACACCACCCAGCATCCCTCCCAGACATCGCAGCCATGGTGATCAACTACCTGGTTGCAGATATGGGAGGGGCCCCGCTGCCTTCTCCAGCGCCAGAGGGAGAGGAGCCATCGCTGCCGTCTCCAGCGCCAGAGGGAGAGGAGCCATTGCTGCCGTCTCCAGCACTAGGACCAGAGCAGCAGGAGCTGCCTCTGTCTCCAGCAGCACCAGGAGCAGAGCAGCAGGAGCTGCCTCTGTCTCCACCACCGCCAGGAAGCAGAGCAGCAGGAGCTGCCTCTGTCTCCACCACTGCCAGGAGCAGAGCAGCAAGAGCTGCCTCTGCCTCCGCCACCGCCACCAGCAGAGGATGAATACCTGCTAGTTCCACATCCACCGTCATGGGAAGGACTGCTCCTGCCCTGCCTCGCACCGCCCAAGGATGCCTGCTTCGCGTCGCCCAAGGATGCCTGCTTCGCACCGCCCAAGGATGCCTGTTGCTCCCCACCGCCCAAGGATGCCTGTTGCTCCGCATCACCTGGGGCTGCCTGTTGCTCCGCATCACCTGGAGAGCCACCAGTTACAGGGTACGAGGGAGAAGTGGAGCTCCCGCTGCCGCCTCCATGGCCAGGGGCTCCCCTCCCGAGTTCGCCTCCCGAGGGTCTGCTGCTGCTGCCGTCGCCTCCCGAGGGTCCGCTGCTGCTGCCGTCGCCTCCCGAGGGTCCGCTGCTGCTGCCGTCGCCTCCTGAGGGTCCGCTGCTGCTGCCGTCGCCTCCCGAGGGTCCGCTGCTGTTGTCGTCGCCTGCCGAGGGTCCGCTGCTGCTGCCGTCGCCTCCCGAGGGTCCGCTGCTGCTGACGTCGCCTGCCAAGGGTCTGCAGCTGCTGCCGTCTCCTCCCGAGGGTCCTGTTTTGCCTGGGGTCGCTACCAGTCCTGCCATGCGGCAAGAAATACTGTGGCTGGAGCCCCATGAAGGGGAGCTGCCGGCCACGGAAAAGGGGGGGGAGGTCAGAAGACCAGCTCCCCCAGCCGCACTTTCGTGGCAGGAAATACTGTGGCTGGAGCCCCATGAAGGGCAGCTGCCGGCCATGAAGAAGGGGGGGGGGAGGTCAGGAGATCAGCTCCCCCCGCAGCAATTTCGCTGCAGGAGAAAGGGTGGCCGGAGCCCCACGGAGGGGAGCTGACGGCCATGAAGAAGGGGGGGCAGGTCTGGAGACCACCCTGTGGCAAAGTGGTTAGTAAGGGGAACAGGTGTAGCGGTGATGCGGTGCAGGAGTGACAGGCAGACAACGATAATCCAGTGGAAAAACTTTACTTTATTTTAATTCCTGGTCTATTGACCATAAATAATAAGCCCCGGCAATACACAACGATGTGTAGAGCGCGGGGATGAAAACACAGGTTTACAGTCCTGGAAAAAGAAAACAAAAACACGTTCACCCATCTCGGGTGCGTGCAGTCGTGCTGGTGGTGAGTGAATATACTTTTTATTTCCGTGACAGTTCGTGCAGTGGTGATCCGGCTCGTGCTGGCCCAAGGCGACAGCTCCGGATGTGCTTTTAGCTGTCTGGTGGTTTCAAAAAACACAGACAGTTATTGTACAGTGAGAAACAAACACAAACACACACACACGCAACTCTCTATAGAGTGATACAGTTTTTATTACTACCGTCCTTCTCGGTCCTTGGCTTAACCCAAACGAAGGAAAAGAACAGCGTTACCCTGGCCCCTATATGTAATCCCGCATGATATCTAGGTAAACGGTTGCAGCTGCCTTATTACTTGCAGCTGCCCCTCGTTTACCTGTCAAATCAATACGGTCTTACAACAGAGTCTCGCTTCCTTCCAGGCTGACCCACTTCCCGGTCCCGGAAACGAACTGTCAGGCCAGCCCTTCCAGATACTTCTCCTCCCGTTCTTTAGCGCCCTCACTGGTCGGGAGGAAGATTTATCACCAGAACTCATTATATTTCTGTCACACACCCCCAAAAATGTTTTGGCCAGAGGAGCCGGCCTGTGCGCGGCCATCAGAACGCTACTGCTGTTTGGGTGGGAGGAGGACATCCCACCATGGCCGCCACTTTTGGCCCGTTGCTGCCCCTGTTCCTGTGCCGGGGCTGCTAGCTGGGACTTTGGGGACTAAGGGGGGAGGTGGCCGAAAAGGCCATGTGTGGCGGAGTGTACAGAGGAGAGTACGGGGAGAGAGCGAGAGCGAGGAAACATAACGACATTTAAAAACGACTGCTAAACAGTCTTTGTTTATTCGTTTGGCCCTTGTGCCTTTTTGTTTTGTTTTGTTCATTGTTTAAATCTTTTGTTTTTGTTTATTTGATTAATTAAATACGCTGAATGCAGTAGCATTCAGCTTCACCCACCCATCTATTGTTTTGGTTTCTGTACTTCCTGGTCCGTGATGTCACCACACCTCACCACTGCGAGCCAGACTGTCACAGTTACATATATTTTATAATATCATTTTAATGTTCTTCTTTCAAAACTACTTATATGAGACTTATATAGTGACTAAAAGTGGACAAGAAGTCAAAGATACCCTGAGCATGCAGAGTTGATCAGAGGCAACGAGACACATGTTTGGGTGATCTCACTTGATCAAAGAAATCTCTGTTTGCAGGCCATGCTTTCAGTTAGTGTTGCACTTGCTTAATCATTTCACCTAGAGGGTTAAATTGTCCCCACCCCTTCACTGGCAGCTTCCCTGTCATTAACCAACCAGCTACTTCCCCTATTGACTGACATGCTTCCAGGCAGTAACATGCTTTGACCCAGAAGACACTGCAAATTGCTGTACAAATGTAGGTTAATTATTTCCAGCATTGATTTGAATTAAATGGATTAAGAAAAAAGGCAGAGATGATTTCGAGTAGACCAACAATACAACTCACTTAGAATTAAGATGCATAGAATCCAGCATGATGTGTGGCTGTAGCACTATAGAGCAGTCAAATCGAAACTTCAAGTTCAACAAAAGTTGTATTCTTACACTTTGAATGGAATTTGTGTGAATAACTTTCCAGGAAGCAATATGGTGTTATGATTTGTGGTCTTGGTTATTGGAACAGTTTATAGAACACCCTGAAATTGCACATAAAGAACAAACCACCACCTGATACTTTACTGATAGTGTTTGTGTAGAAAATGGGATCACACTTAATTCACTTTATTTGAATGGGATACTACGTAGCATGTATAACACCTTCATAAAAGCTACCTAACACTGTCTAACTACGTTCATAATCATTATCACATTTGTTCTTTGTGGTGTTTTTTTAGTAATGCATTCCAGTTATTCTCTTAAAATGTTTTCCGCTTTCAAATACAGGAATGATATTTGAGGGTGAAATTGAACATGGTTGTGGATAACAGCGGCTGACATACCTAACGATTGCTGTTTAGGATTAATGTGATGCAATAACAGAATTATTTTGTGTTTTTATTGGTAATCAATAGTAATGCTATATATTCATACCCAGACTGGTTCATGTAATTGTTTAAGCAGCCTTTAAAATGTTTTTTTTTTTGCACTTTATTGATTAAAACATTTATTTCCATTGTCTTGACTTTCCTTTTTAGCACACAGTGACCTTAGCCAATGAAGTAGTTCAATAATTGTTAAGAAAAAGCCAATGATTAATTACATGGCAGAGTTCTGTTGTACCGTATTTAAAATAAAAAACCCTGGTAGTTATTAAGGTAGCAGTAATCTTTGAAACTACTGTGTGAAACAGGTTGTTATGGTAACAAGTGTTATGCAAAGACCAGGTAGTTGAACGAGTTCTTTGAAGACATGCTTATATCATTTTTGCATTCTGTTTGTATGATAAAATATGATAAGACAGCTGACAGAAACATGCCTCATTTATTTTATATTTATTTACTTTTAATACAAGTCAGTGGGGTGTAGCGCTGGTGAGCTGGTTTCATTTCTAAATAAAGTAAACTGTCCTGTTTTTATTTACCAGTGGTACAATCAGTTGGCAGTCTTATATGATGTGTCACTAGTTCATTTTATTCATGAATGAGGACAGCTTTCAATGACAATGCATACTTGTATCACCTGTGCAAAGTAAGACTTAGGTCCCTAATTCTGAAGCAAGTGCAAAGTAGACAGCAGCTGTCAGAGATGAATAAAACAATTTTAATGATATACAACCCCCTATTTGTGAGACAATAATAATTCTGTCATAACGCTACCCCAACCGAGCATTGGCTCTTAAGAAGGCACACATCTGTACAAAGGCATGGCATTGTTACACCTATAGATTGTGGAACAATTTTGTATATATTTATTAAAGAGTAAGTACAGGTTGCTTCTCATTTGATTTATTTGTTCATGTTACCTTTACCTGTTTACGGTGTTTACAATCATTATGAGCAGTCCATCTGCTTTATTATCTGAGACTGTGCTGTACAATCCCGGTTATTAACTCCTTTTGAGATAATTCAAACATAAATCATACTCTGACCTATTATCATTGCTGGTGCCACCCTTTCAGTTAACGCTGCTAGTCTCTCTACCAAGTCTGAAAATCAGAGTTCCATTGTTGCTACCCCTCTGAACCCCACTAATCGACCAGCAGGACCGGCAGTTACCATTGTTAAGTGAGTCGCCCTTTTTCACCCATTGAAGCAAGGCATGCTGCCAAGATAGTGACCTTTAGAGGCAATGGCTCAGCCTGGGAAGTCTTAACCTGGACTCCTGCGCAGTAAGGGTGGCTGAAGCCCAATCTCCAGCTGATTCCCCTCTCAGGTGGTCCCCAGTCAAGGTCGTTATTTTCGCCTGCCTCTCCTCCTTCTCCTCCTCTGCAGCTGTAGCTCCTTTTCAGGAGGTTGATGCATCTACGCTCGGTTGCCCTCCAACAGCTGCCAGAACATTAGGCTAAAAATCAAGATCCTGAGCAACTATACTAATCTAGCAATCCCCTTCTAAAACGTTGCTCATTTATTAGGTAACACTACATTAAGTGTCTCTAATTATTGTGTGTATTTACATAGCAGCTACCTAGTAAATACATATGCACTTACACATAATTACAATGTTACTATGCAGTTAATGTGTACATTTTTTACATGATATAACCATAACCCTAAACCAAACTCTAAACCTAACCCTAACCCCAACACTTTTCTGATACAATTGTGTACTTTCATATATTGTGCAAAAAGATTTACACATTAAGTACATTGTAATTGTGCAGAAAAAACACATTGTAATTATGTGTAAATACACAGCAATTAGAGACACTTAATGTAAAGTGTTACCATTTATTAAAACCTTCTTATGAAAATCATATGTCATATTATTTGTAACTGTATTTGTTAACTGTGATGTTAATAGCAATGCTTTAATGTTTATTTATTGAGAGCTGTGTTACCATACTTGTGTCCTGCTGTTTTCTGCTCCCCTAGACATCCCTTAGAAATGAGGGTATATTGAAATAAAAGCAAAACCCAGCCTGATTCTGCAGAGTGATGAACCACGGACAGTGCTGCAGCACTGCGCTGAACACAGTGAAATTATTACAAATAATGAATGGACATCAATATAAATTCTGTAGAGACCCATTTCATTCTGTTTTCGACAGCATTTTCTGGTTGTAATTTTCTCCAAATGTTAACATCATTGAAGCTGCCTATTGATTCTATTATTTCTGACCTTGCATTATGTAGGCTAATCTTGCATGCCATAAAATTTCATTTCATAGCGAAAATGATATCAAGACCCTCAGGGTGAGTTCGACGCAGGTTGCAGCACCCCTGAGATTCATAACAATGCACATGGGTAAACAAACTGTATGGACTTAATGTTTCTTTGATGTTTATACAACACTAGTTTACATTCCATGAAAAACAACAGTTTTGCAAAGCAACTTGTCACACATGGCCTGTTTAAGCTTAGCTTCTAGATACATAGTGGGTTTTTTTCCATTTTTTAAAGGCGTTGATCAAAGGTGTGTGTAATATATACAGTAATATGGCATATAATATATATATATATATTTCCTACGACCTGTGCTTGGAACTGTTTTGAAAAGCCCAGCTACTAATAGTGTCCCTTTAGTTTGACCTCTCACTGAAGCCCCAATGTGTTCAGATTTATCTGAACAATTCTTGGACGCATCAATTTAATTGGTGCTATCATATCACTGTTTGTACAGTCTAATTTACTGCCCAGTCTGTGTTGTACTTGTTAGATCAGATACTGGATTAACTGACAGAATCTGTTTGTTGGGGATTTTTAGAGCAATGTTACTGAGGGTAGCCATGGAAACCCACTACCCAGTGTGGGCAGTGCAGGAAAAATTTCTGGCAATTTCGATAATGAGCTGGGATTTTTAAAACTGTTCAGGGCATTTTCCTAGGTCATACAAAGCAAAACAAAAAATCAATGCAATTCAGTTTGAGCACCGGCACACAGTGATTATCATAAATATCATACAAAGATATGGAAAGTAAAAAACTGATAGGGTGGTGTGGCAAAGTGGTTTGTAGTGCACAGGTGCAGTCGTGATGTGGTGCTCAGGAAAGATAGACACAAAACGAGTTCACTGTGAAATAACAACTCTTTATTTGCTGACAAATAATAATACCTGGCTCTACACAAGGATGTGTATCGTTCAGGCAAACCATGGGGTTCAGTCCAGAAATAATAATACACCAAACAAGACACACACAAACAGAGTGAGTGCTCTTAGTGAAAGTGGTGATTTGCAGGTTTATTCATGTACAGTGGTGAAGTGGAGTCCGGGTTTAATTGCTGGCGGTTTAGCTACAGCTCCCGGAGGTCAGCCTTCTATAATGACAAGCACAGACAGTTAGAAACAAACAAAACACTTAACACTCACGATACTCTTATCACAGTCTATTTCCTTTCTCGGTCATTCTCATAACCACATCAAAGGAAGAGATTACATCGTCACATCCCCAATTATACCCTTAGTCAGGCCCCCTGTGATAGCTAGTTCTATCACATCTCTTCCAATCCATGACTGACCATCGCGTACCGCTTTAGGGCGATGATGTCGGGCATCGTGACTCCGCCCACTTCCTGACTGGCTGGCTTCCGACTGACCCTGGAATGAACTGCCAGACCAACCAGTATGAGGCGCCCTCATAGATCGGGAGGGAGACTGTGGACTAGGATTCATTCGCTTTCTGTCACAGGTGGATAATTTGTCCAGCTTCTCAATTATTTTTTAAAGACTGCTTGACAAACAAATGCAAGATAGCTTTAGCATCTGGCATCCAATTCATTGTGGAAACTGAGTTAGCACAGATATTATTAGGTGAAAGAGAGTGCATGTTTTCATGTTGTTTGTGCCATTGTTTAATACTCCCAAACTAAGTTTCAGCTTGGCTGAGCACTCGTGAAACTCTAAACCGTGAAAACAGCTGGCTTGAACATCCCATCTGTCAGGGTCTCTTTTGCAGCCAATGATTGAAATAACAACCGGTGAAGTGGAAATGGACAGTGATATCTCAATGTGGATTTCTAATATCTACAGTCTAGTAGAATATATAACTCTGAACACAGAGTTTCTGCAAATACTTGCGTCACTTCCTCATAGATTTTGTTTACCTCGATTGCTTTATCTTTTTGCAGATCTTGAAGAGCGCTGAATCTATTCTTCAGTTCCAGTTGAAACACCAGGCTTTGCTTCTGGAGCATTTCTACATTGATTGTGTTGGATTTTGTCATCACGAGTTTCGCTCTCTCCACTGTGTTTAGGTGTATTTTGTATCTTACAAGTCTGTGGTCACTTCCTGTGTTAAAATTGTTTATTGTTATTATTATTATTATTATTATTATTATTATTATTATTATTATTATTATTATTATTATTATTATTATTATTGTTATTGTTATTATTATTATTTATTTCTTAGCAGACCATCTTATCCAGGGCGACTTACAATTGTTACAAGATATCACATTATTTTTACATACAATTACACATTTATACAGTTGGGTTTTTACTGGAGCAATCTAGGTAAAGTATCTTGCTCAAGGGTACTACAGCAGTAGTGTCCCTGACCTGGGATGGAACCCTAGATCCTCCGATCAAGAGTCCAGAGCCGTAACCACTACTCCACACTGCTGCCTTGAGTATGTAGTCAATTTCATTCTTCACTCCATTGGGTCCTCTCCATTTCCATTTCCTGATGGGTTTCTTCTGGAAGAAGTGCTCATGATGAATAAGTTCTTGTTCTCCGCATATTCAACTAGTCTGTCGCCCCTCTCGTTCCTGTTTCCATGTCCAAATTTGCCGACCGAATTCTCGTCTTTTTGCTGGGATCCTATTTTGGCATTGAAGTCACTGATAATGAACTTATAGTGGATCTTCCCATTTTCGTGTAGTTCTTGTACTTCTTCATAAAAACCTTCGACTTCTTCATCTGAATAGCTTGTTATTGGTGCATATACTAGGATGACCTGAAGTTCATACTTCCTTGAAACTTTCACTATCAGTCTTGCGGACCTCTCCTACACGCTTTCAATCTCTACTACGTTATTCTTGATTGTCTTGTGGACAATGAATCCAACGCCTCCTGTTCATCCATCTGTAGTGCCTCGATAGAAGAGATGTCCACTCTTGAGTTCTAGTAGTCCTTCGTCTTTTCACAGTAGTTTGCTTAGTCCTACAATGTCCCACTTGATTATTCCAAGTTCTTCTTCCAACTCTTGAAGTCTTGTTTCACTTGAAAGAGATCTGCAGGTGTACGTGGCCAGGGTCAGTGTTCTGTGGCAGCCTAAATCATAACCTGGTGATTCTTAGCACCCTCGGCCGATGCCTTGGTTGGCAGCAATCCAGCCTCCTGGGAATGAGGGCCATGTTTTTGTCTGTGCTTTCATCATGGGGGGGTTGGCCATAACTCACCACACTGGCCAGGCAGGTTGGTGAGTGCCCCTTCCACATTGGCCGAGTATGTTACTCAAGCTTTCACAGCATGGTTGAACCTGCCAGAGTCAGGGGACCCTGCTGTACTTCATCTTGAGAACCCGTTGTCACACTCCTACCACTGAGGCAGTGGAAGTTGGACTTTCAGAGCGATATATATATATTGTAAGATAGTGTAGTCCGGGGGGAAAACAGGACTACACCTCCCAGAAGGACATGGGCTGAAAAACCCTAATTTAATTGTTAATTTTTGTTAATTATCCCCTGCACCTGGCTAGCATTGTAAATTACAGCCAGGTGCAGGGTACTTAAGGAGAGCAGTCAGTCTGCTCAGGGCTGCTGCTGTGTGAAGAGCCCGACTGTGAGTCGTTAAAAGGGAAAAAGGTACTGTGTGTACGATTCTTGCTGTGTTTTTGTAAGGACGGGGAAACAGCTTAGCTGTCCCGTGTTAGACAGGGTGTTCCTGTAATTTAGTTAGCACTCCAGAGTGGAGCTAGGTTTTTGTTTATATTTGTTTCTTTTTTGTGTGTGTCTAAGAATAAAAGAAAATTAGCGCAACCGCGCTGAATAAAGAATTTCATGTTCCTGTGTTTGGGTCAATTTAAAGGGGAAAGAGCCTGAGACAGCCTGTGTGAGTGTGTATATATATATATATATATATATATATATATATATATATATATATATATATATATATATATATATACCACCTCACACATTAACACACATGCATCACTGACATTGGAAAAAAAAAAACTTGTCTTTGTGGTATAGCTCATGTGTGTATTTAATGAGCCGCTGCTAACCTTTAGTTTTACAAAATGCTTTAGATGGGGTCTCCAGCTGCTCACCTATTAGAAGCATTACTGTGTGTCGTTCAGTGTGAGTCGTAGAGGTCTAATTTAATGATCTAAACAGTGGCGAATCTGAATAACACTGATTATATTGGTATTATTATATTTATATTATATTGATAGAGCCAACTTCCTAAGATTACAGCATACAATACAAATACACCTGAGATTTAAAATCAGGTTTATAAATTATAGTGTTGAGATCTACCACTGTTTAGATCATAACATCATGATCACTAAAAAAGACCCCAACAGTGGTTTTAATCCTGCTTGCAATGAGTTGCTGGTCTTGGCTTGGTTCCTAAAGGGCAGCACTAGATTGGCCTTTGTGCTCCCTGTGTGTTAGAGAGGGAGACTGGCAGGGAATGTTTCACCCCATCAAGTTTTAGTGCTCCCAATGGGCAGGTGCCTGGCAAGACCAGACAGAGGCTTCCCTGGCTGGGCCTCCCATTGCTCTGCCCGACTTGAAATATTTCTAAATCAGAAAGTTGAGGGTCAGTGCATTATCTGCGTATGTGTGGTCTAGGGTAGGACCAAAACAAAAACAGAGACACTTGTTATGGGGTGTGGCGCCATAATAGGCCAGCCAGGCTGACTGATTCAATGCGACGAGTCTGCAAGGGATTTACATTAGCTTGTCACTACATGCAAAGCTATACATCAAACAACACACTAATGCATTTTCAATAACATCCCCAAGTTGCTTGACTTGTGCAATTGCAGCAATTGGTCTAATGCAGTGCATGCATTACAATCTGTATATTGAACACCAGTATGGAATAATGTGACTTTGCTGGCCAGTCATGGTCCTTTTTGAATAATCAGCCTTCATACTTCACATGGCGCCTTTTCAATCAGTTTTATTACCACCTATCTGATATCTGTCGCAGTTGCAACCACATTGATTACTGGATATATGGATCCCAGTTTGTGTATTTCTTTAACAGACTAGTTTGTAAATACCATTGAGATACTACTTATAATACTTGGCCATTTCCATGCTAAAATACAGTGAGAGAGCTTCAATCAGTAGTAATTAACCAGTATTTACAATTAAGCAAAGCTGTGGTTCTGGCAGGTTTACATGATTTGATCTTAGATCAAACATCAAGCATATTTTAGGCGCTTCCAATACCAGATCAAATCGTCTATCGATGAGATAGAATCTTATTTGTCCTTTGATAAACAATATCTGCAATGATCGACAAGGAAAGGGTTGATATCGTACCTCAATCTATTTTGTCCCCGCTGTGCACCAGAGTTTGCCTCCTCCTTCCCAGCCTCCATCTGGTTTTTGGCTTCGTCTAATGGGGGAGGGCAGCTATTCTGCACCCACTTATCTGCGAGCTAATTTATGGGCAGGGGCACCTTGAAAGGCAAGGCCAAAGTGTAACATATGTATAATGTAGTAGTGTTGTATAGTCAATGTTTTAATGAATAATCTATCACATGAGTTTCCTGACTGAAATACAATCCCTGTCCATTCCAGGGACTGTATCTTACCACTAGATATATCAGTTCAGTTGTGCTTAAGGTGATGAAACATGTGAATATTTTGTTGAAGCACAAATATGGTTAGAATATGGAATATGTAAGCTAATGCAATATTCATATAATCCCCACAATATAGCTAATGCATTTGAATTTTGCCTGACACATTTTACCCGCAAGGAAGTCTTTTTATATTGTGCGTTTATATGAAATAAATTAAATGAACTTAAAATAATGAATGCTCTGAATTTCAGTTAAGCAGTGCAGTATTACATCTGAGCTTGTTGGACTTAATATGACTTTGATCCTAATTTCCAGGAAAGATTTTATGCATGGGTGCTCATATACTTACCTCATTCTCTGTATCTAGCTGTCTGTCTATGCATATGTTAGATTAGCCTTTGGCCTGTTGGGAATTTGGTCTATGGAAAAAGAGCTGTCTGACTTTTTTACTCATGGTTTATAAAATCAGTTTTTAACAATTGAATTCAAACTGACGTTAAACGTTAGAAAACGCAGTGTTTATAAATGTTGTGAGTTTGATTTAAATATGTATTTCTAATAACTTAATTTCATTAAGTGTCTCTAATCACTGTGTATTTATATAGAAGTTACTTAGTAAATACATGTGTACCTATGTTATTATGCATAGTTACAATGTACTTAATGTGCACATCTTTTTGCACTATATACGTAAGTACACAGTTGTATCAGAAAAGGGCTTGGTTATATCGTGCAAAAGGATTTACACAATATGTACATTGTAACATGTGTAAGTCCACATGTTCAGGTATGTCCAAACGTTTTGCATCACCTAGAATTTTAGGATTGAAACATAAATATATATATATATATATATATATATATATATATATATATATATATATATATATATATATATATATCATGTTAGATTTCAAAATGTCATATTTTTCCATTTTCATCAGTTTTTTGTTAAGAATATGGAAAACTACAAAGCGATATGTAATTCAATATGTTAACGTAACATTATTCAGCAGGTTTCATTCAACTTTATGAAGTAAAATTAGTTAATTCTATAGGGTGATACAAAACATTTGGCCATATCTGTATTTACTAATTAACAACTATGTAAATACACAGTAATTAAAGACACAATGTAAAGTGTTTATATCAATATCAATAAACTCAATCTAAGCACTGTTAAGAAAAAGGTCACACAGCACATTTAATGGCTGACACTTATTACCATTGAATGTCATCTCAGACAGAAGCCCTGAATAATCTCCCAGTAGGTTCAAGTTTTGCATTCTTTATGATGAATCAAGGGCAAGTTATTTACATTTAAGGCAGGAAGAGGTGGTGCAGTGATGTTTTCATACAGTATTACTTGTCCTTTTGTCTCTGAGACTCTTAGCCTCTTTATAGAGGTGGAAGCTATTCATTGTGTGCCCTGACAAAAATGGGACACATATTCATAAAACCATCATCGACTGCATAATACTGTTTAATTTTGTGCGTGATCCTTCAGAAAAGTAAAAGTATTACAGAAAGTGGGATTGTAGCATCATGCTTTGACCTTACTAAAAATGATTGTCATTACAGCTGGAACACTGGAACAAGGGCCCAAAAGTTCAGAGTAGGTTAACTATGGATCTACTCTTATAATTACACCTTTCGATGTAAGGACTGCACAGATTTCATAGAGAGGGCCTTAAACTAGGGCTGTGTGAACCTTGCAAACTTCGAACCAGGAAAAATTTGCAAAGGTTCCCATGAATGTGAACTAGTTTGACCCTACTACTATTAATTCTATGTAACATTTTGTACTTTGAATAGTACCATGCATTTCTATAAAAGTGATTTATAAAATAAGTTGTTGGTAACCATATGAGCTACGACACAGCTGGAGCTGCAAAAATGCCTTATTGCCTTATAGTAAGTTTAAAGAACAGCAAACACTGTATTATACAAACACTGTACATGTTTGACACTGTAAGTAATCCATTGTTATACGTATCAGTGTCTGTATAAAATTCACAAACCATTTTCAAAAGATACATTCTGTAAATACTAGAAAACGAAGGGTTAACATATACAAGTGGTCATATAAAAGTTTAAATGATATGTCATCCTTTGTGATACAAATCTGTAATAGGTCTGGAAAAACTTCCAGCCCTACCTGTTTTGAAAACTTGAAAGCACGCCATAGTTTTGAAAATCTTCCTGACCCCAATCCGGCCACAATCTGTTTTCTGTATTGCCTCTTGATAATATCACCTCTTAGCCATAAATATTTCAGATTGCTCTGCGTTCCAAATCCTATTAGCCTCCCAGTGGTTTTGATTACTACAGTAGTTCTTTTGTCGAATTGTTTTCAAGTCTGTCCCTCATGAAATCTTTTCTGTTTCATGTAAAACCAAGTCTCTAAAGGCTGGTTTACAGGTTAAAACTGGACTGCCATGTTGTCACTTGGTCAGTTTAATTATGAGCATTGTTTAATTATGAAGCTTTAACCATGGTTTGATTATGAACTCACCACAATGTTCCTTACAAAAACAGTATATACACTATTATTTCAGGAGCTTTGTGATTAATACATTTTAAACATCATCCCACTTAGGATGCGCAATTTAAAAAAGCATATGTTTTATGATTACAATTTCCTAATTGAAGTACACTGAGTTGTCTGCGTGATCACTCTTGTACAAGTGCACTACTTTGCACCTTGGCAGCTGAATGAACCCCACATGATTCTTCTTTGGTAAACAACAGCACTGTGCTGATCAGGTGGAGTCTTGGTGCAGCTTCGAGCTCCCAAGGACATTATTAGAAAGAGCTGGGAAAGCTGTCCTGATGCTCTGGGTAAACCCCCAAGGATTCTTCAATTCCCCATCCTTAAGTGTGGGGAGATGGTCTCCGTGGACACAAGGCAAGTGCAGGATTAGCCTGTTAGTTTAAAGTCTATTTTTATTTTCCTGTTTGTGGTAGAACTTTTTTTGTATGCTGTTTTTTTTTTAATTTAGTGACCCTAAAGCTAAGAAGCGATGGCACTGAAGTGCAGGCTTTCCCAAACACCAGTCACTGCTTTTCAGTCCGAGCCTGAAGATGTCAGATTGTATGGTGTTTGTTTTGTGATATGGGCTACACAAATGCCCACTGGGGTCAGTGTTGAGTCCACCTAACTCTCAGATGATTATCCTCCAATGAAATATTCCCTTAGCCAAATGTTAGCTTTTAAAAATCCAGTAAAAAATAAAGAGGTGCTGGGTTGACAGCACTGGAAATTGAACGCACACAGCATGGATAGCACACATAGGGTGAGCCTCCACAGATTGCCTTGCAAGCAGGCCTCAGTCCTGCCCTAGAGGGATCACAGTGTTAGGGGGTGAGGGAGCAGTTCACTCCATGCCCACAATCTTTAACCTGTAAAAAGACTGGAAAGGCACTCATTAAGTGGCCTTCAAACTCTTATCTCAGTAAAGAGCTGCTTTCAAGTAGGTCTGCCTCAGAGGTACTGTGATGGAGGCAATATTCCCAACACATTTTGATCCCAATCTAATTCAGCTAGCACCGTGGTATCAGATTACTTCAGGCAATGCAGCAACTTGACAAGATGAGACTTAACCTGACATAACCTGCTTTGAACAGTGTAAGCAGAATTAGATTGGCAGTGAGAGGTGTGTGTTATACAGCGGTCGACACGGACCATATCTCTTTAAGTCAGCTTAAAGGTGAATTCAACTTGTAGAAGGAAAGATATTCATTGCTATTTTCAATATAAAGAAATTACATCTCAACCGATGACTTCTCGTAAGAATTCGTTTTAATACGTTGAAAGTGTGGATTTCTAGAACCCCTCCCGTCACACTGCTGTGGAAATGGAACACACAGTGTAATGAGATGTGATTATCAATGACACAATACACAACCATGGGGCTGCATGGCCGAGTGCTTTTGCTTATGGATGTACTGTAGAACCAGGTAGAGATCAAGGTATTCTGTTATATATATTCTATGTTAGTGGTGCTACAATAGATACCAAATCTACAATTTGAAAAACTGTCATATCAGCATGCACCATGGCTTCCATTGTGTGTGGATGATTACCCTTAGGAACCCACACAGTCTGCTTATTAATAAGGATGGATGCCTGCAAAGTCTCTGCTAATAAGATTTGAATTATTTTGCATTAGTAATAACACAATAACAAATGTAAAAAAAAAGACAAAAAAACTGTTCTTCAGTGGCACATGTAATCAATCTTAGCAGCAAGTGAAGTTAAAAAACGTGTCTGATTGTAGAATGGAAGCACTGCACACACATCCATTGTTTATTGACCAATAATCACATCGAAGAGAAGTGTATTTATGGAATGCACTTGAAAATGTGCTTGGAAACAAACCTTAAATAAATAATATAATCAGATAGTCAAAATGTAAATTCCTTTTAAGCTATGTAAAGTATTTCAAAAGGAATATACCAACTAAAGTCAACAATAGATGTCCAGTGATTAAAAACAATATTTCATCTACACAAGCAAAACAAATGTGAAATTAAAAGCCATGACCCTGTATAGTACAATGTGTTTGTCATTTTTTCCATGGCCCAATGCATTTGCCGCAGAACATGAAAAAGACGTACAACCAAAATGCGATCTTGTTCTTGTAAAAAAAAAGACTAGAGGCTTGGTTGCAATAATATTGAGGTTAAATTTCACCTCTAAAATACAAAGCTATTTTATGTTGAATGCTGCACAGTGTCTCTCAGCTTGTGGGTTTTTCAATACAGATGGTCCCTGCCAAGAGTTCTTTAGAGAAAACACAATTGCAAGAGAGATCCATCTCTGCTTAAATCTCACTGCACTTATTGCTTTTGTTGTGTATAAAGGGAGGATAAGGATAGTGGAGAATTATTTATCTGATGGTGGGGAAAACAACTCTGGGAGCAGCCCACCTTCCTTTGTAGATTGATATCAAACCTTGCCAATATATATATCAGTATATTCATTCTGGGGCTGCTACGGTTATCAGTTGAAGTCAGCTTTGTTGTGCAAATACTTTTGCAGCAAAACATGAAATAATACATCATTTCTGCCAGATAATCTAGGTGATTACTGGAGACAAATAGACAAAGTCATGGGAGATTTGGTTGTTTGCATGACATTAATTGGAAATGTGAGAATGTGCTTGTGGATTAATTGATCATTAAAAGCATCAGACACTGAACTTCTTCAAGTGTGTCACTGATCTGAGATAAGAAGTGTGGAGTGTCACGAAGGCTCCCTGCACTCTTTGAAGCTGGAGCGTGTGCACTATAAACATGCTTTTGTATCCCAGTTGAAAACAATGGGGCTCTTGTGATTGAACCAACTCACCAGGAAAAGCCAATCAAAGCCAGTTTGGATGTGGACTCCTGCATGATATTTTACATGCAACCAAATCTGGTAACACAGGTAAAAGGATATGAATAGAGAACGCATTATTTCAGATTTATGGGTATAATGTACTGCCCTTCACATTTCAATCTAGTCCATAATAAAAGGCTGCATTACAAAAATGGTAATATAGCACTATTCACAATAGTGATAACCTTGCAATGGCTTATTCTATTAACTGGAGAATTCAATTGGAAAATAATCTGTGAACTTGA
Source organism: Acipenser ruthenus (assembly GCF_902713425.1). Classification (NCBI taxonomy): domain Eukaryota; kingdom Metazoa; phylum Chordata; class Actinopteri; order Acipenseriformes; family Acipenseridae; genus Acipenser; species Acipenser ruthenus. The sequence continues at coordinate 8,983,825 of NC_081206.1, read as the reverse complement.
ATAGAGTACAAAAACAAGCCTTCAACAAAAACTCTGATTACTCCATAGATGTCAGGGTCATGAAGGTGGCTGGGAGGAGGTACTCTAACAGTCATTTTGTTTTTATGTTTTAATATAAATAATAAGAATGTAAATCTACATTTAATACAGTTTTTGTGTAAATGGTTATTTATCGTTTAACTATCAGACACATTCTTTATGATAACGTAGATTCAGTATTTAGATGGCTGGTTTTATAGAACAAATCTTTGACTGCCCGATTTTACCGTGGGTAGTGTGTGCTAATCAGTGTTTGTGAAACCAAATCCTTTTAATGTTTATATTTTGCTTTCTTTTTATGTACCAAGATACTATGAAACCTAAACAGCCTTAATAAAAATTCCCAGGAATTAATCAATGTTATTTGGAAAAATGTGTACAGAGAGTGTACATACAGTAAAGCAATATAATCTGACATACCAGCATTTCATTTAATAGTTAGTTTTGTTGGCTATGATATAGAATTGGAACACATTTAATTGTTAAGCCTACTTCTAAACAGTGTCCATCTAATGTTACTGTTCAGAAATCGTAGCTGTCTGCCCATATGAAAATGTATAGAACATTCTGTGGTACCTATTGTGTTCTAGGGCACGTAGAACTGCTGTATTATAGTTGATATTGCAGTGTGTGCAATAGTACTGTCCTATCGTATAGACTACAGTGTACCATAGCACTGGACTACACTGTAGTTTTTGTCGGTGGTGCTAATGGTAGCGATGGTGGTTGGGGGAAACATTTGGTTTATTATAGAACTGATATACAGGTAAGACAAAATAAAAGTCAAGTTGCAGGACAAGTTGCTTGTTGTTCTCAATTTAAAAAATGACATTGATATAAACAGCAAAATAAATAAATAAATAAATAAATAAATAAATAAATAAATAAAATAATACATCTTGCCCCAAATCAGTATATAATTACGAAAGGTGAGAGGCACATCATAGTTTATATAAAAAATGTAAAAGTGTAAAATAAAGTATAGAAAACAGTATATACACATCTTTGTTAAGAAAATGATACCTTGGTACATGCTGAAAAGGTAACATGATACATAATAATATTATACGATATTGCTGGGATGACTGTAGTGTATTGCAGTATGTAGGCGAACAAACTGCCTTCTGCTACAGCCAAATATTTCAAATTTTGACTCATCAGTCCAGAGCACCTGCTGCCATTTTTCTGCACCCCAGTTCCTGTGTTTTCGTGCATAGTTGAGTCGCTTGGCCTTGTTTCCACGTCGGAGGTATGGCTTTTTGGCCGCAAGTCTTCCATGAAGGCCACTTCTGACCAGACTTCTCCGGACAGTAGATGGGTGTACCAGGGTCCCACTGTTTTCTGCCAATTCTGAGCTGATGGCACTGCTGGACATCTTCCGATTGCGAAGGGAATTAAGCATGATGTGTCTTTCATCTGCTGCAGTAAGTTTCCTTGGCCGACCACTGCGTCTACAGTCCTCAACGTTGCCCGTTTCTTTGTGCTTCTTCAAAAGAGCTTGGACAACACATCTGGAAACCCCTGTCTGCCTTGAAATTTCTGCCTGGGAGAGACCTTTCTAATGCAGTATAAATACCTTGTGTCTTGTTGCTGTGCTCAGTCTTGCCATGGTGTATGACTTTTGACAGTAAACTGTCTTCAGCAACCTCACCTTGTTAGCTGAGTTTGGCTGTTCCTCAGCCAGTTTTATTCCTCCTACACAGCTGTTTCTGTTTCAGTTAATGATTATGTTTCAACCTACATATTGAATTGATGATCATTAGCACCTGTTTGGTATAATTGTTTAATCATACACCTGACTATATGCCTACAAAATCCCTGACTTTGTGCAAGTGTACCTAGAAGAATTGATGCTGTTTTGAAGGCAAAGGGTGGTCACACCAAATATGGATTTGATTTAGATTTTTCTCTGTTCACTCACTTTGCATTTTGTTAATTGATAAATATAATCTATTAACATGTCTATTTTTGAAAGCATTCTTACTTTACAGCATTTTTCACACCTGCCTAAAACTTTTGCACAGTACTGTATATATATATACATGAAGTGGAAATAATAGACAGATTATGTTTGTAGCACATGGTGTGCATCAAGTAATCAAATCCTTGATGTAGATACCTGTTCTAGAGAAATACATAAAACAGAGACTAATATGAATTCACAATCTGTGCCTTTTAGCAAATTTGCGACAGCGACTCTGCTCCTATTAAAGGGCATGTGTGTGAACTCATGAATTCAGGCGACAGGCTATCATACCCAGCAAGCTATATTTAGAGAGGATAACTAGTACTGCGCTGTATAATCTGACATTTGTACCACAAGGGAGCCATACAGTATTGCTCACAAATGACAGTGTCACTGCTGGTTTGTGTGCCCAGCGGAATAGGTTAAACAGAACAAAACATGTTTTTGTAGTGAACTACCGTATTGCAAGACAGATCTAATAAAACCATGTTTGATTCACTAAGTATGATCTGGTTGCACCTGTCACTTGCAAGATAAGCAGCAGAACTCAAGAAGAAGCCAGGCCCTACAGGAGTGCTTATAAGGATTGCCACCTTTACGATCACACAAAGCAAACTTCTGAGCTGATATTTAACGGTTATGGGTTACCTCTTACATGCTTCAGGTACTGATGTGTAGGATGCTTACATGCTGCATCAAAAACCCACGCTTCAAGGAAAGTCAAATGGGACTTGCTCGTTTCCTGCTGGAAATATCATTGTTTCAAATATTTTACTGTTTGTCACATCTATATTGTGGAAAAATCTTGCTGCTGTCTTTTGTGTACCATATACCAGTGGTTCCCAAAGTAGGGGCCAAGGGAAAGTGATGCTGCCTACTGCAAGTACCTGGTAAATACAGTATTACCATCAGTATTAAGCTTCAGGAACACATGCAACTAACTACAGAGGGACCATATCTTTTTGAAGAGCAACAAAAGCAACACTAATTGAACTGCTGCTCCTGTCAACAAGGAGGTTGATTGGATCATCCTACAGTATGCAGCTGGATTTTATTAGTGTAGGGGTAGGCAATCTGCTTCTGAAAGTCAGGCATCCTTCCATTTTTATAGGTATCATTAAATAATTAACTGATTAAGACATGGTAAGAGGTTAAATTGGTTCAATTAAGTAATTTAGTGGAATAAAGACCTGGAAAAGTGCACCCCTTTATTAGAACATTTTATAGCACTGGTGAATCTTCCTGGATTGGACCACATCTTTATTGAGGTCCTTCTCCAGTGTTGTACACAGCTTCAATAAAATCCCTGGGATGGCTTATCCCAGCTCTGCCTTTGCCTTTGCTGCACAAAAGGGCCCATAGCATTTAGTAATACATACATTCCTTTTAGACATACTATTAGTGCATTCCTAGTGTTACTGTAAGAAGTACCCACTAGCCTATGTTGAACAGTGTACTGACCACCAGTTGATTAATGACTATAATGTATTATCCAGACAATAATTATCTGGAGTTCCGGTGATTATCAAGGTAATGATCAGTCATTTTCTCTGTTTCACTGTAATAAGTGTTCATATTGATTGGATTGAGATGAGGGTTATGGTTATAAAATAAAATAATATAAAATTGCTTTAAAACAATTTCTACCCAAAATTTAAAAATAACAATTAAGCATGCATAGCTGAATTTTCCTTTATAAAGGTAACTAATATTGGAATGTAAAAGGTTTTAAAGAGGCCCTGGGGATATGATTATGTATTGAAGTGCTTTTCACTGCTTTTTTAAAAATGTTGTCTTACCGGTGAAATTTATGACTGGTGCTGGTATAGCTTCCGTCAGGATCAAGAAGGCATTCGTTACCAGTTGGTGAGCCAAGTTTCTAATAACAGCTCTGCTAATACAAGGGAAATTCCTGATTCTACGTATCAAAGGCCTCACTGCTCGCCCACACTGAAATTTAGAGCGACAATGCAGAAATGGTTAATAGGTATACATGTGTGGGTCAGCTCACTGTTTTAGAGATTCAAATATTCAGCCTGTGAACAGAGTAATAATTTCAGAAGACTTCCTCTGATGTTTCCCCCTAGGGGTCCATGTCAACGCAGTTTCAAAGACCATTTTAGTTCTGTTTCTATGGTACGAATGTTAGGACAACTTGCGATTTAAAAACATCCTTTTTATTAGAGAGTAAAATCAGCAGGCACAAGCATGTATTTGGGGCACTTGGTGCCGCCTCGAAATTTGAATTGATATCTCTCAGCTGGCAAGGAGGCAGTCTGAATACCAACCCCCCTGGCGAGGCCGGAAATAAGGTGGAGTTTGGGAAGGAGGAGGTAAACTCAAAGTAGGGCACAGACTGCAAAGAGAGGTAGGGTTAAATTTCAGGAAGGCGGGAAGTACCACCCTAGTCTAATGTCAGATGCAGGGATTATGCTGTCAATCGATTGATCCTATTTGTGTTCAGAGTTTCCTTCCTGAAACTGTGCATAGCTAACAGTGATGATTACTGTAGGCATAAAGTTAAAGATAAAGCTGAATGTGTATGCTAAGGTATCTGGTGTACAATCAACGTATGCACCACATGTATGAATGATGGGCAGTACATTGCAGGGTAGATCAGTTGGTCGTATTAACATGAAGCATGTTGATGAGAGCAACATGACAACAGTAAATTGAAATTATGATTAAAACATAAGCTGTGTTCTATCTCTCTCCCCGAGAAACTAATTGAAATCCCATCATCAGTATTATCAAGTTTTCTTTCTTTTTTTTTTGTTTGGTATTCTCACTGAACACTGTCTATTTAAAGTAACGTTTAATAATGATGCTTCTAGAAAAATAAGAAAAAAAAAACAGAAATGGATTTCAGGTTGTTTTTCACATTAAACTCCCTGCTTCAGAAATGAAGACAAGGTATAAATTTGCATCATTTAAAGAAAAAAAAAGAAATGGGACAGAACAAAATGTATTGTTTTAGGTAAACCTTTTGTAACAGGATCATTACTACTAATGATATTATGCTTTCTCTTTTAAAATAAAAGGCGACAGGCTGTTCTTGAAGAAGACTATGCAAGCGGAACATTGACAACTATGACTTTTCTTTGTTGTTTCCTTATTAAAATCAATATGTTTTTTAAGGAGTCTTGTCTCAAACAAAATTGCTCTCCTTAATCCTTACATTACCACCAACTGGACATAGAACCTGACAAACTGGAACCAGAATACCAGAGACATCGGTGCCTGTCCTCAAAACATGAGTCTAAGTGTATTACTAAAGTATCATTTGAGTGCTACAGTGTATCTTATGACTGGGTATTTGCAGAATCGCTTAGATATATGACATCAATTCAAAATAAGCCTTTGCAGGAGTAATAGCAGCTATGCTATGTTGTAATCATTAGTAAAAGTTTGCTTCTGCTTATTAACTGGAATACATCTCTGTCTGTCAATGTAGCAGAATTAGGTAACTAATTAACAGAAATGTAATATTTGTTTTTAGGGATCGTGTGCTTGAGCTATTCCTGGTGGATGCACATAATGGCAGTATAAATCTTTCTGTGTATGCAATTACTAAGACTGGCATGGTCTATTCCCTGCTGGGTGATAGCCTCTGAACAATGACATATTACAAGCAGGCCATGCTATGGTCATTAAGAACTGATATGGGATTTATTGCAAGTCTTTAAACACAAGAGCACTTTGAAGGTATTAAAGAGATATGAAAACAAAAACGAAATCCAACAGCGTCGACGTAAACTGAGAAAACCACGGCCACATGCAGTATTATGATTACTTGGGCCTTAAACAATTAATGAAATAAGGGTGTGATGTCAGTCAATGAACAGTACGGTACGACCCTGGTTCATTTTAGTAGTTGATAAATAGTAAAGAAACCTCATAGATAAACTTATTAAAATGATTTTCCTTTATTGTCAGAAATATCTTAATTTAAATACAGTGAACCCTCTGTATTAGGCAGTCAAGAGACCAACGAAATGTGGCCTTAAAGTGTTATTGAACAGGCTGTAGGATTTAAACTGCAACGCGTTGCTTGCCCTAGATTCCTGTTTGTGGTACGTATTCCTGCAATGTCTTTTTCAAAATAATTGCAATTGTTTTGATATTTTTAAAAACATATTCTTGACTAGTTATTTTGGTTTCACATTGGGCATGCATAGGTTCCTTACTACAGAAGGGACATCATTGTACTTAAAGGTTATTTATTTTAGGTTTCTTATGTGCAAACTTTTATAAAGGACATATTGAAGGTATGATAGATTACAATATTTGCAAATGTTATTACAAATTCTTGATATAAATCCTTTTCTTAATCATTTGATGCCAATCTGTTTTTTTCTGTAAAATGCTTCATTTATTTCTATTTTTGTAGCCAATTTTTTAATTAGGTGTTTTGCAAACCCTGCCATGTTAGCCTTTCCTTTTACCTGAATGGTTTCCAATTTCTTTCCTAGCAGACATCTGCAAAAGCATATGTTGCTATGGTGCAACCCCACTAATGACAGTGTGTTAGGCAGGGCTGGGAGCTCTCCTTTGCTGCACCTCACTGGGGGAGCTTGAAGAAGTAGTAAACACTGACACACACTGGGATTGTGAGGCTGAAGCCCAGCATTAACCAAGTATCATGCTCTTCCTAATTCCAGAGAGGATCAGAGACTGTTTTACTGAAATGTAGGGATGCTGACAATGAAGGCAATGGCACATTGAAATCAGAACACAAGAGATAGTTGTTAAAGGAGAACTGTACTCAAAATAACAAGGATCTCTAAATGCTCTGTATACATAACAAATGTGTCTCGCTGCGCCAATTTTGTTAAAAAGCCAAGAGTTTGGCCAGTATTTCAATTTTTGTGTCAGGTTTTTGGGTCAGCTGGAAATGAAGGCCATATTGGAACCTTTCTGGCGCCGCTGTTATGTCATGTCGTTGACAGCCACCCACACCAGTGAACGCCGGCAGGGTGAGTTATGTCGGAATGCAAAGCGTTCAGGTGCAAAAATAACAAAAGGAGAAACAGAAACAAAAAGTATTTATGTGTGTCTAAGCCTTTAAACAAAGGGCGGCCATAACAAAACAATGGCTGCATAATATAGAAACGGGGCATACGCTCAATAGAATACTATGTGCACAATTAAATATTAATTTGTTTTAATGGTTTTTATACAATATACTGCTCGAGGAGAGGCTGAAAATGCATCAGAAGCTTTAGTTAACATGTTTCTTTTGAAATGGTTATATATTCATTTGCATTACAGTTTTACAGTTTGAAGCAGGCTCCATTCAGTGAAATTGTTTGCAGTTACCTGTTATTCCTTCACGAAACAGTATGTGCAGTGTGATATATTTATATTGTGTGGAACTACTTTGATTTAGAGTGGCATTGTATTGTTTTTTTTCTCTTAATGAGTAAGTTTGTTTATTATTTTTTGTATTTTGACTGTTCCTTTATCTTTTTTGATGTAGTTTGGAGTGGTTCAGAGTGCAGACACATGATTCTCCAGAGTCCTTCCATTTACTGGAGGACAGCGAGTGGTCACGGTTACGAGCCTGACATTGAAACTCACTGAGCCTAAATGAATCTCCACCTTGCAGCTGATCAGTTAATAATACAGACATCAGCATAAGATATGACTACAGAGCTCACTCCCGCACCATCTAGTGTGAATCACCGTACTACCAGCAAAGCAAAAGACAACTGAATCCTCTAATGTAGTTAACTGAAGCTGCTAAGAGGCAATTAACTAATTTAGGCCCTGGATGGAATAAAGACCAGGACTGGAATTGATAGCGAGGGCCAGAGCTGAGTATCACTGCTCTAGATCAGTGGTTCCCAAACCTGGTCCTAGAGACCCCCTCATCTGCTGGTTTTCATTCCAGCTGAGTTATCAATTACTTAATTGAACTCTTAATAGGACCTTTTTAATTGTGTTCAGCTTTTAAACAGTTGGAGATTTCAAGTTAACTAGACAATTTTATAAGTAACTTGAAATCAAGTTCTGATTACGCACATTATTAGTTCAATTAAGGATTTAATCAAGTAATTTAGCTCAGTAATTGGGAAACTCTGCTCTAGATGGCTCTGGCTCTTATACAACATATACATCTATAGCAGGCAACTAGAACTGAAAAGCAGATCCTGAACTCAGGTGAAACCACCTTAGCATCTACTAATAAAATAGTAACTGCAATAAGAACCACTCAGCTGAATCTGAACATAATAATAAAAAAAAGAACATGAAATGTGAAGCTGCTTTTACTCTTTAACATTGCATTACATTTCAAAATACCGCTGGTGCAAAAAAGATGTCCCAATCAGTATCCCTGTATCCAGATTTACACTAATTTTGTTTCTTCCATAGTACTGAAACAGATTTGTCTTTCATGTGATGTCTGGTACCAATAAAACACAGACACCACACGGACAGGCCTGTACTAAACACAGCTTTATTAATGTCTGTGTGTATGCAGCTGACAAACATTTGACGAATTTGACTGTTACCCAGATATCTATACCTATCTCTCTCTCTCTCTCTCTCTCTCTCTCTCTCTCTCTCTCTCTCTCTCTCTCTCTATATATATATATATATAAATATATATATATATATATATATATATATATATATATATATATATATATATATATATATATATATATATATATATGTATGCTATTTTTCAAGCACTGTGCTTGCATACCGGAACATCTGGGAAGGCCAAGAACACCCCAAGGACACAGTGAACTGAAGCCCAAGGGCTGTTGATATACAAGCGGAGTCTTCTTGATATGCGAGTGCAACACATGAAGAAAAGCACTAGTATATCATGCTCCCAAAATAAAAAGACAAAAGGATCACAAGGGGAAAGGTAAACAGGATGAAATTAGACATTCAAAAATAAACAAGAAAGAAGAAAGGCTGCCACTAGTATTTTGGGGGGAGGGGGGGGGGCATTTCCTTTCAATGAGCTTCCTACATAGATGATGCATATTCCTAAATATATATAGTATATAAAAAATTTTTTAGCTCAAAAGAGCCAACTTCCCGACATTTCAGTATGTTTAACATTCCTGTATCAAGGGAAAGTGTGTTTGAAAACAAACAGCGGAGGTTCTTATAGACCTCGGTCCAGTGGTTAAAGAAAAGGGCCTGTAACCAGGAGGTCCCCAGTTCAAATCCCACCTCAGCCACTGACTCATTGTGTGATCCTGAGCAAGTCACTTAACCTCCTTGTGCTCTGTCTTTTGGGTGAGACGTAATTGTAAATGACTCTGCAGCTGATGCATAGTTCACACCCCCTAGTCTCTGTAAGTCGCCTTGGATAAAGGTGTCTGTTAAATAAACAAATAATATATAAATATATATATATATATATATATATATATATATATATATATATATATATATATATATATTTCAAGGGTAAAGAAATATATTATTGGACAAAGCTTTAACAAATTAAATGTAACATCAATTGATCCAACAAAACATATTTTTTAGTGTCTTTATTATTATTTTTTTTTCATTTGCTGAGCTTGTTTTCTTACACAGTTAAAAGTCTCTCTCTTTCGGTTGTCTATTTCCTCCCTTTCCTGTTCTTTTAATTTCCTTCTCTAGTGCACTTGTGAGTGCTGAACATGTTTCATTTTTATGGGTTCCAACAATTGACACGTTTATCCTCCACCTTCATTTGCATCTCATTTACTGACGAAATTTGTCTCTTTGGTGTTAATGGTTTCTTGTGAAGAATTGCGATATTGAAAACCTCCCCCATTTGCAGGCACTTTAATTTATCTAATTTAACTTAAACTTACAAAAGTTCTTTGCGCTACATATTTTGTATGTCTGGGTATTTGATCACAGGGTAATAAATGCAATCCTTGGTTTTAATCGCACTGGCTTGTGATTTACTGTCTAGTTCAGTATTGCAAAGGCATCTGTGTGCAGGATACAAAAGTAATTACGGTTGCCTGCTAATATAAATGGCCAGTACTGGCACACAGGAGGGCTTAAAAATGAAACTACTCAGTAATTCACTTCACATCCAGCTCTTTACAATATAGTTAACAATATATAATATTTGATGAACGTCTTTTGTTTTCCCATTGAAACCTTGTGAGAAATCCTGACTAATACATGACTATTAAAGAGTGTGTGCTCCACTGTATAGGGGTGATGACACAGTAGGGTGTACACCCCACTATCAATGGCAACAGCCTGCACCTAGGATTGTTTTTACAGGGCATTTCTGTTAAATATTATCACCTGCTAAATTGCTCTGTGGCAAATGTCTTATTTCCAGAGCAGCAAAGCAAAGCAAGTTTTCATATTTTATTTTGAAATCTACCCAGACAGATGTGATTGCCTGTAAAGTCCTCTCACTTGACATACAGATGTGATTTCAATCATTTGAAGGGAATGGTAAGGAAAAAAAAAACAACTTATTTGACATACCAGATTTTAATCCAAATTGGTTGTAAGAAGATGAGAAGTTGTGAGGTTGAACCAAGACCTGGTCTGACTGCAGCTAGACTATTAGAGTGGGTAAGAAATAGAACACAAGAAGTAATTAGGAACCAGGAACAGGCAACAACTGACCCTAAACAGTACAGTGTGATATATATATATATATATATATATATATATATATATATATATATATATATATATATATATATATATATATGCATAGAACAAATGATAAAACACAAGAATGGATTTTTAAACTCCATTTAACATCCTTGATTAGTAGTATTCAATTTGGAGTATTGCTAATCAGGGTCTGTGAAACCAGCCGCAAGAATATATTGCATGCCCTGACAAAAAGGGAAAAAAAGGTTTGATTGTTGGCGAAGTTCATCACAGTGATTAAATAATATTAAATGATATTAATTAATTTTACATTTGAATAATGTATTTAATTCCCTGCAGAATTAAGAGTATCTATAAAACAATACATTACAGTCTGTTTCAACGTTTAGTTTCATTTTTTGGTTATAAAGGTACAAGCTTTAATTGATTTCAATTTTGGTTCAGAAATGGTGTGTGTATATAGATAGATAGATAGACAGATAGATAGATAGATTTAAATAGAATATTATATGGGTCAGAATATATTAACACACAATAATATAGTCTCTAGTTGGTTTTGGGCTGTCTATTTCAACACCATCTCAAGACATATTGTGATGATAATATTGTTGACCCATATGTTATTTTATATATTATATATTTTAGACAAACACCTGCTTTCCTCATACCAACTGTTATTGTCCTTGGCTTTTTTTTTTGGTTGAATTTATTTATTTCGAGTGTATTTTTCTAGTACTGTGCTTCCAACGAGATCGGGAAAATGGTTGTGGTTTGTTTCTAAAAGCTTCCGATAGGAAAGCAGTATGTTATTTTGCACTATAATAAACAAACATGTTCATCCTCCACCTTCATCTGCATCTTGTTTACTGACAAGATTTGTCAGGAATACATTTCTAGAAAAAAAAAAGGTAAACAAAAATTCCAAGGTAGAACTCAGCCACTGCCCAATCAGAGAATAGAAATCTGAATGACAATTATTGAATGCATATTTTAGCCCTACTTGATTACGAGTGTTTCGTTAGTGCGTCTCTCTGATTTGCAGTAGCAATTAGGACCTGTGTATTCCCAAATGGACCGCAGAGCGAGTGTAAGGAGCTTACTGTAGCAGTGAGATGTGATCATTGCAAAGTGTGAAATAAAGCCTTTGCCTCATCACATTAATGCCACCCCTAAAAGTGTCAGTTTATCATGAGGTAGTGCTCAAGGTTTTAATGAGCTGGTTGCCTGTTCTTGTACAGTTCTAATTAATCTCATTTTGTTTAACTCTAACATGATTACTTTGTGAAGCCTGTATTGTTTTGCATACAGTGGCAATGCAACCCCTGGCTCTTTTAATCTGCTTCCCAGAGCTATAGTCTGACAAGTGAATTACACCTTGTTGGGAATAATTGCGGGTATCAGATAATAAATATAGCATAGTGTATAAATACCCCACCACCACTGTTGCTGAAATCATGCCATAAAAGAGAGTTTAACTTTTGGGTTCAGATGTATTACAATAAATATATGCTGTGTCTCTCTTGGCACTGTTTCAGCTGAGGTTAATAGCAAGACTTGGTTATTGTCGATAATCTGTTTTTTAATAGCTTTAAAACTTTTGTAATCCTTTCAGTTTAAACTATGAAAAGTCATACGTTATTTGTTTTGTTGTTTTTGAACTTAAGGTCAGAAAAATATAATTTCAGCCATAGATTTAATGGCACTATTATTTGTAACAACATGCCTCTCGTGTTATACCACAAAGCCTAGTTGCACGAGCAGAACATGGCAAAACCAAAATATTGATCTGTCTACTCTAGTCTGGTGGTCTAAATTATGGATACAATCTACTGTTTCATTTTAAGAACCCTTTTCTGATTCAGAGGGAGGTCATATATATGGGTAATTGCTTGTTAACTGTTTATTTAGTTATCCAGATAGGCGGCCGGTTGTTGTCACTGTCAATGAGACCCTTTGTGATGGTTTTTTAAAAAAATGATTTATCCAAACTGTAAAATATTGTGCAATCACATAGAATGGCAGATACTCATCACATAACAGAAACTGAACAACATTTCTGTAACCTGTTCAGAAGTAGATTGAAATGATTAATAAGCCAAAGAATTGCCCCTTAAAATAGAATGTCATCAAGTGATGCTTTCAGCACTTCAAAAGTAGGTACCTCCCATGGATTATCTGAGTATAATATACGATCATCAGTTGTTGATGCAGACAATAGCCCCACATTATCTGTCAGTCTAGAATCAGCAAGTCCTTACAATTTCTATTCATGCTAATGTTGTGCTACAGAATACTGAATTCATGCTTACAGGATTATTAGGATTATGAGCACTTGCTAGAGCCATCATTCAACTCATATGCAACTGTTTATCAGCCATTACAGTGATTCTGAGACAGGCTGTTTTGGCATGTCATTGGTCCAGTTTGTTAAGCATGTTGATCAAATGAGACAGAAGCTAGGACATTTCAGTTGGCATTGCCATCACTTCTCTGACAGCAAGCCAGGCGGTGTTTGGACAGTGCACAGTCATCACGTGAAGGGCAGTATCAGTCAAGACAACAATGGAGTATCAGTCAAGACAACATTGGAATCGCAAAGAACAATATTCTTTTTTTTTAACTGCGTTTCCTTTTAGGCCTTTTCCAAACATTTGGGTCTTTTTTCTTGATCTGCAGTTACACCTCATCCTTTATAAAAGTCTCCCAGAAGTAGGTAAATATGCACATGCTTATACCATGTAAGTAGCAAGGTTTACCATGGTTAGCTATTGTTTTTACAAAGTATTACCATGCATGTATGCAAATGACCAAGCTTATTACACTATTTTACTGTTGCATACGGCAATACTTTTATAAGGAAAAACGGATTCCTCTGTATTTGTATTGAATTTATTTATGTTCATAAATGATCCCAAAGTAATTTCAATGTATACCATGAACAATCTCTCTCTCTCTCTCTCTCTCTCTCTCTCTCTCTCTCTATATATATATATATATATATATATATATGAAATCTATAGAATGTGAATTAAATAATACAGATACATATGAAGAAGTTAAAAGCAATAAGATCAATAAATCGGTAAAAGAGGTTAAGGAAATTGCGGAGAGACTATACAATAAAGAAATTATATCAAAAGAATTAAAAAAAATACATGCTGCCACATAATGCAAGAACAGGCCTAGCAAGAGGAAATCCTAAAATGCACAAAGAAAATCACCCTATGCAAATGATAGTCAGTACAATTGATAATCCAACACACATAATAGCTGAAATAGCAGAAAAACAACTTAGGTCGCACGTTGAGAAATTACCAAGCTATGTTAAGGATACAACACAATTTTTAAAAAGACTTGAATCACTAAAACACAACCTTCCAGAGAATACAATTTTATTTTGCATGGATGTAAAATCCTTGTACCCAAGTGTCCCTCGTAAAGAAACTTTAGAAGCTTGTCAAAAACCACTAGATAATAGACTAGATAAATTAATACCAACAGCAGAGGTACTGAACATGATCAACGTAGTTTTAGAAAACAGTTATTTTACATTTGTTAATAAGAATTACAAACAAAACGATGGTACAGCAATAGGATCTAAATTAGGAATGCATTTTGCCAGTACATACACGGGGAAATGGGAAGAACAATTACTTAGAAAATCGGAAAGAGAACCTTTAGAATACATTCGGTTTGTAGATGGTATTTTTGGGGTTTGGACACATGGAGAAGAATCTCTTTTCCAGTTTCATAAAATGGCAAATGAAATGCACAGTAATATTAAGGTGAACCTTCGATGGACAAGAAAAGAAATAGAATTTTTAGATACCATAGTAAAACTTGAAGAAGGTTCAATTGAGACTGACCTCTTCTGTAAACCTACTGACATGCACCTGTATTTACACGTCTTCTGCACATCCGATACACACTAAAAGGGCAATCCCAAAGGGTCTAGGAATAAGAATACAAAGAATATGCTCAAAAGAAAGTGACTATGTAAAACAAAGGAATGTATTAAAAACAAATCTTAAAAAAAGAGGATACAAAGAAAGAATTATAGAGACGGAGTTGAAAAGTGGATAAACTAAAAAGAGATGATCTACTAGATTATAAAAATAGAGATAAAAAGGTCAAAAGAGTCCCATTAGTAATAACTTACTCTAAACTTTTGCCCAATATTTCTAAGGTAGTTTGGAAACATTTGCGGATTCTACATAATTCAGAAAAATTAAAAAAAGTATTTCCTAAGGCCCCAGTTGTAGCATTCAAAAGGGAAGCTAATTTAGGTGATATTTTAATTCACAGTAAACATAAAAGAATAATTGACAAAATAGGTTCTACGAACATGTGGACAAAAGTAAAAATATAATTAAATATAAGAACAACACATATCCACTAAAAACTAATACCTACTGTAAAAATAGCAATGTTGTTTATGGAATAGCCTGTGAAAAAATGTGATGAAATCAAATATGTTGGAGACTGGAACTACTTTATATAAAAGAATTCAGAACCACCTTTCATTAATTAGAAATAAAAAAATGAATGAACCAATAGTACAGCACTTCACCAGTCAAGGACATGACATAAATTATGTAAAGTTTGTAGTATTAGAACAGCTAAAATTAGATAATGCGACATATAGAAGAATAAAAGAAAGTAAATGGATAAATAGTCTGAACACGATTATGCCAGCGGGACTCAACAGAAAAGAATGAAATAATTAACTTCAATAAATATATAACATTTAAATAAATTAACAAAATTCATTCAAAAGTTGTGCATGCTGATGCGCTGGGGAGGCCAAACCAAGACTGGTCCTCAGAGCCAGCATTGTATGATATAATAAAAATATAAGTTTATATAAAGTAATGTTAATTAGAATTAATACAGATTCAAAGATAGAAGTAAAAATGATGTCACAATATATAGAACACCATTACATCATGTAAGAATAAATCATGGATTTGAATGTAAACAACAACAAGTAGTTGTCATGCCGTCAAAAACCTATAAATACCTCCAATGTTTTGATTCAAACACAGGCTCCCTTGAGAAAGATATGTACAACATATCAAAACGTTGGGCAGCTGGCTCTTTGAGCTAAAATATATATATGAAAGGAGGTATAACTAATGTTTTTTTTTTTTAATACACACAAAAGTTTTAAATGATTAAAGAAATTGGTTATTTCAGGATGTTTTGAACAAAAGCCCTTCCTCAGCTTTGTAGAAAAGTAAAAACAATACATTTCTGGAGCCTTTTCATTTATATCTATTGATCTATGGATCTATGGATATATATAATCATGTTTACTGCAAAAAAATTATTAGGTTTTTTTTTAAATTAAATATCCTTACGCCAATAAAGTAGTCCCATTTCTAACTTCAAACTACACACTAAGTTAAGCTGATTAAATTCATTTTATTGGAACATGCAAAATAAAGTACATCCGTATTTTTGATATTGTGGACATTGCCATTGTAAAAATACACCAGGGGGCGGAGTTGAGACGGCACAGAGTTATTTTTCCCCCCTGTCTCTGACAGTGCAGACACACTGTTTGAGCAAAACAGACGGGAGGAATAATAATAAATATAACAACCTTTCGGATTTCAGTAATTTTTCAAGGTATGTGTCTGAGAGGAGTGGATAATGTGCAGAAGTGTTTTTTTGTGTTTTTCTGTAGTGTTTACAAACCGCTAAAGATACATTATTTTAAGTGACAAAGTTGGGGTGACTCAGTATAAAGACAGCGATTTAAAAAAAAAAAAAATAATAATAATATATTTGTTTTGTTTTTGTTGTTGCTATCTTCCAGTTCGTTTAATTGTTCTTCATCCATATTGGCATGTCTACTTACTACTTTGGATTTTTTCCAAGTAATTGGTCACTCAGTTTCATAGTTACAGCTGTACATCTGTAACTGTAAAAGCAAGATGGCTACCATCCAGTACTTTAAATTCTGTGAGGCAGCGCAGTGATTTAGAATATGTGACAAGGCTTCAACTGTCTGTATCCATCCAATATACAGACAGCTGGAACCTTGCTCGACCAATCACATTGCTTGTTTCCCTTTCCATTGCCGGCCCTGGATTACAATACATATTATCAGTAGTATGTAATATCAGTAATACTGCAGTACTGTATATTAGCAAATTGGCTTGATAGTAATTAATAACCAACAGTTCCCCATTAAGTAGCATCTACTATATTTAAAACAACACCATGAATCCTTTAAAACAATGAATTGGAAAGTGAGTGCATCCAGCTTTGTGATTCCCAATGTCTTGGGGCAGACCAGGACGACTGTCTTTCTGAGTCTCTGACAGCCTCTGCAGAAACACATTGACAGCTCTTTCAAGCCAGCTGACAACAAAAGCGGCATTAATGAAGTCATTGCCGGACTGTGATTGTGTTAAGAAGTAAAAATCTAATATGAGAAAAGGTTAGCGAGTTCTCTCCGGTGTCAGATTCTCTACTTTCTATGAATATTAATGCACTTAATGAAGACAATCTTTGCTTCATCTAGCCATTGTTCTGCATGCAGGTGCCAGCCTCGACACCATTGATTTGTTGTTAAAGAACAAATATGTCAGAGAAGAATGACTGTCCTGCTTTTTATCAGCAATTTATCAAAATGCTTTTCTCTTCTTGAAAGGAATTTTAAGATTTTGAAGCTGAAATGAAAATAAGTGGATGGGGCTTTCATCATTTTTTTATATTTAAATAGGAATCTGAATATAGGTGAACATTTGAATTTGTAACTTTACATATTCTTCTTATACATTACTATGCAGGGGAATCGGAGACACTAGTGTAACTATGGAGCTAAAAGACTACTATATATGGTGTATTGTTCTAAACAATGTCTGATCTTCACACCTTCATTCAAAACCTCAAAATGCTAAATCAGAACTCTAAGGCAAAACAATAAGAAAGTCAAATAGCCAAACGTTTCAGCTTGTGTCTTCTTCAGTGTATGTCTCTCAGTAACCACATTACTGAGAGGCATACACTGTAACTCTCACTAAGGCCATCTGACTAGAGACCTGTATTTATCATCCCTTTTCTCCCTTACTTATTAAACATGTCAGTTTCCCTGAATCTGTTCTTTAAATACATGCTGAATATCGTAATGATCAAGCCATCTCAAAATGCACTGGAACCCCAAAACAGGAAAAAATAAAGTTTGGAAAATAAAACCAGATCCAAATAAAAAGGGTCCCTTTAAGGCAGAATATTTACAGAGGCATCCTGGTTTAATTCTATAGTATGTAGTCAAAGGGGAAACACATTAGTGATATGACATAACTTTTACTTTAATTACCTCCATCTTATGCATATTGGTATGATTGGGGCAATATGGTCTCCATGTGTTTGCTGATAATAATTTGCTTAGTGCTAGCTCTGTGTGATTTAAAAAGGTTTAATCCATGTTCTACCCTTAATTAGCTCATCCCATACCCTTTCCTCTTATATCTTTAAGTTCAACTTTTCATTTCTAATAACTACAAAGGTACTTTCCAGCAGGCTTCTTCTCTGCTAGTCTTCTGGTATTGGAGTTCCTTCATACTCCCTGTACTAGAATTGTCTTTCAGAGAAAGTATTGAACTCTGTGTCATTCACTGGCCCTATTTCAGCAGCATCATACAGCCCAGTTCTGATTGGACAGGAATTCTGATGGGCCTTTTCTTAATTTTGGCAATTACACAGCACAATTTGAAACAGTGCAACTCGCCCAGTCATCTTTCGTTGGATTTGTATTAATGCAATGTAGATTTCGCAATGAGATCCGGTAGATCTTTCAACAGTTTATGTATACAAAGTTTTACGCATCCAAAGGACCAGAGAACTAATATATATATATTTTTTGTCGAACAGCGAAATTGGTTACAACTGACAACTCGATTTCCATTTTCCAAAATCTACCATGCGATATGTTCCCTTATTTCTCAGCAGACGTCCTTATCCAGGGCAACTTACAACTGTTACAAGATATCACATTATTTTTACATACAATTACCCATTTATTCAGTTGGGTTTTTACTGGAGCAATCTAGGTAAAGTACCTTGCTCAAGGGTACAGCAGCAGTGTCCCCCACCTGGGATTGAACCCACGACCCTCCGGTCAAGAGTCCAGAGCCCTAACCACTACTCCACACTGCTGCCCTGTAGCCTTACTTGTGGTGTTTGGCAGGCTAGACAAACAAAGGGAGGTAATTAATTTCTGTATAAAGCATGTAGCAGGTTTTGTATGTCACATTTAAAAAAAAATCTTCATTTTGACACTTGCAATTTATCACACATTTAACATATACATGCAGGCTATAGCTAATGAGCAGTAAGAATACCCTTTACTAATTGGTTATGTGTGGGTCTATAAAAGTGTATTAGAAATATATGGCAGCAGGGTAAATTTGGGTGCATCTGATAGAATTACATTTTAATGCTAAAAATCAGATTCACTACCATATAAGCTGGGTATTTTGATGGAGATGTATTTCTTGTTTCTAATGATTTTTTTTCTGAAATGCGAAAGAGAACGCCTTCCTGCTGTGCCACAGTAGAAATACACTGTGCTAATAATATATTTGATTAGGTATTTATATCCATATATCATGAAATTATCAGGACATTTAATTTATGAATTCATTGGTTTCCGCATTAATTTTAATTGACCAGAATGTGGTTAACATATATATATATATATATATATATATATATATATATATATATATATATATACACTGTGTATATATATATATATATATATATATATTTTCTAGGGCTGTTGAAGCAACTTGTTACATTTTGAAGACATGTTTACCAAGTTGCATGAGTCAGATGGTTTCATATTGTTTTGGCAGACAAGGCTGGTTACTTTGTTAACATCAAATACCAGTGGTAGTTGCTTCAAGATTTGACATTTGAATACTATTTGTTTCATCTTATGTTCAGATTTAGGTTGGATAAAAAATGACGATACCTTAAAAATATTCAACGCTGACGTTTTTGTGAAAAACATTGAAGAAAGTACAAAAGCTTCCATTCATTTGTATGCAGACGGAAATGACTTTGAATGTTCAGTTTTGACCTCATAACTAAAGCAGAACTCGGGGTTTGTACAACCATAAAATAATTTCCTCTGAAACCTAGTCCCCTAAATGAGTTGTGTTAAAGAAAGATCCTGGATAGATATATTATCCCCAGATTATTATTCCCCTGTGCACTGGATTTATAGAGTGCCTTGTCTCCTGAGAGTGCGGCTGTATTTGGTGAGCAGTGTTTTTGAAAACTCTGCAAGCTTTGAATGGTGTGTTCTGTGCCTTCATATATTTACTGTCACCAACCACACAGCTAATTGGTGCTTTCATAAGGCATGCTGCAACTTAGACCTCTCATATTTATATAGAAAGAAAATTTATCATAACTCTAGAAAGATCTATATGTATTATCAATACATATTGTCTGAACTTTGTTAATACATCAGTATATATATATATATATATATATATATATATATATATATATATATATATATATATATATATATATATATATATATAATGTCTTTACAGAGTTAAAACAAATAGTTAACAGCAATGACAAATCAACCATGTATACTTTGCTTGATTATGTTTGTAGATCTGTAGAGACATTAATATATTAAGTGCCTGATGGTCGGCACCTCTTTTTGGAAAAAGCTTTGCTGTGCATGAACGCATTCATGATTAGATATATTTAAAAGCATACATTATATGTAGAGCATGTTGTCTGTGTTCGTGTATTGTATTTTATGCATGCAACATCATCTCTGAGAAATATATTATGTTAATTAAACCTTAAATATAGAGACTTCAACGTAACACAATATAATTCATTTGTAACCAACACTATATTTTAGATTCTCATAATATACTGTATAGCCTCCATATTGGATCCATTTGAAAAATAAATCTATTTTGGGCTTTATATGTTATTGTCACAAATCTGTAGTCATGTGCAACTTAAGGACTGAAAGTATTATTCGTTTTTGTAAAAAGAACAGTTGTATTTCCCCCAAAGTGAGTAAAATCTCTTACAAAATCTGACTCAAGCTGTTTCCCTTTCCAGTTACAGCTCTCTCTGTTTCAATTCATTATTTCCTAGTTCTTAGTCAGCTGCTGTAACAGTCCTCTGAAGAGACTTGATATGATGGGGAGATCACCAGGATGTGTTCAGATAATTGGTGGTTCAGACCTCCAGAGGTTTTTCACTCTCCTTCTTGGGTGCATGGTCCAGACAGAAAAAGCTGGTTCATTCATTAATAATTCTGTTAAATAATTTATTTTGATTGATAATGCACCTACCCAATTAGTATTATATCATTGTGAGCCACCCTGTCTTAGTAATGGATGGGCTGTCATTTTGAATACAAGGTAAGGATCCATAATTTTACACATGTTTACTTTTCATTTGGAATTTAGTTGTGCCATACATCTTATACTTTATTACTGTAAGATAAGATGTTTTTGCACATACCTTTATAAAGGACGTTCTGCTGGAGTAATTAGTAAGTCTAGTAAATAATGATCTAAGAAGAAACAGAAGAGAATGACAGAGAACACACACATCCCAGGATATTAAACAGGTAAGACATTAAATATTTTGACAGTGGAGGGGATATAGTATCCCTTTAAGAACAGCAGGTTATAATGTATCAATCCGGTGACTGGGGTAAAAACTATATGCTGCTTTAGCATCTTTAGTAAAAACATACATATGACACCCTGTCATCCGCCACAATATGAGCTGCATCAAAATATGTTATTTAATGTTTTATTTCACTAGAAAAACTGAAAGAAAGTGCTTAAAATACATACATCAACATCCAGCGTGTCACAGGAAGGCTTGCTGCATCAGCGAGCAAGCTAGTAAAGAACTTGACCTTCTTCCTGTTCTGTGTGGGAGCTGTATTTCATTTGTACATGTTAATTATATCAAGGTATTCCAAGTATTAATTGCAAGCCTTAGTTTTTTAGGTATTTCATCAAACTAATTTATTCCGTCCTGAGTGAGATTGTTTGGGGAATGCACAGCGCAGGTCTGTGTCTGCTTGAATTCACAACTGAGGGCCATTCTTGCTGTATCTATCCTAGGACCTTTGAGAGCTAAAGCTGTCAAATGTGTCCATTGCGGAACAATTTAATTCAGTTTAGTGATTACAAATGTTTTCGACTGTTTATGGTATTTGCATTACATCAATTTGCCATCCATTAGCTTCAGACTGAATTATATATAGAAGTGATTACCAAAAAAAAAAAAATCATGTATAAGATTATTTAATATTAAATCACAAATTCCACTGGTGCTTTTAGCCATAAAGTACATATCATTTAAAGATGGTTTATATGCATTATATATAAAATATATACATTATGTATATAAAATGTATGATACAAAATGATAACAAAATCATATAGAAGGCCTATTTTAAACAATAATAGCCGCTCAACTTTTTGAAAGCTATTAAACATTTTTTTTTAAAAGGGGGATATTTATGCCTGCTCAGTATAATATGTAAAAATACACCTTTATATAAATGGTGTACGGAATTCGTCCCCAGGTATTTAAATATATTGAAATAAACTCCCACTGTACTTTATTTCTTATGCAGATGATGAATTTATAAGCAGGATTGGGCAATAATTGTATTTTGTAGCTGTCAAATATATGCAGGTTGAGTCAGGAAGAGTAGCAGTAGATCAGATTCTTTATTGCAGCATTGCTTAGAAAAACACGAGTCCACAATGCTTCAAATCACTGGGGAGATTGTTAGCCTACTGTAGGAATTATTAAAATGCTGGCAAATGTACGAGCAACACTTTATAACAATTAATCAGAGGCTGTTGATTAATAAAGTTCATTTTATATTCTCGATGATTCAGAGCATTATCAAAAGGACACTGTCCTTGTCACTTTGATTAACAAACCCTGTTTCGTAGGAGAAGAGGACACTTCTTCTCCCTATAAAATAAATATTGAATGAGAATATTAACTCGTTAACCTTGACAACTATTTGTAATTTTCATAAAGGAAAACTCGCAGATTCAGCAGAAAAAAATTGCTGTGGGGATTTAAAAAAAATAATACATTGGAGAAAATGAAGAATGCTGCTGCATGAATCTTGTCATTTTTATGGGCTGAAATGATTAATTTGTTTGTTCAAATTCTCAATTAAGCCTGGGGAAACTGCAAGAGCATGGAACACAAGTGGAGTGTATTGTCCTCTTACACAGCAGTGGCCCTGGTTTATGAGGAGAGGGAAATGCAGGTCAGTCGAAAAAGAAAGACTGTCACAAAATAGACGCTGGAAAACCAACACAAAATAAAGTTCAAACAAATGCTCTTCAGTGTGGTACCAGCTCCCAATCTTAGGGGAGGGTGGGGTTATTTGGCTGGGATACTATTACAATGCCTGTGTATTCTCCAGTAGAAAACCAAGCACTATTAGCAGACCACTGCATTCCCAGCAATGGTGAAAAATAGCAACAAAAATGTAGTTGCTAGATAATCCCATACAAAAAATACAGACCAAAAACATGGTTTCCTGTAGTATTCTACATTGTAAATCCCATATGAAAAACCAACTGGGAAGTATTTGTCATCTTATATTCTGTATACATGCCATCCTATGCATAGAACATACAGCATAGTTCTAAATACTTTTTATGTTTAACAGTAGTTCTAGAGTAAAAGTTTTTCTGATGCATATTACGAGTCAATACATCGTAGGGCGTCTGTTATTATAACAGAAATAATTTTGCACAGTTTGAGCAGCCAGGCACGCTCAGCATCTCTTAGACCTATCAACTTATAGTAAATAGTAACTGTCATTTTTGTGCTGCTATAGTTCTGCAGTGGCAAATACCACTGTAGTTGCCCTTGTGCTACCATTGCCTTTTAGTACAGGACCGTTGTCATTGTAGAGCCACTTTATTTCCATTGAAGAATAGAATACTGTCTTTCACTTGACCATGTGTTATATCACAGTTGCTCTCCCATCTGTAATCTTATGTTTACAGACAACACAAAACAAAACAAAAAAAAAAAAAAAAACTATGTTCGCGTGCAGTAGTTGAACACAACCCAGTTGCTATAAGAAATTAAAATTTTAATACACTAAAGAGACTTGTATGCACTATTCGATGTTTGGTTTTTATAACCTTACACCCAAAGGACCCTATTTTCATGATATATTATACTAATTGAATTGAATCAACCCCCACGAAACACAGTTTCTCATTACACTCCCTTTGGCTTTGTTGCATGCTTTGCTATATTTTTATATAGCTAAATAAGAATAATTAGTACAGCTAATCTTACTGCAACAGCATTTCCATCTGCTAAAACTGATTCAAAGTCATTTCAGAAGGCTGTAGACATCAATATCATGGTCTTCTATGTGCAGTCGCAGAAGCAGTTCTTTTTGTCTGCTCTGTTTCTCTAAAAGAGCCAAGCAGCAGGTCAGCTCTTCAAGAAATATATTTAAAAAAAGCATTATTGTTCAATGGATTGCAAGCCTCTGACCCCTGGCTGAACTCTGAAGTTACTATTAATGGTGTCTCCAACGCCCTCCATTCCAGAGACATGCTCCATTCTCATTTAAGTACCAAGCAAAAGATATAGAAAATAAATAAATAAATACATTTTGGTAAACCAAGGTCTTTTGATAAGGATACAGACACCTTCATTGTAAATTTGTGTTTGTTGCCAGACACTACTGTATTTGCCGTTTAGATGAGAAACTACAGTACGCATTTCATTTTAACAGATTGAGCAACATGCCATTTTTTTTTAATGCTTCATTGTCTAGTAATGAGGCTTCCGAAATCCCTCACTGTTAAGCAATGAAAATATTCAAAGGCCTCAGCAAACATTGGGTCTACACTTGCCACTTTTATTTGCAGTGTGGTTGGTGTGATTTCCCCCGTACCCTTTATGCATCAGCTGCGGCTTTTAATGGTGTAAGTCACCTTAACAAACAAGGTGTCCTCTGTGAGTGTGGAATGACATGACAATTGGAGCTGTTGTGTGCAAAGTCAAAGCGCTTATTAGTCAAACTATCCCCTTCGGAATAATAGCATTCATCAGCCACAAGTACGATTTCTATATCTGCCTGACACTCAGCCAGGGGCCTGGTGGGAATGGGAGTGTCATGGAGCAAAATATTATTGAACTCATGGAATAATCCGACTGTATGTGAGATTATATATATATATGTTTAATAGATTATAGATAACACCTAGAATCACTTACTAATAAGGTTTAATATTTGATTTTTTTAGCTTTAATGTAAGTATTGAGACATCCTCTATTCACATAAATAACAATATGACATATCTACATTTATGACATTGTTTTCTATGAATTTAAATGGATTTGTGATTTGTTCCCATTGTGTTTCAATGTGGGGCTGCCACAAAGATACTAAAATTGACATATAACTCATGAAATAAAGCTCGCAATTCATGATGTTTTGTGATTAAATCTGTCGTATGCCACATATTTTCAAACCTTTCTAACCTCTACTAAATCCAATGATGAGTTTTAAAATCTTACTGAATTTGAAGCAATACCCTTAGACAAATAGTAGATTAGCCACATTGTTAATTTCACAATTAGATCAGCCATCGCCCAGAGCTTTAGACTGCTCAAACTTACAATGTGTCTTCACTGTAGCAAGGTGTAACAATGTTTTACCATACATGTGACCAGTAGGGTTTATTATACGGTGGAATCTCTGTGTTAAACCCAATCAGGAGCCAGCAAATGTGGCCTTAATAGGAGATGGCCTTAATAATGAAGGTTCCTAGAATTTATTACAAGTAACACATATTTAAACACATCTTAGTTTTGCATTTTGATCTACCAGTTTAGAACACTTTTTAACAGTTTAACCATTTTTCTTGATACAATGTATTTAAGTTTTCTTTCAAGCAAACTGTTCCAGTTTTGCAACCTTTAAATAAAATATCACAAGGCCTAAACTAATTAGCGTGGGCACAGGTTTATAGGTTTATACGCGATACCTCTCTTAACATCTGTGTGAAATGCGACAGACAAACAGGTGCTTGCTGGGCAGGGGCAGTGAGTTGGAGGTGACAGTGGTGTCATTCCTCCAGAGGAAAGAAACACATCGGAAACATCACAACCCAATTGGCCAGCAATTATGCAGCGTCTGCAGCTGATTAGCAGGGATGCCGCCATTGCTCTCCTCTCCCTATGGAATACATGTCAAAACCAGGGATCACCCAAACCCACGGCTCCAGGAGGAGAGGTGCTTTCATCATGCTCCAGACCAGAACGGCTGTTATTGTTTTATAGCAATTAGCAGGTGCATTCGAAGTTCATGAATGAATGCGTTCAGTACATTTACAGTCGCCTGTTCTAAGTGGTCGCCTGTTCTTTGCAGCTGGTAAGCACCCAGAACAGAATGTGCTTACACAAGTGCAGGAGACCCCCAGTAAGCAGCCACACACTGTATTGTCCCTTTTGGGACCTGATTTCACAAATGAAGCGTTTGCAGAAGACCCAGCCTCTATTCTGAACCTTAATTTGCGTCCTCTATCTGCTGGTTTGACTGTAATAAAGCTGTGCTGTGTGCGTTTTTATTTCTTGGTTTCTTTTAGCACTGGCATTACTGAAGTTTCCATGAGCTTGGATACATACATGAAGCCACCAGTTCTATAATACGGGGTCAGTTCTGAAAGCTATTACATGTGTGTTAGTTAAGTAGTATTACGTAAAACAATGGGTTTATCCATTATAAAGAAAAGGGGGACACTTAAATATATGTTTTGTTTCATTATGGGAAAGTGAGAGTAATCTGAAATATTATAACAAAATATGGTAACACTTTACATTAAGTGTCTCTAATTACTATGTGTTTACATAGTAGTTATTTAGTAAATACATGTGGACTTACACATCATTACAATGTTATTATGCAGAGTTACAATGTACTTAATTTGTAGATGTTTTTGGACAATATATGAAAGTACACAATTCTGTCAGAAAAGAGTTAGGGGTTAGGGTTCTATCATGCAAAAAATGTACAAGTACACTGTAACTACAGTATGCATAATAATATTATACTTATGTGCACATACACATTATTATTTGTTTATTTAGCAGACGTCTTTATCCAAGGCGACTTACAGAGACTAGGGTGTGTGAACTATGCATCAGCTGCAGAGTCACTTACAATTACGTCTCACCTGAAAGATGGAGCACAAGGAGGTTAAGTGATTTGGTCAGGGTCACACACGGTGAGTCAGTGCCTGAGCTGGGATTGAACTGGGAACCTCTTGGTAACAAGCTCTTTTCCTTAACCACTGGACCACACAGCCTCCACCGCCTACTATGTACCTACTGTATAAATACACAGTAATGAGAGACACTTTAAAAATACTCTTAGTCAATAAATGTTTAAAAGTTTCATCAGTGACTTTTAGGTTGGCAATAAATAAAAGGGTTGTGTTTAATTGTGGTTAGGATTAGGTTAATATGTAGATACTAGTGGAGGCATGGCTGTTCCTTGAGCATTTGGCTCAGGAAAAATCGAATGGTATGTGGCAGATTTCTATATTTATGCATTCAATGACATGGCATATACAGTGCGTGTTGTAATGTAGATATCCTATGCATAGAACAACCTTTACATATCATGTCTGTGAAAGGATCTTCTTTAAAGTTAATAAAAAGCCAAATACATTCATATTCATTTTGTTTTGTTTTTATATGCCGGATGTATTCGTTTTCAATAAGGGTTTATGCGAAGTACAGTTCACAGAAAAAGACAGGCTCTCGCAGAGCCTCAGTAATTGATGATATTTCCACTTTATTCCTCATGCTAGCAATACATGACAGGTCAAGTCTATCATGTTCATGAACGCTGCAAACGCTGCCACTGTCACTCTCCTCTTTGCAAGCCCTCTGAGCATTACTGTGGCACAGACACTCTGAATATCATCTACATTGCTTATTAACGAGGAAGGCCTGCAATGTGTCACAGCTTGTATCTTTTCATTGAAACCTGAATCTCTGATGTGTGTTCTGCAATATATAAAAGCTGCCTCTCCCTGTTAAGGGACCCAGTATAGCAGCTACGTTATCCGAAATGCAATTTTGTACCCATTTATTATTTTATTACAGATACAGCATCACAAGATCAGTATGTGTTAAAGTACATTATAGCTATTGCCTGGGTAAAGGTCAAGTTATACCATGCTATAAATTAAAAAAGACAGTTCAATCATACATCACGTTTGATGTGTGAAAAACTAGAAAAAGAATGCATAATATTTCAGCAGCCAACCCATCCATTTTTTCCCACTTTAGTTCTTTGTTCTTCACGGGAAGCAGAATGCCATCCATTCTGTCACATGTAATATGCTCTCTAATGGTAGTGTTAATAGAAAGAATACCGACCTTATGGTGGAGAATGCAGGAACCTGCAGATATTCCTCACACTTGTTAGCCATTCAAATATTTAATTTCTTTTTTTTTTCATTTTTGCTGTATTTATGTAAGCAGAAAAAATGTGTTTACAATTACCTCCAACACTCTTTAAGGTACGTCCCTCAATAATGAAAAATATTTATTTTAATGACTGTTTAAGAAATGTTTTTTGAGGAATGTTTTTTTAAGTATTAATGAATTGCTGTTGATGAAATCTGTTCAAGCTATTTTCCAAAACAAGAATAATCTTAGACAACCACATTCTTACCTTTCATTGAATAGGGAACTGGCAGTGTAGGTCTTACAGTATGTAGGAAAATCGAAGCTTTTACTACAGGAAGTGATATGGTACCAGGAAGCAGGACATATACCACAATGTGATGCTTTAAAAAAAACATGATATACTCAATTTTAAAATAAAAGCAAAAACAAGCAAATAAGGGGATGATTGTTAGTGTTGCAAATGTTAACATAAGGTAAAAAACTAAATTATATGAGCGCCCTGGTTATCACTCCTTAAAATGAACAAAACAGCAACAACGAGGGCTCCCGAGTGGAGCATCCAGTAAAAGCACTTGTTAGAGTGCAGGATGCGCTCTATAGCCTGGACGTTGCCGGTTCGAGTCCAGGCTATTCCACAGCCGACCGTGGACGGGAGCTCCCAGGGGGCAGCGCTCAATTGGCCGAGCGTTGTCCGGGGGGAGGGAGGGTTAGGTCCTCGGCTCACCACGCACCAGCGACCCCTGTAGTCTGGCCGGGTGCCTGCGGGCTTGCCTGTAAGCTGCCCGGAGCTGCGTTGTCCTCCGACGCTGTAGCTCTGAGGCGGCTGCACGGTGAGTCTGCAGAGTGTAAAGAAGCGGGTGGCTGACGGCACACGCTTCGGAGGACAGCGTGTGTTCATCTTAGCCCCTCCCGAGTCAGCGCAGAGGTGGTAGCAGTCAGCTGAGCCTAAAAATAATTGGGCATTTCAAATTGTGGAGAAAATAATAAAAACTAATTGGCAACGACTAAATAAAAACAACAAACAAACAACAAAAAACAGTGTTTTATACTCGCTCTGATTTGATTGTGTAATAGTAGGTAGAAAGGGCTTACGTGTTAACACCTGTATTTCTGACACTGTTTGTTAAGCACTGAAGGGATATTTTTTAACAATATGCATAACCAAATGCTGGAATAATGAGCCATCTGTATGTGTGGTCCTCTCCTTAGAGATGCCAAGAACGGCACCATCTGCGAAGCAGTTACCAGCTGTTTTCTTTCTTATTACATGCTTATTAAAAACTGTAGTGGTTACTGTCTTCAAAAACAAGAATGTGGGTGGCACTTTTTATAAAACGAATCACTTTGAAGAAGCCTGTTTCAATTCAGCCCATGTTGTCATAACTGAATAAATACAATCAAATAACTTTCTTCCTTCTTTTTCAGGGAATGCCATCACTGTTACAGCCCTGCATTTGAGTATATATATATATATATATATATATATATATATATATATATATATATATATATATATATATATATATACAGTATATATATGTAAGCTCTGATTAGATGTTAATCAAATATTTGAAAGGGATCAAGGCTTGTTAGCTCAGTTTAACACTTATTTTGTTCAGAAGTTGCCACTTAACTTATCTTATTATCGTCGCTCAGATGATTCCTGCATTGAATTGCCCGGGTGCTTCATGACCATTACTGTACTGTAGGGTTGGAAATCTTGATAAGATGTGTTGTAGAAGTTGTGTTATAAAATGGGGGGTTGTTCCCATCCAGAAAGTTCACATTTGTAACCTTTCACTTCTATCCTGTACACAGAAACAAAAGTATAGGGCCGAAATGGCCCATAAAGTCATTCAAGACTGTTCCTAGTGGAAACATCAATAATCAGTAGGCACCTTTTACCTCTAGTGCTTACCATTGGCCCTCTATCAAAGTCTGTCAGATCGTCTGTCTTGCCTAATGAATTTGAACACATTAGAGATTCTATTCTGCATTGTAACAGGGGAGATCTGGACTGACTGTCTGGCACATCCGTATTACTGCAGGTAGAGGGCAGCAGTCTCGTGGGATCCGCCTGTCGGCCATGGCGATGACACGGAGAGGTGGGGAAGAGGGTGTGTGTGCTTTCCCTCTCCCTGAGTGGCTGAGGGGTGGGCCTTGGGAGACTGCTCGGCCCATAAGAACTGGCTTGGTTATGCGCTCGGGTGGCCGTGTTGGGGGAAGTACAGTGTCGCTGGCAGAAGAGGCCGGCGTGAAATAAGGAGCAGGCGAGCCCGACTGAGGGGACAGCCTTCCGTAAAAATAATTTACAAAATAAAAGAAATAATTACCTACCCGAGGGGATGTGTATAGATATACGGGGAACCCTGGCCAACCCCAGTGTATAAGCACAGCGGAGTGTAGGACGGAGACCCGTGCTGACCGGCTTAGCGGCAGTGGGGGCACTGCATAAGCAGCACTTTTGTTTGTAGTTTTATTACTGTGTTTTATTTTCCCTTTTTCTTTCGCCTTCTGTTTTCATTATTACTTTTGAGCACTTGAAGGTGCACGGAGTTGGATACCTGTGTTGGTAACCCCGTGGTCCTGGTTTACTGTCGGCAGTATCCAGACCACGGACAACAGCACCCTCTGCGGGCTAAAGTAAATAAAACAATTAATAAGAAAAATAAATAAATCTGGGCACATGTGCGGTGTTTCCAAATAAAATCTTCTGTCTCCCGTGTCAGTGAATACTCTCACCCTTCCACATGCATTAATAAAATGTCACGTTAGGGAAAGCCTGGTTACACTGTTAAGTGTGCTAGTTATGCCCTTGATAGAAACAATCTTTATAATAAATAAGCAAACAAGTACATACATACGTACATACATACAAAAGGCACACTTCCATGCAATAGACCATGATGTAGTATCTGTAAATCCAACTGAACAGAGATCAGAGGCACTAAATCATCATTCAACATCCTGGAACCTTTTACATGCACCTCTAAAGGAATAATAAACTGCATCATCTGCAAGAAATGCAACAAACTGTGCATTGGGGAAACTAAAAGGCGTTTAGCAGACCGCTTTGTGGAACATTTACAAAGCACTCGAATAAACATCACTACATGTGCAGTAGTCCGACATTTCAACAATTATAATCACACAACCCTGTTTACACTTACTGTAAATACATAAACAAATAAATACATTGCATCTAATCAACAGGTACTAACTCAATGTTAGATGACAACCACTTTTTATTAATAGTTAATAACAGGACCAGTAAACATATTATTTTATATATATATAATTATTAGATTTTGGACACTGAACAAGCCAAAAAGTTGGTCTACTTGACTTATTATTTGACTATAGAATATACATTTTATGCAATAACACAATAGATCCCACTCCTCCTGATGCAGATTGGAGAGTTTGATGACTAGGCTGTAGTAAAAAGTCAGGGACCCTATTTTCTCTTCACACAGCTGGAGAATGAGCAGCTTTGGCAGGTGCTAGCTATCATAAAACCAGCAACCTTACTCATCTCTTGAGAGTCACCACCGAGAGATCATCTGTAAAACAATATCAAACATAAAAGACTGGAGATTTCTTTAATGAACACTGTTCTCAGCTTCACATAATGCTTTGCAGTTTTGAACCTTTCTCAAATTCCTTCATTGTCAATAAGGACAAAACTGTAGTACAGTTCCTAACCCAGCCCTTGGAACCGCTGTGTCTTCTGACTTTCATTCCAATTGAGCTCTCAGTTACTAAAACCTTAATTGAACTAATAACTTGCTTAATTTGACCTTTCTAAAAAGTTGCAGATTTCAAGTTACTTATAGAAGTTTATAGTTAACTTGAAATCTTGAAAACTGTTTAAGAGCTGAGAGCAATTACAAAGGTCAAATTAAGCAAATTAGATTTAGTTTGCAAATTATTAGTGCAATTAAGGGTTTAGTTTATAGCTCAGTTAGAATGAAAACCAGAAAACACTGGGGTCCCGAGGACTGGATTTGGGAAGCCCTGGTCTAGTGTATTAAACAGTAGTTAACCTTCTTTAACAATAATAATAATAATAATAATAATAATAATAATAATAATAATAATTTTAAAAAAACTGTTACAAGTTGCTGCCTAAGAATAAACCACAGATAATAAGCACTTTAATTAGAGATACATATTTTTAAAGAACAAAGCTACAGATTAATTATACTGTTGCTATTGGTTCTCGATTACCTGCTGCGCTGAAGGTCACATGGGCTAATTGAAGATAGCCCATTGGACAGATATTGACAGCACAGGAAGTAAATATGTACAAGCAACATTCTTAATTCTACAGCATTGTCTTTGAAATATTTGCATATCCCAAATTAAAGTATAAGAAACAAGCAAAAAAATAAATAAAATTAAAAACACCAGCAATAATGTCAGTTGTGTTAATAAGAGGATAGGAAATATATTTTAAAATATTGTTTATCACTCATTTAACATTTGTAGAGTGAAAAGATAATGGCTCTGTAAATTAAGGAACACGTCAAATGTTTTCAGGGCCTGAGTTCATCCTTGAGGTGGTCAGAAACTACAGAAGGATTAGGTTTGACAAGAGTAAACCTCTTATCACACGAATACATTTCGAGTCCACAGCACAAATTCATTTTTAAACTATACTGATGAAGTCACAGAGCCAAAATTACAAAGAAGTGTCTTTATTTACTGTGTTTATAATTGTATAATTGAGTGTTTAAAGTTATGGCTTATTTTCTTTCTATATTTACATTTTAAAAGGTGATTTATAAACTGCAGGAACAAATTAATTCCGTAATTAGTCAAAATGAGAACATAATACATTATGTAAATACTGCATAGGTAAAGGAGGCAACACTTTTCATGTCACAACTAACTGTACTTTCACAGGCAGAAGAGATGATTGTTTACACTGTATTTATGTCTGTGTGGGTGGATGCCAGGGCTGTATTTTGATTTTGAGCTTGTATAATTAGGGCATTTCATACTACTGTTTTAAAGTTAGTTTGTTATGTGAACAAATAGGTCATCCCATTTATGTAAAAAAAAAATGCTTTCATGGTTAGCAAAAGCTGCATTAAAATGTTGATACGGTCCCATGATGCCTGATCATACAACTGTATCTAGGCAATGTGTAGAAACAGTCCCTCATTGTAACTCTATTAAAGCTTATGCAACAGGGCAGAGGCTGGGCATGAACTGGCGACCCTGCGCACTGGAAACGAGCTGCCAAACCACAATGCAGAAGAGCTAGGCTCATTTACATTGTGGTTTTAGAGCTTCAAATCCTCATCTCATCTCACCGACAGGGGGCACAATCTGTAACGACAGTCTATCACACAACCCCGCCCTTTACACTTATCTATTTGTTTTATTGGGGCAAGATGGCAATCAAAATATACCTGTCATTCACCCTGACTTGAAGGCAATAAATATATTGCATCTTATTATGTTCACCCTTGAGAAATCAACAGCCTGCATGTAAGCTCAGTTCCATCTTTGTTATGAAGTAGCTTTTCCATGCAGTTTTTTTAACACAGTGTTTTTCTCTTTACCAATTACTTCTTATCTGAAATCCCGGTTCATTCATTATTTTCTTTCGGAAGTAAAGAAAATATATTTTCAATGTATTATATATATATATATATATATATATATATATATATATATATATATATATATATATATATATATATATATATATATCAAGTTAGATAACATGCTTATAAGTGTGTCATATATTTAACCTGGGGTCTATGTAGTGTAAAGCTATACACTGTAAATGTATGACCCGCATACATGAAGCATAACAAATATATTGAGAATATACTTTATTTCCAGATGGGATTTCATTTGATGAGGCTGGAGATGCATAAATCTGTCTTTGTGAAAGTGTTTGATATATCAGTATTGTAATATAAATATCTGTATTATTACAAATACAGCCCCTGTATATATCAACATTGTGCCATTTTAGAAAAGGATACGACTGGCCCTCCCATCTAGCTGATGCAGTGAAGAATCTTGATGCAGATGTAACGTGCTGATATGATGCAAGTCACGAGTGCTCATTTAATTAGACATATGGAAAGATAAGCATTGAGTGGCTGGAAACAGAGGGTTCAGGCATGCCACTGGCATGTGCAAAGAGCAATCGAGCAAATTAGTGGGCAATTAAAGAATGATTGAGTACTGGGAAATGTCTGTAGAGGTGCATTTGTTACGTACAGAGTGACAAGCATTTTGTGGCCCCACAGTTGGCGAGCATTGATACAAGTGGGTTAAATTACTGAATCAGTGTGGAGGTTACAATTATAATAATTAAATGTCAGTATTGTTGTATTATAATTTAGTGCTGGGACAAACATGGGTTTTTCATATTCTTTCAAAATGTAATATTTTATAGCTTTGTATTATCTGGAAAAGTATAATTCCAGCACCATATCAAACTACCTGTTAAAGAAAGGACAGACACACTCTTATGTACAGTAGAATGTGTAATTATTTATTTCAGACTTATTTATTTCATTTATGCCTTGGTTTCCTTTGCAGGAATTCTTTTTGATGCAGTCGTTTATAAATTCGGTTTTATGAATGAATACAAACATGGTCATTTTTACCACTGAATTCATTTCAAGCAGTGTTTGTTTGAATATTTGTCCCAGCACTATTACTATTATTATTATGTAGCAGTTGTGGATTAACAAGTGTATTTTAGTGATCTAAACAGTAGCAGATCTAAACTATAATAATCTAGCTAGGGTTTGCACCCTGGGCTGATTTTGACCCAGTTATTAACAATACAAATACAGTGAAATGAGAACTGCTGAAAATCAGATTTAAAAATATGTTTTCTTGTGGGCGTATTAGGATCGGCCAGTGTTCACATATGGATGACAAGATTTTTGCTGTGCAATTACCATACTTTCAATGTGCTTTACTGTGCTTTACAGTGATTTTACCGCATTTTAACAATGCTTCACAATCGCCAGCAACCAAGGAGTACCACAATAATCTAGGCCTCACCTTGGAAGAAGCATAAATGTCCATCTCACTATGAAAATCACAAAACAAAAACAACTTCCTACCGGTTAACTAGGTTAAGTCACAATATATTTCAGCGCCAGCAATCGTGCATGTTGGCAGTCCGGTAGGAGCCAGGTTGTGTGGGCCTCATCACTGAGCCTGTTTTGTACACAGAGCATTAAAAAGCTGTCAGACTGGTATGACTGGGATGGTGCTGAGTAATGATTGATAACACAGGTTCATTTTAAGTTCAGGAGAAGCTTAGACGGTGGCAAATGATTGACAGTCAGCAAAAAAATAAAAAAAGAGAGAGACTGTGAGATTATTGGAAAAAAGAAAGCAATATAGTGTTTAACAGATTAGTGACAAGGAGGTTACAACAAGGGGATGGGGGGGGATTCCAGATTCAAATCCTTTCACAATGTGTGCATGTTCTGCACAGTCCTATATTATAGGTGGATTAAAAACAATCCAGCTAGTGTTTAACACTGAAAGCTGCACTTTACTTGTTTGACCCCCAAGTATCTGCAGGAGGTACTTTCGAGCTGGTATTATGAGAGATGACAGTTTGATTAAGGCAGAGACCAGGGTGGGGTAATGATCTCTCACAGCTGCATCTGAAAGTTATCTCCTGCTGATTCTTGTCTGAAAGCACTGAAAGGCAAATCTTTACATTATCATTTCTACCACTGCTTAGTTTTATGCATCCTATTTGGATGGTATACGATATTGAATTAATATTGACATATATGTGTAACCTACAGCTGTATTTGAAATAATTGAATATATTGAATTAAGTGAAATAACCAGCGAGGAACAAGATTTTAATGACAGTAATAATGTAAATAGTTAAAAAGAGGTACAAATTGATTTTATAGGATTGTTTAATAGGAAAATGATGTTTTACTTGGTCGGTTCCTTTTTTATTGACTAGAGATAGATCTAAATACAGCTTTTACTTTAGTTGAATAGTTTACTTTGTAATAAGGGACAGTATGAGGATGGACAGTCCCACCATGGATAACTGGCACGACTGATTTTAGAAGGACACACTCAGGTATCACAGTTCTATCGAAGAAGGTATTATTACAGGACATTTCTCCAGAGATGTAAAGAGTTATATAAATAAACTCAATTTTGATGTATAAAATACATGTAGGATTCTTTTTTCAATTTTTTTTAGATGTACAGTAGTGTGCAAATGTATTAGAACATCCCATTACTTCTGTAGTTTATGCTTGACAAAAGTACCAGCTGTACAAAAGAAAGTCTGTGGATACAGCTTCAAGACAAATTGAATCAAATGACCCCAGAGATCGTGAGACACCACATGGATACAATGCCAAAGAGAGGCCAAGCTGTTATTGATGCCAGGGGTGGCCATATTAAATATGAGCACGTAACAGGAATGGCTTTGAGGTGACGTCAGACCTGGAAATGCAGGACACAGTGTGGTGAGTGATGAAGCGCTGATGCGCGGTTTATTATAAAACAAAGATTTAACAAAACAAAACACTGAACAAACCAAACGGCACAGCGGCCAAAATAAACAGAGAAAACAGACACGGAACAAACACGTATCGCGCTGGTGTAAAACCAGCAGGGGTAGCAATTGTTTTCGATATTATTTTCTTTATCTCATGACTCACGTCTCTCGTTCTGCCTTTGAACACACTAACCCCGAGTGAGAAATTTGTGGTCCTTAAAGCAAGCTGTCCCGGGACTTTATTGCTAATCATACAATCTGGCCCCCAGTACAGTCTGCACGTGAAGCGCAGTTAACTTATACCACAAATATTTGCTTATACGAGTAAAGTCCATTATGAGCACGTAGTAAGTACGATAAATGGATGAAAATGATTTCAAATGACAGCAATTACAAAAAACCTAAATACGGATACTTATAAGAGAAAAGTCAAATACAAGATATAGTAAATAGTTATAGTTAAGAGCAGTAGTAGAATACAGCAGGGTATGGAGCAGTTCAGTACAAGTACAAGCTGATGCAAGCACTGGTACAATTGGGTGCCATATAGTCCAATATAGTCGAGAGTTGTGAGGTTTACAGATGCTGTCTGAAAAGGTGTGTCTTGAGGAGGCGCCGGAAGGTGGTCAGGGACTGAGCAGTCCTGATATCCGTGGGTAGGCCTCTACCAGGTGATCCACTCAGGACCCATTGTTGGATTATTTATTATACACACTGGTGATAACGAGCGATACGGTATATTTCAACACATCAATCCTATACAAAAAAATGTGACGGTCCCACAAATGTTACTGTGTGTGGGAGAGTCAGCATTGTAGTGTGGCTGTTGGTGCCACCAACACCCACACTACACGCCACGCTAATGCTAAGGTTTTTTTTTTTTTATTTTACTCCAAAGTAAATGGCTCAAAAACCAGCGTCAAGCATAAGCAAGCATAAGAATATAAGCGAAGCCTGTGAGACAGTAAAACATTTCAGATTTCAATAGGGAGAAGATGAAAACACTGATGCGGAATACCTTGCATTCCAATACAATGCAATACACTACAATACGACAGAACACAATGAATACAGTGTGACCCTCTGCAGTGCCTCGCATGTTAAGTACTCTCAAGGCACTGTCCTGCATAAACACTCACATAAATATGTCTTTAGTCCAGCTTTCAGAATGAGAATACTCCATACACCCTTACTGTATCGAGGGATGGACTGAGAATTGCACAGTCCGGACACTGACTGATAATTATGCATCCATAGCTTGGATGCCCCTTGAAGCTGTTTATTGCGACATTGTAATATTTATTAAGTTGATCAAATACAATACAGTATTATAAAATAAAGTACATTACTCTAGGCTTTTCTGCGAGGGTATTACAATCCAAAATATGTGTAACTTGTACAGTAAGGATACTGAATGCGGTACCCGAGTTTTTCAAACATTTCTAAGCTAAAGCACACAAGTATAGTTTATCAAACCAACAGCAACTGTTCCATTCACATTACAAGTTCATGCGTTATTGCGTTGCATTGTTGCAACGCTTATTAAGTTCAAACGGAATACGCCTCCCTAACTCCTTCTGCTATCCAGGTCCCCGCATCCGCACGTTCGCCTGGCCCCTGTCTCTTTAATAAACTCCTGCTTTATCTGCTGTAACAAATGTCTTTCTCTGCCATCATCAAGTCCGGGCGAGGAGG
Organism: Acipenser ruthenus; assembly: GCF_902713425.1. NCBI lineage: Eukaryota > Metazoa > Chordata > Actinopteri > Acipenseriformes > Acipenseridae > Acipenser > Acipenser ruthenus. Next base: position 8,945,483 of record NC_081206.1, on the reverse strand, counting down.
GAGGAGTTTGTTAATGTTCAGTTTGTTCTATGGATCGATGTTTGCTGGCATCGCCTCACCCTGCCTGTGAGTGAATGTTACACTACATCCAAACACACTCTCTCTCGCTCTCTCTCTGTCTACAGTACTCTGTCCATTATATATCACACACCGAGACTGGCATCTGACAGCAAAAGATCCAGCTTCGCAAAAACAATCCGCCATCAATGTGGTAGGAGACACATAATAAAACGCCTCTCCGGTCTATGATCTCCTTTTAACATTGTGTTCTTTGATTAAAACAAGAGATCAAGTGGTAAGATCAAAGAAGGACTCATTCTTTCTGTATGGACTATCTTGCACGGCATACGCATTTTTTTACCTGGGCAAAGAAGTCAGTTTGAACAGCGCAGAGATGCCAAGAAGGAAGCAGCAGGCACCGAGACGGGCTGTGGGTAAGAAAGCAGTATTTTGTTGACTGTATCAGATTATTTAATTTTTTTC